>NW_028318218.1:0-1200000 GCF_062004578.1 Staurois parvus
GAGTTAAGGACCTTCTACGGCCCTGTCCAGCTCTCCTAGAGTAACTGCCTGTCTCCTGGAATCTCCTCCATGCTCTTGAGGAGTTCGACTGCCTGTGCAGCCTCTGTAGAGTCCAGGTATTGCCTCAGGCTACCAGTAGTGACACTGACCCTAGCCAAATGCAAAACTAGTGAAAAACATTTAGAAAAGAAGAGTAGGGAAAAAAATGTCAGTGGCCTCCACCTGTAAAACCATTCCTGTTTTGGGGATCATCTCATTGTTGGCCATCTAGTGCACCTGTTGCTAATCTCATTGTCACCAAAGTAGCTTAAACTATTTAACAACCCCCTCTGCTACTTAACTGACCAGATCAATATCCCAGGAGTTTAACTGACTTGATGCTATACTCTGATTAAAAAGTGTCCCTTTAATTTTTTTGAGCAGTGTGTGTGTTTTTTTTATATATGTATATATATGTGTATATGCACACTATTTTGGCAAAAGTTTTGGGGTCCCTGCCTTTACACACACATGAACTTTAATGGTAACCCTGTCTTAGGCCTTAGGGTTCAATATTGAGTTGGCCCATTCTTTGCAGCTATAAGAGCTTCAACTCTTCTGGGAAGGCTGTCTACAAGGTTTAGGAGTGTGTCTATTGGAATGTTTGACATTCTTCCAGAACCTCATTTGTGAGGTCAGGCACTGATATTGAACGAGAATGCCTGGCTCGCAGTCTCTGCTCTCATTCATCCTAAAGGTGTTCTATCAGGTTGAGGTCAGGACTCTGTGCAGGTCAGTCAAGTTCCTCCACCCCAAACTCGCTCATCCATGTCTTTATGAACCTTGCATTGTGCACTGGTGCGCAGTCATATTGGAACAGGAAGGGGCCATCCCCAAACTGTTCCCACAAAGTTGGGAGCATGAAATTGGCCAAAATGTCTTGGAATGTTGACGACTTTAGAGTTCGCTTAATTAGAACTAAGGGGCTAAGCCCAACCCCTGAAAAACAACCCCACACCATAATCCCCCTCCAGCAAACTTTACACTTGGCACAATGCAGTCAGGCAAGTACTGTTCTCCTGGCAACCGCCAAACCCAAACCCAGACACGTCCATTGTATTGCCAGACAAAGAAGCATGATTTGTCAGACCAGAGAACACGTCTCCACAGCTTTAGAGTTCAGTGACAGCGTACTTTACACCACTGCATCCGACACTTTGCATTGCACTTGGTGATGTAAGGCTTGGATGCAGCTGTTTGGCCATGGAAACCCATTCCATGAATTTCTGTACTGTTGTTGTGCTAAGTTGAAGGTCATATGAAGTTTGGAGGTCTTTAGATTTTGACTGTGCAGACAGTTGGTGACTTCTGTGCGCTTCAGCATGTGCTGACCCCACTCTATCATTTTACGTGGCCTACCACTTCGTGGCTGATTTGCTGTTGTTCCCAGTTGTTTCCACTTTGTTATAATACCACTAACAGTTGACCGTGGAATATTTAGTAGCAAGGAATTTTTACGGATTGCACAGGTCGCAACCTATGTCAGTACCAAGCTTGAATTCACTGAGTTCCTGACAGCGACCCATTCTTTCACAAATGTTTGTAGAAGCAGTCTGCATGCTTAGGTCCTGTCTGCTGGGGTGGAGCCCAGGACCCTAGTCAGGTTATTATTTAAAGCCCTGCACACACCTGTACAATTAGTGTGCTGGGGTTCAGAAAATATGGACCCAGGATTGGAGATTTCATCCCTCCCAGATCACTTTGAAATCTCCAGGCTCCAGATCCCAAAACAGACTTTACGAAAAAATGAGGAAACTGAAATGCCAGTTTTCAGTACAATCTAAGGTCTCTAAATCACATTCATACATACACATATTACAGACAATTTAGACAGGAGCCAGTTAACCTACCAGAATGTCTTTGGAGTGTGGGAGGAAACCGGAGTATCTGGAGGAAACCCACACAGGCACAGGGAGAGCATGCAAACTCCAGGCAGGTGGTGCCATGGTTGAGATTCGAACCAACGACCCTAGTACTGCCAGGCAGAAGTGTTAACCATTTAGCCACTGTGCTGCACATGCATTATGGCACATGATGCATAAGTGTGAATGGGCCCTTAGGCTCTTCTTAGCTACATGCGTTTGCTCCAACGTTCACTGGAAATCATTACTCTGGCCTGAAATTCTTACATCTCTACAGCGGTGGTCCAGACCTAGCACTAGCATTTGTAGTCCTCTTGGTGGCACGTGTGACAAAACTACAAGCACTATTGGAAGACAGTTGTCACCACATAACAGGACGTGCCTGAACAATTTAAAGTGGTACTAGAGCATGTTATACTTACCTGCTCTGTGCAGTAGTTTTGCACACAGCTGTCCTGATCCTCTTCTTTTCATGTTCCCAGCCGGTGCTCTCGAGCAGTGCTCCCAGAGGAAGCTGCTTGCCCTGGGGGCACTGCTGTGTGCTCGCTCCCGAGCCACTGCTCTGTTTCCATAAGACAAAAAAGAGCTGTGGCTCAGCCCCACTCCCCACTCTCTCCTCATTTGCTCACAGGCTGTGATTGACAGCAACTGGAACCAATGGCTCCCGATGCTGTCTTGGCCAATGAGGAGGGAGAGTCCCCATACAGCCAAGGCTATTGTGAACATCGCTGGATCGAAGGGGGCTCAGGTAAAGATTGGGGGGCTGCACACAGCAGGTTTTTTACCTTCGTGCATAGAATGTACGAAGGTAAAAACCTTGAGCTTTTACAACCGTTTTAATATGACCAGATATTCTTATAATGAAAGTTGCAGATTTTCGAATGGCTTTAAAGTGATACTAAAGATTAAAAAACCCAAACATGTTACACTTTTCTGCTCTGTACAATGGTTTTGCACAGAGCAGTCCTGATCATCCTCTTCTCAGGTTCCCTGCCGGCTATCTGGCCATCTCCCCTGCCGCCGAGTGCCCCCATAGCAAGCCGCTTACAATAGGAGCACTTATGTGTGCTCGCTACCGAGACCCATTCGGTTTGTCCATTGACTCCCAGAACGGGGCTCAGCCCGACTCCCTGCTCTCTCCTCCCTGGCTGTGATTGACAGCAGCAGGAGCCAATGGCTCTGCTGTCTCTGAGCCAATGAGGAGTGAGAGAGCCAGGAGAGCCTTTGCTCTGACGCATATCACTAAATCTAGGTAAGTAAAAGGGGGGCTGGGAGGAGGAAGCTGCACACAGAAGATGTTTTACTCTCATGTATAGAATTCATGAAGATAAAGAACCTTCAGTCTTTAGAACCACTTTAAGATAAAACTAAAGGCAGGAATACTCAGCTATGCTTCAGTGGTTCAACACCTGCTGGGTCCTTGGTTGGTGCCAACATCTTCTCCCCACCTCTTTTGGGTGGCAGTCTTTGGCAGTCTCGATTGGCCAGTGCGTGATGATGTCACTCACATGCACTGTGCCTGAATGGAAAGCATGAGCGGCTCAATGTACATTCTACAGAGGACTGCAAACAGACAAGTGTATTTTATTGCAAAAAAGATATTGCTTGTTTGTTCTGCAATAGAGCCTGTCTCTTCACATTTTTAATTTTTCTTTAGTCTTTAGTTCTTCTTTAACACGGAAAGGATATTGATGATTCGATTTACACCTACTTTAGAGCAAACCTTAGTTTGGCTCTATCACCTTTCCTTTTCTTGTTTTTAATTGTACACCTAAAGTTAACAGCAGACTTGCCTGTAGCTAAGGCATGAAATAAATTAACACCGTTACATTTGCTATAAACACGTATGCCAGCAGCAGTTTTGATCTATATCGGTAAACTTCTTCAATCAGTGCTATTTTTTTGATAGATGCTCAACATTATTGTCACGAAAGTGAAATTGTATTCTTGCAGCATAAGTGAAATAGCCATTCATCAGCATAACAGCAGCTTGAAAACTAGGCAAATGAGACATTAAAATCAAAGGAAACATAGATAATTGACTAGGAATGACATTTCCATACCTAAAATGACTTAGTGGCAGATGCCTCAAATTTTAGCTAGGAAATGTATTGTAAATCAAATATTTTACGTCTGTGCATTTTTTTTTCCTCCCCATCGACATTTTTTTTTATTTCTTAAGCTCCTTTATTGTACGGCACTCAATGTTTATTTTGAACTTTTCTTTCTTTGTTGGGAAAATGTCAAGAAGAAGACAAAAATATAAAAAATTGATAATATTGACATTTGAAGGAGTGTTTTCTTTTTAATTTGCGCTATTGCATGTAGTCCTTTTTTTTTTTATAATGAATAAATATTCTATTAATAGAAGTAAAGGAAGAGAGAAAAAGTAAGGATGATGATGTAAATTTGAGAGATGGCACTAAACTAGTTCCCTGCACACCATCCTCTGACCATTTTTTATAGCAGTAGATGTTTATGGGTACCAGCTAGTTTGTATTGAGATTAAACATTAGGCTGCCTGCTTGACAATGGAAAGATATCACAGAGTCCCCATATACTGTACATGAGATGAAATAAAAGGAATGTAAACACTTCATTCTATGCCACGGAGATTTTAATATATATATATTCCAATAATATTTTTTGATGCTTCAAAGAAACATCAGTACAAAGTATCTGACAGTAAGCCATGGTTATATAATTAGTCTATCTGAAGAAAAAACAAAAGTCCATCCAGTGCAACCATTAAAAAAAAAGTTATAATCCTACACCCACAATTGATCCAGAGGAAGGCAAAAACACCCAGCAAAGCACGATCCAATATGCTCCTGCAGGGAAAAACATTCCTTCACGATTCTCCGAGAGGCAATCAGATATTCCCTGGATCAACTTTACCTATAAATGTTAGTATCCAGTTATATTCTGTTTATGTAGGAAAGAATCCAGGCTTTTTTTAAAGCAATCCACTGAGCTGGCCAGAACCAACTCTTGAGAGAGTCTATTCCACATTTTAACATCTCTCACTGTGAAGAAACCTTTACATGTTTGTAAATTAAATTTCTTGTCCTCCAGACGTAATGAGTGCCCCCTTGTGCTCTGTGATGACCTCAGGGTGAATAGCTCTACACTGAGTTCACTATATGAACCACTGATGTATTTATACATGTTGATCATATCCCCACCTAATCTCCTCTTCTCATGAGGGAATAAATTCACTTCCTCTAATCTTTCCCCATAGCTGATCTTCTCCATGCCTCGTATCAGTTTAGTTGCCCTTCTCTGTACTTTCTCCAGTTCCCCAATGTTCTTTTTGTGAATTGGTGCCCAAAATTGAACTGCATATTCCAGATGAGGTATAACTAATGATTTGTACCGGGGTAATATGATATCTCTCTCTCTGGAGTCTATACCTCTTTTAATACAAGAGAGGGTTTTGCTCGCTTTAGAAACCGCAGCTTGGCATTGCATGCCATTATTAAGCTTGTGATCTACCAGAACTCCCAGATCCTTCTCCACCATTGATTCACCCAGTTGTACCCCCCCTAGTATGTATGATGCAAGCATATTCTTAGCCCCAGAGTGCATAACCTTACATTTATCAAAATTAAATCTCATTTGCCACATAGCTGGCCAATTAAATAGTGCATTGAGGTCGTCTTGTAAGTTGAAGACATCCTGTAAGGACGTTATTCTACTGCACAGCTTGGTGTCATCTGCAAAGACTGAAATAGTATTTTTAATCCCAGACCCTATATTGTTTATCAATATTTAAAAAAGCAAGGGTCCCAAAACTGAACCTTGGGGTACACCACTGACAACCCTAGACCATTCAGAGTATAAATCATTAACCACTACTCTCTGAATATGATCTTTTAGCCAGTTTTCTATCAATTTACATACAGATTTTTCCAAGCCCGTAGACTTTACATTACACATTAGCCATGTGTAGGGAACTGTGTCAAACGCTTTTGCAAATTCCAAGTATACCACATCCACAGCCCCCCGTCTGTCCAAGGTTTTGCTCACCTCCTCATAAAAAGAAATCAGACAACTTCTGTCTTTCATGAATCCATGCTGTTTGTTGCTTAAAATATTTTTTTTCCAGCAAGAACCCATCTATGTGGTCTTTTATTAAACTCTCCAGTATCTTCCCAACTATAAAAGTTAAACTAACAGGTCTATAATTACTTGGTAAAGATTTTGACCCCTTTTTAAATATTGGCAGCACATTGGCCTTACTCCAATCCAGTGGTACTATGCCAGTCATTAAAGAGTCCCAAAAAATGGCTTTGAAATGACAGAACTCAATTCTTTAAGGACCCGTGGGTGTATGCCATCCGGTCCAGGTGCTTTATTCACCTTTATTCTGTTTTAATATTTTTGAATCATATCAATTGTGAACCAATGTGGATCATCTGGGGCTGTGTAAATACCATGCCTATTATGGACAAGAGCTCCCCCATGCTCCTTTGTAAAAACAGAGCTGAAGAAGGTACAGTTGCAAGAAAAAGTATGTGAACCCCTTGGGATTACGTGGAGTTTTGCATGAATTGGGCATAAAATGTGTTCTGAACGTCATCTAAGTCACAACAATAGAAGAACACAATCTGCTGAACATAATACTACACAAACATTAGATGTTGCCATGGTTTAATTGCACATAACATATAAACATTCACAGTGCAGGGAGGAAAAAGTATGTGATGCCCTAGCTTAATGACTTCTCACAGAGCTAATTGGAGCCAGGAGTGAGCCAACCTTGACTCCAATCAGTGTGATGATATTGGATGTGTTGCTGACAGCTATCCAGCCCTTAAAAAACACACACCTGTTTTGGGTTTACTGGTTTCAAAAAGCACAGTCTGATGTGAACCATGCCTCGCAGAAAAGAGCTCTCAGAAGACCTACGATCAAGAATTGTTGACTTGCATGAAGCTGGAAAGGGTTACAAAAGTATCTCCAAAAGCCTTGATGTTCATGTGTCCACGGTAAGATAGACTGTCTACAAATGGAAAAAGTTTAGCACTGTTGCTACTCTCCGTAGGCGTGGTTGTCCTGTAAAAATGACTGCAAGAGCACAGCGCAGAATGCTGCATGAGGTAAAGAAGAATCCCAGAGTGTCAGCTAAAGACCTACAGAAATCTCTGGCACATGATAACATTTTTGTTGACACATCTACAATAAGGAAAACATTAAACAAGAATGGAGTACATGGGAGGACACCACGGAGGAAGCCATTGCTGTCCAAAAAGAATATTGCAGCATGTTTGAAGTTTGCAAAAGAGCACCTGGATGTTCCACAGCACTACTGGCAAAATATACTGTGGACAGATGAAACAAAGATTGAGTTGTTTGGGAAGAACACACAACACTATGTGTGGAGAAAAAAAAGGCACAGCACACCAACATCAAAACCTCATCCCCACTGTAAAACATGGCGAAGGGAGCATCATGGTTTGGGGCTGCTTTGCTGCCTCAGGGCCTGGATGGATTGTTGTCATTGATGGGAAAATGAATTCCAGAGTTTATCAAGACATTTTGCAGGAAAACGTATGACCAACTGAAACAGTTTTGTGAAGAGGAGTGGTCCAAAATTACTCCAGATCGTTGTGCAGGTCTGATCTGCAACTACAGGAAACGTTTGGTTGAGGTTATTGCTGCCAAAGGAGGGTCAACCAGTTATTAAGTCCAAAGGTTCACATACTTTTTCCTCCCTGCACTGTGAATGTTTACATGTTATGTGCAATTAAACCATGGCAACATCTAATGTTTGTGTAGTATTATGTTCAGCAGATTGTGTTCTTCTATTGTTGTGACTTAGATGACGTTCAGAGCACATTTTATGCCCAATTCATGCAAAACTCCACGTAATCCCAAGGGGTTCACATACTTTTTCTTGCAACTGTATTTAATAAATTTGCCTTCTCTTTGTCCCCAGTCACCCACTCTAGATTATTTTGTAAAGGGTCTACATGCTCGGACCGGACCTTTTTACTGTTAATATATTTGAAGAATTATTTGGGGTTGGTCCTGCTATCTTTTGCAATCTGTCATTCGTTTTCAATTTTTGAGGTCTTTATTTCCTTTTTGCATATTTGTTACATTCTTTGTAATGTTTAAACGATTAAAGTGTTCCTTCATATTTATATTTAATAAAAGCTCTCTTCTTATTATCTATAGCTTTTTTAACTTTGGCAGTTAGTCGCATAAATTTGATTTTTAGTCTTTTAAACTTGTTGCCCATAGGAATATATTTTGCAGTATGTTCACATACAGTCTTTTTGAAGAACTCCCATTTCTGTGTTGTGTTCATTGATGCCAATATTCAATCCCAGTCTAAGTCTTGCAGAGCAGCTCTCAGCCTTGGAATATTAGCTCTCTTAAAAGTGAGCGGTTTTATTTTTCCTGTATGTGCTTGCTGTTTACAGATAACAATAAATGAAATCATGTTATGGTCACTGCTACCCAGATGTTCTTTTATATGGACACTCATAATAAGTTCTGCATGGTTTGAGATTACCAGGTCCAGCAGAGCTTCATTCCTAGTTGGGGCGTCTATGAACTGTACCATAAAATTGTCCTGTAGTAGGTTTAAAAATGTTTGCCCTTTAACTGTTCCTGCAGTACCATTACTCCAGTCAATTTCCGGGTAGTTAAAATCCCCCATTATTACCACTGTCCTAGTCCTTGCAGCCCTTTCGATTTGTGCAAGGAGCTGAGTATCCACCTCCTCATTAACACTGGGAGGTCTATAACAAACTCCAATGATTACCTTTGTAGTATGCACCCCCATGTGCAGTTCCACCCATAATGCTTCAGCTTCATCACCCTCTCCAAGAACCAGGTCTTCTTTCGCACTCGGTGTGAGATCACTTCCCACATAGAGACAGACACCACCATCTTTCCTTTTTACACTGTCTCTCCGAAAGATTGCCAGGAATATTTATGGCCCAATCATGTGAAGAATGAAGCCAAGATTCAGCAATACCAATTAAATCATTATTTTCTTCATGCACCAAAGCTTCCTGCTCACCTATTTGGTGGCCAAACTCACCAAACTCAGCTATTTTGCTTGGCAGACTTCTGGCACGTATTTTGCCTATTTTTTTTCATACAAATGGTTGTTTGTAACATGGGAACCGTCTTATCATCTGCCATAGCCCTCCCCCCATCTTTCCCCATTCTACCCACCAATGAGTACTGACCCCTGTCTGATCTGTCTACCCCGTTATAATCTAATTCTCCCTTGCCCCTCGAACCTAGTTTAAATACTCCTCCAGCTTTCCCATAAACCTCTCCCCCAGCACAGCAGACCCCCTTCCATTTAGGTGCAAACCATCTCTAGCATATAGGTTGCACCCCAATGAAAAGATGGTGATCGTAAAATAGTAATGAAAGAACTCACTAAATGTAATGACTTTAAATCAAAATCATGAACAAGCCATTTAGGATGTGAAGTATAAAGCTGCTGAATCCACTTCACTTCACTTCTAAATGCTTAAAGTGTTACTAAACCCACAACAGTACAATCAGTCTGTATATGCAGTAAAGCATGCTTGTTATACTCACTGTGGAACCTAAGGGGTTAATCTTCTGCATTATGTAAAAAGGATGTTTGATCCTAGCGTCTCTGATCCTCCCCTTCTTCCAGAGCCCCCCTCTTATCTCCTGATAAGACATATTGTGTGGAGTAATTCTGCATATGCTTAGTTTGGTGTGTATTGCTAGAGAGGTTTTTTTTTTTGGGACAGTGCATGTGATCAGCACAGGGCCAATCAGCACTGTCCAGACTGAGGTCAGGAGTTCTGTATCCTCCTAGAGCATAATGAAAACTCCTCCTACAAGCTTTAACATGTGCTCAGCTGGACACTGATAGAAGTCACAAGACTGCTCTGACTGCTGATGAAAAAATGTATTTAGCAGTTTATATTTACTAAAATAATTGCATTTCCATGTTCTGTGTACTGTGGGAGTGAATGCAGGGTCCTGGGTTTAGTAACACTTTAGGTAAAAGGTTTTAGGAGAGCCAGTGCGTTTCAGGGATCTGCACCCCCCTTCATCAGTACTAGTAACAAATAGATTTGACAATAATTGATAAAGTAATATATAATTCAGTTTCAAGTTTAATGCAATTGGTCTTATGTATGTACTGTATGCAGTGTATATAAATTCAAAAGTAGAGATGTGCACAATGGAAAAATATGCTCAGTTTTGGATTTGTTCGATAAGTTAATCATTTCATTTTGTCATATACATTATGTTAGATTGATTTATTTTCGTAATTAATTGTGTGTATTTGGATTCTGTAGCTATTTTCAAATCAATTTGAAAACTATTAGAATTTCAGAAGATGGCTGTATTCATTCTATTCTATTCTGTTCTATTCTATTATCTTCTATTGTATTGTATTCTTGTGTAATTAATATGTATTTGGATTGAAAGTGGTGAGGTGGCAACCCTAGACTGGAGTCAGGGGACCAGAAAATGTAGCAAAAACACAAAAATGTGGCAGAAATGCATATGCGTTTTTACCGCGTTTTTTTCAGCGGAGCAGTGTGAAAGCAGCCACTAAGCTTTTTTTTCTTTTTCCCCATCTTTATTAAAATTCTTAGCTGATTAGATTCTAATAAAAAAGCATAAACAAATCCTCTAATTACTCTGCAAACCTGCATTGCCAATGGCTGTGGACCAGGGGAAGATCCAGCATTGTGAACTTGGGTTAATTGCATTTTTCTCTCACTTTAGATCATGAATAAGCTGATGCTGACTGCGGCATTAATGGGACATGTTGCTTTTTTCTTCTTGTGACCTGCAGCATAATGTAATTCAATAATGGTTACAACCTCCATCTGTGTGCTGACTATTACCAAACACATTAACCTTTATGAACTTTATACTTGTAAGTCCTAAATTTTTTAATAAAGTCCAGAGAAAATGGAGGCGGCTGATGAAAGGGGGTTTGCCGGGAAGAATCTGCAATATGTTTCTTGCGATAGTATCTAGCGCTGAGTGTTGTTATAACAGCGACAATGAATAGGGAATACACAGGAGCCTTGTTGGAAACTGATTTTTCTTCCTTTTGTATACTTTTTTTTTTTCTGTACAGCATTACTCTAATAGGGGCCAAGCAAATAGAAAATGTAGAAATAAGCTCCGTCCTTCTACTCTTTATAAATTGGCTATTCATTGTGCCACTTGCTTTTCTGCATTAGACTAAGTCATTCTTTACATTCCCATTTATGTGTTACTTTCTATAAATGCTCTTAGCTTGTAGAGAACTTGACTTATTAACAGGCAGGAAGCTTATGTAAATGGTGATTTTGTAGAAGCTGTTCCCAGTCACATACTTTCAAAGTTAAAGTATATGTGAAAAGGCACCCCTGTGTTCTGCTCCACTTTTTTTTATGTTTTATTGAAATGAATAAGATGATTATTGTTTTGTAGTATGCTGACAACTAGTGGCGATTTTGGGGCAATACAACTTGTTTAATAATGTGCTTTGGTATCTCCCTTTGTCCTTCCCTCCTGTTTAATGCAAGTTAATTCAGTCCTAACTAGACCCCCCGTTTCTTCCATGTTCCCTTAATCAATAAATTTATGTCTAAAGGGGAAATTCTGCTATGTGTTTTCCTCCCCCTCCTCTTACACTTTTGGGCATTTTTCGCATATAGGGGAGGAGCAGGTTTCTAGTTATGGTATTTACCTGCTCCAACATTCAGTCAGATTACTTAGACCAGTGGTCTCCAAGCTGTAGCCTGGGGCTGGATGCGGCCCTTTGCTTGTCTTTATTTGGCCCTTGGGACACTATTCCTTCCACTGACACCCACAATGAAACACTATTCCTCCCATTCCCACTATTTCTTCCACTGACACCAGTAATTCCTGCCACTGACACTAACGATTGGGCACTGGTCCTCTCATTGATACCAACAATGGGGCATTATTCCTCCCATTCTCACTATTTCTTCCACTGACATCAATAATGGGGAACTATTCATCCCACTGATACCAACAATGGGGCATTATTTCTCCCACTGGCACCAATGATGAGATACTATTCCTAATGAAGACACCAATGATGGGGCACTATTCCTTCTTCTAATATCAAAGATGGGGCACTATTCTTCCCACTGAAGTCAGGACATTTCCTACTCCCACTGGCCACAGTCCAGCCCTCCAACAGTCTAGAGGGCAGTCAACTGGCCTTTGTCTAGAAAGTTTGGAGACCCCTGGCTTAGATGATTTGACGAGAAGTTCACGCCTGCCCATGACCGCTTGAGACACATTACAGGTCCTATGAGGCTGCGGACCATTCACACAGCACATTGCAGCTTGTGCATGCGCAGTGGGAAGCTGTAAAGCCGCAACTAATCACAGCCAGTTTCCCACACAAAACATTCCGGTGCCAGGGCAAAGAACCAGCCTAGGTGAGGACAGCACTGGATCCTTGGACAAGTAAGTGTTCTTTCAATAAATGTCAGCGGCTACAGTATTTTGTAGCTGCTGATTTGTAATTTATTTGCAAACAGCTTCTTTTGTTTTATGGTTAGGGAATCTTCTAATCTCCCTCTATTGCTGTGTTGATCACCTTCAAAAATATACAGACAAATACAATTAAAAAGATTGAGGTAGTTCAGTATATCAACATCAACACCAAAAAAAAAAAAGCACCACAAAACTTACAAAATTCAAAGAATATAACATGTGTTAATCCTAAGAGCTTAAAAACTGTGAATAGTAGTTCATCTCAGTAGCTAGCACATGTTTACAGCTTTAATCGAGAATCTACAAAACAGACCAATAGTTTACATTGGATGCCTTGTATATCAATAGCACCGTATACTGTAGAGGAAATGTGACACTTGAGTTTTGTGATTCAATCTTTTTCATTTCCCTCAGTCATTGTTAGTATTTTGCAGAGCCAGGAAAATCATTGGCTTCTTAAACTTCAAAAGACTAAAAAGAAAAATCCTCTGTACTGCAATTAGCTGAAGTAAAATTGTGCTGGATTCAACTGCTGTGTCTTATTGAAGAGTTAAGCTGCCTGTGGAAGGTGCCAAGTCAGTGGGTGACCATAGTGTCTGGAAAGACTGGGTCTAAGGAGGTATGTCAATGCATAAAGCAGCATTTAAAACAGAACACCTTGACTCACTGATACATGCCCTGCTGATTCTTACAAAATTGCAGCCAGCACCTATATACTAAATGTCATCTGGTGCTTCAATAGCCAAAAATAATATAAATTCACTTTGCGTGCATCAATTGTCTTTGCCATTCCAGATATTACATTGTAAAAGTAGTAGTACCATCACCACTGTGTTGCACATAACCTGTGCTGAGAGTGCAAGCTGTCCTAATGTGTGTATGAGTATTGTGACAGTACAATGCCCTGTCCTGGTGTGAGAAGAGTTAAATGGCACTCAAGGTTCTAAACCATACAGACTGAGTGTTTGGCCCAGAAGAAACTGGTTGTTTAGTATCCACTGAGATTAGTAAGTTCTGGTATGTGTCCTGGAGCACAGAGGCTTCATAGAGACTTGGGAGGGATGAAGACTCCAATCCATGTGTAGCACAGATCCCCTCTGGTTTTTCCATGGTTCTCTTCCCATTTGGGGGTAAATGGAGCCAGGCACACAGTAATTCGAACAGTCACACAACTCAATGACCAGATGAAGAATGTCTTTTTATGTTTTAGTGTTAGTTTAACTTGGTTGAGGTGCATGATGGGCTTTAGGATACTCCAAATAAAGTGCAGAAAGAAACCAGAGGACACTCTTTGCCTTGTTTACACTCTACAGCAGGGGTATTGAATTAAAATTCAAGAAAGTCCGGTCACTAAAATGTTCTTCTGGCTGAGGTCCGACTAGGACGTGTCCATCAATATGCCCCCTTACATTAGGTGTTTCCATCAGAGTTCAACTGTACATCATGTATTCCCATCACATCAAGTATCCCCATCAGAGTGCTCCTTTACATCAAGTATCCCCATCAGAGTGCCCCTTTACATCAGGTATCCCCATCAGAGTGCTCCTTTACATCAAGTATCCCCATCCGAGTGCCCATTTACATCAGGTATCCCCATCACATTGCTACCTTATATCAGGTATTGCCGTCAGAGTGCCCCCTTACACTCAAAGTACCCCTTTCCATCCTATTGCCCCATCAGAGTGCCCCTTTACATCATATTCCCCATCAGAGTGCACCTTTTCATCACATGTGCCAATCAGAGTGCCCCTTTCCACAGTATGTGCCCATTTGTGCCCCCTTAACATAATGTGTCCATCAGAGTGCCCCCTTAACATAAAAGATGCCCATTAGAGTGCCCCTGTAAGACTACACCCTACCTTGAGAGCAGACAGGGGTTGTGCTGAAGGATGCTTGTGTACAGACAGGGAGCAGGAGCCAGAGAGACAGTGAGCTGCAAGGGGTGGGGTGCACACGTGATGTCATGTTGCCATGACGACCACCCTGCTCAGCGGCGGATCTGTCATTGTGGGCTGGTGGTTTAGAAAGGAGCACTGCTAGGGCCATTCTCAGACCACGGTCCGCCATTTAGTGACCACTGCTCTACAGGGTAACTCCCCTCTTGGCAGACAAGAGGAGAGCAAGAAACCCTGAACCTCCAAGCAAAGGAAAGGTCCCAAATCAGCAGCACTGCAGCAGATGCCCAAAGGGTTAGAAGCAGAGAACAGTCATTGGGATCCTACACTCAGGCCTATACTCGCAATGTCCCAATATACTCTGTCTAATCTATGTGAATTCCCAGGCCAAATCCTCAGTGAATCCCCTTTGATTTGGCTCCAGCTCTTTTCAGAAGATAGGCCCCTCAGCCCTTCCTGAGCTAGGACCTCGGTGAACTCTTGCATACTTCAGCTTTACTG
Source organism: Staurois parvus (assembly GCF_062004578.1). Lineage (NCBI taxonomy): Eukaryota > Metazoa > Chordata > Amphibia > Anura > Ranidae > Staurois > Staurois parvus. The sequence goes on from NW_028318218.1 coordinate 14,786, forward strand.
CCCAGAAGGGCAGCAGCCCTCCAGGCTGGGTTCTTCGCCTCCAGGACAAGAACCTTGCTGCTCCAGGCCAGAGATTATTTATGCACACCCCAGCAATACACTGGGCATCTTCTTGCACAGGTCTTGGCTGAGACCACATAAATATTCAGGCTCAAGATCTGCCTCTTCCAACTCACTACATTCTAGAATCCACTTGAAGGCAGGGGGAAGCAGTTGAACCTGCAGCTAGCGAGACCTAGAACATCCAAAAATAATCTGAATGAGGAAAGAACAGGCCTAGTGCATTACCATAAAAAATGTTTAATAAGAAATAACGTAGGTGTTGTACTCACAAACGACAATAAAGTCAAGGCACATCATAAAAGAACAGCTGGGTCAACACCGCGCTGAGTAACAGTCCGCAATAGGGAGTGTAGACATCCAATAACTGACGCGTTTCGAGGACTTGCCTCTTCCTCAGAGCCAACTGACCAAATGTCTGCTCCCTCTTTTATATGCTCACTACTAGTTGAACCAAAGGTCACATGGGCAGTCCTGGACACTCCCCTATGCAGGAGGAGGGGTCACAGGGGCAATTGACATATAAGTAAACACAAGATCTATAAAAATATATAAATATATATGTATATATAAAATCACTGAAACTAGTGAGAATCATAAAATTAAAAGAATCCAAAAATAATCACACACTGCTCCAATGATTACAGAGCAGCTAAAGAACTCGAACCTCTCTAGCAACCTATTCTACGATGGTGATACATTTGTTTTGCCAGTAGCTGGCACCCTGATTGGGCATGTGTGCACAGTCTTTATGAGGTACGGTGTTTGCAATTGTTCAGCGCTCCTCCTTCCATGTGTTGAGTCTGAGTGGCTGTAAGAGAGCGGCAAGTGTGCACACACTACAGTGTTAATGGTTTTCTGGAAACAAATGACGGGTCTGAGAGGACAAAGATAGCCAGGAGGCTGAAGTTGAGCATTCGGGTTGATATGTAAGATAGATGTTGAAATGCCCTACAAGGGTAACCCTCCTTAACCACTTCCTGTCTGGCCATTGTATATACATGGCCGGATGATGTCAGTGCAGGGGCGGGTTGCCGTTCATAAACAGCGCCCACCATTTTGGACTGTGCGCGCTCCCTGGGAGCGCACGGCACTGCGATCCGGTGGCCGCTGTGTCCGAAACACCGATCACTGTACAGGACCTCTGAGTGAGGTCCCGATCATGTGATCACTGATTGGCCAATCAGTGGTCACATGAATAGGAGTAAGCAAGATGTCACTTCTGACATCATTGCTTGCTACATGTGAAATCTGTGAATGATCACAGAGATGACATGGTACAAGGCTATTCACAACAGCCTTGTACCATGTGACAAGCTGTGACCAATCACAGCTCACACAGTATTTCTCAGTGGCTGCAAGAATGCAACCAGAGAGAAAGAGAAATGATTGCTTTTACAGCCTTTATGGGTGTAAAAGCAATCGGTGTAAAAAAAAAAAAAAAATCTTCTTCACCCCCCACAAGTAGTACAGTGTCACTATGGTGACACTGTACTGCTAGGGTGACAGTATGTTAAAAAAAATAATAATAATAATCTAAAAAATAAAATAAAAATGTAAAAAGTTATTTTTGAAAAATTATAATTTTTGGTTATAAACTAATTTGGGTCTTTATTTTTTTTACTAAAAAGATAACTGAATACATTTTGGCCAAGATTTATGAAGAAAGATTATTTATTTGCAAAATTTTATAAGAAAAACACTTTGTTTCAAAGTTTTTGGATTTTTTCATTTATATAGCAAAAAAAAAAAAAATCCCAGTGGTGAAAAAATACCACCAAAATAAACTTTTGTCTGTCTCAAAAAAATGGTAAAAAATTCATACGGTACAGTGTTGCATGACCGCGCAACTGTCATTCAAAGTGTGACAGCACTGAAAGCTGAAAATTGGCCTGGACAGGAAGGGGGTAAAAGTGTCCAGACATGAAGTGGTTAATGTTTTCTGATATTTTATTTTCCTTAAAGTGGGCAAGGAAAGCCCTAAAAATTGTAATTAGCGTGTAGCTGAGGTTTTGAAAGGGTTGCCTTGAGCTAATCTTCCCGTAGTATCTAGGTATTGCTTGGTTGGGAGATTAGAATGTAATATCTTGTGGGACTGATGTGAATGTGGAACATGTTCTCAATAAAATACTGCACAGCCTGTTTGTGCTGTACAAATACAGGAAATATCTAATGTTTATGTGTACCTAGAGATGGCTATTTACTTACTGGAACACATTCTGCTTTGCTTTGGGATTGCAGATACATCACTTGCATGGTACATATAGATTTTGCTCACAGCAGACTTTTTTTCTTCACACTATTATCGATCATGCAGTATCCAATGCAGACATGGGTTTTATGGCCCTGAAAGTGGGTCTAAATTTGAAATGTTACATGACATATGGTATATAAACTCTGAAGTCGTTTTAAAGTTTTCCGGATATGGCTCCATATTAGCCGAATGTTTTCACTTTAGTGCAACAATATACCATAGAAATGTTTCTGTCCTGGGATTTAACTACCCATGAATACTAAGCACACACCGGGCAATCAGGTAGCACACCATATTGTGACCCATAAATCTCCCTCCAGGGATGTTACCTTCTAAACTCAGGGATAAATTGGAATGCTAGGGAAATGGATGTTCACTGAAATGTGTGTCTTTCCTTTCCAAGTATACAATGCTACAATGCCCCTTTTCATGTCTTCCTATTCTTGTGGATTTACAGCCCAAATAAAAATATCATTAGAAACTTTATAAAGAAATGCATCTCTTAACCACTTGCCCTCCAGAGGATTTACCCCCCTCAATGACCAGGCCTCTTTTTGCTACTCGGAGCTGCACTAATTCAACTGATAATTGCGCGGTCATGCAATGCTGCACCCAAACGACATTTACGTTCTTTTTTTCACACAAATAGAGCTTTCCATTGGTGGTATTTGATCACCTGTGCACTTTTTATTTTTCACGCTATAAACAAAAAAAAAGGCCAAAAATTTTGAAGAAAAACTATTTTTTACTTTCAGCTATAAAAATATATAGTAAACTCAAAGTTGGTTATAAATTTAGGCCAAAATGTATTCTGCTACATGTTTTTGGTAAAAAAAATCCTAATAAGTGTATATTGATTGCTTTGTGTGAAAGTTATAGCGTCTACAAACTATGGTATAGATACTGCAATTTACGCCATTTTTTTTGCTATACAGCGCTGCGCTAGTTTAACGGACAATTGCGTTGTCATGCAATACGGTACATAAATTAAATTTACATCTTTTTTTCCCACAAATTGAGCTTTCTTTCGGTGGTATTTGATCACCTGTGCAGTTTTTATTTTTTGCGCTATTAAAAAGCTGACAATTTTGAGGAAAAAAAACAATATTTTGGACTTTTTGCTATGAAACATGTCCAGTAAAAAAAAATGTAAAAATCAAATTTAGTCATAAATTTCTGCCAAAATGCATTCTGCAACATGTCTTTGCTACAAAAAACCCAATACGTGTAAATTAATTGGTTTACGTGAAAGTTATAGCGTTTACAAACGGCGGGAAAGATACTGGGATTTTTAGTTTTTTTTTTTATACTAATAATGGCGGCGATCAGCGATTTATGGCGGCGATTAGGGACTTATGGTGGCGATCAGGGACTTATGGCAGCGACCAGCGACTTATGGCGGGACTGCGGCGGACATTCTGACATTGGGAGGTACTGACTTGGGGTCACTGACATCCCCAGTGACACCAATACAGTGATCAGTGCAAAAAAAAAAACACTGACACTGTACTAATGGCACTGGGGAGGAAGGGGCTAACTTTATTTTTCAGGGAAGGGAAGGGTTATCTGTGTGAGGGGAATGTTTTACTAGGGGGCGGGAGTGTGTGCTGCAGGGAACACCGCTGATCGGGAGACAGAAACTCTTCTGTCCAGATCAGCGTGTCCTGGAGCTGTCAGGGAACTGACAGAAAGTACAGCTACTTCAGCTGTGCTCTCTGTCAGCGATTGCCGCCGATCGCGGGGACATAGCCGGTAATGACCAGCTGTGACCCAGCGACTGACATCCGCGGCTGTGATCGGCGGGACAGGTAGGGTGGCGGCACGTTTTAAAACGTGCTTTTGCCCAGCCGTGCCGCCCTGCTGCCATATTTATACAGTTGCTGGGCGGCATGTGGTTAATGGAAAAGTATAATGGTTGTTGGTAAAATGTGCTTTTTTAAGTTTAGAAGTTCTTAATCAAATCTTTTTTATATTTTTTTTTAGCATTATTTGTATTATGCAATGCTTATTTTAAAAAGTAATATTAAATACACTCAGCTTGTTTACCTTTCTATGAAGAGTTATATTGGGGCTGGTGGGAAGCCCACGAAAACTGACTAATAGGAACACCAATAGGAAGGAGCAGGAGACTGGAGCCTGACCATGGGAGCTGTGGTCGATAAAGTCGAAATAGAGCACCCCAGGTTTGGGGAATCTCATGTTCCTCTTAGGATAATCTAAGCAAGCAGTCAAGCACATAGAGTTGCTTGCTTTATTGATCAGGATTTACAAGGTAAGCACACAAGTTCACAGTAACATTAAGTTATGCAGGCCATACATGGTTCGAATTCTGAACGATTTTCGTACGAAAATTGGACCTAAGAATATTCTGTTAGTGGGGCAGTGGCATTGGCCAATTTTCATGGTTCCTCCTCATTTCGTTTATTGGGCATGCTGGAAAATTTGTGAAAAATTACCAATTTTCGAAATCATTGGTGGTACCATAGGATTACACAACGAACGACGTTTCGATTTTTGGATGAAAAATCGTTTGCAATACGAACCATGTATGGCCTGCATTAGTGTCTTATTCATGTAAACTTAGCTTTGGAGTGAATGCTCCCCTCCCCTGCTGCCTATCACTGCCATAGTAAGGAGAAATTGCTCATGGTAGACCCTTCAGAAAGCATCATGGTAGTGTCAGATATTTGGCCCCTTGCTACATTCAGTGGTTTTGTCCCCTATATTGATGTTGTGTCCTGTAGTTATATAAGGCTGGATTCACACTTGAGCGTTGCAATTTTAAGCGATTTTCGCACATTTTTTGGAATGTTTTTATTTGAAATATATTTAAAAAATATTCTTCCCAAATATATTGACATATATTTGAAATGCTACAATTTTGGCCATATTCAATATATTTAAAAAAAAAAAAAAATTATTGGGCAGCACAGTGGCTTAATGGTTAGCACTTCCACATGGCAGTACTAGGGTCATTGGTTCGAATCCCAACCACGGCAGCACCTGCCTGGAGTTTGCATGTTCTGCCTGTGTGGGTTTCCTCTGGGTACTCTGGTTTCCTTCCACACTCCAAAGACATGCTGGTAGGTTAATTGGCTCCTGTCTAAATTGGCCCTAGTATGTGTATGTATGTGAGATAGGGACCTTAGATTGTACACCCCTTGAGGGTTAGGGACTGATGTGAATGTACAATATATATATACTGTATGTTGAAATGCATTTTTATTACAAAATATATGAGAAATATTTTTAAAAATACATTTAAAATATACTGCATGTCTTTAAAAATACAAATCTACATTTTTGGAATGCAGTTACAAATATATGTAAAAAAATATATTTTTAAAATATATTCTTCAGATTTTTTTTAACATATAAAAAAAGTAATTTTAACGTATATTTTTACATATATTTGTAAATGCATTCCCAATATGTAGATTTGTATTCTTAAAGACATGCAGTATATTTGAAATGTATTTTTAAAAATATTTTTCATATATTTTGTAATGCATTTCAACTGTGTGTGTGTGTGCGTGCATGCGTGCGTGCGTGCGTGCGTGTGTGTAAATTTGTTTTTAAATATATTATTGTATATGGCCAAAATTGGAGCATTTCAAATATATGTCAATATATTTGAGAAGAATATTTTTAAAATATATTTGAAATATATTTTTCTTCCATGTTGTTTTAGACAGTGTTTTTCAGGCGTCTTGCGCTTTGGCTGTTTTTTTTTATTGGCCAGTAGGGAAAAATGTCATGTGTTGCATCATTTTGTTGCTATGTTTTTCAGCTTCTTTAGCTTTTCCTTTAGCTTTATCTCTTTTTTTATTCTAATTATTAATTTATTAATTTTTTTGTTAGAGCAGAGTAGAGTGGGGGTTAATATTTTATGTATTGTCTTCTTTCTTTTTTTTGGTAGGGTAAGGGTGTTAAAAATAACACTAATAATAATAATAATAAAATAAATAAATGTACAATAAATGCCAATAATCATAAATAAATATTGAATCACCTCCCACTGCTGACTTCCAGCCTCCTGAAGGAAGGGATAATCACTCCACCTGTGAAAGGCTGTGAGCCGGTCACCACTCATCAGCATTGCAAAATGCAGCATGGCCTTAGCCACCTGCACCCAAAATTTAAAAAAAGAGTCCCTCTCTGCTCCTCCCCTCCTGAGCACCTCTGCTGAACTGATGGGGCCCATGGAGAATACAATTAATGTTACAGCAGGGCCGCCTGTACTGCCCTATAGTCCTTGCCATTTTGGCTATTCTTCTATCCATCCCAGCCCAGTGTAAGGCCTAGAAGCAGCCAACAAGCTTACAGGAGAAGACAGAGTGAGTAAATCTGCACCCCCTGGGCTGAATGAGGGGAGAAGGCCAACCCAACTAGCAAGGGTTAGGTGGTCAACCCAACTAGCTACTCATCTGGCACTGTTTTTGTTACTGTGGCAGTTTCTGGATCCTCTTGCTCGGGGATTCCCTCAGGCAGCTGAGTGAAGAGGAGGATCCATCTGGGGTCTGAGGAGGTGCAATAAATGGGCTGGAGAGCTCTTCAGAGGAGAGACTTTTATTCTCTTATCCACATCTGTACAGAGTTGCTAAGTAGTTTGTCCTCAAGTTTCTACAGTTCCTTGGGCATCCCATACACCTCTCATCCCCATCCAAGTTCAATACCGCTTAATAAAACTACAAAAACAAGCTAAAAAACAAGTTACCGGACTATAGGGGAACCCAAAACTCAGCAACTCAGTGGATTTTAGCTGTTTATCTGTTTAGCAAAATTAACATACAGATCAGATTTTGAAATTCAAGAGTAAAATATTGCATTGCCCTTTTTGACCGTATTAGTTGCAGATTAGTTGTGTAAATATTTGAGAGCATTGCTGCATAGTTATAGGAAAGGTCACTGTAGAAGGGAGATGGAAATCGGTATCTTTATAACATATACTGTTCAGTGGTTCTGCAAATTTGTATATAAAATGTACTTTATTGTTTATGCTCATAACTGGTTCAAGAATTGTTTATGTTAAATTATGTTATTTCTAAAAGAAATCAAGATATGGATCAGGGGCGGACTGACCATTTGGAAACTCGAGCACTGCCCGAGGTCAGTAGGGGGCCCCATGAGATGCCCCTGGTACCTTTTTCATAGGCTTTTTGGAGTTTGGGCAAGGACACAGGGGCCCCATGATCCCCTATTGCCCGGGGGCCCCATGAGTTGTCAGTCTGCCCCTGATATGGATATACATGTCTCACCATATTCAATGCTTTTAAAGATGTTCTATTTGTTTTAGAATAAAATGTTAAAAAAATAAACGCCCACCATAGCCTTTGCTGCTATGCTCACTTATAATCCAGAGCTGTGCATCACAGTATACCACCCCTAGATGTCCTCCGTCTTCCAGGTTAAAGGACAGCCAACATCATTTAACTCAACTAGGACTGGTTCACTCCGGGAGTTCACAGGAAAGCGAATGATCCCATCCCATCATTTTGAAAGCCCATTCATTTGAATACTATTAAATTTTCTGCCTGCAAATGCACTGATAAATGTTTGATTTTGGGTTTAATACCACTTTTATGTCTTAGGGGGTGCTTTTCTTGTTGGCAGGAGGGCTTAGACCAAAAAAAACCTCTTGATTTTAAAAACAATTGTTTCTGTACTGTCACAGCAGCCTTTTTACTACTTGTCATTTATTGTTTTAGCTAGCACAGTCCCAAGTCAGTCACTACCAGTCTCTCCAAGCTTTGTGTTAGTTTTGTTTTCACTTTGCTATGTTAATAGATATTTCAGCGAGTATCGATGTTTTGTGATAAATAAGTCTTTTCACCTTTAATAATAACCCAGAAAATGCATCACAAGCCTTGTCCAGCACCAAATGAACTACATTGGATTTCTCTTTTTGGTGAGTTGACATTGCCGGTGGATTTTGTAGAGATGGCAGATTGTCATGCTGTCCACAAAGATTGGGTCTCAGGAGGCATGTTTTTGCATAAGGCGGGCAGCACAGTGGCTAAATTGTTATCACTTCTGCCTGGCAGTACTAGGGTTGTTGGTTCAAATCCCAGCCATGGCACCATCTGCCTGGAGTTTGCATGTTCTCCCTGTGCCTACGTGGGCTTCCTCCGGGTACTCCGGTTTCCTCCCACACTCCAAAGACATGCTGGTAGGTGAATTGGCTCCTGTCCAAATTGGCCCTAGTATGTGTATGTATGAATGTGAGTTAGGGACCTTAGATTGTACGCACCTTGAGGGTTAGGGACTGATGTGAATGTACAATACATATGTAAAGCACTGCGTAAATATATAAGCACCTGAAATAAATAATACATAAGGTGACATTGAATCAAAGCAATATCAGTATTGCCCACAAATAGCCCAATGTATGAAAATGAAACATGATTGCACAGTCTTACAATATTTCATTCATATCAGCACCACTGTGCAGCACCTTTATTGCGGTAGTGGAGTTAGGCTCTGTAGTATATATAGTTACATAGTTGGTAAGACTGAACAAAGACATAGGCCCATCTAGTTCAAGATGTGTGTGTTTACCTGTGTGACCACTGATTTTCATATCCCTGTATATTGTGTTCACTGGGAAATACACATACAACTTTTTGAATTTATCTACACTTCCTGCTAATATCACTAACTGTAGAAGAGAGTTCCAAATTTTTACTGGTGTAACAGCAAAAAACTCCTTACGCAGTTTAAAATAAATATCTTCTTGTCCAACTTCATAGTGTGGCTGTGTGTATTCTTTAGAGACCTTGGATTAAACAGCGAAACAGTTCTCTCCCACTGCTATGATCACCATTGAGAGATTTGTAAATTGTGATCATATCCCCTCTTTCCAAGAATGCACTCTTGCAACCATTTTCCTATGTACTGTATGTATATACAGTTTCATTGATTCCAATAGACCCGTGCCAATAAACTCTTCTGGGGTACTGTATCAAATGATTTAGCGAAATTGGGTACACTACGAATATGGGCATTACTTTATCCAAATTACTGCTCACTTCCTCATAGAGTTTTAAAAGGCTGGTCAGGCAAGAACAGTCCTTTATAATGGTAACCAACATTCATGTTGGTTACCATTAATTATATTATATTTTTACTGGCAAATTCTTGGATATGGTCCCCTATCTTTCCTTACTTTACATACTATTGATGTGAGACTGACTGGTCTATAGTTTCCTGGTATATATCTTAGCCATTTTTAATAATGGTACAATGTTTGTGTTTCGCCCATCTGTTGATACCATTGCAGTCTTTCATAAATGTTCTGTAATCCATTTTCCATAAAGTTCCATCCCATGATGTGAAACTTTACTACTTTTCATGTCTGCATAGTGCCTTTTGCAGAATGCTGTTTTTGATCCTAACAGGGAAGAGGAATGACAGTTTACACATAGTATATCCACAATTCAAGCTACAACAGCCTTGGGTCCTTAGCAGGTAGTAGCTGCGAAGCCCAATACTATAACCAAGGTGCATCAGGCGCCACATCCTCATATACTTATGAAATATTAAAGGAAAAGCTAGATATGGGATTATCAGGCACCCCAAGGATCACAACCAACTAAATATTACAATGTGTCTATTTGTTCTATTTTCCAGATCCGGACTGAATAAAGATGTTGTAATTTTTAGTTGGTTGTGATTCTTGGGGTGCCTAAAAAGTCCATATTTAGGTTTTCCTTGACAATACATAGTATAATAGTATAGATAGTATTTGGAAGTGTTCAAATGAGAACATCTGTGGTTACAGGGCAAATGACTGAATTCCAGGCCCGGTACAGGATTTGACTTCTTGCTTAAATTGCTAATCTTTAAATGAAAAAAAAAATATATATCATTTACCCACCAGTTATTTCCGCAGCTATGTAGACTCTTCTCGTTCCAGAGTTATGCTAAGGTCATGTATAAAACATTATTATCCTCTGTATTTACATCTGTCAACCATGTAAATAGCATTTTTCTTTTGCTTCCCAACAATGAAAGCAAATATTGTATTTAGCAGTGTCATTAGACACAGTGAAGCATCTGTCTTTAAGCTATTTATGACATTTTGCAAAACATCATCAACCATCTCATACTTGAGCGAAGGTCATATTTGCAAGTATTATTAGATAACTTACATTTTAATTAGATTACTTCTAAATAAATGTCAAATGACAATACCACTGACCCACCATCACTTAAAGTGTCATTCAAAAGTTACATTCTACTCTGCAAAAAAAATTAAAAATGCTAAGTTGTTCAATGCACCGAAGCATCATTTTTTGTTGGCAAATAAGGCATTCTCCTAGGGCCAGGCCCGGGGGGTATGCAGAAGAGGCGGCCAAGGGAGTTTCAGCAGAAGGGGAGTGCAGAAAGGGTCTGCAACATATGCTGCTCATGAAGTCACACTTTGGCCTCTTCATCTTGGGTGCTGCTGACCCCTGTACCAGCACTGCCAGTTAAACAGGAAAAAAGTCAAGTAAAAATGTATGTCCAGTCAGTTTTTCTTGATTTTGGATAGAATGAGGAAAGGTTAGAACCCCTTGAGGTTTTTTGGCTACCTGGGGCTCTGTTATGGAGGCCATACATAACAATCAATTTCTTTTCTGATCGAACTCTTCTAATAATAATATCTGATCTATAGTCAACAACCCATTTGATCTATGTGCCACACACAGGGAAGTTGATTTCGATTGATAGTTAAAGTGTTACTAAACTCATGACCCTGCATTCACTATATCTGGTCTACCACAGTACACAGAACATGTAAAATACTATTATTCTAGTAAATATAAACTGCTAAATACCTTTTCTCATCAGCAGTTTTGTGACTTCTATCAGTGTCCAGCAGAACACTAGTTACAACTTGTAAGAGGAGTTTTCATTCTCCTGTAGGAGGATGCAGGACCCCTGACCTCTGTCTGTATGGTGCTGATTGGCCCTTTGCTGGTCACATGCACTCTCCAAAGAAAAAAAAAAACTCTCTAGCAATACACACCAAACTGAGCATAAGCAGCTTGCCCCCAAGCCTCTGTTCTATCAGGAGATAATGGAAGAAGGGGAGGATCAGAGCAGAGGGAATTAAACATCCTTTTTATACAGTGTGGCAGATTAACTACTTAGATTCCACGCTGAGTATAGCAAGCATGCTTTACTGCATATACAGACTGATTTTACTGTTGTGGGTTTAGTAACACATTAACCACTTGCCCTCCTGAGGATTTACCCCCCTTCCTGATCAGGCCATTTTGCTATTCATGCTATGTAGAGCCATACAAAGCAATGTGCAGAAGCTGACAGGGGAGAGAACTGTATTGTCTACATACAGTTCTCTCCCGTCGGTAATTTTTGTCAATTACTGGGTGCCGGTGAGTAATCACTGGGCGGGGCCTGGTGATTGACAGCCGAGGCCGCGAATAGTGGCGCTGGTAGGGCGCACGCAGGCTCGCGCGTGCCCCCTACCCGAAAATGCAAAATCATGTATATACATGTGATTTTGCGCACCCCTGCCACCGTAGCAGTATTTCTGCTATAGGGTGGTGGGAAAGTGGTTAAGATACAATTGGAAGTTATCAATCACATCACTGTTACCACCATGTAGTTTCTTAATCTAATCAATTGAAATATGATCTGTGATATTGAGGGTTGTTTAGCTCAGGGACAAAAGCGATTTTAGGGAGTCCATGCCAGTCTGAACGGTGGTTTTAAGGCTTGCTAGCCCACTGTTATTAACCAAATCAATGTTGAACAACATAGTTGCCCATGCATCAAAACACAGGTAATATAAAATACAGAGCCACTTGGCGCTCTTCAGCAGCACCACTGCTTAGGCCGTAACTTTGGCTTTTGGCTGGTCCCTCAAACTATCTTACACAGTAACTCTGTGCTTATTCAGCTTTCCAAGTTCTCCTGATTCTCGGTTGCAGCACCTGCTGCACAGGCACACTCCCTGGCCTCTTGATAGGGGTTCTCCTGACACCCCAGGCTCTCCCATTCCTCTGAGTGTTACAGACTGCCACAGTCCCCTGGACTTGCCTAGTCACCCCAGCTCTCTGTTTCCCAGAGTCGCTTAGCCTCCTCAACTCCCTATTAGTCCTATGGACAAGGAATCGCTTCACCAGCAATGAATGTTGTCTCTTGAGTAGAGCACACCAGTCTCGCCAGTCCTGAACTATGGTCAGGTCCTACATTATAAGGGCTGTGCACACTTGAACTCGCAGCCTGCCATTCTCCTTCAAGACCTGGACACAGAGTTGGAGATTTCTTCCCTTCCAAAACTCTTCAAAATCTCCAGACTCCGAAACTCAACTGGGGAATATTACAATTCGGAGAAAACAAAAAAACCCAGATTTCTCCGCTCACAATCGTTAGCTCTGCCCTCTGCATGCATGCAAGCTCTGTTTCCCTTTCCCCTACTTTTACACAGTGGCAGGGCCTCACACTGTCACAAATCTTAAGAACAAAGAATCTCAGTGCTGCTGAATAATGCAAAATGACCAAAAATATTCCTCCGATTGAAACGGAGTCTAATAAGATTGAAAGGGGATTTGTGTCTATTTTATTGTTTTGAGCAAATCACACATCAGTTGAATAAAAATATCAAAGTACAGGTGAAACTCGAAAAATTAGAATATTGTGCAAACGTTCATTTATTTCAGTAATGCAACTTAAAAGGTGAAACTAATATATGAGATAGACTCATTACATGCAAAGCAAGATAGTTCAAGCCATGATTTGTCATAATTGTGATGATTATGGCTTACAGCTCATGAAAACCCCAAATCCACAATCTCAGAAAATTAGAATATTACATGCAATCAATAAAACAAGGATTGTACATAGAACAATATCGGACCTCTGAAAAGTATAAGCATGCATATGTACTCAGTACTTGGTTTGGGCCCCTTTTGCAGCAATTACTGCCTCAATGCGGCGTGGCATGGAAGCTATCAGCCTTTGGCACTGCTGAGGTGTTATGGAAGACCAGGATGCTTCAATAGCGGCCTACAGCTCTTCTGCATTGTTCGGTCTCATGTTTCTCATCTTTTTCTTGGCAATGCCCCTTAGATTCTCTATGGGGTTCAGGTCAGGTGAGTTTGCTGGCCAATCGAGCACAGTAATCCCACGGTCATTGAACCAGGTTTTGGTGCTTTTGGCAGTGTGGGCAGGTGCCAAGTCCTGCTGGCAAATGAAGTCAGCATCTCCATAAAGCTCGCCTGCGGAATGAAGCATGAAGTGCTCCAAAATTTCCTGGTAGCCGGCTGCGTTGACCATGGACTTAATGAAGCACAGTGGATCAACACCAGCAGGTGACATGGCTCCCCAAATCAACACAGACTGTGGAAACTTCACACTGGACTTCAAGTATCTTGCAGTGTGTGCCTCTCCATTCTTCCTCCATACTCTGGGTCCTTGGTTTCCAAATGAGATGCAAATGTTGCTCTCATCAGAAAAGAGGACTTTGGACCACTGAGCAACAGACCAGGTCTGTTTTTCTTTAGCCCGGGTAAGATGCTTTTGATGTTGTTTGTTGTTCAGGAGTGGCTTGACAAGAGGAATATGACATTTCAAGCCCATGTCCAGGATCCATCTGTGTGTGGTGGCTCTTGATGCACTGACTCCAGCCTCAGTCCACTCCTTGTGAAAGTCCCTAACACTTTTGAATGGCCTTTTCCTGACAATCCTCTCCAGGCTGCGGTCATCCCTGCTGCTTGTGCACCTTTTTCTTCCACATGTTTCCCTTCCACATAACTTTCTATTAATGTGCTTTGATACAGCACTTTGAGAACATCCCACTTCTTTTTCAATTACCTTTTCAGGCTTTCCCTCCTTATGGAGGGTGTCAATGATGGTTTTCTGTACAACTGTCAGGTCAGCAGTCTTTCCCATGATTGTGATTCCTACTGAACCAGACTGAGAGACCATTTAAAGGCTCAGGAACCCTTTGCAGGTGTTATGGCTTAATTAGCTGATTAGAGTGGGACACTTTGAGCCGAGAATATTGCACCTTTTCACAATATTCTAATTTTCTAAAATTGTGGATTTGGGGTTTTCATGAGCTGTAAGCCATAATCATCACAATTATGACAAATCACGGCTTGAACTATCTTGCTTTGCATGTAATGAGTCTATCTCATATATTAGTTTCACTTTTTAAGTTGCATTACTGAAAAAATGAACTTTTGCACGATATTCTATTTTTTTGTTTCACCTGTATGTGTAGCCACCATTGTGGACATTACACCTCAAAACACAGACAAAAATAAAAATACTTTTCTATAATAGAGGAAGGCTATAACCACTGGAACCATTTAATTGCTGTTTGTGTCTCCCCCCACTTTCTGACAGATGAAACTGTTGTCAACAGGACAGGAAATTAGGGTAAATCTCTCTAAAAGAGCTCTGCATAGTAGTAAAAATTGGACAGGAGTTTTAATCTTTCCTTACTTTATGCAACACTGGAAAAAATGTTTTTGGCCTGACACACATATTAAACTGGTTGGTTTGTTTGAGTGGATCTAATTTCCATCCTAGAATTCATCCTCCACACGTGGCTGTAACAGTTGATACAATCCTGTAGTTGCTGGTATTGTTTTTTTATTATGTGCCTGAGAAAATGCATGTCAAGATGGTCTCTGGTTCCTGCTATACATCTCTCTACGGAATTGTGTAATAGGAGGCTAAAGTCCTCCAGGACCATAGTGAAAAGCTAGATGAATGTTAATGAGTAGAGGGGACCCCTTCACCAAGAGTCAGGGAAAAAACATGTTATTTGAAGTATCCCCTTTAGGCAAATTATTTTTGCTACCATGGAGGCCTGACCGGGTGCTGCATTGAGGCCAGGGTTTCCATACCAGACATTCCATCTTCAGTGCATATTCAACTCTATGTATGTTCAGCTCCTGGGCTGTCCAGCGTTTCTGATCCCACCTACACTAAACTAACAGTGATGCTGTGCTGCTTGGCTGACTGCATCCTAGCAACCTATGACTCTTTGTGGTTCTGCCAGCAGTGACCTAGCAGCCAATGGTGGGGGCTACAAAAATGGTCACTTTGGGCATCATTCATCCCCTGCACAGCCCTTACCTGAATGGAGAGTTGTCACCAGAATGTGAATAGAAAGTGCATCTTCCAATGGGGATATTTGTTCTGTAATACCTGTCTAAGAGAGGTTTTACCTCACTTTGGACAGGTTTCCACTCGCTTCATACTGGGTCTAAAATACGAAAAGTAAAACTTGAATCAACCCTCACTTTGAGTAGATTTCCTATCATTTCCTATTACTGAAAATCTTTAAAAATGAAAATCTCTGTAGTGGGAAATAAATAAAGAATAAACCAGTAGAGGTTTACCCCTTCTCTACTCTTAATTCTCCAGCATCTACCAAAAAGTGAAATACCATTTTCAGATGGACTGACCATTTAATACCCTGAAACAGAAGTTTCTTTTACTCTGCATCTGAGGCTGCCCATATATGTCCCACAATTTAGAAGGACCATTACTTGCTATAAGCAGGAAGCACAGGGGTTAACAGGAGGAGCACACTGTAGATTCAGAAGTACATGCTGGTAAACATTTCAGCAGTGGATTAAGTGGACAATCAGTTTGGGTTATTATGGGTTATTGCGCATTGCTCTTTGGTTTATTGAATAAATATGCTTGAGGCATTTGTTTTGGTCTAAAGAATGAACCTTTCATGTATTTTGTGGCCTCAGCAACTAAATCCTATTCCTGATAATGTCACCTGGTAGGAAAATGAGCCAGCGGGTTTCCGAGAAGGTGAAGGGTACAAACAGAGTAATGATCCTGACAGATTCAAACATGAATCCAATTAGAGGTTACAAGTATACATCATTACTGAAATAAATTTTCTTAAATAATGGAAGAAACAGCTTCAATGTTCAGCAGCTGCAGCTTTATGATCTGTACAATGGAAACCAATCCACCTTTAGATTTAATATGTAATTTCATGTAAGTTTTTCGTGATGAATGGAGAATACTGCAGATGCAGTTTTTACTGAAAAAAATCTTTTCTTTGTTTTTGCCAGCAGTAATAGTCACATTCAGTTGTACTTGGTCAGTAATGTTGATGACATTTCATCACTCATTCAGGTTGCTTTTTCAATTTTAATGAGTATTGGAAATATACACCAGCATTTCCAACTCATGGTTCCTGTTCATCTGGGATTTTTCCTTGCTTCTGTCCATTTGGAATGTTCCAGCTATACCTGTTGCATTTTCCATAATATTAAATAATTGAATTAAAAGATCCAACAGAGAAAGTGATAAATAAATACGTGAATAGGTAGGTGCTAAAATATGTCATAAAACAAAAAACTAAAATTATCTACCAATAGCATAAAGAAAATAATAATCCTGGACACAATATGATGACAAGTGAACATTTAGTGACAGTCCCATAAAGATGTTGTCCTGTAGACCAAAAAAATTCCTCTTTCACCACTTGCAGACTATGTGAATTTCTCACTCACCAGAAAAAATTGACCCTGGTTAAGGTGGTCAAATAGCACTTTGTGATCATAAATACTGATGACCAGCAGCAAACTATCCTGGATCAGGCTTCCTGGTCTTCTAATATGAGATGTGGATCCAAGGGGTCAAAGGTGACTGCCCCCAGTTGAGTGATCACAAGACTCTGTATATACAAATAGCAGATGAATTCCCAATCCCAGGCACTCCTCAAGATAAAGATATTGCTCCAAGCATCTCAAATAAACCAAATAAATGAAATTGCTCTAAGTGTAGTATTTATTGAAAATTGTAGATAGATAAAATATTGATGCACTCACATGTATTGGTGCCCAGAGACTGGCACCAGTCTATGCAGCCTGTGTTTTTATTATTTCCAATGGTGATGGTCGACCTGAGTTCCAAGCCTCGCTTTCAGCAGGCTGGATGTGACGTTACAGAAACCTGGAAGTGACGGGATCACGCTTCTACGTACGTTTTGTCTGGTGGCGTCCTCAGGACTTTCTGAATGGTGGTATGGTGGCAGTTTTAATGAGCAAGACTGTGCCAAAATGTACTAGAGACAAAGGGCAAAGATTTTAAAAGAGATGATAAAGCATTGTAAACTTGGCCAGTGGTAGGATAGCTTTTAATCCAGGAGAAAAGACCTAACTGGCATGTGGCACTTTTTATTGCTAACTTAAGAGAATGTGAATGTAATAGATTATGAGAAAAGGGGAATATTTTTTTTTCAAGCAATGAAGCAAACAAAAGGCAGCTTGAAGAACAGATGGTCAGCAACAAGTAAATTCTCTGCTTTGTGCACCTACACTTTAAAAAAAAATGTCCCCCCAAAAGAACAAAAGTCCTCCCTTCTTACTTTAAAAGAAAAGCCTTGCAGCAAAAAAAATCAGTTTGCTATGGGTCCGACAGCAGCTAAAAGTGACTGCTGCCCTTTAATCAATCACTAACTTACCTTTGAGGCAAAGTTAAAATAAAACAATATTATGAATGTAACTATGTAATAATAAAAAAATTAGACCGCAAATGGGGGGATTGCCCAAAGAGCTAGCAATCAGAAGTTTCCTGATCTCACCCTATGTAATGTTTCATCTATCGCCTTCTCCATATAGAAACTTTTGATACACTGACCTATAGCTGCTCTGAGCCGCCTGTTTGTTGTGAGGGGACTGGATTATCTAAAAACCTGTTTATTGGCCCATCTATGACTGCTGGCCATGGTTCAAGGCCATGTAGTGTATTATGGTTGGAAAAATTTGGCCAGAAAAATTTACACATATTTTTTCATGCCTGAGGTCCCCATCTCTATCAAAAAGCATATTTAAACCCAAAAACATACATTTCCAAGTCAACAATTTTTGAACATCTGCGATTCACTGAAAATCCATGCTCATAGTAAATCCTAATCTCATCCTTTTTTGGAATTCTAATGCCAATTGTGAGTCAGATCTTCTCATACAACATCAGATCTCACTGGGCACAAATTCTCATTGACACTCTTCAAAACTTTGCAGAAAGCCTTCATAGAAGCGGAAAACATACATTACTGTGCATAAATCTTGCTAATAAAGCCTCTAGCAGTCATCCAGAAATGAAATAACAGAAACTGACCTTAAAAAAAAAAAAACAATTGACAATGCAAAAAAATTGAATTAACCTAATGAAGAAAAATTAAAATAAAAAAAAATATATATATAAAAAAAAAAAAATATATATATATATATATGTATATATATATATATATGTGTATATATATATATATATATATATATATAGTTAGTTAGTTAGTTACATTAGGTTTGCAATAATGTTCTGTGCTTCATTTTTAAATTGCTCTGGGCGATTATAATAATGGTGTTGTTGCAGTGTACCTCACTGGCCTCCATCATAGTATTGTTCTAACACTTCATTACCTTAAGAGTGCTAATTGCAGTTCTATAATTTTGGCATTTTACAGAATGTCACAGGAATTAATTTGCGATTCCGCATTCTACCCATTAAACTACGCGTAATCTAACATGTCATTATCTTGTGATATCCCTCTTCTGACTTTGTTTGCTACAGCCGAGCCTAGAATTTGAAAATAAGATGTGGACAATCTTTGTTGTGCTTACAGTTCTATATATTGAATGACAGGAAACTAATTTTATCTCACCTAGTAGTATAATTGCGTGTAACTGGGCACATTTTCCTTATTTTTTGCGTGTTTTTGGAGCAACATTATTCATTTGAATGGGCTGCCCTCTGCTTTTAAAAACGTGCCACGGTAGCTTCTGTACCCATTTGTGGAGCTGATTTTGGTGTGTTTTAGACAACCCAATTTTGTTTTTTATAAGCATATTTAGGGCACCCAAAATGCTTGCTGCATGACTTTTTTCTGTATTTCATTTTGCATTTGTTGCATTTCAGGAACATGTGCAGAAACTTGCATTTCTGAGCTTATTTCCAATACACTCAGGTGTGAACCGGGCCTAAGGCCCCCATCATAAAGCATATTTAAACCCAAAAACATAAATTTAATATAATTAATTGGGAAAATTTCTGAAAAAAAAAGAAAACGAATACCTAGTTATTAGCAATATATTATTGATTTTAGGTTTACTTTTGCTTTAAAGTGAACCTACTGTATTTTCATTTTGGATAGCATGGGAAAGGTTTTTAATCTGTGTCAACTTTTTTGCCCTGCCTGTCCCTTTGGGGAGATTTCACTTCACTTCCTGCCTTGTAGACACAATTGGAAGTGGAAGGAAACATCTCCCATGAGGGAAATCCCCTGTCCAATGGGGACACTTGTTTAGGTGTCAACTGTCTAACAATTTCCTCTCTATTCTTGTTCAGGTGGCAGCTCAAAATTTTATATTTTCCTTCACTTATCAACTTTATGGTCAAAGATCACCCTATGGTTGACACAGGCAGCAATACAAATCTGACAGACATTCTAACCCCCCCCCCCCCGCTACTCTTTCCACTATTTATGGTTTTAAATAAACTTACCAATTTAGGTTCTTATATAGACTAGTAGTGCATTAGTTGGCATTGCAAATCGCATTATTATTTTGAGTAAAAAATACTGCTTTTGTCATGAATACAAAAATGGTGATCCTGCGGTAATAACTCAAAATATGGGCCCTGAACCAAGCTGTGCTGTTTAACAGCAGTGAAGGTGTAGGACTTGGCTGTGCTGTCTGGCAGGAATGTCTGAATTACTTGACTGGCTGAAAATAATTACACATTGTTTGGCAGGTTAAAATGATTTACGAGTTTGTATTTCAACTATGTATTAAGCTGCTTGTCTGCATTTCAGCTTTAAAGTGA
Source organism: Staurois parvus (assembly GCF_062004578.1). Taxonomy (NCBI): domain Eukaryota; kingdom Metazoa; phylum Chordata; class Amphibia; order Anura; family Ranidae; genus Staurois; species Staurois parvus. Next base: position 34,917 of record NW_028318218.1, read on the forward strand.
AAACTGCTGTAATAACTCAAAATGTATGCTCACCACAAACCCACAATAGCTTGTAGAAATGAAAAGAGACTTTTTATACTCAGTACTGCATCATTACTGAACTTCTTTCTTCCTTCTTCCTTCTTCCTTCTTCCTCTTCCTTCTTCTTTCTTCTTCTTCCTCTTCCTCTTCCTTCTTCTTCTTTCTTCTTCCTTCTTCTTCCTTCTTTATTCTTCTTCCTTTTCTTCATCGTCCTTCTTTTTTTCTTCTTCATAACAAAACAGTATTCATAATATATATTTTTAGCTATTTTTTGAATATTTGAAACAATACTCCTGCTTAACAAGATAAAATAGAAGAATAACAAGAGACAATGAATATTCAGTTAAAGGATAAGATGACAAACCAGTGTTTGTTGGAGTATTTAGATTCAGTAGAGAGATTTCCACGCAGTATTTTTTTTTCTGCCACTAGATGTCTGCAAATCATTGAACCCACTTCCTGTGAGCCAAGGTTATCTTAGATCCACCACAGCCTGTGACTGGACAGTGAAAGGAGAATTAGCAGTGATGAGCTCATCGTCTGACATTCTGCATCAGCATGCTTCTTGTCAATACAAGAACTGATTGGCTCCTTGTTCTGCTTTTTCTCTCACTCTCCAGATCTGCTGTACAGGAACTGTACATACCAAGTCTAATTCAGGCACTTACACTGCTTGCATTTAAAAAATAACTTTAGTTAAGTAGTAATGATTACAAAGCTGCTTTCATGTGTGTACTTTATTTACCTAGACTTCGGCATTGAATTTGTTCTCAGAACAGCATCAACAGCAATAAAAACATTGTTAGAACTTCTAACCTTTCCCCACTCTTCCATGAATAAGTTATTGTTTCTATCTGCGGCCCTGTTGAACAGATTTCACATCAGCTACTGTCCTGAGTGGAAATCTCCCTAATAAGGACAAATCAATAAAAACTTATTGGGGATCCTGACCCTTCCTAAGTCTTATAAATACTAATTCAAATATTTTGTCTGAAGTTGGGATTTAAAGCCTCACTATCACTCTGCCCATGCAGAACAAAGTGACAGTATCTGCACATAACCCCCCGGGGCAAGTACAAGCCATTCTAACTTGCCGTTTCCTTGCTATAGCATGCCCACTGTCTAGTCTTCGTTGGTAACTTAGAGGTTAGACAGGGGGATGACAGTGTTGTGAATGGCCTGGCCCTGTAACATATGGGAGGTCATTTAGTCCCTCATGCCTGGAAGGACAGCTCTGTAACAAGGGCTCTAGAGGTGTGGAGAGGTGGCGAGGGAATGTGGCTGAGAAAGTACACATGACTTGGGGGTCAACTGACATCACGGGTCCTTTTTTTTCCCTCTACTGGCAGTGGTGGGCAGTTTATATTGCAGCACAAACATTGCTCATGTAACAATGCCCAATTAAAACTCTGCTCTGCAATACTGTAATCCCAGGCTGCTTGAAGACTTGCTTCCAAGGGGCGCGTCCATGACAGCCCAGGTTCTCACAGGAAAGGAATTGATTGGCATTGGCTTTTATTCCACCTGAAAGACTGACACTATCTAACGGTAGAAAAGCAGTATTACTGCAAAAATTACTTTTTTTTATATTTGTATTTTTTTTTAGAAAGGTAAAAATCCAGCACCATAACATATTGGCATAAAAACTGTTACTTTACTTCATACATGAAAATTTAAAATGGAATTAATTCCATTAAAATCTGGAAGCTGATTGGTTTCTATGCAAAGTTGCACTAGAGATTCCACGCTACAATTTTAGTAAATAACCCCCATTTATCAAAAGTTGAAAAACCATACATAGCATACTGTTTTATTTTATTTTCTACCGACTGTATAAAGTGATTTTTTTGTATACAGTATATTATATATATAAATATATTGAAGATATTCTGTGTAAATAATATATAGCTAGAGAGGCTTCCTTATCCTAAAGAAAACTGTTTTGTAATCCTTACTTCTGGTAAGAAAGAGAGCCACTAGGTACAGTTGGAAATCAGAATTTCATTTTATTTTCACCGGCTTCTCACACTGCTTGTTGATCAGGTTGTTAAAAAAAAGATGAAGTATTAAATTATGGAAAAATGTGTTTTTAATACAAAAATAAAGAACACCTTGAGGCCAAATCCATTTTACTTTCTTTTTTTCTTTGATCTGAACTAGTGTTTTATGTATGGAGTGGCAAACTTTCTGCAAATACTTTTTATACATTTACATGAGAAGGAGAGGATGATCTTTAAGGTTTCACATAATAGATGTGTCTTCATGCCTACTGGCCCTACTGGATGTTATTGCATTATAGACACTACTGCATATTAAGAAAGCTTGGGCCAGTCAAAATGGCTTTCGTTACAGTGTGAGAAGTCTCTTTTTTTTTTGCTCAGATCAAAAGAAAGATCATTAAAAAGAGTACAAATAAATTAGTTTTTCTTACTTCTATGCTACTTTCTCTTTTTTGCATTTAAGTCTGCATATAGATATCAGAACAGTATTGGTGGTAGAGACAAAACATAGATATAGGATTTGTAATAGTTCTGGAGAGATTCAAACTGTTAAAGAGGAACTGTGGGAAAAGATAAAAAAAATCACATATACTGTAGTCGATCATTAGCACTAAGAAAGTGTTTATTGTTTTCTATACCCCCTGAAAAGTTTTATTACCTCTTGATTATGCCAATAGATCTGTTTGTGGGCCTGGTTGAGCAGCTCCAACTACACCATTTTGTGAGGAGGTAGACTCGCCAAATTGTGGGCAGGATCACTCGCTTTTGCACATGGGGAACCTTTGGATGTGTGATGGCACCCATCAATGCCCATCAATAAACCAGGCGGGGGTAAAATCACCCTTATGGCAACACTCCAATTTAGAAATGAGCACTGTGTGCAGTAATAAATGTACAGAGCCCCTCTGTGAATGTATTGCCCGTGTCCTTGCACACCTTGCTGTTGAGTGTCACATTTAGGAAGGACACCCAGAGCCCATGCCCTCTCCACCAGTCATTGTACCACTGCCACCTCACTCCCAGTGACAGAATGGGTTCCCGCTGAGTACTTGCGCGAAACTCATGTGTGCTCGCCATTACCGCTTTACTTCCATCTCATACAGTTAGACCGAGGATCTCCGTAATGGGGGTTTGGTCCCGTACTTGGGGAACTGTCCACTAAGGAAGGAAATCAGCACACAGACCTCCTCGCTACCGGAGCATCCCTTACCCATATCAGGTACCACTGTAATGACTGACTGTTGTACACTTCACGCCAGTTCCAGTTACCTATAGTAACTACATTCCTTCTCCTACATGTTTTGCTGAATTAACCTTCAGTAGTGACCTTGCCTCATATCCCAAATGTGCCTTACTGACTCAAGTTCTTTTATACGCCATGAACCATCATGCACCCCTTTTTAAGTAACTTCAGACGAGGCTTAGAAACAGTTGATGCAACTTTTACTGAACAGAGTAAGAAGTTCAATAAAACACCATCCCCTAACTCTCAATCTAGTGGCTCAGGCATACCTCAATAGCTGAAAGTCCACAAGTGGACTTTTGGAAAAAGGGTAACAACATGATTAGTTCTGGAGGGAAACAGGCTGTCACCCTGTGGTCTTAGATGGACCTCTTAAAAACATTAAACATATTAAAGCCCAGCTTCAGCTAATGATTTTTAGGCAGTTACAGTAACAGTGCTTTATTTTTCTTTTGGAAAAAAGTTGAAAGCTTAATTAAACCCAAAAACAGAAATGTAATATGCTGTAGCTTACAAATCATTGAATATGGTGGCTGCATTTGTTTTCTTTTTTCAAGCATTTATTCCTTTATTTCCATCTGGTGATTGGCCAATCATATACCGCCTGTCTTGGGGCGGCTACGTTTACTCTTCCACTGTATCTCTGAAGAAGCCACATAGCCACCTTTGGACAGCAGCATTGTCAATCAGCGGAGAGGGTAGTGTTAGATGGTATAGTATATTTAAATGTACCTTGCATAAGTGACTAACAATTTAAAGCCAAACAACTTATTAAGTAGTTACAGCAATATATATGTTTTTTCTTTTTTGGATAAGTGTTTTACATAATTGAAAAAAAGCTTTCCATCGTAAGCACCCCTTTCAATGCTAAATGCTTGGTTTCAACCCTCTAACTGCCATTTTTGCTGGACAGCTTTGATTTGTTAAAGGAAGCTGAAAAATAACAGACTTACTGGCTAGATCACCAGGCAATAAGCTATTTAACAAGGAGGACAAAGACTGTGGTGTTAACGCTACAGACAAACTATAATTTTTTGTCATTTTTGATTTAAGCCCTAGTTATAATATAAACCATGTGAACGAAAGATGAGAGTTTTAAGTACTCATTTAGCTATAATGGTTGTTTCAACTGTCAGTTTTCCTGGACAGCTTGGCATGCATGTACAAGTGGGAAAATTAATAAACAAAGGGCTGAGATTTTTTTTTTTAAGGAATTTATGTACTGAATTATGCTATTACCCTAGGTTCACACCTATGCAGGTTGCATTTGATGAATTTCTGCATTGCATTTTACATTTTTGCTGTGTTTTTGCAGTTTTTTTCATGTGTTTTGCAGGGGTTTTGTTTCTTTTTTTTTTATTTCTCTTGTTGCTAGACAGATTTTAAACACAAAACTCATAAAAAATGCAGCAAAAAACACAATACATGCTTTTCTCTAGAATTCCCATTGAGGTCTATAGAACCAAAAATACAATGTTTTGCATTCAAAAAACTCCCTGACCCTTTCCAAAAAAGCACCGGGTGAAAACACAGAGATGTGCACCTGTCCCATAGGCAATCATCTTAAATGGACTCTACTGCGTTTCTGCAAAATGCTGCAGAAAATGCTTAGGTGTGAACCTGGGGTTACAGGTGTCACCACTAACCACATTCAATACCAGAATACAATATTTTTGGCAACAATGGGCCTTTAATATCTCTCCCATGTCCCAAAACGTTCAGGAAATATTAACACTCTTATTAAATCTCTGCAACCAATGTTTAGTTTTAATTATTATACCTGTGTAAGGCTAGGTATGAGAGTTATGTGTTATTAAACTTTTTGGAACCACAGACTTGGATCTTACAAAGTGACAAAATGAAATACCTTGGTGACATCTCTGCTCATGGAGACAGAAGGTCTGCTAATACATTGGAAGTAGGCTTTGGCTAACTGTCCAAGGCTGTGAATGCATCTTCCTCAAGCATATTCCCTTTGGTTAGCATAGGGGTATTAAATGGCCATCTGCATGGTATGATTGCTGCCCCGTTGATGTTTAATTTTATGATGAGCTAGGTTGAGATGCTGGAGCATTACAGGACTCAAATGAGCTGCATACAGAGATCCAAAAAATGGTAAATATCCTTTTAAAATGAGGCAAGCCCTCCAACAGGTTATTGTATGATCTATTATTGTTGAATCAATAAATTACAAAAGATCACATTCACCAACTGTGTACAAATTTAAAAAAATTGAAGATCTACATTTTTGAATGTCATCTACAATTCTCTTACACAAATCAACTTGAAATTTACATTTAGTGTCTGTTTAAGGCACTTTGTTTCCAGACACTCTGCAAGCTGGTATAAGTCCTTCCGCCGCTGAGATTCTACAGCATGCCTCTCCATTGTTCTACATCGTTGGTGAACGACTGTGTACAGGGTAATGAGGAGTGAAGCCACACACTGCACTGTATCAGCAGTTGGAAGCCTCATGCACTTGTCAGAATAAAGCTGACGTACTGGTGCACTGAGCAGAACTGTAAAGGTGCTAGACTGCCATATTCCTCATTACATTGCAGTTTTGCAAAGTTATCTGAAAAGGTCACACACTGTTTCATGGTGAGACAAGCCTGCAGAGATTCTTGCTTAATGAGTGCAAATGCTGGAGGCTTCTGTTTAAAGCGACCCTCTATCACTCTTGCTATGGAAGCAGTCAAGTCTTAAAGCTTGCAAGCAGTTAAATTCATAGCTGGAATACATATATGGCTACTGTGTTGTGATAATCATGTTCAGTCAGTGCTGTGATCAACGTAGTCTGGTCTGTGACCCTTTTTGTTCTATACTGCAGTTGGGGTGTGTATATAGCCAACACATTTTACATGATTTAAGTAAGGAAGTAAAGGGTTAAAATGCCATCAGTGAAATTTTTGCTTCCCTTGATACAGTATATAATACAAAAAGAGGGGAATTCACCTCTTAGTTGTTAATGCAACATGTGTCTCTATTGGATGTTTTGGCCTCACCTCCTGTTGGGTCAACTGTAAAATTCTGGAGTTTCCCTTATTTTCAGTTTCATTACAATAGTAACTAGGGCAGATAGAGGGACACAGCAGGGACACAGGTGAAACATAAATAAATACATACACAAATAAATTAGAAACAGGGCATCAATAAATATTTTTAAAATCCCAAAATGAAGGACCATTGTTGCAAAGCTGAATGATGCTAAAACTCATGTAACAAAGATCTCTTTCACTTAGTTTGATATACCCAGGTTGTCATTGTTTGAGTTAAATGGATACTGTGATAGATGCTACAGCCCTAATAAAGGGAAATAGTTTGGCCCACAAAACACTGGCTTCTTTTAGGTATACTATTGCAATTTGTGGATCAATAAACTACATATTTGGACTCTCATCATGTGTGTTTGGCACTCCTTCTGGTTCCAATACACATATATTACTCAAGCCTGGTGATCTCTTGGATTGGAAAAACTCCTGCTTTGTGCTGAACTAAGGCTGTTTCAGTCCCAACTAAAAACTTTCCATTATCTACAAAAAAACTTGTATCTAGCACCTCGCACTGGCACCTACCCTCAGTTGAATACACAGTAGGGGCACAGACAAAAGCACATCCAATCACTTTCCAAAGCTTGCTGTCTCAACCTGCGCAACCTCTCCAAAATACACTCCTTCCTAACCAATAACACCACAAAGCTCCTAGTCCACTACCAGATTATCTCTCTGCTTGACCACTGCAACTCCCTCCTCATTGGATTACCTTTACATAGGCTATCCCCCCTTCAGTCCATCATGAATGCTGCTGCCAGACTCATCCACCTTACCAACCATTCAGTGTCTGCTACCCCTGTCTGCCAATCCCTCCATTGGCTGCCACTCACCCAACCAATTAAATTCAAAATACTAACAACAGCGTATAAAGCTATACACAGCTCGGCCCCCAGCTACATTGCTAAGTTAGTCTCAAAATACCAACCAAATCGTTTTCTTCGTTCATCCCAAAACCTCCTGCTCTCTAGTTCCCTTGTTACTGTGGCAGCAACCGAATATTGCAGAGTTCCCCTTTAAGCTTTAAGGGTTCTAAAGCTTCTGTTTGCAGAACTAAGCTATCAGTTCGCTTTCTCCCCCTCATTTCCTGTGGACAGTCTGTCCCAGTTTAGCAATTGACACCCTTAACTTTCAGTTGGTAATAGTACCGCAAAATGTAAAAACAAGACTATATCCTGTGTACTGCTTAGACTATATGTCAAAGGTATAACAAAGCAAAGAGGAAATATATGCATTGTGACATAATCGTTGGTATATACACAGGTATGATTCTGTTACAACTTACTTAGCCTGCAGGCATGAGCCCAGACTGGGTCACTCAGTGCTGATTAATAAACAGCTTGTTTTCCTCAAGTTCATGTCCAGAGTTTTCCTGGTATTCCCAAAGCTGCTACAAAATCACCTCCTCTCATGATCACCTCTAGGACTTATCCTGAGCCTCTCCTATCCTCTGGAATTCCCTACCCCAATCCATTAGGCTATCTCCTACTTTGTCCACTTTTAGGCAGTCCCTGAAGCTTATGCTGCCTCCACCTAACAACTGTGCTTTTATTTTCTCCATCAGATTGCCCCGCACAGTTATTACCTTTTTGTATCACTTGACCCTCCCCTTTTAGATTGTATAGAATAATAATAATAAAAAAAAAAATAAAAGTAGAAAGGGGTTTCAATTCTGCCCTACTCTATAAACAAAACTGAAAAAAATGTTTATCAATATTCATACACTTTAGGTAGTAAAGTTTTCTCAACAATCTTACCCTTGTCTGCCACACTAGTAGGACCTCCCTGTGTTCTTCTATTCTGCACATAGGTTTGCTCAACAGGGAACATGAGCAATAACAATCTGACAGGTTCTAACCCTATATATTGGCAAATTATTGAGCAAAAATGGTCATTGTACATTCAATTTGCTGACAATCAGGCAATGCATGGGCTAGAAAGACTGCAAAAGGTTCTGGAATTAAGTATGCTTGGCATGTCAAGAATAACTGTGCCTCAATTCATATGGTTAAAGTAAATACAGATATCCATTTTTCATTTTGGAAGGTTTATTGGTAAGTCAGATCCACCCTATGTTTATATATTTATTATTTAATATGAAGGTACATCCTTGAGAATAAAAGACTCTATTTAAAGTGTAAGTCATATTAGTATGGTAGGGCAGCACAGTGGCTAAATGGTTAGCACTTCCGCCTGGCAATACTAGTGGTCGTTGGTTCGAATCCCAACCACAGCACCACCTGCCTGGAGTTTGCATGTTCTCCCTGTGCCTGCGTGGGTTTCCTCCGGGTACTCCGGTTTCCTCCCACACTCCAAAGACATGCTGGTAGGTGAATTGGATCCTGTCTAAATTGGCCCTAGTATGTGTATGTATGAATGTGAGTTAGGGACCTTAGACTGTACGCCCCTTGAGGGTTAGGGACTGATGTGAATGTATTATATATATGTAAAGTGCTGCGTAAATTGATGGTGTTATATAAGTACCTGAAAATAAAATAAATAAAATAAAAATAAAGTATGGCGACATGCTCACTGCCCTGCTTGCAATTCATGTGTTCTCCCATGGTAGGAATACAAACTGACATGATCCTGCCCAGTCAATCTATGTACACCAGTCAACCATTGCCAGTAGGTAAAATCATGGGCTGCATTATTAAATTGGTAGAAGTGACATTAGCCCTAACCTGCTTAGAGTTCGAGTGACAGCAGTCAGGTGACCACTGCAGAATAATGTCAGTGTTTCATTTCTCAATGATGTCCTTCCAATGGTCTTGATATTTGAATTCTGCCTGCACATATTTTTTTAAAGAAGGTCTCAAGTCTAATTAAAACTTTTCTATAGTTTAGAATGTCAGCATTGTTCAGAACTCTACATATAACCTATGAATGTTCTCATTTTGTGAGGTTCACAGGGCAGGAATTAAGCTAATTAGGCGATCTAGTGTATGCGCACAATACCTTGTTTCTTTTCATTTTTCTACATTCACGTGCCTGTTAAAGCCATGCAGGTCGCATAAACAACATTTGTCTTTATTACAGAATGTGTTTTCTGAAATTACCCTAAGGTTTTGTTATGTTAGGATTTGCTAAAGATACTGTAAGTATAAATTACCATAGTTCATAGGATTGTGTGCGTGTGTGTATTCTTTTTTCGTTTTATTTAAGGTGTGGAAAATTGCTAAATACTATAATATTCTGGCTTTTTAAAGTGTATCTAAACTCACAAACATAAATATAATAGATTGCAGCTTACCAGTCTTTAGATGTAGTGGCTGCAATAGGGATTTTTCTTCCTGTCCTAGGGTGACAACACTCATTGAGATGTAGTGTTGTCACCGTAAATTGCTTCTCCTCGTTTGGATTACAGACGCCTCACTCTCTCCTCATCTCCATTAAATAAGGCAGAAGGGGTTGTATAGTTCACAGGTGATCATTTGGAAAGCGAATAACATTGCATAGAAATTTCAGTCTAGTGGATGGGAAGTTACAAGGACATGATATTTCTATCAGGATCAATGGGTCATTTTTCTGTCCTTGCACAAAGTGGCCTTAGCTTGAAAAAATAAAAAACTAAGGAAGCCACCAGAACTAAGGACTGGTAAGTTGCAAAATATTACTTTTGTTCTTGTTTTTTGATACACTTTACTTGGCTTATCCACTCACAGCTGTTTCATTTTGGGGTACTAACCACTGAGTGCCAGTTCACATACTGTATATGCGGATTGGATGTGGATTGAACCACACCCAATCCGCTTGACATGTGAAATAAAATTGCTTCCTATAGTGCCTGTTCACATATGTCCAGTGTTCTGGCAGTGCGGATTCAGTGTGAATTAAAAAAATAGTCCTGTCCGATTTCTGAGCAGTGCAGTCCTGTTTAGGTGAGGATTAAAGGCTATTGACTTCTATGGGAACCGTTTATAAACTGCATATGTCATCAGTTGTTAACAGGATAAAATCCTGACCAGAACCTGATCTAAACCTGTCCTGAACCTGATCTAATCCTGTCCTGAACCTGATCTAATCCTGTCCTGAACCTGATCTAAACCTGACCTGAACCACTGAATAGTGATGGGCTGAACACCCCCCCCTGCCCCCATGTGAATAAGTATGGGGTATATGGTACCACTGCTCATTCACAAAAAAAAAGTGTCATGCAAAAAATGACAGAAGATAGTCTTTGACATGTCCTTTAATAAAAACAAACATTTAAAAAAATGTCCCCCCAAAGTAGATCCAATATCAATCACAATGCCCACTGCCACCACCGACCTGAATAAAATCCGCTCTGCTTTCAGTGCTGGCTCCTGCCATCTGACGGCTGTACTGGCCTGACAGTTCTTAAATACTGTGATGATGTCAGTCATGCACTGTGATTGGCTAAAGCATTTCACCTGACCTGTGGTCAGGTGCATTGCTTTGGCCAATCACAATGCACTGTCTGGGCGCAATGAATTGCAAATAGCTTGCCAAATGCCCTTACTGTTCTCATGTTCACCGAACACACGAACGGATGAGGTTTAGGTCGAATTTATGTTTGACTCAAATACCAAGCCCAACCTTACCACTAAACAATTACTGTATCAATCAGCTGTGAAACCTGAGCTTCATTCTGCACCGCATCTGTGTGAATCAGCACCACATTCTTATATCTCTTGGGATTTCTGCAGTGAGATGTCACCAACTGAAAACCCAATTCCACCCTGTTGCTACTCCTATTATGGGGGATCTGGCTCTCAAAACTCAGAGAAAGCATCACAAGGAGTGAGACTTAAAAACAGGTGCATCGGGTTGGCAGGTCCAGTAACTATAATGAAACCAGTGGGGAATGCAATACGTCAATAATATGTTTGCAATATGTACATAAACTTTGGTTTAATGGGTTTTTTTGCACTCTGTCTTCCAGAACTTGTACAAGCTGTTCCAGGGCAGCAAACATCGTATGCTGCAATACTAAGAAGGAAATCACTGAGTTCTTCATCATCACTGTTTAACTCAAAGAGCCGGCCGAGATACAGCAGTTCTGCATTGGAGTCGATTGGTCAACCACTGCAACCTGGGAGGGAAAGAGCCAAACAGTACAGCTTACCCACAAACCTCTATCAAATGTTAGATGGTTTCAGGCAAGATGATGGTAAGTTACTGCAAATATAAACATAATTTTTTTCTTTATCTGCACTTTAGATCTTATACTAAAAACAAAAAAGATGAATAATAGTGGCAAGCATTTATGGTGTTGTTATGGTACGTTAAGACTCCGGCTCCCCTTGGTACCACCTTAAACTTTTAGACAGTCTATGGAAATGAAAGAATTTACATTATTCTTAACAAGCAGTAATTGAATTTACAAAAAAGCCCTCACAAACTACTATACCTTAAGGAACTGGGAAGCAATACATTCTCAAAAGTCACAGCAGAAGCACTGAAGTTGCTAAGCTACCTCAGCAGCTCAACTCCTCTGTTCCCCAGCAGTGACTCAATAGCTCAGATCACCTTGCTTACCCTTCCCAGCATTGGCTTGTTTGTCAATCAGTTGCTAGCCACACCAAGCCCTGCCCACTGCTATCTGGAGTGACAGCACTGCCTGGATGGCTGAAACACCCTCCCACTGTGAGCTGCAGTACTTGGGGGGTGAGTATGTGAGACAGAAATAAACAAGGAATTGTCTCACCCAGGGAAAGTAAAATATGTTATTTTTTTCATTATTCATATACTGTATTTTATGAAGCTTTTGTATTCCAAAGTATCAGGATTTGGAGCCTCTTTAGACTGTCACATGGGATCCTTTAGATGTAAGGATATGTAAATACTTGAGTGTCTGTTTCCTGGGCACAGGTTGAGTTAAAGATCTTATTCCAGGGAACACATGATACATCACCATAAAAGGTAGTTGTGGAGTGTGGTTAAAATTCTAGCATAATCCCTTAAAATCATACATCCAGGGAGTAGCCAGATTGGACACACTTTGTACCATATTCATAACCTCAGCCCCAAGTCAGAGTTCTTGAGTTTCAGCATCCCGCAATGCAATGCAAATGTCACTATTTGTGAGTACAGAAGCATCCATGAGGGGGTTCCAAGTGTCTGACATTAATCTCAGGTTAGTGTCCGAACCAAACAGATTTCTTGCATAATACATCCATCCTTCAAAAGAAAATACAACATGCTAATTTACCATTATTTTTAAGTAAAACACCATGAATGGTAAGGAGCTGTATGCTGTGCGCAGTCCGTGGTGCTTACTCCATGTTTATACGGCATTTCCCAAGCATTAGGTCATGAGATTTCTGCTGAAGGGAAGGATCAGCATTTGACCAGAACCACTGATTGGGAAACAGTTCCCTAAGCAGAGATCACATGACCAGTACTTAGCCTTTTGGACATATGACAGGCTATTGTGACATCCCAAAGCAACAGTTACTGAAGTTATCCTTGCTCTCTATGGGAATTTGTAAGAGAGCAGGGTGGACCGGGTAGCAGGGCAGGAAGGAGCATGGAGCAGAAGGATCCTAGTTGGCTATAGTTCAACTTAATCACTTTGGCTTTGCTTTGCAACCTTTTACTTTGTGAGCCAGGTTCAATGCATTAAAACATTTTCTGGACTCCATGATCAATCTGCATGATTCAAGCAATATGGTCACATGTGATGACCAGTTATAGCACTTTCAGCACATGGTACATGACATTACAGCTTCCTGAATCAAGCCTTGGGCTTATTCAATAACCAGATAGTTTGTTTCTTCAATAAAGCTGTATAGGGAGAAAAGCACTTTAATCCATACCAACCACACAGAATCCAATTTCTATTGGTCTGCCAGCACTGAAATGGATTTTGATGGGCTGCTATGAGACAATACAATTTGCCTTAGTGTTGACAGAGAAGTAGAATCAACTTTAGTGGTAGCAGTGCAGCAAAAAATGGATTCTGAATTTGCTTGGTAAAGTTTCGTATGAATTTTTATTTTCTCCTTGCACCACCTTATTGAGTAAGCCAACTAGCTTATGTACTTCCATATTGAATCAACAGATTGCTTCTTAAGGAGATCTCAGTACACAGAACCCTTATACTGCAGCTGGTTGTTAAAAAGTGAGATTGGCAATAGACCTAATGCCTCTTTAATAATGATAAATACACATACTAGAGATGAGTAACTATCCACTGTCCAATTCTCAACTCTCCATCAACAAAGGTTAACATTATTTAGGGAGAAAATACCAACCATATACCTTTCCTATTGATAACATTACTAATAAGTGTCAATTTTACCTGGTAAAACACTAGTCAGGTGGTAACTATACTATCAGCTGATTTTCCTTGTTTGCAGAGGTTTTCATCAAAGCATTTCCCAAGGAGGAGCTATAATGGAAAACCATATGTTGCTTGTGGGGAGGGGCAGTGTGGTGCGGACAATAAATACACAGTCAAGTTGTAGCAAAACCTGAAACTTGTATTGAGACGAATTCCAAAGTTGCAAAGACCCTAATGGGAGAGCAGGGAGGTAACTCACAATTCAATGTAGTCACAGATGCAGATGAGGAGAGGTGCCGGCAAGGTCTGTTTAAAGGATGAAGTGCATCCTGGCAGGTCCAGTCCTGAGAGGGGAGACTTTTGATAGGTTAGCATGTCCCTAGCCTTTCCCTCCTTATCAAGAGCCTATCCCTACCACTATTTGTTGTTCCTGACATGCAGGGTCTCTTTCCCTACACTAGCCACTCCCAAAATGCATGCCAAAATCAGGGGGAGGAGGGCTCAAATAGACCCTGCTGCCCCAAGATGGCCACCAAGGGTCACACTGCCGACCCTTAGCCAAACGGAACGCTGCTCCAATTGATTCAAGAAACCAAGCTTCCCTAGGACATCCTATCCAGGCTGTGATACCACTTGGTTCAATCTCTACCTACACTAAAGAAAACAGACTGCACCTGCTTACATGCTGATATAAACATTCAGTTTCTTCCAGCAGCATTCTAGGGGATTGCATGATACAAATCAGACCAGCTGATATAGCTAAAGCCACCTAGCAAATCTGAAGATTGCCCCCCATTTACTGATGTGTAATATGCCCCCATCCTTAATATAATGACCATACAACCCCCCTACGCTATGTACTCCAGGGCTTAGATTATATATTTGTATCAGCATTTGGTTTTTGTCCCGTGAAAAGTGATAAACGAGAGTGTGAAGTGCTATTTCCTCCAGTATGCAGATCTAAAAGCCAAGAAATAGCAGGTTCATGAAAGCACAGATAAGATGAAAAGTTAAATCGCATCATTGCAAATCAGCCTCTTAAACGTGATTACTATTTAAATAAAGGGCCCTTCCCAGTGTCTGTAAGATGTTGATGTTTACCTGCTAAACATTATTAAAATGCACAGTTAAATTACTCCTTAAGAGCTGTAACAAATGTGCACATGCATAATGTGATTAACTGCAAGCTATGAATAACAATATGAATTTCATTATAGCTGGTTACAAGAGCACAATGTCTTGTTCCATGTCACCAAGGCTTATCAATAAATATGGCTACCTCTGCTCATTTATTATCACTGGAGCAAAGCAGATTGCTACTACACTTTTCAAGGAGGATGCCAGAGCAGGGATGTGTGTGCAATGTCTAGAGACATATGATTAGCAAACAGCTTCATACTATATATGCACATATAGTGTATATGGTGGAGGTGTTTTTTTCAACTCTGATACCAATTACTAAACAATTTTGTACTTTTTTCAATAAAACATTTTGATCAAAACATGTGGTCCCATGGAGGTAACCTCTTTCTGGACATTCCTTAGTCTATTCTATTTTGGTACAGTGTAGTCAGGTTACAAGGACCGCACCCTGTAGTGGTGAGTTGGTGGATCTATGATCTATTAGGGAAGGGGAGCTTGATTGTTATATTTCCCCTTTCTTATTTGCTTTGTTCTCAGTATTTATTTAGTATGTTACATGCCAAAATATCTGGAATTATGTTCTTTTATTTAGGGTGCCATTACTATTTAGAGCCTGCTTGTCTCCATTGGCAGCAAACATGGCAGTTTTGGAGCATTTCTGTCCCCGAACCTTCTCTTGCAACCATGATAATGCTATTAATTAGCACAGATGGTAACAACGCGGGGCACTCATCCAACTTCCCACCCTAATGGCAGTAATAGATTTTAAAAAAATGCATGCAAACAGTTTGAAAATGGAGGCACATATGTGCCATGAGTAGAGACAAGTTCTTATGTTGGTCCTTAGGTCACCTGCCCACCTCCAGTCTGCTCATTGGAATATTATTAAGAACTCTTCCTCCTATTACCTTAGAGTCATGTCAATCCTACTGGTGGTGTATTTTGTTTTGTTCTTTTTAAGCAATTCCTTGCTAAAAAAATAATAGTTATTGTCCATGGAATTACTAACTTGCTAATATGTAGCTCATTCGCTTGATGATTGAGTTTGTGCAGCACTTCATGTCAGCAACTAGCTCACTAACTAGCTCACTAACTAACTGGAAGAGGCCATCTACGTCCACATCTATAGCTTAGCTACACATTGCTGAAGGAGTGTGATTTGTAGCGGTGGATGTTATCATAATGATGT
Source organism: Staurois parvus (assembly GCF_062004578.1). NCBI lineage: Eukaryota > Metazoa > Chordata > Amphibia > Anura > Ranidae > Staurois > Staurois parvus. The sequence goes on from NW_028318218.1 coordinate 50,812, forward strand.
AGACCTCTAGCTGCTATAAATCTCTTCTTAGCCACAAATCACCAGTGACTATAGCAATTCCATTGCTCGCTACAACACACTGTTAGCGATTTGTAGTAGCAACTAAACTGGTTAGACCTTGTTTACACTTGCTGTTAGGGGGTGATAAAAACATGTGTCTGACCCATGTTTTACTACTCCCCAGCCACCCCCATTTAAGCACTGAAGGCAGCAGTACATATGCTGTTGCCACAATACTTTGCATCATGGCAGAGCAAAACTTGTCCCCAATGTCATACACTGCAGGTAATGCTGTCCAATGAACATGACCCATTCAACGGTTGTGGCAAGGTGGTACAGGTTTTTAGGGTAAAAACAGGAAGTGCAGCAGCAACAAAATCCCTCCTCACCGCCGTTTAAATGTCTTCTGAAAAGAAATCCACCATGGATAGCTCTTCAGAGGGCAACACAAATATGAAAAAGCCCCTACGTAGACACCGCCTGTGCTGTTCCCAGTGTCTTCAAGCTGAACTCCAGAAATAAAGGTGTGACATGCATTCTTTATTGAATCTTGGTGTGCTTTGTGCATTCCTCCCAGAACTGTGCAGTGTGAAACTTTGACACTGTGCAGGAGCTTCCTGTAAATTATTTGGAATTAGGAATTATTTAAAGCAGCTGTTGCCAAATTCAATGCCAAATGTCAAAGCAACTCACTGCTGCGATGGATTCATTTGGGCATCCCTTGAGTGCTGTTCTTCTTTCTTTTGCACATCACAAAACAAAGCTGTCACTCGCAGCCTATTACAAAGATGCCAGCGCACTTTTTGTGACAGTCATGTGTCTCTGCTGCCTGTATTGTAGTAGGCATATGATAGTATTAATGAGAATGGAGGAGAGACCTTAGCAATTGACTTTTGACACAAAGACAGAATGTGCATATCAGTACAGCAATGCTTGAAGACTAATTCCAGGTATGGCTATATTGTACATAGTTACTTTGCAACTATGCATATACCATACCTGGCAAATTCTCCAGCAAGATGGAAATCACGGAAGAAGACACTGCTACTCCTGCAATCTCCACTTCCTTCTGGGTCCAACTTTCAGTGGCTGCACTCCTGCTTGCTGAACACAGGAGGTCAGCTGCTTAGCTTTGCATTTTCTGAATGAAGGCAAAGCATTCTCTGATTGGATGAGATGGAAAGATGAGTCAATAGCATCACCAGGGGTGGAATTTCCAGCTTCCAGGGGCATCGGCCAGGTATAGCATATGCATAGCTGGATCAATATAACTATCTATGTGTCATATACAGTATATTATATAGAGACTTTTTTTGACCATACTTCTCTTGGGTCCAAATGTAAAATTACTTTTGTCCTCCTGTGGCACAGTCAGCTTGAAGCGGGCTATTGGCCACCAACAGGTGAGAGCTGCTCTAGGCTCTGGGTGGATCTGAACCAAACATTATTGCAAGGATCTACCCTGCTGCCTGATTAGCAATTGCATCTGCCTTTAAGCATATAGCTGAGAGCCAAAGTCAGCCGTGGCTGTCCCTGTCCCTGTTGATTCTCCAGTGAGCCCTGGAGGGGCAGAGCAGAAAGTAGTGAATGACAGTCACTGCTCTCCACTCTGAACACACTCTAGTTTTTGAGCTAATGTGGTATGGATATTTGGGGATTTTTTTTAAAGCCAATACTGCTCCTTTAATGCAATACACACAAAACTTTTTATGACAATTTTCAAACCATCCTAAAGTTCCATGTTTTCCCCTGGTTATCTGCACTGTTAATATTTAATATCTTCAACCAGTTTATTATAAACTTCTACGGTGCAATTGAAAAAAAAAGACAGATCTGGCAGCCCTCACCATGCTGTCAGAATTGAGTCTAGAGATCAGACAGCTCAAGATGGGAATAGGAATGTTCCTTCCAAAACATGACAGCCGGGCTCATTATGAGTAATCAAACTTTGCGTGATGGATTAAATTAGAATTACCCTAAATGACTAGTTTGATAAAAGGTAGCTGTTACTCCGTGGCATGTAAGTGAAATGTAAGAGCCAAAAGGTCTCATGGTGCTGTACAACTCTGGGATAGTGGAAAGACTGGGTAATAGCTGACAGTGGGCAAATTATAATTAGTGAAATTTAAAGAGAAATTCCGGGGAAAAAGTGAAAGCATTCAGTGAGCCACATATGATATCTAGCAACATGAAAGCTTTCATAAATTGAAATTTCTGTTTGCCATATAGTAGACCTTTCAGTAACTTAACTAGTTTATCATTAAAAAGCCATCCTTGAGCTCCAGAAAAGTGATTTTACTGAGGCTGAGATAACCTGTGCTATCCGTCTGCTGCAGAAGCATTTCCATAAACTCCTCTTCCCGCCATTGATCAGACTGCAACATTGGAACTTTATAGAAAGACACAAGGTAAGAGGCTACAGCAGGGGCTGATCCATGTAAGACATTTGTGCACACAGCCAAGAACAGGATATACATGGCTGGGTCATCTCTGAACCAGTCTATGACGTAGCCAACCATGGATAGTGCCTTAAGAAAGAGAACACCCATCTGCAGAGAAAACTGATGATGGGATTGTTACGAGTGTACTGTGATTTCTGGTAGAGGTGATATATATCTGTAATGTCAGGGTAACACTTACAGTGCTGTAAAAATGTATTTACCCCCTTCCTGATTTTTTTTTGTATATTTGTCACACTTAAATGAGTCATATCGTCAAACAAATGTAAACATTACACAAAGATGACCCACATAAATACAAAATGCCATTTTTAAATGATGATTTCATTTAATAAGGGAAAAGAGCTGTCCAAACCTGCCGGTCCTATGTGAAAAATAAATTGCCCCTCCCCTTGCTAAACCAGAAATAAACTGTGTTTAACCACATTTTTTGAAAGCTGATTTAAATTTCAATTGCCACACCCAGGCCTGCTTACTGACAGACCTGTCGAATCAAGAATTCACTTAAAAAGAAGCTGTATGGCAAAGTGAAGCACGCAGAGATCTCAAAGACTAACACATCATGCCATGATCTAAAGATATTCAAGAACAGATGAGACACAAATTAATTGACATGGATCAGTCTGGAATGGGTTACAAAGCCATTTCTAAGATTTTGGGACTCCAGCAAACCATGGGGAGAGCTATTTTTCAGAAATGGAGAAAACTTGGAACAGTGGTGAACCTTCCCAGAGTTGGCCGGCCTACCAAAATTACTCCAAAAGCACAATGACGATTCATCTAGGAGGTTATAAAAGAACCCAGAACAACATCTAAAGAACTGCAGGCCTCACTTGCCTCAGTAAAAATCAGTGTTCATGATTCAACAATAAGAAAGAGACTAGATAAAAATGGCATCCATGGTAGAGTTCCAAGGTGAAAGCCACTGCTGACCAAAAAGAACACAAAGGCTTGTCTCACATTTGCCAAAAACATCTTGATTATCTCCGAGACTTTTGTACAAATATTCTGTGGACTGATGAGACAAAAGTTGAACTTTCTGGAATGGGTTTGTCCCATTACATCTGGCGTAAAAGTAACACAGAATTTCATAAAAAGAACATCATACCAACAGTCACACATGGTGTTGGTAGTGTGATGGTCTGGGGCTGCTTTGCGGCTTCAGGACCTGGACGACTTGCCATAATTGATGGAACCACGAATTCTGTGATGTACCAGAAAATCCTAGAGGAGAATATCTGGCTATCAGTTTGTGACCTTACGCTCAAACGCAGTTGGGTTATGCAGCAGGACAATGATCCAAAACACACCAGCAATTCCACCTCTGAATTGCTAAAAAAAAAAATCCAAAACAAAAACAAAATTAAGGTTTTGAAGTGGCCTAGTCAAAGTCCAGACCTAAATCTGATTGAGATGCTGGGGCATAACCCTATAGTGTGGCTGAATTAATACAGTTCTGCAAAGGAGAGTGGGCCAAAATTCCTCCACAGTGATGTGAAAGATTCATTGCCAGTTATCCCAAACACCTAATTGAAGTTGTTGCTGCCAATGGTGGCACAACCAGTTATTAGGTTTAGGAGGCAATCACTTTTTCACATAGGGCCAAGCAGGCTTGGATAGCTTTTTTTCTCTTAAGAAATTAAATCATCATTTTGTATTTTACTCAGCTTATCTGTGTAATATTAAAATTTGTTTGATGATTTGAATCTTTTAAGCATGTCAAATATGCAAAACAAAATCAGGAAGGGGGGAAATACTTTTTCATAGCACTCTTTATGTTCCTTAGAATGCACACACTTAACATAAAAAAAATCTGATGCTAGCTCCATCTTGGTGTCCTCTGGAAAAAGACACATACAAACCAGATCTCAGGGTCAACATGAGAGCAGTAGGAGTGTATTTCCTAACGCTTATGCTATGTTACTTCTTCTATCTCTACTACACCAATCACATTCAAACTTCCCGGGCAAGTTTGAATCTGGTTAGTACAGTAGAAAAAAAGAAAAACCTTTTAGTATTATATTTTTCTTATGTAGTCAGGTGCTGGGCTACAGCAATATGGAGGAGACATTAAAATGTATTCTTCTCTCCCTCTATTAAGATATTGATGTTATGCTGCACCCTTCTCCTCTCAGCCAGCAGGGGGAGAGCTAAAGGCAAGGAAGCCCATAGACTTCTATGCAGAGCACTGAGAATCCTTGGAGCTGTCGTTTGAGACTGTAGCCATATAATGGGACAAATAGGCTCCTTCTACTATAGATCTCAAAAAGCACTGTGTAGTAGAAGTGGGAAGATGATTTTTAATAAACTGCTTGGAAAAGCAGTTTATTTTAACGCTTGGCAAACGCCTATCAACCGCCTCAAAACTGCGCACGGGGCGTTTGGGGAGCATTAAAAACGCTTCCCAAATGCCTGTCAAATGGTATAGGGGAGTTTGGCAAGAGTTAGAAATAAAGTCAAGTGTGAACGAGCCCTAAGTAGAAATTGGAGTATAAGTAAAAAATAATTAAAGTGCAGGTGTACAGTATCTCACAGAAGTGAATACACCCCTCACATTTTTGTAAATATTTTATTCTATCTTTTCATGTGACAACACTGAAGAAATGACACTTTGCTACAATGTAAAGTAGTGAGTGTACAGCTTGTATAACAGTGTAAATTTTCTGTCCCCTCAAAATAACTCAACACACAGCCATTAATGTCTAAACCGCTGGTAACAAAAGTGAGTACACCCCTAAGTGAAAATGTCCAAATTGGGCCCAAAGTGTCAATATTTTGTGTGGCCACCATTATTTTCCAGCACTGCCTTAACCCTCTTGGGTATGGAGATCACCAGAGCTTCACAGCTTGCCGCTGGAGTCCTCTTCCACTCCTCCATGACGACATCACGGAGCTGGTGGATGCTAGAGACCTTGCGCTCCTCCACCTTCCATTTGAGGATGCCGCACAGATGCTCAATAGGGTTTAGGTCTGAAGACATGCTTGGCCAGTCCACCGCCTTTATCCTCAGCTTCTTTAGCAAGGCAGTGGTGGTCTTGGAGGTGTGTTTAGAGTCGTCAGCATGTTGGAATGCTGCCCTGGGGCCCAGTCTCCGAAGAAAGGGGATCATGCTCTGCTTCAGTATGTCACAGTACATGTTGGCATTCATGGTTCCCTCAATGAACTGTAGCTCCCCAGTACTGGCAGCACTCATGCAGCCCCAGACCATGACACTCCCATCACCATGCTTTACTGTAGGCAAGACGCACTTAACTTTGTACTCCTCACCTGATTGCCACCACACACGCTTGACACCATCTGAACCAAATAAGTTTATCTTGGTCTCATCAGACCACAGGACATGGTTCCAATAATCCATGTGCTTAGTCTGTTTGTCTTCAACAAACTGTTTGCAGGGTTTTCTTGTGCATCATCTTTAGAAGAGGCTTCCTTCTGGGACAACAGCCATGCAGACCAATTTGATGCAGTGTGCGGTGTATGGTCTGAGCACTGACAGGCTGACCCCCACTCCTTCAACCTCTGCAGCAATGCAATTTCCCAAAGACAGTCTCTGGATATGATGCTGAGCACGTGCACTCAACTTCTTTGGTCGACCATAGCGAGGCCTGTTCTGAGTGGAATCTGTCCTGTTAAACCGCTGTATGGTCTTGGCCACCATGCTGCAGCTCAGTTTCAGGGTCTTGGCAATCTTCTTATAGCCTAGGCCATCTTTATGTAGAGAAACAATTCTTTTTTTTTAGATCCTCTGAGAGTTCTTTGCCATGAGGTGACATGTTGAACTTCCAGTGACCAGTATGAGAGCGATAACACCAAATTTAAGACACCTGCTCTCCATTCACTCCTGAGACCTTGTAACACCAACGAGTCACATGACACCAGGGAGGGAAAATGGCTAATTGGGCCCAATTTGGACATTTTCACTTAGGAGTGTACTCACTTTTGTTGCCAGTGGTTTAGACATTAATGGCTGTGTGTTGAGTTATTTTGAAGGGACAGCAAATTTACACTGTTATACAAGCTGTACACTCACTACTTTACATTGTAGCAAAGTGTCATTTCTTCAGTGTTGTCACATGAAAAGAAATAATAAAATATTTACAAAATTGTGAGGGGTGTACTCACTTTTGTGAGATACTGTACTTTTGTATTAAAAACCATGTATGGATTTCCCAACCCCCATTCATCTATAAAGATTAAATATTGCACTTACACCTGCAAGATGTACTGGAACCTTGGTAAGCTGGAGATGTCTGAAAGCTCCTAGGAAAATCATTACGTTGACATCAAAACCACAGTGATGAGAAGTCTGAAATGTAAACCTAAGCAATTATCTTATGCCATTGGGTGGTATCTTTTGCTGCAGAGCTACCAAATCTGATAGGCATACTCTATCTTTGAATTCCCCCTTACACTAACCCTAATGGTGACCCTAACATTAACCTTTCTTGCAACCATAACAGTAACTCCTTTAACAATAACACTAAACGTTCTTGCAACCCTTATAGTAGCCCACATTGTACCCTGAGTTTTACTTTTCACTGTAACGTTGACATTAGACCTTCTTGTAACTCTAAGCCCCCTGTAACCATAATACTAACCCTGTAACTATACTGTCCATGTAACCCTACTATTAACCCTATAACTATACTCTCCATGTAAACCTAACACTAACCCTGTAACTATACTATCCCTGTAACCCTAGAACTAACTCCTGTAACCCTAACACTACTAGTAGTAGTTATAGTGGCCCTCCAAGTAACCAAAGCATGACTTTCTGCTGTAACACTGTCACTAATCCTCCTTTAACTCAAGCACCAACTCTTGTAACCCTAACACCAACACACCCTGTAGTCCAAGCTCTATCTACTGTAACACTGGTATTGACTTGTATCACTCATTCTATCCCTCCCTGTAATCCTAACACTAACTCTCCCTGTAACCCCAGCATTGACCCTCCTTGTAACCTGCACACTAAGCTTTTCTACAACCCTCACACTACGCCTAATGTTAACCCACCCTGTAATCCCTCATTGTATCCCTTGCTATAATGCTAATGCTAACCCTCCCTGTAGCCCTCACGTTGACCTTTTCTATAACCTTGACCCTCACACTATCCTTTACACTAAAACCACGCGTACCTTCGTTCCGCTGGTCTGATGCCTGCAAGTTTCCTCACTGGCACCGGATTCTTCTTCCTTGGTTCTTCCAGGCACTGGTCTTCAGCCATTTTGATTGGCCGGTGCTGGATGACATCACTCCCGTACTTGCTCAGGAGTGCAGTTATCCCGGCACACTTCCATTTTTCACATAGGACTGTAAATAGGTAAGTAAGTGTACTATATTGTAAAAAAGGCATTGCATGTCTCTCCTGCAATAAAAAGGTTGCCTGTTTGCAATTTTTTTTGTTTTGTACATTTATTTCGTCTTTTAACCCTCTTGCTTGCATACTACCCTCTAATGGGGTGGGATCCTTTGAGACAGACAATGCTTTTGCTGGGTGTTTCTGAAACTGTACCTCAAGCTCTGCAGATATCTGAAAAAGAATTGAGCCAAATATAAAGCAGAGGAATGGGGAATATGAGGTATCTGGGGACTCCTGTGCAAGAAATATACTGTCTCCATGCGCCCCAGTAAATAATATACTTCTTTTCTGTATTAAATAATGGCAGTTTTAGAACATGACAGCAGCCTCAGAGTGGTCATATAGGACAGTTATATATGTTTTGTCAATTCTGTACAGCAAACAGTGTTCTCTTAAATTATACACACATTGATGGCAATTCTAATCTTTCATGTTCAATTTGGTTATAATATCTCTTAAAATAAAGCACAAGGAAAAGAATCCAACCCGGTAAATGGCTGTGTTTTTTTCTTATCATTCTGTGTTTTTGAAGAATATTGCCTTGTTTTGCTTGTGTTGGAGAAGTTATTGCTGGAGTATGCCTCGGAGACCTGTTTAGATATACAGAACTTGTACTATGTCAGTTCGATATCAATTTATAGCAAAGCTTGGGGGAAATGTTTAGAATGAAAGGCTGTTGGAACCTAAGTACTACAACCTACATAACGCAAGTGGAACTTGTTACAGCCTGTGTGAGTGTAGATAAAATGGAAACTCTCGAGAATTCACAAAGAGGTACTTGACATTTCTCGTTTTGAGCCAAAGATACAGAATTTGGCATTAAGAAGGCTTTTAATTATACTATTCTGGAACAGAATGACTTGATGTAAAGTTAATGTTTATTAAACCTTGTTATCCTACGTTAACCAATATTAGCTCAATTATATACTTTTTACATTGATTAGTAGATAAATAATGCTTATTAATTTCACACATTGGGTTATATAATTGTAATAATTCTAGGCAGCCTGTAAGAATTGCAGCTGAATCCCTAGACATAAGATTCACAAGAATTTTGGTTGGTTGTCTGAATGGTCTATCTTCCATACCAGAGAGGATGTCCTAATCTGTAACAATGGTTTCTACTGGAGAAAAAGAAAAGCTGCCGCACAATGATGTTGTCACTGCAATCTTAATTTATTGCACAGATTACCACAATATTTTTTTACTCTTTCGAGGAAGAGAGGGAAATGTACTGGATCTTTAAAATGAATACCAGGATCCCTATGGTTATGAATTTTGAGTGGGGTGACACTCTTTCTTTCTCTCCCTGCAGATGGAATTTCTTCTATCTTCTTTTTTTCTATTGCATCCCTAGTTTCTACTGTTCAAACAATATGTAAAATATTATGCTGAATTTATGCTTTCTGCTATAGGTAATGCTCATATATTACATAATTACCTAGTTAGTCTGGCTGAAAAAAAGTCCATCCAGTTCAACCATAAAAAAAAAGTTAGAATCCTACACCCACCGTTGATCCAGAGGAAGGCAAAAAAAAAAGCAAAGCATGATCCAATTCGGTCCTGCAGGGAAAAAATTCCTTCCTGATCCCCCGAGAGGCAATCGAATATTCCCTGGATCAACATTACCTATAACTGTTAGTAACCAGTTATATTCTGTGTATCCAAGGAAGAATCCAAGCCTTTTTTAAAGCAATCCACTGACCTGGCCAGAACCAACTCTTGAGGGAGTCTATTCCACATTTTCACAGCTCTTACTGTGAAGAAACCTTTCCGTATTTGGAGATTAAATTTATTTTCCTCCAGATGTAAAGATTGCCCCCTTGTCCTCTGTGATGACTTCAGGGTGAATAATTCTACACCGAGTTCACTATATGAACCACTGATGTATTTATACATGTTGATCATATTCCCCCTTAATCTCCTCTTCTCAAGAGAAAATAAATTCAGTTCCTCTAATCTTTCCTCATAGCTGATCTCCTCCATGCCTCTTATCAGTTTGGTTGCCCTTCTCTGCACATTCTTCAGTTCCCCAATGTTCTTTATGTGAATTGGTGACCAAAACTGAACTGCATATTCCAGATGAGGTCTTACTAATGATTTGTACCGGGGTAATATGATATCTCTCTCTCTGGAGTCTATACCTCTTTTAATACAAGAGAGGATTTTGCTTGCTTTAGAAACCACAGCTTGGCATTGCATGCCATTATTAAGCTTGTGATCTACCAGAACTCCCAGATCCTTCTCCACCATTGATTCCCCCAGTTGTACCCCCCTAGCCCCTAGTATGTATGATGCATGCATATTCTTAGCCCCCACATAGTTGCCCAATTAAACAGTGCATTGAGGTCGGCTTGTAAGTTGGAGGCATCCTGTAAGGACATTATTCCACTGCACAGCTTGGTGTCATCTGCAAACACTGAAATTGTATTTTTAATCTCAGACCCTATATCATTTATAAATATATTAAACAGTAAGGGTCCCAACACTGAACCTTGGGGTACACCACTAACAACCCTAGACCATTCAGAGTATGGCCTTTGTGTGTGATAGTTTAAATATTTCAAGATGACAACATAGAGGCAAACAAAAAATAGTTCTAGTAAAAAGTGGATGAAAAAAGACAGATCTACAGATATTTCTAGTAATGTTCATCAGCAGAATATATTCTAATTTTGTCCAATGCCGCAGGAAATGAATTTCCATAAAACTCTGCATCCCCTGATCCTTCCTCCCTGGTTATGTATGCAGTAAAGAAGCCTTTTCAGATTACCTAAAATGGTGTACATTCTTTTTTTTTTAAACTTTCTTTTACTATTTAAACTTTTAAAATAGACAAGGAATGAAATAAAGACAAAACACACCATTAAAAAACACATATTTCCAATGAGTAGAGAATAAGGCCGCACATATACCAAGAACAAAGTCCATAGGATTGTCCTAAGGACTGGTCATGACCCAGAAAGTACAAGTCAGTTATGTAAAATACACACATCAATCACATGGCAGTGGCATGACAAAGAATGCCATTGCACTAAAAAAGGAAATAAAAAAACAAATAAGAAACTATCAACCTATGATGGCTCTTTTGTAAAAGAAAGTGGACAAATTCTGAGATATATCAAATATTGTAGCTGCCCCAATTAAATCACAAATAAGAATAAATGAAAGGAGAAAAAATAGAGAAATAAAAAAGAGAAGGAGCAAGAGAAGATAATGGTAACATTCCCATGACCGGGTACCATCAGCAAACTCCATATTGGCCAAAGCAACATAATGAGGCATTAAGAATATGATCGTGACTTCAAAAGATTCCAAGGATGCCATTAAATTGTGAACATTTATTATTTAAGCGAGCAGTCAAATATTCCATATTTTAAACATCATGGATACATTTGTAAAGATGTACTCGGGAAGGGGGGTAATGTCTGCTTGCATTTCAAAGCAATCAGACACCTAGGTGCCATTAGAATATAGTTGAGCAGCTTAACAGCAGTTTTGTTGATATTTGGTGGAGGAAGCCCGAATAAAATATGAGTCGGCCCATTGTGTTTGTCATACAACCAAATTAATTGGCTGCGCTGCTGTGCTCCGTGACGCTGTACTTGTTAGATATTCTATTTTTTTTAGCTTGTGGATGTAATAGGAGATGCAGATATATGCAAAGATGGGAGGTAAAACCCAAACAATAGGAAGACTTTAGTCAGGAATGGGAGGAGAATCTCACTTTAGGAGTATCCAAAATAAGAAGCCTAGGGATGACTGAGACCCCCAGGTCCTAACAATATCAAATATCAATGTTTATATGGACTGATCCTTTAATAAAGGGTTTGGTTTGTGGAGGTGGGGGTCAGCTTAAGAATTAAGTTTAAGGGTTAATAAGGTCTCATTTTTTTAATTGTGATTTTCTGGTCCAGTGAGATTTTCTGGTGAGGTTCATTTTTCAACTGTAAGGCAGAAAAGGTGATATCCTCGCCAATTTTATTTCATTTAAAGATATTTAGCTGTCAAGAGCTGACATATCTCATTGGGGGAAAAAATCCACCCAGGCCAATTAAATCTTCCCCCAGTTCACTAGGGGGGTTCCTGAAAAGCTAACAAAATGCCGACAAACATAAACGCGATTCCCAATTCTACCCTAATTGCCAGGATTGAGAGAAAATCATCTCAAGACCATAGACACTTTTACTGATGTCTGAGTTCTGCAGTTAATATCCCATGGTTTACAGCAATGGTTTCCATGTTCTTTCCTCATCTGGCAGTCAGTTCCAGAGGGGAGATAAAGCACAGTGTTCCCTTCCCGCACTGCACTCTCTGGTGCGGTTAGAAATTCAAAATAGTAATTGGATACACAAAAGTCTAACCAAATTAAAATGACTGAACTACTTTTAAAACAGTTGTCCACACACTGCGAGCTCTGTTTCTGAGTTCTCAGAACTGATTAGGGATTAGACTGGCTCCTTGTGCAGTAATATAGGTTAATTGAAAGACCTTGAAGAGTCAGCACCTTAAGTACAAGGAAAGTGAATGTACAATGAATATGGATAGTCATGTAATTACTTACAGCCATGAAACAATGTTATCACAAGTGTAAACTTGCATATCTATGTTGCGTACTGCACAGTTATTTATCATCATTAGCTGTGTACCTTGTGTGGTGCTTTCTTGACAATTCAAACAATTAAAGAGGAGCTTTTGTAGAAAACAAGCTTTTAGAAAGACCATTGGAAAACTTTTTTTTTTGTGTTCAGTCAGTCATTCTTTCTGTTAGTATCCTCTAACTGCTTTATTCGGAAGAGGAAGGCCAACAAAGCCATCTGTTAAAGTGTTACTAAACCCAGGACCCTGTTTTCACTATATCTGGTCTCCCGGAGTACACAGAACATGAAAATGAAAGTATTTTAGTAAATATAAACTGCTAAATACCTTTTCTCATTAGCAGTTAGAGCAGTCTTGTGACTTCTATCAGTGTTCAGTACTGCACTGGTTAAAGCTTGTCGAAAGGAGTTTTCATTCTCCCCTGGTTGTCCTATGAGGCTGCATAACCCCTGACCCTCTGTCTTGACAGAGCTGATTGGCCCTTTGCTGATCATATGCCCTCTTGCAAGAAAAAAACAACTTTCTAGCAATGCAATCCAAACTGAGCATGTGCAGCTTGTCCCCAACACTCTGTTCTGTCAGGAGATGGATTGGGGACAGTAGAAGAAGAGAATCAGAGAAGACAGGATCAAACAGCATTTTTACACAATGCAGATGATTAACCCCTTATTTTCCACACTGAGTATAACAAGCATGCTTTACTGCATATACAGACCGATTTTGTTTTTTTTAAGTGACATTTTTTTGTTAAAGTGACATTTAATGCACAAATGTATTAACCGCAACTACATTTGCATTTGAGTTTATTACTTCACTGGCTTCTTATATTAGTTTGGGACTTCAGCAAGGGGATCTTTCTTTCATAGTTCTTTGAAGGCTGTGTCATTCATGTGAATGAACCCTTAATGTCACTTTAACAAAGGATTGAATCTAGAGGTGCATACACTTGTAGCAAGCACCCCAGCATCTCTCTCACCTTGCTGGGGTGCTTGCTACAAGTGTATGCACCTCTAGATTCAATCATTTTGTTAAAGTGATATTAAGGGTTCAATTACAACTCCGTGTATGCAATATACATTGACATGCTACATTACATTTTTAAATGCACCACATTGTTCTAAAACATTTTTTCACCAAGCTTTATTTGTAAGAAAAAAACTTCAACAGACTATTTTGACGCTTGTGCTTATGCATGTTGCAGTGTGCTTACATTATTATTATTATTATACAGTATTTAGATAGCACCAACAGTTTGCTCAGCGCTGTACATTATAATGGGAGACAATACACGAGACAGCACAGTAACAATACAATACAATACACGAGGGGTTCGAGGGCCCTGCTCCTTGGAGCTTACAATCTAGGAGGGAGGGGAGCGTGGTACAGGAGGAAATAGCTGTGGGGGATGGTGTCAGGGCTCCAGGGTGTGACCAGAGGTATGTGACTGACGCAGGGAAACGCAGGCTTCAGATAAGTTATTAACAATATAATTTATTAAAGACTAACAATACAAACATAAACGCAGTGCAATACTAAAACATAACACAGTGCAAACGAAGCAAACCAAACCACCCACAGATAACAGTACATACAATGCAAGCGTCATCAGGCAGGCAGGGTCAATAACAATCAGGCAGGTAGGTACAGGGGGTCAGGCAGAGAATGGTCGGGGTCACAAGCCAGGGATAAAACAGGAGAAGTCAGCAGAGGTCCGGATCAGGCAGGGTCAGCAACGAATCAGACATAGACAGGACCAGGAACAGGAATGCAGGAACAAGATACAGGGCCCAGGAAAACCACACACCAAGGCAGAGACTGCAGGTCTGGCCATCCCTTAAATACACCTGCATGATCAACTTCAGGTGTTTGGCTGGCTGCAGGGTTGAGTTTCTGATTGCTGGGAGCACCCGCTGGCCAGCCCTGGTACTGCAGCCCACAAGGCAGGTGAGTCCCACCATTACTGGCAAGTCCATTCCTGACAGATGGAGTAGTGGGAAGAGCAGAGGAGATGGGCAATTAGGTGAGGGCGGGGTAGGCTTCTCTGAAGAGATGGGTTTTCAGGGTGCACCTAAAGGTGAGGAGAGTAGGTGACAGTCTGATGGATTGGGGTAGTGAGTTCCAGAGGATGGGGGAAGCCCTGGAGAAGTCCCGGAGACGGGCATGGGAGGAGGAGACCAGGGAACTAGGTCTTGTGAGGAGTGGAGAGTACGTTTTGGGTGGTAGATGGATATCAGGTCAGTGATGTAGTTTGGGGTAGTGTTATGAACAGCTTTGTACGTCAATGTTAATAGTTTGAATTTTATGCGTTGGGCAATCGGAAGCCAGTGGAGGGATTGGCAGAGGGGGGTGGCGGATACGGAGCGGTTAGTAAGGTGGATGAGTCTGGCCGCAGAATTCAGGATAGACTGAAGCGGGGATAGCCTGTGTTGAGGTAGGCCGGTGAGGAGGGAGTTACAGTAGTCAAGTTCGCGAGTCCGCAGTTTCCGGTGCGCGGTGACGCATTTCCGGCGTTTGACACCATCTTGCTACACCTAGGAAGTCCCATGCACATGGAGTACACCCACACATCGGTGAGGAGGGTGGACTGGCAGAAAATGTGAGTGTTGTCACTCTATACTTTTTTGCAAATAAAGGAGTCATTAACTACTGCACTTAGAGGGCATTCTCTTTTTTGACTCACTGGACTGGTGAGTCATTGTCCTTCAGAAATATCCTGGTGGAGTGAGAGAAATAGTAGTCTCACAAAAAAAGAAGGAGAAAAGCTGCTGGTCTTTTGTGGAATAAGGATCCAGGGTGATCCTGCAAGCCTGCTGGCCCTTAGTGGTCACCGGGAGGAGGTGAGGAGGCAATTTAGCCACCTGTAGGAGAGGAGTTTGACACAAAATCACCATTTTTCATCACTACACATCACATGATTCGGTTATCACTTGATGGGCTGAGTGTTTTAAGAATATTCAAGAATTGAAATATATGTTTTTATACACTTTTTTGGCACTTTAGCACGTTGTTCACTTTATATAGGATATAATTATGTATGATCACTTTATGTTATGTCTTTTATGCACCAACAAGACTTGGAGACACTAGGTATATTATTTAGATCACTTGAGGTATTTATTTATATCATTTTGATATACTTTTATTATTTCACTTTATGAATTGGTCACTTATTTATTTGGTCACGTATTATAAATGGTTATATTTATATATATATATTTTTATATCTATTTTAGAGCGCCACGCTATTTATTTATCTAAGTAGTCAAGTCGTGATATAATAAGGGAGTGAATGAGTTGCTTTGTAGTTTCTGAAGTTAGGAACGTGCACATTTTGGAGATGTCGCGGAGGTGGAGTCTGCATGAGTTTGTCAGCGATTGGACCTGGGGCTGGAAAGACAGATTGGAGTCTAGAATGACACCTTGTACTCTGGCTTGCGGGGTGGGGCTGATGGTGGCGTTGTTGGTCATGATGGAGAAGTCGGGGGGGGGGGGGGCGCGGGCTGGGGGGAAAACTAAGAGCTTGGTTTTGGCAAGGTTTAATTTGAGGAAATGGGGTGACATCCAGTCTGATATGACGTTCGGGAGGCTAGTGATTCGGGCGGAGACTGAAGGGGTGGGGCGGGGGGTAGAGAGATAGATTTGGGTGTCATCGGCAAAGAGAGGGTAGTTGAAGTCGTGGGAGTTGACCAAGGGAGGAGGTGTAGATGGAGAAGAGAAGGGTCCCGAGGACAGAACCTTGGGGGACCCCAACAGAGAGGGGGATTGAGGGGGAGGTGGCAGCATTATAGGTAACACTGAAGGAGCATTGTGATAGATAGGATTTACATGAATTTCTTACATTAATTTATACGTGTTACATTCAGTAGTGCCTGTTCAGTGCACTGGTGTGAACTGCCCCAAATGAAATGCATTGCTTTTACAATGTATATGCTCAGTCATTCACCAATACATTACTGTGAGAGCCTTTATTGAATATATAAAATAAATGCCAATGTACTCACAAATGGAGTTAAGATCAAGTGCATAAACTAATTCTCATCAAACCATTGGACATATGTACACCAGCTGGGTCTTAGCTTACGTGTTTCAAGGGCGATGCCCTCTTACTGAGAGCAAGGTCATCACCCTTGAAAAGCGCAATCTGCGCCCTATCTGGTAGATATGCTTCTGATGGTTTGATGAGAATCAGTTTATGCACTTCTTAATTCCATTTGTGAGTACGTGGCATTTATTTTACATATATTCAACAAAGAGTCTCATGTTAATGCTTTAGGCAGGTGCACCTCCTTACTATGCTTGTTTTTCAGTATTGGTTTCCTCCGTACTGAAGAAGCCAGAAAGGCCACTACAGTGCGTGCAGTAGAGGGTGTCAGAGATGGAGACTTCCAGTTAATCCCCATGAGAATATTGAAGAGATGTCCATTTGGACTGAGTTATCTTGAGGGCCTTTCTTTCCAAAATGAGGATTAATGTTTTGTTTGTTTGCTTATTGATCAATACATGCTAGTGCAAATGGTGTGAATGGACCCTTAAAGCGCAGAGTATTGACTTTGCCACTGATGTCTTATGAAAGTTAGGGACTCCAGCAATAGGAAACTTCTGATATATTTCCTTGTTCCCACCCAACTTGCCGATTTTGGCATTTCTCTTCCAATTTGGTGTGGTGCCTGGTACAGATATGTACACCTCTAGGTTCATTCTGAACTTGGCAGGTGGAGGGGACAGGAGTGCCGGTGGGGGACCCAAGAAGGGGAGGATCAGGGCTGCTCTGTGCAAAACCACTGCACAGAGCAGATAAGTATACTATGTTTGTTTCTTTTAAATAATAACATTTTTGCCTTTACAATCACTTTAACTTCGCTAGGCTTTATTTGTACAGGAGACTTCACAAGACGTTTGACTCTTGCATTTATGCATGTTGTGGTGCATTTACATGGATTTACATGCCTTGCACTAAAAAAAGTAGGGCCTGTTTAATGCATTGGTGAGAAGTGCTCCAATTAAAATACATTGCTTTAACATTGTAAATACACTGGCCTGCGTTGATCAACACATACCAGAACATCTGATGTGAATGGACCCTTAAAGTGATACTAAACTCAGGACCCTGCATTCACTATATCTGGTCTCCCACAGTACACACAACATGGAAATGCAATTATTTTTGTAAATATAAACTGCTAAATACCTTTTCTCATCAGTGGTCAGAGCAGTCTTGTGACTTCAGCAGAGCACTGGTTAAAGCTTGTAGGAGGAGTTTTCTATCTGCTTTAGGAGGTTGTGAAAGTCCTGATCCTCTGCCTGGACAGTGCTGATTGGCCCTGTGCTGATCACATGCGCTCTTCCAAGAAAAAAAAAACCCTCTCTAGCAATACGCACCAAACTGAGCATGTGACTACGGATTCAGTCTTCATCAGGTGGTCATTTCAACCAGAGGCGGGGCAGAGAAGTCAGGATCAAACAGCCTTTTTACACAATGCAGAGTATTAACCCCTTAGGTTCCACAGTGAGTATAACAAGCATGATTTACTGCATATACAGACTTATTTTACTGTTGTGGGTTTAGTAACACTTTAAAGGATAAGTTCACCTTTTGTAACATGTTACATGTTCCACCCATATTCAGGGTTATGAAATGTTGCAAAAGGACCAGCCCCCGCTCTCCTGTTGTGACAGCTAGTGGGGGATCTTCTTGCACCTGCTAGCAATCACAATTTTAGAAAAACATGGCTGTGCAGCATTCTGCCTGCCCAGACGCGTAACTTCACAGTAATTTGTAAATGGGAAAACTGCAAGTTATGAAAGCCTGTGCGGCTGTCGGCTTGTAGTTCTCAATAAATGACCACAGTACTGTTGAACACTGTGGTAGTTCATTGATTCTTCCTGTCAGAGTGTATCTGCTTGCCTGTACGAGGTATGAGCACACAGATACACTGACAGGTCTGCAGGAGTCCTGCATGGCACCAGCAATCTGTTGATCGCTAGTGCAATGCTTCCCGGGCTCCCTGCAAAAAAAAAGTGTATTTATTATTTTTTGTTAAAAAGTGAACTTATCTTTTAAAGCACAACATTTGAACTTCTCCACTGGCTTCTCATATTAGTTTGGAACTCAAGCAATAGGATCTCTCTGCCAAAATGCCTTATTCCCATCCACCTTGAAGGTTGTAGCATCCCTCTCCCACCTTGGTGGGGTTGCATTTTCTCCTGTTGCATTCTTTATAATAAAGAATAAACATTCGAGAGGATGAGTAGGACTCCTAATTATTCGCCGCAGCACAAACAAATATCAATAGCAGACTTCCCAAGGCATACAAGAAATGGATAAGAGGTTTAACTCTTCAGACTCAACTAATAACAAATATTTTTGGGTGGACAGATTCTTAAAAAGGCATGTTTTCCTAAATGTCCTATTCTTGAAAGTGCTAATGTGTAATTGATAGCCTGATATTTTCCACACTGAGCACCATTGAATCCTTTATTTGTCTCCACAGCAAAGTGGTCTTGTAGCTTTCAGAAAAGTAATGTAAACCATAGTACTTGTTGCTTCAATGAGCCTTTAAGTGCTTTAAAATTCCATGTTGTAAACAGCAATAAATATCTATTTCAGAATATAGCCAGTCTGTCACATGGCAAGACATCTCTTTTTAATCTTTAGGTGACAGGGTTGGCGCATTGCATATTATATTGCTACATTTTTATGTCCTCTTACAAGTCTCCATAATTATAGAAAAGATGCAGTGTGATGGATGCAGTTACCGTAGTTGAAATCACTGTGTTTATATGTGAGTAGTAGCCAATGGGACTAAATGGATGTACGATCTATACTGAACGTGAATGACACACGAAAGGTAAGATCACAGTATTCTAAAGCAGAGTAAGACACTGCACAAGTTGTTTCTACATTTTCAATTCATGCTCCTTATGCTGAGCAATCAGGAATGGGAGGTGTGTGGCTTTTAAGTCTTTGAACACAAAAACTTTTTTTTTTATTGCTAGATAAGAGCTTGGCAACAGCTCTCACCTAACCCTATTTAAAACCCAACTGGATCTTCAGTTTAAATAAGCTACATATATTGTAGATGTTTCTGAAGAAAAGGTGTTCAGTGGTGTTTTCTTTATAAAACAGTCAGATTTTGGGTAGAAAATCCTGCCAAAAGCTGTAGAGTGGGGCCCTTGCTCACTGTGTGGAAGCAGTGGTCTCATTGTAGAGATCAGACATGGCCCCTTCTAAGTCACATCTATAGCTCTGTGGTCAGCTAAGCTCATGCTCCCCACTGATAGAATAATGAAGGTGTAAAAGAAAGCTTGAGATAAAGAAAAGTCAGAAAAGAAAAGAGCATAGCTAGCGAAAGAGATGGGAACGTGAGGTAGATGGGGGGGGGGAGGAATAAAATTTTTTTGAAAAAGGGGATGTTAAAGTGAATAGTTATGGATAGAATAATTCATATAATTTTGTACGAGCCACAAAGATAGTCATATATTGTAGGATGCAATATGTGCAGGATCGGTCAAAAAGGCAGCTCGTGAGTCAAGAATCCGAAATGAAGGCCACGATGCCGAGTCTCAGCCCATCCAGATATGCACCAAATGAGTCTTCAAAGGACAGGGCGTTCCCTAATACAGCATAGTGTCTAATCATTCAGTCGGGGGGTATAGGCTGTTCATGAACTAAGAGGCGATAGGTAGTGGTGGTTTTGAAACGGCTCCAACAAGCCCAAGTCTTCCTGAATCTCTTGGGATGTTCTTTTGCTACAGAGATCAGTTCCTCCATTTCCTCTATTTTGTTGATCCTAGCAAATCATTCTTGGATAGTGGGAACATGTGTTGAGCGCCAGTGGACTGGGATACACTGTTTTGCCGCGTGGACCATGTGCATGGCAAATGATTTACGGTACGTCCTAAATGGAAGCGTGGAATGGTGGAGCAAGAATTGTGCGGGGGAGAGGTCTAATGAGTACGTGGTTACTTGTGTGATTATGGGTTGGATTTTCTCCCAGAAAGGCTGCAGAAATGGGCAGTCCCACCAGATATGCAAGAGTGTACCCGTCGCTTGGTGACATCTCCAACACAAATCTGAGATGTTAGGGTCAAATTTGTGAAGCAGGGATGGAACTCTATACCATCTAGAGTATAGTTTAAAATTGTTTTCTTGTGTAGACACACATATGGACCGTTTGTGTATATGTTCGTAAATGTGATCACAGTCTTTTGGTGAAAGTTGGAGTTGCAAGTCAGAGCACCAGGCCTTGCAAGCTTTCCTGGACAGAAGGTCGATGGTGTTTTCGAGGCATGTGTAGAGCTTAAATATGTTTCTGGGAAATGTTTGCACCTGCATGTGGCTTACAGTTCGTACTATCAGAAGGAATTCTTTTCATCTCCATATGACTAATATTTTGGGATTTATGATTATTATTATTACATCGAGTTTATATAGCGCCAAAGGGTTTGCTCAGCGCTGTACAATAGGGGCACAATACATGGCACAGTACAACAAAAACAGACAGGGTACGAGGGGTAAGAGGGCCCTACTCTTTCAAGCTTACAATCTAGGAGGGAGGGGGTAGTGGAACAATATGAAGTGGCTGAGGGGAATGAAGTGGCTGAGGGGGATGAAGTAGTGGGAGGAATGAGGGAGAATGGCTGTTAGGTGAGGGTGGGGTAGGCTTCCCTGAAGAGATGGGTTTTAAGAGATGATAGATTAAAATATATTCCTTCTAATTAGAGATGAGCGAAGAAATGAAAAATTCGATTCGACTGATTCGGCGAATTCGTGGACAATATTCGATTCGAGTCGAATAAATTCGCTGTGAATTTAACTTAAAAAAGGGTGTTTCTAGGCTTCAGAGAGACTTAATATTAGTGCAGAACACTGTACCTTTAATTTAAATGCCCTTGGAGTCTGCTGGGGAAGAGAAATAATACTGTCAGTCAGTATGACATGCAGATGAGTGCCGTCGATCTTAGAATCACCGCACACTTCACTCATTTGGGCAGTCACGGGGCCAAAACCAGAGTGTGGAGCCACAGTGTGGCGGTGGAGGCAGCAGCAATGGGAGGCCATACAGCACCCTATGACAAAAATGGAAACCACCAGCAGTGTGAGGAGACCTGAAAGTGGCACATGGCAGAGTGTGGCGATAGAGACAGCAGCAATGGGAGGCCGTACAGGGACCCATGACACACTCTGGACCTGGCAGCAGCATGAGGAGGCGGTACAGGGGCCCATGACAGATTACGGGCCTGGCAGCAGCATGAGGAGTCGGTACAGGGGCCCATGGCAGATTACGGGCCTGGCAGCAGCAATGGGAGGCCGTACAGGGACCCATGACACACTCTGGACCTGGCAGCAGCATGGGGAGGCGGTACAGGGGCCCATGACAGATTACGGGCCTGGCAGCAGCATGAGGAGTCGGTACGGGGGCCCATGACACACTCTGGACCTGGCAGCAGCATGAGGAGGCGGTACAGGGGCGCATGACAGATTACGAGCCTGGCAGCAGCAACTTGGACAGGAGGACGTTCAGCTTCTGCACCGTCGGGTGCGTGCTCGCAAACTGTTGTCTCTTGGAAACGGATTCCAAGAAAGACTGCTGACGGAATCCGTGAAGAGGAGTAGCAGGAGAAGGAGCATCTGAACGAGCGGAATATGCCAACAAGCGACAACAGTGGCCCATGACAGATTACGGGCCTGGCAGCAGCATGAGGAGTCGGTACGGGGGCCCATGGCAGATTACGGGCCTGGCAGCAGCTATGGGAGGCCCGTAATCTGCCAGCACCCTATGACAAAAAATGGAACCCACCAGCAGTGTGAGGAGACCTGAAAGTGGCACATGGCAGAGTGTGGCGATGGAGACAGCAGCAATGGGAGGCCGTACAGGGACCCATGAGAGACTCTGGACCTGGCAGCAGCATGAGGAGGCGGTATAGGGGCCCATGGCAGATTAGGGGCCTGGCAGCAGCTATGGGAGGCCCGTAATCTGCCAGCACCCTATGACAAAAAATGGAACACACCAGCAGTGTGAGGAGACCTGAAAGTGGCACATGGCAGAGTGTGGCGATGGAGGCAGCAGCAATGGGAGGCCGTACAGGGACCCATGAGAGACTCTGGACTTGGCAGCAGCATGAGGAGGCGGTATAGGGGCCCATGGCAGATTAGGGGCCTGGCAGCAGCTATGGGAGGCCCGTAATCTGCCAGCACCCTATGACAAAAAATGGAACACACCAGCAGTGTGAGGAGACCTGAAAGTGGCACATGTTTGGGGCATGATTCATGGCGGATTTAGTCAGTTGTGTCAGGAACTGGTGGTTTGAAATCCAGACTAATCCACGCCTGATTCATTTTCACAAACGTGAGTCTCTCCACACTTTGGGTGGACAGTCGTGTCCTCCGCGGAGTTGCAATACCTCCTGCCGCACTAAACACGCGCTCCGATGCCACGCTACTGGCCGGGCATGACAGCCTTTCAAGGGCAAATTCAGCTAGTTGGGGCCAAAGGTCAAGTTTCGTTGCCCAGTAGTCAAGGGGATTGTCTACCTCGGTTGGCAGGGTGCTGTCCAAGTAGGCCTAAGCCTGTTGTTTGAGGTCCTGCTCCAGGTCCACCTGATGCTGCTGCTGCTGCTGCGGCTGGTTAGTAGTTTCCTCACTGCGCTGGTGAAGAAAGCTACTCATCATCGACTGCAGACTGAGGCAGCCGCTGCTGGTGGAGCTGCCACTGCTCCTACCACCCCACCCCTCCCCTGCTGCCATGGCAGCGGAACACGAGCGCACAGGGCCCACAGTGTCTGAGGATGGACGTTGGCGCAGACAGGCAGAGACCAGCTGACTACATAGGTGTTTTTTATAGTACGTTATTTTGGCCTCCCTCTCAGCAGGTGTGAAAAAGGCCACCATTTTTGAACGGTAGCGAGGGTCCAACAAGGTGGACAGCCAAAAGTCATCCCTCTGTCTGATGGTTATTATTCGGCTGTCGCTACGCAAGCAACCGAGCATGCTATGGGCCATTTGTGCCAAGGAATGCGAGGGACTCCCTGCCTCCATCTCCACAGCATACTGCCACGGTGCGTCTAGGTCCTCTGTCTCCTCTTCCTCCTCCTCTACCAGATGCTCCTGCTCCTCCACTCCTGTCCGCTGAGTGGAAAAACCACCCATTTCACTCAATAATTCCTGAGCACCAATGTCCTCCTCTACCTCCTCCTCTTCTTCCAGTCCTGCCCCCACAGGGGCCATGTGGCGTTGAGATCTGTGCGCCACGTCTACCGCACCCTGACCAGCCATTGTTAACAGCATTTGTTCCAGGACGTGCAACAGAGGAATGACGTCGTTCATCCCATAGTCCTGCCGACTCACGAATAGCGTGGCCTCCTCAAAGGGCCTGAGCAAGCGCAGGTGTCACGCATGAGCTGCCAATGGCTGACATCTAAGTTACACAGGGAGTACCTTTATCTGCTTTTAACATCAGGAAATCTGTGATGGCCTTTTGCTGTTCGTAAAGGCGGTCTAACATATGTAGGGTTGAATTCCACCTTGTTGCAACGTCACAGCATGAGGAGTCGGTATAGGGGCCCATGGCAGATTAGGGGCCTGGCAGCAGTTATGGGAGGCCCATAATCTGCCAGCACCCTATGACAAAAAATGGAACACACCAGCAGTGTGAGGAGACCTGAAAGTGGCACATGGCAGAGTGTGGCGATGGAGACAGCAGCAATGGGAGGCCGTACAGGGACCCATGAGAGACTCTGGACCTGGCAGCAGCATGAGGAGGCGGTATATAGGGGCCTACGGCAGATTAGGGGCCTGGCAGCAGCTATAGGAGGCCCGTAATCTGCCAGCACCCTATGTCAAAAAATTCAACACACCAGCAGTGTGTGAGGAGACCTGAAAGTGGCACATGGCAGAGTGTGACGATGGAGACAGCAGCAATGGGAGGCCGTACAGGGACCCATGACAGACTCTGGACTTGGCAGCAGCATGAGGAGGCGGTATATAGGGGCTTATGGCAGATTAGGGGCCTGGCAGCAGCTATAGGAGGCCCGTAATCTGCCAGCACCCTATGTCAAAAAATTCAACACACCAGCAGTGTGAGGAGACCTGAAAGTGGCACATGGCAGAGTGTGGCGATGGAGACAGCAGCAATGGGAGGCCGTACAGGGACCCATGACAGACTCTGAACTTGGCAGCAGCATGAGGAGGCGGTATATAGGGGCCCATGGCAGATTAGGGGCCTGGCAGCAGCTATAGGAGGCCCGTAATCTGCCAGCACCCTATGTCAAAAAATTCAACACACCAGCAGTGTGAGGAGACCTGAAAGTGGCACATGGCAGAGTGTGGCGATGGAGACAGCAGCAATGGGAGGCCGTACAGGGACCCATGACAGACTCTGGACTTGGCAGCAGCATGAGGAGGCGGTATATAGGGGCCCATGGCAGATTAGGGGCCTGGCAGCAGCTATGGGAGGCCCGTAATCTGCCAGCACCCTATGTCAAAAAATTCTACACACCAGCAGTGTGTGAGGAGACCTGAAAGTGGCACATGGCAGAGTGTGGCGATGGAGACAGCAGCAATGGGAGGCCGTACAGGGACCCATGACAGACTCTGGACTTGGCAGCAGCATGAGGAGGCGGTATATAGGGGCCCATGGCAGATTAGGGGCCTGGCAGCAGCTATGGGAGGCCCGTAATCTGCCAGCACCCTATGTCAAAAAATTCAACACACCAGCAGTGTGTGAGGAGACCTGAAAGTGGCACATGGCAGAGTGTGGCGATGGAGAAAGCAGCAATGGGAGGCCGTACAGGGACCCATGAGAGACTCTGGACCTGGCAGCAGCATGAGGAGGCGGTATATAGGGGCCTATGGCAGATTAGGGGCCTGGCAGCAGCTATGTGAGGCCCGTAATCTGCCTGCACCCTATGTCAAAAAATTAAACACACCAGCAGTGTGAAGAGACCTGAAAGTGGCACATGGCAGAGTGTGGCGATGGAGACAGCAGCAATGGGAGGCCGTACAGGGACCATGACAGACTCTGGACTTGGCAGCAGCATGAGGAGGCGGTATATAGGGGCCCATGGCAGATTAGGGGCCTGGCAGCAGCTATGTGAGGCCCGTAATCTGCCTGCACCCTATGTCAAAAAATTTAACACACCAGCAGTGTGAAGAGACCTGAAAGTGGCACATGGCAGCAGAGTGTGGCGATGGAGACAGCAGCAATGGGAGGCCGTACAGGGACCATGACAGACTCTGGACTTGGCAGCAGCATGAGGAGGCGGTATATAGGGGCCCATGGCAGATTAGGGGCCTGGCAGCAGCTATGTGAGGCCCGTAATCTGCCTGCACCCTATGTCAAAAAATTAAACACACCAGCAGTGTGAAGAGACCTGAAAGTGGCACATGGCATGAGAGACTCTGGACCTGGCAGCAGCAGGAGGAGGCGGTATAGGGGCCCATGGCTGATTAGGGGCCTGGCAGCAGCTATGTGAGGCCCGTTATCTTGCAGCACCCTATGTCAAAAAATTTAACACACCAGCAGTGTGAAGAGACCTGAAAGTGGCACATGGCAGCAGAGTGTGGCGATGGAGACAGCAGCAATGGGAGGCCGTACAGGGACCCATGAGAGACTCTGGACCTGGCAGCAGCAGGAGGAGGTGGTATATAGGGGCCCATGGCAGATTAGGGGCCTGGCAGCAGCTATGTGAGGCCCGTAATCTGCCTGCACCCTATGTCAAAAAATTTAACACACCAGCAGTGTGAAGAGACCTGAAAGTGGCACATGGCAGCAGAGTGTGGCGATGGAGACAGCAGCAATGGGAGGCCGTACAGGGACCATGACAGACTCTGGACTTGGCAGCAGCATGAGGAGGCGGTATATAGGGGCCTATGGCAGATTAGGGGCCTGGCAGCAGCTATGTGAGGCCCGTAATCTGCCTGCACCCTATGTCAAAAAATTTAACACACCAGCAGTGTGAAGAGACCTGAAAGTGGCACATGGCAGCAGAGTGTGGCGATGGAGACAGCAGCAATGGGAGGCCGTACAGGGACCATGACAGACTCTGGACTTGGCAGCAGCATGAGGAGGCGGTATATAGGGGCCCATGGCAGATTAGGGGCCTGGCAGCAGCTATGTGAGGCCCGTAATCTGCCTGCACCCTATGTCAAAAAATTTAACACACCAGCAGTGTGAAGAGACCTGAAAGTGGCACATGGCAGCAGAGTGTGGCGATGGAGACAGCAGCAATGGGAGGCCGTACAGGGACCATGACAGACTCTGGACTTGGCAGCAGCATGAGGAGGCGGTATATAGGGGCCCATGGCAGATTAGGGGCCTGGCAGCAGCTATGTGAGGCCCGTAATCTGCCTGCACCCTATGTCAAAAAATTTAACACACCAGCAGTGTGAAGAGACCTGAAAGTGGCACATGGCAGCAGAGTGTGGCGATGGAGAAAGCAGCAATGGGAGGCCGTACAGGGACCCATGAGAGACTCTGGACCTGGCAGCAGCATGAGGAGGCGGTATATAGGGGCCTATGGCAGATTAGGGGCCTGGCAGCAGCTATGTGAGGCCCGTAATCTGCCTGCACCCTATGTCAAAAAATTTAACACACCAGCAGTGTGAAGAGACCTGAAAGTGGCACATGGCATGAGAGACTCTGGACCTGGCAGCAGCAGGAGGAGGCGGTATAGGGGCCCATGGCTGATTAGGGGCCTGGCAGCAGCTATGTGAGGCCCGTTATCTTGCAGCACCCTATGTCAAAAAATTTAACACACCAGCAGTGTGAAGAGACCTGAAAGTGGCACATGGCAGCAGAGTGTGGCGATGGAGACAGCAGCAATGGGAGGCCGTACAGGGACCCATGAGAGACTCTGGACCTGGCAGCAGCAGGAGGAGGTGGTATATAGGGGCCCATGGCAGATTAGGGGCCTGGCAGCAGCTATGTGAGGCCCGTAATCTGCCTGCACCCTATGTCAAAAAATTTAACACACCAGCAGTGTGAAGAGACCTGAAAGTGGCACATGGCAGCAGAGTGTGGCGATGGAGACAGCAGCAATGGGAGGCCGTACAGGGACCCATGAGAGACTCTGGACCTGGCAGCAGCAGGAGGAGGTGGTATATAGGGGCCTATGGCAGATTAGGGGCCTGGCAGCAGCTATAGGAGGCCCGTAATCTGCCAGCACCCTATGTCAAAAAATTCAACACACCAGCAGTGTGAGGAGACCTGAAAGTGGCACATGTTTGAGGCATGATTCATGGCGGATTTAGTCAGTTGTGTCAGGAACTGGTGGTTTGAAATCCAGACTAATCCACGCCTGATTCATTTTCACAAACGTGAGTCTCTCCACACTTTGGGTGGACAGTCGTGTCCTCCGCGGAGTTACAATACCTCCTGCCGCACTAAACACGCGCTCCGATGCCACGCTACTGGCCGGGCATGACAGCCTTTCAAGGGCAAATTCAGCTAGTTGGGGCCAAAGGTCAAGTTTCGTTGCCCAGTAGTCAAGGGGATTGTCTACCTCGGTTGGCAGGGTGCTGTCCAAGTAGGCCCAAGCCTGTTGTTTGAGCTCCTGCTCCAGGTCCACCTGATGCTGCTGCTGCTGCTGCGGCTGGTTAGTAGTTTCCTCACTGCGCTGGTGAAGAAAGCTACTCATCATCGACTGCAGACTGAGGCAGCCGCTGCTGGTGGAGCTGCCACTGCTCCTACCACCCCACCCCTCCCCTGCTGCCATGCCAGCGGAACGCGAGCGCACAGGGCCCACAGTGTCTGAGGATGGACGATGGCGCACAAAGGCAGAGACCAACTGACTACATAGGTGGTTTTTATAGTACGTAATTTTGGCCTCCCTCTCAGCAGGTGTGAAAAAGGCCACCATTTTGGACCGGTAGCGAGGGTCCAACAAGGTGGACAGCCAAAAGTCATCCCTCTGTCTGATGGTTATTATTCGGCTGTCGCTACGCAAGCAACCGAGCATGCTATGGGCCATTTGTGCCAAGGAATGCGAGGGACTCCCTGCCTCCATCTCCACAGCATACTGCCACGGTGCGTCTGGGTCCTCTGTCTCCTCCTCCTCCTCCTCTACCAGATGCTCCTGCTCCTCCACTCCTGTCCGCTGAGTGGAAAAACCACCCATTTCACTCAATAATTCCTGAGCACAAATGTCCTCCTCTACCTCCTCCTCTTCTTCCTGTCCTGCCCCCACAGGGGTCATGTGGCGTTGAGATCTGTGCGCCACGTCTACCGCACCCTGACCAGCCATTGTTAACAGCATTTGTTCCAGGACGTGCAACAGAGGAATGACGTCGTTCATCCCATAGTCCTGCCGACTCACGAATAGCGTGGCCTCCTCAAAGGGCCTGAGCAAGCGGCAGGTGTCACGCATGAGCTGCCAATGGCTGACATCTAAGTTACACAGGGGAGTACCTTTATCCGCTTGTAACATCAGGAAATCGGTGATGGCCTTTCGCTGCTCGTAAAGGCGGTCTAACATGTGTAGGGTTGAATTCCACCTTGTTGCAACGTCGCAGATCAGGCGATGCTGTGGAATTCCGTTCTGCCGCTGCAGCTCAATGAGGGTGTTCTTTGCGGTGTAGGAATGGCTGAAATGCATGCACAGTTTACGTGACATTTTAAGGATGTCTTGCAGTGGGATGGTGGATTTTAGGAACCGCTTGACAACCAGATTGAACACGTGAGCCATGCATGGCGCATGGCACAACCTTCCTTGACGCAGAGCAGACACCATGTTCTTTCCGTTGTCAGTCAACATGGTTCCGATTTTTAGTTTGCGCGGAGACAGCCATCTGTCGATTTCTCTGTTCATTACACTCAGCAGTTCCTCCCCTGTGTGACTACGTTCGCCAAGGCATACCAGGTGCAGCACAGCGTGACACCGTTGCGCCCTGCACATGTGATATGCCGGTCGGGTAATGGGACTTGGCACGGGGGTGGCGGCTGAGGACACGGCGGAAAAAGAGGTGGTAGAGGCGGACATGCTTGCTGGACCAAGGACGTGCAAACGTGGAGGCAAAAGCGTCGTGACCTGTCCAAGTTGCTGGTGCGGCTGTGCCGGCACCACGTTCACCCAGTGGGCCGTAAATGACATGTACTGTCCCTGACCGTAGTTACAGCTCCACACGTCGGCGCTGCCGTGCACTTTGGCAGAGACCGACATGCTCAAAGACTGGCCCACCATCTCTTCTACATGTGAATGCAGGGCTGGCACTGCCTTTTGGGCAAAGAAATGACGGCTTGGCACTCTCCACCGCGGCGCGGCACAAGCCATCATTTCTCGGAAAGGTGCTGAGTCCACCAGTTGGAAAGGGAGGGACTGCAGCACCAGCAACTTGGACAGGAGGACGTTCAGCTTTTGCACCGTCGGGTGCGTGCTCGCAAACTGTTGTCTCTTGGATACGGATTCCAAGAAAGACTGTTGACGGAATCCGAGAAGAGGAGTAGCAGGAGAAGGAGCATCTGAACGAGCGGAAGATGCCAATGAGCGACAACTCCCCTCAGCAGAGGTGTTGGAGCCTTGACTGGCTGATAGAGGGCGATTGACGACGTCGGGTGACGGAGCAAGTAACGGAGCGGGTGATGGAGCGGGGGCTGGGGCAGGCAGAACCGCCGTATGTTTATCACGGTTTTCCCAGGCCACCGAATGGTGACGCTGCATATGCTGACGCAACGCTGTAGTCCCAACATGGGCCCCCTGGCCACGCTTGCATTTCTGGCCACATAGTCGACATACGGCTACATTTACTTCCTCGGGCGGCTTGAGGAAAAATTGCCACACCACCGAGTAGGAAACTTTGCCCCCGCTACTCTTCACTGGCTGACTGCTACTTCCTCCGTGCGCACCGGCACCACTACTGGCCGTGGTGGTAGGCTGCAGTGGAGCTGGTGCTCTACTCCGTGGACGTTTGGCTCCACTGACACTGATGCGACCCTGCTGCTGTCTCCTGGGCAACCCACCGACTGTTTTGCTCGCTGCCAAGCTGCCACCCTCTTCTCCTGATGATGCGGAAGAAATTGCCTGATGACGACGAGGCTGCCAAGTGCGATCAACCTCCTCATCATCAAGTAGGGTCTCCGCCTCACTACTAGCCCCCTCGGCTGCGTCTGGGTCAGGAGACAGACCTGTCTCTAGACCGGCTACCGAGCCACTCTCCTCGCCAGTACTTGTTCGCTTGGCTGCTGAAAAGGCCGATGTCTCCCCCCGTTCCTGACCGCCCTCTGTTAGCTCTTCCTCACTGTACAGTGGGGCTGAGCCCACAGCATGCGATACTTCGCTTGGTGAGGGAACAGCAAAGGACAGGGGCAGGTAGAGGACACGTGATTTCAGTGGGCTTGGTCCCGGGCCATGCCAACTAACGGTTGTGTCTGACGTACCCACCGACCGTTGGCTGTAGGTGTCAGAGGTGACCTGGGAAGAGGAAGACGACCGAGCCAACCAATCAATGACGGCAGGGTTGTCGGTGGAGACACGACCGCTGGATGACACCGGGAGCACTGGCCTCTGGCTGCGAATACTGCTGCCTCGACCCCTTCCTCTGCTGCCACGTCTGCTCGCTCCTAAAACATTGCCTCCTCTGCCACTCCTCTGCATGTTGTCTGACATACTATTTAATTCAACGATTAGGTGTCCCTGAGTAACAATTCTCTGGCACTCAGTAACAATTCTGTCTGTCCCTGAGTATGAATTCTGTGGCCCTGAGTAACAATTCTGTGTCTGTGCGAGTAACAATTCTGTGTCTGTGCGAGTAACAATTCTGTGTCTGTGCAAGTAACAATTTTGTGTCTGTGCGAGTAACAATTCTCTGGCACTCAGTAACAATTCTGTCTGTCCCTGAGTAACAATTCTCTGGCACTCAGTAACAATTCTGTCTGTCCCTGAGTAACAATTCTCTGGCACTCAGTAACAATTCTGTCTGTCCCTGAGTAACAATTCTCTGGCACTCAGTAACAATTCTGTCTGTCCCTGAGTATGAATTCTGTGGCCCTGAGTAACAATTCTGTGTCTGCGCGAGTAACAATTCTGTGTCTGTGCAAGTAACAATTTTGTGTCTGTGCAAGTAACAATTTTGTGTCTGTGCGAGTAACAATTCTCTGGCACTCAGTAACAATTCTGTCTGTCCCTGAGTAACAATTCTCTGGCACTCAGTAACAATTCTGTCTGTCCCTGAGTAACAATTCTCTGGCACTCAGTAACAATTCTGTCTGTCCCTGAGTAACAATTCTCTGGCACTCAGTAACAATTGTGTGTCTGTGCAAGTAACAATTCTGTGTCTGTGCAAGTAACAATTTTGTGTCTGTGAGAGTAACAATTCTCTGGCACTCAGTAACAATTCTGTCTGTCCCTGAGTAACAATTCTCTGGCACTCAGTAACAATTCTGTCTGTCCCTGAGTATGAATTCTGTGGCCCTGAGTAACAATTCTGTCTCTGTGCGAGTAACAATTCTGTGTCTGTGCAAGTAACAATTTTGTGTCTGTGAGAGTAACAATTCTCTGGCACTCAGTAACAATTCTGTCTGTCCCTGAGTAACAATTCTCTGGCACTCAGTAACAATTCTGTCTTCCCTGAGTAACAATTCTCTGGCACTCAGTAACAATTCTGTCTGTCCCTGAGTATGAATTCTGTGGCCCTGAGTAACAATTCTGTCTCTGTGCGAGTAACAATTCTGTGTCTGTGCAAGTAACAATTTTGTGTCTGTGAGAGTAACAATTCTCTGGCACTCAGTAACAATTCTGTCTGTCCCTGAGTAACAATTCTCTGGCACTCAGTAACAATTCTGTCTGTCCCTGAGTATGAATTCTGTGGCCCTGAGTAACAATTGTGTGTCTGTGCAAGTAACAATTCTGTGTCTGTGCAAGTAACAATTTTGTGTCTGTGAGAGTAACAATTCTCTGGCACTCAGTAACAATTCTGTCTGTCCCTGAGTAACAATTCTCTGGCACTCAGTAACAATTCTGTCTGTCCCTGAGTAACAATTCTGTCTGTCCCTGAGTATGAATTCTGTGGCCCTGAGTAAGAATTCTCTGGCACTCAGTAACAATTCTGTCTGTCCCTGAGTATGAATTCTGTGGCCCTGAGTAACAATTGTGTGTCTGTGCAAGTAACAATTCTGTGTCTGTGCAAGTAACAATTTTGTGTCTGTGAGAGTAACAATTCTCTGGCACTCAGTAACAATTCTGTCTGTCCCTGAGTAACAATTCTCTGGCACTCAGTAACAATTCTGTCTGTCCCTGAGTATGAATTCTGTGGCCCTGAGTAACAATTCTGTCTCTGTGCGAGTAACAATTCTGTGTCTGTGCAAGTAACAATTTTGTGTCTGTGAGAGTAACAATTCTCTGGCACTCAGTAACAATTCTGTCTGTCCCTGAGTAAGAATTCTCTGGCACTCAGTAACAATTCTGTCTGTCCCTGAGTAACAATTCTCTGGCACTCAGTAACAATTCTGTCTGTCCCTGAGTAACAATTCTGTCTGTCCCTGAGTATGAATTCTGTGGCCCTGAGTAAGAATTCTCTGGCACTCAGTAACAATTCTGTCTGTCCCTGAGTATGAATTCTGTGGCCCTGAGTAACAATTGTGTGTCTGTGCAAGTAACAATTCTGTGTCTGTGCAAGTAACAATTTTGTGTCTGTGAGAGTAACAATTCTCTGGCACTCAGTAACAATTCTGTCTGTCCCTGAGTAACAATTCTCTGGCACTCAGTAACAATTCTGTCTGTCCCTGAGTAACAATTCTCTGGCACTCAGTAACAATTCTGTCTGTCCCTGAGTAACAATTCTCTGGCACTCAGTAACAATTCTGTCTGTCCCTGAGTAACAATTCTGTCTGTCCCTGAGAATGAATTCTGTGGCCCTGAGTAAGAATTCTCTGGCACTCAGTAACAATTCTGTCTGTCCCTGAGTAACAATTCTCTGGCACTCAGTAACAATTCTGTCTGTCCCTGAGTATGAATTCTGTGGCCCTGAGTAACAATTGTGTGTCTGTGCAAGTAACAATTCTGTGTCTGTGCAAGTAACAATTTTGTGTCTGTGAGAGTAACAATTCTCTGGCACTCAGTAACAATTCTGTCTGTCCCTGAGTAACAATTCTCTGGCACTCAGTAACAATTCTGTCTGTCCCTGAGTAACAATTCTGTCTGTCCCTGAGTATGAATTCTGTGGCCCTGAGTAAGAATTCTCTGGCACTCAGTAACAATTCTGTCTGTCCCTGAGTATGAATTCTGTGGCCCTGAGTAACAATTGTGTGTCTGTGCAAGTAACAATTCTGTGTCTGTGCAAGTAACAATTTTGTGTCTGTGAGAGTAACAATTCTCTGGCACTCAGTAACAATTCTGTCTGTCCCTGAGTAACAATTCTCTGGCACTCAGTAACAATTCTGTCTGTCCCTGAGTATGAATTCTGTGGCCCTGAGTAACAATTCTGTCTCTGTGCGAGTAACAATTCTGTGTCTGTGCAAGTAACAATTTTGTGTCTGTGAGAGTAACAATTCTCTGGCACTCAGTAACAATTCTGTCTGTCCCTGAGTAAGAATTCTCTGGCACTCAGTAACAATTCTGTCTGTCCCTGAGTAACAATTCTCTGGCACTCAGTAACAATTCTGTCTGTCCCTGAGTAACAATTCTGTCTGTCCCTGAGTATGAATTCTGTGGCCCTGAGTAAGAATTCTCTGGCACTCAGTAACAATTCTGTCTGTCCCTGAGTATGAATTCAGTGGCCCTGAGTAACAATTGTGTGTCTGTGCAAGTAACAATTCTGTGTCTGTGCAAGTAACAATTTTGTGTCTGTGAGAGTAACAATTCTCTGGCACTCAGTAACAATTCTGTCTGTCCCTGAGTAACAATTCTCTGGCACTCAGTAACAATTCTGTCTGTCCCTGAGTAACAATTCTCTGGCACTCAGTAACAATTCTGTCTGTCCCTGAGTAACAATTCTCTGGCACTCAGTAACAATTCTGTCTGTCCCTGAGTAACAATTCTGTCTGTCCCTGAGAATGAATTCTGTGGCCCTGAGTAAGAATTCTCTGGCACTCAGTAACAATTCTGTCTGTCCCTGAGTAACAATTCTCTGGCACTCAGTAACAATTCTGTCTGTCCCTGAGTAAAAATTCTGTGGCCCTAATAACGTTTCTGTGGCCCTAAGTAACAATTCTCTGGCACTGAGTAACAATTCTGTCTGTCCCTGAGTATGAATTCTGTGGCCCTAACTAGCGTTTCTTTGTCCCTAAATAACGATTCTGTGGCCCTCATTAACAAGTCTGTGTCCCTGAGTAATGGTTCTCTGTCCCTAAGTAACTTCTCTCTGTCCCCAATTCTCGTTTCTGTGGCCCTAACTCTGTCCCTGTCCCTAGTACAGAGCGGTCTGCCTCTGTTCAATGACTGCAGGCAAATGAAGATTTCCAAAATGGCCGCTATATATACCTCGACCATTACACAGTGCTGGCTGGCTGGCTGCTGATTGGCTGATGCGATCACATGTCGTTGAGGAATGCATTATGGGGCAGCGCGCCTTGTCTGCGCGCCTTCCCCGACATCCCCGCTCCGTCGCCGCACATGTCAGCCGCCATTTTCGGAAAAATTTCGATTCGCGCGTCCGAATTAGGCTGTTTTTCGGATTCGGCACGAATCGAAATTTTTCCGATATTCGACTCGAATTCCACTTCGGATACTTCGATTCGCTCATCTCTACTTCTAATCTTTGGAAAATGACAAATGATTGCAGACAGTTCAGAGCCCGGCAGCTGTAGAGTGTTGAAAGGACCCAATGGCTTGCCCCCAGTGAGGTGACAGTTGTCTAGGTTTACGTGTATAGCAACAATCTTACAAGACCTTGTCAGAAACCCGTTAACAGCTAGGTGTTAACCTCTTCAATCTCCAGGCCAAACTGTCTAATCAGATGTTAAATTTTGAACATTTGTCTATTACTGACCAGTGAATTAGGAATATATCTGTAATACTATCTCTCTTCTATATTTAATATCATACCTAGTATACTTTAAACTAATTTTCCTTTCAAGCATGTACAACTTGGACACATTAGACATGTGTATTGTTCTTTTGTGCTAAATATTCATGATTTAAAGGAAAGCGAAACGGGGAAATACAATCAGTAATGTAATAAATAAAAGACTAGTAAGCCCTCCTGGTATCTAAAATAATGACAAAATAAAATAATTTTAGAACTACAAAACTGTATTTAATGCCTAGATCTGGGAAGGTAAAAAATAATTAAAATTGTCTTCTTAGTGCAAAGTCCTGCAATCTTCCTCCTTGCTGCTTCCAGTTGTGATGACACTGGTCATTGAAGCCTCCCTTTTTCCAGTTTAATGACCATACTTTGAGAAAACTGTTATTAGCTTACAGTTCTGCTTTAACACATTGGATTTGTTTTGCAACTGTATTTATCTGTTTGGCCTGAGTTCTGCTTTCATTATCATACAACCAACTAATGTGTGCATCAGCAGTGTGACATCTATATACCTGAGAATGTTATATAAACTGGAAGGGTTATGTTTTTTTAAAATATATCTGTTTTCATAACTATTCCAGCTGTATGTTTCATTTCAAGACTCAATATAATAATCTAAACCTCATGAACATCAAAGACCGCTAAGGAAAAACATAAGATCTAAAGAGTAGCATTTTGTATATTTTTTTGTAAAAAATAAATAATGACTGTGATCAAAGCTGTAATTTGTACTAAACTTTAAAGTTTTTTTCTCTGTCATGTTTAATCGGTGCAACTCTATTTGTATCTACCCTGATCAATGTTGCAGTGCAAGTACCAAGTAGTATTTTGTGTTTTTAACGGGTAGATTTTCATTCTTTCAGAGAGTGTGGATTATGGACCAGTGTTTGTCCAAGAGCCAGAAAATGTAATATTCCCCATGGATTCTGGAGAGAAGAAAGTGGCACTTAATTGTGAGGCGAGAGGATTTCCTGGCCCGAGTTATAGGTACATACACTGACTATGAATGTTCCATTGCAGATACGTCTTGCATTTACCATTAGTTATTCATGATCATCTCATATCCAACAGCTTTGTAAATGCAAAGTAATAACTTAAAATAAATGACCTGCATGTAACCTTTACTATTAGCCATGCAAAAGTCACCATTACTGTACATTAGTTTTTAATGAGACTCTGTCATTGAGAAGAAAAAGGGCAAATTGCTGCAGGTATATTGTGTAAACATCTAGAGGTGGGCATACCTTCTGAAGCCTCCCAAACCTTCTGGTCATAGCCCAATGCTTAGTCATTCTGAAATGCAAAGCTCGTACACTTCTGTGTAGTGTTGGTGCTTGTTCATAGATCCAACCCCATACATTTCTATCAGACAATAGAAAAATACAAGAGGGGCAGGCAAGCGTGGTGTGTGCATCTCTAGGTTCAGCAGTTTGTCCATTCAGCCCACCCATCTGAACTGAAAAAAATAGGGTTCTGTGTTGCTGGGCTTTGGGCTTTTGTCAATAGCATCCATTTGACATCAGATTTAGATGCTTCTGTGATCATTCAAAATTCACTGACAGGTGCATGTGACCTGTAGCTTACTTTCTTCTGACCTGCAATTGACCTCCTTTCAAGTGGGTTATACGGGAATGAAAAACCTGTTTGAAACAAACAAAAGCCCATTGACAGAAGTCTTTCTAAAAATACTAGTCATCTGGCTTCTTTGCCAATCGAGTGGTTCATGTCTTCTTTTTGTGTCATTGACCTAAAACAAGTATGGTTGTCAGGAATTATGATTTTGGCTGCTGCTTACTTGTTTTACATCAAATATGTAAAGTATTAGAATTAGAGTCTACCAGAGAGTGGCCTCTTGGCCTCATATTCAGCATTTTCAGGCTGAGGAAAGACTGCCTGAAATGAGTTTGATATATTACTTCCCATATGATCAGGGCTATTTAACGCAGCCAGAAGTAGATAGTCACATTCAACTGGACAAGTGTCTTCCTCAGCTCTAATAAGAGTCATAAACATCCCCCAACATTTATTTCCTATCTCAAGCACCATGATGCAATTTATCAAGGCAGGTAATGATTGCCCAAGAACAGGATGGGTTGTGTGAAAATTTGTGAATCCACACAATTCTAATTAAAAAATTCCCTCTTTCATGGTGTCATGATGTCTGGTACAGGTGTTGATTATTAGACTTGCATAACTGAAGGCTTGAATGCTTACCAAGTACCAAGCACAGAACACTTCAAATCAGACTGGTGATTCTTGGCCATTAAAATTGTCATTTATACAAACTAGTAATTAGCTAAAGGAACGGAGGCACATAGAGGGATCGTAGCACCGCATCCCCAACATTAAATAGACAAGAAAAAGTTTCAAAGACAAGATCATCCACAATTCTTTATTACAAAAAAGATTTTTAAAAAGACAACTGTATGTTAAAAACAAAGCAAATTGGAGGGAGTTTTTTTGATAGTGTACAATTTCACGTATCATAGTTCCCAATGATTTAACATACATTGTGTGATGTATCCTGACATGTTTTGCCCATTCGGGCTTCCTCAGTGGATACAATCTATCATGCTATAAAGGAACCATATACAGTCATGGCCGAAATTGTTGGCACCCTTGATATTTCTCCAGGAAATCATGTATTTCTCACGAAACGTATTGCATTAACACATGTTTTGCTATACACATGTTTATTCCCTTTGTGTGTATTGGGACAAAACAAAAAAAGGGAGGAAAGAAAGCAAATTCGACATAATGTCACACAAACCTCCAAAAATGGGCTGGACAAAAGTATTGGCACCCTTTCACAACTGCGGATAAATAAGAATGTTACAAGCATGTGATGCTCCTGTAAACTCACCTGGGGCAAGTAACAGGTGTGGGCAATATAGAAATCACACCTGAAAGCAGATAAAAAGGAGAGACGTTCACTTAACCTTTGCATTGTGTGTCTGTCTGTGCCACACTAAGCATGGACAACAGAAAGAGGAGACGAGAACTGTCTGAGGACCTGAGAACCAAAATTGTGGCAAAATATCAACAATCTCAAGGTTACAAGTCCATCTCCAGAGAACTAGATTTGCCTTTGTCCACAGTGCGCAACATTATCAAGAAGTTTGCAACCCATGGCACTGTAGCTAATCTCCCTGGTCGTGGACGGATGAGGAAAATTGATGAAAGATTGCAACGCAGAATAGTCCGGATGGTGGATAAGCAGCCCCAAACATGTTCCAAAGACATTCAAGCTGTCCTGCAGGCTCAGGGAGCATCAGTGTCAGCGCGAACTATCCGTCGACATTTAAATGAAATGAAACGCTATGGCAGGAGACCCAGGAGGACCCCACTGCTGACACAGAGACATAAAAAAGCAAGACTACAGTTTGCCAAAATGTACTTGAGTAAGCCAAAAGCCTTCTGGGAAAACGTCTTGTGGACAGATGAGACCAAGATAGAGCTTTTCGGTAAAGCACATCATTCTACTGTTTACCGAAAACGGAATGAGGCCTACAAAGAACAAAACACAGTACCTACGGTAAAATATGGTGGAGGTTCAATGATGTTTTGGGGTTGTTTTGCTGCCTCTGGCACTGGGTGCCTTGACTGTGTGCAAGGCATCATGAAATCTGAGGATTACCAAAGGATTTTGGGTCGCACTGTAGGGCCCAGTGTCAGAAAGCTGGGTTTGCGTCCAAGATCCTGGGTCTTCCAGCAGGACAATGACCCCAAACATACGTCAAAAAGCACTCAGAAATGGATGGCAAAGAAGCGCTGGAGAGTTCTGAAGTGGCCAGCAATGAGCCCAGATCTAAATCCCATTGAACACCTGTGGAGAGATCTTAAAATTGCTGTTGGGAAAAGGTGTCCTTCCAATAAGAGAGACCTGGAGCTGTTTGCAAAGGAAGAGTGGTCCAAAATTCCGGGTGAGAGGTGTCAGAAGCTTATTGATGGTTATAGGAAGCGACTGATTTCAGTTATGTTTTCCAAAGGGTGTGCAACCAAATATTAAGTTAAGGGTGCCAATACTTTTGTCCAGCCCATTTTTGGGGTTTTGTGTGACATTATGTCATATTTGCTTTTCTGCCTCTGTTTTATATTTGTTCCAATACATACAAAGGGAATAAACATGTGTATAGCAAAACATGTGTTAATGCAATACCTTTTTTGTGTGAAATACTTGATTTTCAGGAAAAATATCAAGGGTGCCAACAATTTCGGCCATGACTGTATATAGATTCAATGTGATCAAATTAAAGGCATATGAACTAGTTTAGAGCCAGCTGGTCCTGATTTCACCCTGACCAGGGCAAGTATTTGGTGTGCTACAAGAGGGGTACACAATTGAAAATCTGTCCGTTATTCACTGGATGGACAAACCTCATCAATACTGAGTCCCTGTAAATACAAACTGATCAAGGTAAATTGTTGCACACACGGGAAAACTCAGTCCTAGTAGACCTCCAATCAGTTGATCACACGTTAGACATGCAGCAAAAAAGCTCCACAAGCTGGAAGCTCCACAAGTCTCCACTTGATGTCTCGTCTAGTCCGATGTCAAATGTCTAGTTAAAAGTTAGTTTTGACCCTGCAATGCGTCACAGTATACACAGTGATCTAACTGGGCTATTGAATGTCACATTTGGTAAAACAGAACACCATCCTAAATGAAGATAGTCCTTCTCACATCGAGGAAGACCTTATTTAATATAGATTTATTCTAAAGTGCCATTAACCATTTGGACAAATTACCATTTACTCTGCTAAAGTCAGACCAGTTCAAGAGCTTGGTATGGCTTACTGCCCTTACAAATTAAAGACATTAATAACTCCATCAAACTCAAATAAATATGAAAAAGATCTTTTTTTTTCAGTGAATGCCAGATTGTAATAACAATACACGACAGTACGCTTGTGTGAATGGCAATGCAATGCTGGTCAAACTTTTGAAAACCGGTAATAGGATGACATGGAATTGAAATGTCCATAGCACAGTACCACAAACAGATTCAATTGTGTCATGGTTTACTTCTAAATGATTACATTTATGGCCAAAATCAAATGATAACACTGTAATGCCAGTCAAAAGGTGATTTTGATTAATTCCTACTGCAGTTTAGATTGTTTTGCCATGCATACACAGGAACTGATCATAAACATGGGTGGCAGATAGTCACGACTGTGAACTGTCCACATCAATGCAATTATTTTTTTCAACTCTGTGATAAAGCTGTCAATGTGTATGATCAGCATTGTGGAAAGATATAAGCAACCAAATTTCCCCAACGTATGAAATAGATGGAGGAAGAGCTGCTTTTTCTTCTCCAATTACACCCACAAACAATAAATTCTACTGAACTAATTATACTTATCACTACCATTATCATTCATATCGCTTTTCTCTGAACGTGCTCACTGCGATGCATGATAATTTCTATTGTTAGCTATATAAAGATGCTGTTTTTAATTTCATTTTAAAGCTTCTTAAGCTTTGTTTTTCATTTTGTCCATATTTATGATTTCTTTTCAAGATGGCTTCGCAATGGAACAGAAATAGACTTGGAAAGTGATTATCGCTACACTCTAATAGATGGAAATTTAATCATCAGCAGTCCAAATGAGGTGAAGGATTCTGGCCAATACCAATGTATAGCATCAAACACCTTGGGCAGAGTTCTTAGTAGAGAGGCTACACTTCAGTTTGCATGTGAGTAATGCTTCCCCTGGTACTTAGAGCAAATAGAAGTTTTAGAAATTGTTTTAGGAAATTAAAGTAGTTTGACCAGAGGTCATTGAAACTTAGTTAGACCAAATTTAGCAGCGTCAGTATGGTTTGGTTAACTTGATATAGTAATTGCTTTATAACCAATCTGCCTACCTAAATATTTTTACAGTATGTTTAAGGACATATAAAGCCATTATCTGGTGCATTGGTTTTTATTATAAGTTGTCAAATGTACATACATGTTTAAAGAATGCAACTTACACTTGAAAGCTTATAGTAAAAAAATAAATAAATATATTAAAAAACCCAAATATATATATATAAAATGTATTTCCTTATTTTTTTTTAACAGATACAGCCTGTCAACTGCTGTTGTCCGTGTCCTTATCTCTATGTAAGACACAGTGGCAGCTGAGGAGGCAGGTTTTTTTTTTAAACAATTGGCTATCAGTGATCACATGGTTGGGAACCGTGTCATGATAAAAAGTGACAAAAAATAACAGGTATATTAACAGGCATAAAAAAATTAAACAATTAATTTAAAAAGTGTGCATATTATTATTATTATTATTTTTTTTATGTAATTAATTTAATTTGTATTTAATGTATGTTCTATTATTATTTTAATATTATTATTACTGGTCATAAGGACAAATCCAGGCATTGCTGCAGTTGTTTAAATAATCCTTTTGACAGCATTATCTGAGTTCATAGGTAAATGCCAACTTTATATAAGTTGGTTTCTGCATAAGCCAAGGCAATACCCTTGCTCCTAGTATGGACACTGTTTGGGCTCCAAGAAGATCACACTACTGCATGACTAAAGATAACTATGATATGACCAGCATTACTGGGCTTGCAGTCCTTTTTTAATATTAATAATATGTTTATGTTATTCCATTTTTAATAATTCATATATTATATTTTTTAATCTAGCAAACAGCTAAGCTGGCAATGGGCAATTTATTTCATTTCATTGTGGCTCTTGCGTTATTAGAAGATATGGTCTCCATCTCTCCAATTGTTTGTCTCAGATATTTGGTCTAGCTGAGCTACAAATCATTTACTGTAACTTTTCTTTATGCCATTAGTGGCTTCACACAGAAAGTAAAATGCAACTTAAACAAGCCCAGCAAATCTAATACATTATACAATGTGTTTATACTGGTAATTGTCACCCGAAGACAGAGAATGGCCTATTATCTGCCGCTCTCCTACTGAGCCGTTCTTTGAAGGAACATACATTTTAATTCCTTAGGCTGTTAGGGTTCTTTAATATGAGATACATGTTAAACAGCATAACCAGTCTGCAGCTTATTACTGGATGTTTCTAAAAGTATTTCCATCTAGAAAATGGTGCGTCTGTGCTAAAGTTATACAGTCCTATTTTACCTCTATTAGGGTTTTATACAACACCAGTATGACCAGTATCAATGGACTTCAATGAACAAATGCAACAGGCTTTAGACATCAGTTTGAGATTATTTAGAGATCGTCCAGAATAAAATTCAGGTCAGGTACATTTTTCTTGCAGTTAACCTGCTTCAAACTGCTTTTGCATTCCTA
Organism: Staurois parvus; assembly: GCF_062004578.1. NCBI lineage: Eukaryota > Metazoa > Chordata > Amphibia > Anura > Ranidae > Staurois > Staurois parvus. Next base: position 93,477 of record NW_028318218.1, read on the forward strand.
TAGACTTGTATGGAGAGAGTAGCAGTTTTGAAGAAACAAGCCCATTGACCCTGGCCCATAAACCCAAGACTTCCAGCAGCTTCTCTTTGCTTTTGCACTGGAGAGCTCATCAAGCATCCAGTAGCTGCTCTATACTTTTGCACTGAAGAGCTCATCATGCAACCAGTAGCTTCTCTATACTTTTTCACTGGAGAACCCATCATTTCAAATACTGTGTAAAAAAAAAAAAAAAAAGCTAAAAAAATCCAGTGCTGGACTACAGTGCTCCAGCACTTTTTTTCTCTTCTGTCTTGCATACATTTTTCCCAACAAAACATTGCTGCAGAGCTAAAATGCTTATTTTTGCCTTCCTTGGGTCCTCCTTTCTACTTCCTTTAAAATGCTAATGACATTTTTAAATAAAATATTTCTGTGTTCATTATAAAGCTTCCTTTAGACCAAGTGACATCATTACTGGATCTCTGTGCAGGAAGATCATGTTTGTTGGGAGAGGTTGGCAGGGTACTGAAGACATCAAAGCACCCTGCCCCAGTACTCGTCTCAAGAGCCTTCAACCCTGAGGCCACAACCCTTCAATCAGCCATGTAATTTCCAGACTGAATTTACCTATTTCAGGCTTATCAAAATGAAGTAATGTCAGTCAGGTGGAGTAGAAGTACTCCTCTTAAAGTGGAACTAAACCCAAACGATTTGACTGCTTCCTGAAACAGTTACATTCAAGGCATGCCATGAATGATAACTGTCACAGTTGCTTCTGTTCACAATTGAACTGTCATTCTATCTAATGGCTGGTGTCATAACTGATCACATGTACAGCACCATAGCATATGCAGATCAAACAGAGGCTAAGATGGCAGCTTCCTTGGCTGAAAAGGATAGGAGGGTTTAGTTCCACTTTAAGAGCTCCTGATACAAGCAGTGGGTTGGCTCTTGGGAAGAGTTGTGCTAATAACCAAATGCCTTGATAGAAGGAATGTAATTCTGGAGGATTGATTGTTTTGCCCCAAAAATATTTTTAGCTAGTGCTAAGTCAACATAGATGTATTTTTTTTTTATAAGAAGCAGAAGAAAAAAGTACAATATTTTCTAGTTACTTTTTGACAAAAGCCACTAATTTGTAGAACTCTATTGAGGTGTTTGCCTATGTCCAGCCCCTTTAAATACCAGAGTTTTAAGACCTCTATAATACAATAATTTTCAACTCATACTTTATAATACCCGTGTCTCTTTAAAATAACCTGAAGTGGTTCTTATTGCACATACTTAGTATTCACAAGGTACATTTCTATGTTCTCAGAATTTAATTTAGGATTTGGCTATCCAAGATTACTGGTTTAAAGGTCGCCCCTCTATAATGTACCCTCGCTTTTCCTATTTCTATTATTTGATTTCTTTTAAAAGGTCTGATTGCTAGCTGCTCCAAATTGCTCTGATAAGAGTAGCCTCATAACAAAAAAAAAATAGTTGTAACCATAGCAATTCTTAAAAATTCAGTATTTTTAGCTGAGAAGAGTGCAATTATGACCTTTTTAAGATTAGCATGGTTTGTAATTCTGTTTTTATGGGCTGACAGCTGTAATAAGACACATGTTTATATTTATATATATGTTAATATTTATATATATATATATATATATATATATATATATATATATATGCACTTTTATGCAAACATTCCTTTAGGCTCGTTCACACTTGGCTGTTTTACCAACGCTTGCCAAACACTCCTATAGCGTTTGGGAAGCGTTGGTCCGGCATTTGCGGAGCGTTTTTAAACGCTCCGCAAACGGCGCATGCGTGGTTTAGCGGCGGTTGCTAGGCGTTTGCCGAGCGTTAAAAACGCCCCACAAACGCCTATAATGCAGTTTGAATGGTGTTACCGCTCCGCAAACGCCCCACAACCGTGTCGCAACCGCCGGCTGGGCGTTTGCGGAGCGGCACCATAGACTAGAATAGGAGGCTTCAACGCCTCCTGACTCAACCAGAGGCATCCGTTTTGCCGCGACGCAACACGATGCAACGCAAATGCTCCCGTTAGAACAGCACCATGTGCTGTAATGTGCAGAATTGGCAGAGGCGTTTGGGAAGCGGTAAAAACGCTTCCCAAACGCCTCTCTGCCGCCTGCACACAACGCTAGTGTGAACGTAGCATTAAAGTCCTAATAAAAGTGGGTATCTGATGTTGGTACTGCTAATATGAATGCACTGAATCTCTGCATGCCTTTATGTGTGTAAAATGCACATTATACTGTATGACGTTAATGTATACAGGTCTAGAATTTGCAGATTAACTTTTAATGATGAAAATGATTTTGTATTATCCAGAGAACTTGTATGACTTCAACGTTATTTAATTCTTATGCAGTTGTGTTTTATGAGGGAACCTGTCACAAAGGTAAATTCTGTGCTGCCATTTTCAAGTTCTATTCTGAAAATACAGGTTCTCTGGCTGCCATGTGGACACTGATATTCAGAGTCACTGATGTGAAACAAGAATGGAACCACTAAAGCAGTATTAAACCCAAAAACAATACTGTAATATACAGCATTGCAGCTTACCAATCCTGAGATATGGTGGCTACATTAGATTTGTTTTCTTTATATTCACTTAATGATGAGACCAATAAGTCTGTTACTTTTCATCTTCCTTTAAAGGGGAACAAAAGTCCACAATACTTACCTCTCCTTCAACAGTTTGGGTTCCCTTACCAGCGTCAACATCATCTACCTGGCTCCTTCCAGGTGCTGGGCTGTGACTGTCTTAATTGGCTGATGCTGAATAATGTCACTCCTGTACATGCATAGGAGTTCAGTCATTTCAGCACACAGGATCTGTGCCGGAATGTAATTGAGCTGCGCATGCACACCTCTTCCTGCTTGTCGCATAGAGTGAGCGATCGTGGTGTCTGGGAGTCGGGGCACCCTGTAGGAGATGCAGGGCAAGTGCCCTTGGTGCATTAGTGCACCACTCTAAGGCGCATCAGTGTAGCTTAGTGCTGGAACTCTGGCAGTGGGTTCCGGAACTCCAGTCTGGATTAGTGGGATGCCGAGATTCACTTGATATCTCGGGGCAGTCCTGCCGAGTTCGGGATGGTTGAGAGGTATGAGTATACAGTGTGTATATATACAGTGTGTGTATATATATATATATATATATATATATATAATCACAGTTATTTCTGTGAAAGACGACATCTATATGTAAGTAATTATTTATTGTTTGCTTTCCAAAACAGGGTCATTTTGTGGGTGTTTCCACTGTCCTTGTGCTCCAGGGCCTCCAAAAATGTGATAGGTAGTCAGGAAATTAGAAGTGTAATTTATCCATAGTTTATGCTTCTTGACAGTCTAAAGATGCTCCTTAGATTCTGGACTCCTGTATGCATGCTCTGTTAAAGAGGACATGCATAGGTAGTAAGTAATTATTTTAAGGTAGGTTAATGTATTACAATATTGTTTCTTGGCAGTTTTTATTTATATACAAGCATGGGGATAGCCATATATTTTCTATATGTATGCAGGCTCTGTTTGGTAGTGTTAAGCTAAGGTTGTTTCCCCAACTTTTGCTGTCTTTCATGCCATCAACGCTTCTCTGTCCACTGTCATATCCTCAGCACTTCTCTCCTGCACATACTACTTGCTGTCATACAGTCTTGCAGATACTGACCATCATCATACCTCTCACTACTCCTTCCCTACACATCCATGCAACCATCATACCTTCCAGCACTGATCTCCAACAGATACTAGCCACATCATACCTTCCATCAGTGGTCTGATACAGATACTGGCCACCATCATACCTTCCAGCAGTCCTCCCCTGCAGTCACCAGCCACTATCATACCCTCCAATACTCCTCTCTTGCTGATCCATGCAACCATCCTACCTTCCAGGGCTTCCAGCTCTTCTTCAGACACTGTCCACTGTCATACCTTCTAGCACTCCTCCCCTGCATTTTCATATCATCTATACTCTTATCTTGCAGATATTGACCACTGTTATATCTTCCCGTACTCTTCTCTTGTAGATCCATGCAACCGTCATACCTTCCAGCACTCCTCCCCTGCAGATACCATCCATTGTCCTACCCTTTGTACTCCTTTCCTTTAGATACTGACTACTGTCATACCTTCCAGTACAGTTTTTCTTTGCAGTCACTGCATTGTAATTCTGGCTGCAGAGTCTGACAGGTGGCACCACCTTTCAAACTCACCCTTCAATGGGGCCACACCACAAAATAAATAAAAATTCCATTCTGAAATTCAAAAAACATAAAAAGAAAACAAACAATCAGCGATCAGGAGGCAACAGTAGCACCTCTGAACACCTGCCAGCTGCTGTTTTACTTCTCTCTGAAAAGCAATCCACCGCGGATTGCTTTCCAAGAGCATAAAGCTTACTACCTGTCAGAAGGAGCACTTACTGTTTACTGGTCACTGTCATAATCTCCAGTAACCCTCTCCTGCAGCTACTGGCACTGTTATACCCTTCACAGTCCTCTCCTGCAGATACTGTTTGCTGGAAAGGAAAGTTAAAAGTGAGTTTTCACCGCATTCTTTAAGATATGGGTTCATACTCATGGGCTAAAATAGACATTGTGGGAACTCGCTTCAAGTGGTAGAGCTCTTCTTCAAAACACACAGCAACTCGCTTTCTTTTCAGGGCTTTTTTGCCCACTTTTATTTAAGAAAGTTCAAACAACAAAAATGCTTCCCACGCAGGGGTATCCATCATCAAGCAAATCAATATTCAGCCTCCTGGCTTGTACCCAGTTTTAAGTCTGCCTCCTGCAGACTCTTCCCAAAAGGTTCTTTTGGCACCCAGCGAACCTTTAGCACACAGCTATTCTGTAGCAGCCCCTTGCTGCTTTTGGCTTCCACCTCTCCTAGGTGTAGCCCACCTGACTCCACGGCAGAGACCTCCTGTCTGCCGGGGTGGAGCCCGCCTGACTCCTAACTGCTGGGGTGGAGCCCAGAACTATGGTCAGGACTCTATAAAAAGGCCTGCACACACCTGTGCAATCACTGTGCTGGGGGTTCTCAAAACCCGGACCCCGGATTGGAGATTTCATCCCTCCCAGATCTCTTCAAAATCTCCAGGCTCCAGATCCCAAAACAAACTTAATAAATAAATGAGGAAACTGAAAAGTCAGTTTCCTCTGCAATACATAAACTCTCTGGAGCCCCTCAACCTGCCTGGTTGAGAATCCAGGGTTTTCAACTGGAGTTTGACCGTGGCAGGACACCGCACTGCCACAACATATATAGACCTGGGAAGCTGCATGTGCCACAGACAGACAAGTGAATGGCTGTCCGCAGCCATACTTTTATAAATGCCAGCCCTTCTTTGCATAGTCATTTACCTGTGCTTGTGCATCCATTAGTTTTCCACATTCCAAAATATTAGATGTGCATGTGTGGGTAAAAGCCCATGCAAAGAAGCGGTACCGGCACATGAGATTTACACTAGGCATAAAAAAATACCTATTTTAGTCTGAATTGTTTGTATTATCTCAAATCTTGACCTTTCCAGAATGGACACACTTTTGTTAGTATAAATAACAAATTGTACAGATTTATGAATAGAAAAGCACTCCTAGTAAAATCAAGTATTAACAAGCTTCAATATTTTTATTTTATTCACCAAGTGAGAGTATTCCAAAGAACGCCATGTGCAGCAGATGTACCATCAAGCAGTATTTCAAACTCTGAGTTGTAGACAGTATGCACAAAGAGCATGTGAGATTAAGACAAGATTTGCAGTTGACTCTCAGTTTAATTAAATATTGTATTAAAAGTGTAAAATGGAAATTGGAGCAGAGAAATAGAGATTGTGATAAAAATGATTAGAGCATTCATTAGAACAGAGTCATACCACTACAATAGCTGAAGTGGCCTCTGCTGAGCTGCGTGTGATACTTATATACAAAATAATTAATTCAGATCAAAGATTATTTCATTATTGTTATAGTTCCTCTTGATATAAAATTAATATTTTCTATATTTTATAAACTGAGGGTGGGAAACTGTGATAGCAAGATATACTATTATACAAAGAATGAACATATAGATTTCTGTGGTTAGATGGGGTTGGTAAAAATAGCCATGGTTTTTTTTGATCCCCTCCTGTCCCCATACAGCTGGCCACCTTAACCTAATATGGCAAGCAGAGGATATGGTACACATTCTGCAGCTGGCAGAGTAGGTGGTGTTTGGCAGGCAAATGCCCTTTGAAAAGTGGCCTTTTAGAGTGCAAATGAGCCTTAAAAAGAAAGGTTAATTCGCCCAAGTAAGTTTAATTTAGATTCCCCCACCAGTTTCTTACAGGACTCATTCTATTTATCATATGACCTTCACTGGAATATTATCAGTTCAAATCTTGGCTGGATAGATCTTTCGTGGCAGTACAGCAGCGGCTAGACATGTGCAATTTGTTTTGTTAGAAATCAAAATTCGGATGAAATTTGCGTGAATTGGATGTATCTGAATCTTCGAGTTACAATAGTAACACATTTCAACATTTCCAAAATAAAGTATAATGAAAACAACAAATTCATGATTTGTGATGTGGCCTTTTGTTAATGTTTGAAGCATCCAAATTAACGCAACAGCATAACTATTGATCCCAATTGATTGGGATCTGTTTGTTTTTATTCTAGTGAATATAGCATGAATATTCTAAAAAGATTTTTTTCTGTATTGGAGTTGAACTTGAGAGACCATTCATTTAATTTGTAAGTACGCGACCCAAGAAACAAAGTCAGTTTGGAATGGGGAAATTAATTCAACTTAATATCATAACGAATAAATACATATTACCGTATTTTTCGCTCCATAAGACGCACTTTTTTCCCCCAAAAAAAGGGGGGAAAATGTCAGTGCGTCTTATGGAGCGAATATGGAGTGGCCGGTCCGGTATTTCCACCGCCACTGTGTCAGAATACCGGGCCGGCCGCTCAGCTCTTCTCTGCAGCAGAACCTTACCTGTTCCTCGGTCCAGCGCTGCGCAGTCTTCCCGCGCCGGCTTCTTCAGTGTGGGCTCTTGGCTGTGACAGCCGGGTGCACAGTGCGCATGCGCGAGAAGCGCTGCGCTTTGTAAATGGTACGGCCGGACCAATCACAAAGCGCAGCGCTTCTCGCGCATGTGCACTGGGCACCCGGCTGTCAGCCGGGGGAGGACAACTCCGCAGAAGTGGGAGCAGGTGCCTGTCAAATTCAGGTACCCGCTCCCCATCCCTCCCCAAAGGACAGCAGTCTCTTAGTCATCTCCTGTACTGTCCGCAGTCTCTGGTCATCCCCTGCACTGTCCGCAGTCTCTGGTCATCCCGTGCGCTGTCTACAGTCTCTTGGTCATCTCCTGTACTGTCCGCAGTCTCTGGTCACCCCCTGTACTGTCCGCAGTCTCTGGTCACCCCCTGTGCTGTCCGCAGTCTCTGGTCACCCCCTGTACTGTCCGCAGTCTCTGGTCATCCCCTGTACTGTCTGCAGTCTCTTGGTCATCCCCTGTACTGTCTGCAGTCTCTTGGTCACCCCCTGTACTGTCCTCAGTTTCTGCTCATCCCCTCTACTGTCCGCAGTCTCTTGGTCATCCCCTGCACTGTGCGCAGTCTCTTGGTCATCCCCTGCACTGTGCGCAGTCTCTTGGTCATCCCCTGCACTGTGCGCAGTCTCTTGGTCATCCCCTGCACTGTCCGCAGTCTCTGGTCATCCCCTCTACTGTCCGCAGTCTCTTGGTCATCCCCTATACTGTCTGCAGTCTCTGGTCATCCCCTGTACTGTCCGCAGTCTCTGGTCATCTCCTGTACTGTGTCCGCTGTCTCTGGTCATCTCCTGTACTGTCCGCAGTCTCTGGTCATCTCCTGTACTGTGTCCGCTATCTCTGGTCATCTTCTGTACTGTGTCCGCTGTCTCTGGGCATCTCCTGTACTGTGTCCGCAGTCTCTGGGCATCTCCTGTACTGTGTCCGCAGTCTCTGGGCATCTCCTGTACTGTGTCCGCTGTCTCTTATCATCTTCTGTACTGTGTCCGCAGTCTCTGATCATCTCCTGTACTGTGTCCGCAGTCTCTGGTCATCTCCTGTACTGTGTCCGCAGTCTCTGGTCATCTCCTGTACTGTGTCCGCAGTCTCTGATCATCTCCTGTACTGTGTCCGCAGTCTCTGGTCATCTCCTGTACTGTGTCCGCAGTCTCTGGTCATCTCCTGTACTGTGTCCGCAGTCTCTGGTCATCTCCTGTAGTATGTCTGCAGTCTCTGGTCATCTCCTGTAGTATGTCTGCAGTCTCTGGTCATCTCCTGTACTGTGTCCGCAGTCTCTGGTCATCTCCTGTACTGTGTCCGCAGTCTCTGGTCATCTCCTGTACTGTGTCCGCAGTCTCTGGTCATCTCCTGTAGTATGTCTGCAGTCTCTGGTCATCTCCTGTACTATGTCTGCAGTCTCTGGTCATCTCCTGTACTATGTCTGCAGTCTCTGGTCATCTCCTGTACTATGTCTGCAGCCGATTGGTTCAGAATATTTTTTTTCTTGTTTTCCGCCTCTAAAACCTATTGTCAGGTGCGTCTTATGGAGCGAAAAATACGGCAATTAGTTATGTTAAAATAAATACAGTCAATCTTCCGAAATAACAAAAGAATAACAAACCTTTACGAAACTACGAATTGATTCATTACATCAAATATATACTCTCCCAAGATACTGAATTGTCCCAAAAATTAATCATTCTAACATAATGATTGTGACTAAATGAAATGATTTACTTAATGAATGAAACTGAAACACAACAAATGTTTTTGTTATGCACATCTCTAATAGTGGCTATTTTTCTCCCATGGAATGTTTTGGGCAATACTTGTTAAATATTATGAATTTCCTTTTGTTCTTTTGCTGACATATTTTCAATGGTGCTAAAACTGTGGTTTTTATACATACTAGGGGTTTCAGGTCAAACCAGGACTTCTAATTTTACAGATGTCAAAAGGGATTCTAGCATGGCGGTACTACATGCAGTAGTAAGTGGCAAGTGTGTCCTATTACTGATATGGGGTGCACAGTCCGGAGACTGTTGCTCAAGATGGCGGACAACAGTGTTAGTGTGTGCATGGAACAGTGTGTTGTGATGAAGTTTCTTGTGAATGAAGGTGTAAAGTCCACGCATATCTACAGAAGACTTCAAGCACAGTATGGTGATGAGACACTCAGCTGCAGTAAGACATTTGAATGGTGTAAACATTTCAGAGATGGCTGTATATCCATCAGTGACAATCCTGACCATGGTGGTTCCCTGCCCACAGCAGTCATTCCTGTGAACATTAAGCACATGGAACTCCTGATCCTGGATAATCGATGCATAACCTGTTGTGAAACTGCACAACATCTTTCTGGATCTTCCTTACCCCTTTATTATTGGTTTACTGCTTTACTTAAAAGTCTGCATACAGCTTAAGCTCTAATAACAGATATTCCCTGCAAAAAGAGTTTATCACTTGGTTTATTTTTTATTACCTTTCCATATTCCAACTCCTCATACTGCCACTTACCGTATCTAAGCTGCCTTTCATTTTTTAGATTCTTCCTGCATGTTAGAGGACATGCAGCTCAATCAGAGCAGTGCATCTTTTGTGTTCACTCCCTAGACTTTAGCATCTCAAGTACTTCACTAATCACCCTTACATCCACAGTAAACTGTCCATAAGGGACATTTAGAACATCTCAGGCTGAGGGAAGAGGAGGATGGATTCAAGGTTGCAGATAATAACAAGAAACCCTATCTGTGTGTTTTCTCGTACAGCTTCTTTCTTTTAGCAGCATACACATCTCAATTTGGTACAATGAGTGTTTTAATGTTGCTTGGTATGAACAGAAATTCCCTTTAATAAAAGAGCATCAATATGTTTGTAAACAACCCCTTTCCAAATGATCTCCAGGGCTGACAGATGGGTTTTAACTGTACAAATTCAACAAAAGAGCTTAAAATATTTCACCCTGACCTGTGGAACACCAGCTCGGGAGATCTGGCCATTGTGTGAGAGAAAAGAGAAATAACTATCCCTATCCACTGAAACATGACTTGTTATGCTTCGGTTAACAGCCCCTGGTTTCACTTGACCTCTATAATTCAAGCAAATGCTTTTGGCTGACTCTGCACTACCTCTGAGGATGGTGCATACAGCTCCCATCATGACCATTTATACAGGATCTGTTCTTATCACAGCAGCTACGAAAAAAAATACTTCCGGATTGAAAACAAATGTGGCTGGTCTGTGAATTGCACACAGGACATTGGATCTGTAATCAGCAGTATATAATGACTTAAACAGAGGGACCTGCAAATACACTATATGGTCAACATTATGTGGACACCCCTCCAATCTATTGCATTCAGGTGTTTCCAGTAGAGGCTATTGTACAGGCTAGAGCATGCAAAGGCAATTGCATACTTCCTTATGACAACAGTTTGGGCATGGCTGCACAAAGCTCTGACCTCAACTCTATTGAACACTTCTGGGATGAATTGGAACACTGGTCGTTAGCCAGGTTTTCCTGTCCAGCATCAGTAACTGACCTCACAAATAGAATGGGTATACATGCCTACACACGCACTTCTTGTGGAAAGCCTTCCTAGAAGGGTGGAGGCTGTTATAGCCCCATAAGAATGAGTTTGGAGACCTGAGACTCCATATTAATGGCCATGGTTTTGGAATGCATCTGACAAGCTCTAATACTGTGGGCGTGATGGTCAGGTGTCACGAACCTTAGTCCATATAGTGTATCTTCAGAAGTCTACCAAGCCTCAAAACGCAAGGTTTCAACATTCTTGATCTTGTTCAAGTGCTACCGATTATTGGACAGTGAAGTTGAATTGGAACACCAGGTGTTAGCCAAGTCTTTCTGACGAGCATCAGTAACTGACCTCACAAGTGCTTTTTTGGTAGAATGGGCACAAATCCTTTCACATACACTAAAAAAACTAGTTTAAAACTGTCCCAGATGACTTAAAATTAAAAATAAAAAATAAATAAAAATAAACTCTCACAGATGGGTGGAGGCTAGTAAAGCCCCAAAGGAGTGTGTTTGGGGGGGTTGGGACTCAATATTGATGCCTATGGTTTAGGAATGGGATTCCCAACAAGGTCAAAAACTGCACGTGTGATGGTAAGGTGTCACAAACTTTTGGCCATATAGTCTACATGTATGGCCAAACAGTGGCTTCAACACTTCCTTCTAGGGCTACACTTTTTATCAATCAGTGAAGGCTAATTGTGGGCTGATAGCAAAAGCATACCAGGGAACGTGTTAGAAATTACCTGATAATGACAGAATTTTGTTGTGTTTGCTGGATCATTACCAGAATTAGTCAGAGTTGTGGTACAACCAGCCTGCATTGTTTATGAACATGCTGCCGTGGGGGTGGAAATCACAGTCACAGTGAGTAAAATAGCTGTGCTCCTGCAGTTCAGAGAAAGTACTCATTCATCATGTGTAACCAATCAGACACCGATGCTGCAATTAATATTGCAGCCGATTGGAAAATGTTGCTACTGTCATGAGAAAATGTCAGACCTTTCCAGATTGGCTGAAGTTCCAGAATGACTGAATGGTTACATATTACAATGAATGAATTGGCACATGCAGGACAACAGCTATTTCACTCACTGCCGCTGTCATTTTTCACACCTTCACAGTGAGCCTTAGTGAGTGCCAAGGCCCACATACCAGGCCGGTGTGGCCTAATTAGTTGGCTAGCTTTTTTAAAAGGGGGTTGCAAGGCAGGCTAGCAGAGCAGGGGCTACAGCTTTGTTTTTATTTTCCCAATGCCCACAATAAAGCTTTATGAGGACCCAGCCAATGACCTTTTCAGGATGTTGTTGTGGTACACGAGGTTAGTAAGGGTGGTCCATTGCAATCTACCCCTACTTTGTACCCTTCTTAGGAATTATAATTCTCAGGGTATGGCCAATAGGGAGAGGCTCAAAAAACTGATACTGTCTTCACTGACAGGAACATTAACACCTTATGGATTAGTGTACCTTGTTTACTAGGGTGCTAGACAATGATTGAGGACATCTGAATGTACTTGAGGTGCCTGCAATTTATACCTGTGTTCAGCTTACCAAATATCTTAAATGACGGGTGTATTCAAATATGAATGGGCTGTTAACACATCACAAAAAAAGGAAACAGCAATGCATAGAATGTACCAAACTCTGCTTTGTGGTATGCTATAGTGTAGGTGCATTGTGATGTGCATTGGAGTGCCATTCAACTCAGCACAACTATTATCAGATAAATGAGGTGAGGCATATGGCCCTTAGTGCTCCTGAGGAAGTTACAAGCTACGGGCTTGGAATGGGCTGAACTGGAACTCCTGTGCATTCCTAATGGGGTCCAGGCTCCTTACAGTGGAACTAAGATAATAAACAGTGAAAAGAATGACTGGGCCCCATAGTTGTTTCCCATTCCCCCACTGATGGGAGTCTTACGCTTTTGTTTTCCTGTGCAACAACACTGGCAGTACAGCCACTCCTAAAGTCAACTTTTTTAAAAAAAATTCTCAATTAATTTGTATGTTTTAGTGTAGATTTAGTAATGCTTCTAAGCCTTTCTTTTCTCCCTTTCCTTTGAAGCCTGATTCACGCTCATATTGCACTTCAGAGGCTATAGAAAGTTGGTGATGCCTCCTCACTGCCTGTTTTAACCCTATTTTTGTTGACAAACACATCGCAACTGTACGTATTGCACATGATTGCAGGGCATTTGTGGAGCTTCCCCATTTTCTTGAGTGTGTAGTGTTCAGCGGGCTTGCCGTCCAATGATCACATTTCGAGTAAACTTTGACATGGGTATGAAGTAGCATGTAAACCCCCCCATCTTCTGCCTACTGCGGCTTAAGGGGGTTTTTGGCGGGTGGCAAAAACATGGCCCAACTACGCATTTTTGCCACCCCCCAACCACTAAATCAGCGGTCACTAAATAGTGGACCACAGTCTGAGAATGGCCATAGCAGTGCTCCCTTCTGGACCGCCAGCCTGCAATGACAGGTGCGCCGATGAGCAGGGCAGTCATCACCAGGGGCGGACTGACCATTTGGAAACTCGGGCACTGTCTGAGGGCCCAGGGTCAGTAGGGGGCCCAATGAGATGCCCCTGGTACCTTTTTTCATAGGCTTTTTTGAGTTTGGGCAAGGACACAGGGGCCCCATGATCCCCTATTGCCCGGGGGCTCCATGAGTTGTCAGTCCGCCCCTGGTCATCACAACAACGTGACATCACATGTGTGCCCCGCCCTTTTGCAGCTCACTGTCTCTCCGGTTCCCGCTCCCTGCCTGTACACAAGCATCCTTCAGCAAGGATCCCCACACAGCTCCTGTCTGCCCTCAAAGTAGGGTGTAGTCTTACAGGGGCACTCTGATGGGCACATTTATATTAAGAGGCACTCTGATGGTCACATTTAATGTTAAAGGACACTCTGATGGGCACAGCATAGAATGTGCCCATCAGAATGACCCTTAACATAAAATGTACCCATCAGAGTGCCCATTAATATAAATGTGCTAATCAGAGTGCCTCTTAATATAAATGTGCCCATCAGAGTGCCCCTTAATAGAAATGTGCCCATCAGAGTGCTCCTTAACATAAAATGTGCCCACCAGAGTGCCCCTTAATAGAAATGTGCCCATCAGAGTGCTCCTTAACATAAAATGTGCCCACCAGAGTGCCCCTTAATAGAAATGTGCCCATCAGAGTGCCCCTTAACATAAAATGTGCCCATCAGCATGCCACTTATTTTATGTTAAGGGGAACTCTGACGAGCACATTTTATGTTAAGAGGCACACTGGTGGGCACATTTTATTTTAAGGGGCACTCTGACGGGCCCAATTTATGTTAAGGGGCACTCTGATGGGCATCTTTTATGTTAAGGAGGCACTCTGTTGGGTGCATGTTATGTTAAGGGGCACAAATGGGTACATACTAAGGGGCACTCTGGTGGGCACATGTGATGGAAAGGGGCAGTCTGATTGGCACATGTGATGGAAAGGGGCACTCTTATGAGGAATATTATTATTATTATACAGTATTTATATAGCGCTAAAAGATTTGCTCAGCGCTGTACATTATAGTGGGGGACAGTACATGAGTCAATACAGTAACAAAACGGAACATGAGGGATTCAAGGGCCCTGCTCTTTTGAGCTTACAATCTAGGAGGGAGGGGATAGTGGTACAGGAGGAAGTGGCTGTGGGGGATGGAGTGGTGGGAGGAGTGGAGGAGATTGGCTGTTAGGTGAGGGCGGGGTAGGCTTCCCTGAAGAGATGGGTTTTCAGGGTGCGCCTAAAGGTGATGAGGGTAGGTGACGGTCTGATGGATTGGGGTAGTGAGTTCCAGAGGATGGGGGAAGTCCTGGAGAAGTCCTGCAGTCGGGCGTGGGAGGTGGAGACCAGGGAGCTAGAAAGTAGGAGGTCTTGTGAGGAGCGAAGAGTACGGGTTGGGTGGTATTTGGGCATCAGGTCGGTGAGGTAGTTTGGGGCAGTGTTATGAATGGCTTTGTACGTCAATGTTAGTAGTTTGAATTTAATGCGTTGGGCAATCGGGAGCCAGTGAAGGGAATGACAGAGGGGGGTGGCAGAAGCGGAGCGGTTGGTGAGGTGGATGAGTCTGGCCGCTGAGTTCAGGATAGACTGAAGCGGGGATAGTCTGCGACGAGGTAGGCCGGTGAGAAGGGAGTTGCAGTAGTCCAGACGTGAGATAATAAGGGAGTGAACGAGTTGTTTAGTAGTGTCTGGGGTTAGGAACGAACGTATTTTGGAGATGTTGCGGAGGTGGAGCCTGCATGAGTTTGCCAACGATTGGACATGGGGTTGGAAGGACAGGTTTGAGTCTAGAGTGACACCTAGGACTTTGGCTTGTGGGGTGGGACTGATGGTGGCGTGAATATGATGTAAAGGGGTACTCTGAGTTTAAGGGGCACTCTGATGGGAATACATGATGTAAGGTGGCACTGTGATGGGAATACCTGATGTAAAGGAGCACTCCGATGGGCACACCTGATGTGATGGGAATACATGATGTAAAGTTGCACTCTGATGGCGACACCTAATGTAAGGGGGCACACTGATGGACACACCCTGTTCAGACCTCAGCCAGAAGAAAATTTTAGTGACCGGACCTCCTTGAATTTTAATTCAATACCCCTGCACTAAATGAAGTCTTAGATCAAGGGACTCCAAACTTTCTAAGCAAAGGGCCAATTTACTGTTCTTCAGGCTTTTTTGGGGAGCCGTACCGTGGCTAGTGGGTATAGAAAATGCCCCGACATCAGTGCCTTATCATTAGTTTAAATGGGAGAAATAGTGACCCATTGATGGTGTCACTAGGGGGAATGGTGATCCATCATTGGTGTCAGTTTGTGGACTAGTGCCCCAAGGGCCAGATAAAGGCAAGCAAAGGGCCACATCCAGCCTCCAGGCCACTGTTTTAGATGGTAAGTTCTTTTGAGCCCTCCTAACTCTCTTGTTTTGGATTGTATTGTAATAGCACTGTCTCCTTTTATCTTGTAAAAGACTTTGCAAACTGTTGGCACTATATAAATCCTGAATATTAATAATCATATTAATAATATGGCATCTGAAATATGTTATGTCTCCTGCATTAACACTTACAAACCTAAATCAAATGTATATCTACAAAGAAAAAAACAAACATATATATATATATATATATAACATATGCATATGCTTTATGTACAGTCCATAACATATAGTGCTATCATACAGTGGAAAACATTTGAAATATTCTTATTACAAACATTTCTAATTTTTTCCATTTGGTAATATAAAAGGCAACTTTAAAAAGTTTGTGTTGCATTTACCATTTCCATTCATTAGTCTTCCCATTTTAGATTTCACTATTGTATAGCCTTTATTCCCTTTCCTGTTTAAATAATAATTGTAGGAATAGAATTTGCAAAAAAAAAAGAACATTTTACAGGATTAGTATGATGTTCTCCCACTTCTATTTGTGTGCTTTGTTCGAGTTTGTTACTTTCTTTCTGCATCGCCAGTTCTGCTTTTCAAAATATTTGTCAGTTTTGCTGTCGGCTTTCAAAAGCCATTTAAAGAAATTCTATCATTAAAAAACAAGAAAACAAAAACTAAAATAAAAGCATATTCAAATAGCAAAATACCAGTTTATTCATGTGTAAATGTTTTTTATGTAATATTTTGTGCTTACTGATATATTTGGGATGTAGATGTCTACAGTTGATACATGCCCAGGGCTCTTCGGTTATGATAGGTTGTGTTTAGTGATGTATTTATGATGTAGATGTATATATTTGATAGGAGCCTAGAGCTAGTCATGCTTAAAGGTCCTCCTATACATCAGAGGGAAGTTGGGCATGTAGACCATCATATCCAGCAGACCATGGCGTGATCCATCCTCCCTAAGTAATGTATCCCAGAGCTTCCCCCAACACAAATGGTTGCATAGTGTGATCATTCATAACTGAGACTACAGAGAATGGGGGGAGAACACACAATGCAGATATCTCTAGCACTAACATCTTAGGAGAAAATATTACCTGCCAGACAAGGTCTCCCAACATGTCCAATCAGTACTTTCCCTGGAAAGATTTATTATTGGCTGCCACAATAAAACCAATATTAACATCCGTACAGTACCTACAGAAAAAATATATAAATATATATATAACATTTTTTTTAAGGTGAAGATGACTTTTGGGGTTAATTTACTAAAACTGGAGAGTGCAATGTCTGGTGTAGCTGTGCATGTATAGAAACATAGAAAAGTGATGTCAGAAAAAGACTGAGTGCTCCATCGAGTCTGCCCCTTTTTAGTGTGTTTTTTTTTTTTTTGGGGGGGGGGTGTTTTGTTTTTGTTTTTTTGGAGTGGGGTTTTTTTTTTTTTTACTTTTTTGTCTGAGCATAGATCTATGCTTGTCCCAAGGATGCTTGAAGCTATTTACTGTTGACTGGCTCACTACCTCTGCTGGAAGTTTATTCCAAGCATCAACCACTCTTTCAGTAAAATAGTACTTTTTGAGATTTATTTTGAACTTTCCTCCAGTTAGTTAAGGTCATGTCCCCGTGATCTTTGTGTAGCTGTATATGGTAGCTAATCAGCTTCTAACTTCAGCTTATGCAATTAAGCTTTGACAATAAGGCTGGCCATACACTATACAATTTTCTGTTAAATTTTCTGCCCAATTTCCTTTAGATTTACCTTCGACCTTGTAGCGCAAGGGCCTACCTAATTGAATACAATTGAAAGTGTTGTTTAGGTTTGACCTCGTATTATATGTTTTTTGGTAAATCTAAAGCAAAATTCTCAAGAAAATTGTATAATGTATGGCCAGCCTAAAACCTGGAAGCTGATCGGTTACTATGCAGAGCTGCAACAGATTTTGCGCACTCCAGTGTTAGTAAGGCAACCCCTATGTGTCCAAAAAGGGTGGGGGGGGGGTCAGTGTTGTATGGCCATGTACATTACATTAAGGCAGGATTAAACCCAAAATCGAACATGTACTTTATTGCAGCTTACCAATTCTAAGGTGATGGCTGCAATAAAACCTGGTAGCTGATTGGATTCTATGCTGAGCTTCACCAGATTTTGCACTGTCTAGTTTTAGTAAAGCAACTCCTTTTGTGTGCATAAAGGGTGGTGATGGGCAGAGGGCAGTGGTGCATAGTCATGTACAGTGCATTAAAGCAGTATTAAACCCCAAAGCAAATATTTATTAGATTGCAGCTTACCAATTCTTAGATGTGATGGTTGCATTAGTTTTCTTTTAGGCCTTCTTTCTTCTATTTGAATCTGGCGGTTCTGTTGCTTTTCAGAAGTACAAGCTCTCCAGCAGAAGGTATCAGTTTACATGGATCAGACAATCCATTTACCTGGCACTGGATGATTAAAATGATAAGCATTTATTTATTCATGTAAAACCTTTATCCCAAAAGGAAAAAAAAACCTGTTTGCTGTAACTGATTATAAACTAAGCTGGATTTCAGCTTCAATTTTGTATTTTATTTAACCTCTTCAGGCCGAGCATATGCAAATATGCAGCTTCTCAGTGGCTGGGCCTTGATGCTGAGCGGCCACATATTTGTGTACCATTTGTAAACAAATGAGCTGAGAGTGCACATCCTGCGCTCTCTCAGCACGTGTCGGCGTCCCATGGAAAGGTCCTGATCTCTCCCTGCGATCAGGACCTTTCCGATCACGTGACTGCGGTGACAGCCAATCACAGCGGTTACATGACCCTAAACCCCACCCCTCCTCCTGGCATCTGAAACCCCTCAAAGGTCTGGGAGGCGCCGGCATGAAAGGGATAAATCTGCTAGTACATTTAACACTCCCCTCTCAGACTGACAGTGCCGCTGTGCCTCCTGTGCTCAGTCATCCAGGGTGGTGTCACTAATACAGGAGGTGTGTTACTGGCCAGATCTTTAGGTGAAAAGAGAGGAAAAAAGTGTAAAAAAGAAAACTAATGCAGCCACCATATCTAACAATTGGAAAGCTGCAATTTATTGTTTTTTGGTTTTGGGTTTATAACACTTTGGCAGTCAAGTCATTTTGAATGGGCTGCCAAATCTTCACAATACACAGAAATTCTACTTTACAGTCACAGTCACCGCAGGTACTTGCTGGCCATGCAAACAGTCATGAATAGCTGCATACCAGCCTTAAGAAAATTTTCAGTGTGGGTAAACCCCCCCTGTGGATGGAGACATAGATGCACTGGGTACCACAATGCATTGCACTGTGTTTTATTCTTTTATTTGCTTTACAAAAGCTGTAGGCTAAAATGCTCATTACTGCAGTGCACTGGTGTAAACATACCTAGTGCTGAAAATACAATAGAGATGAAGGGGTGATTTACTAAAACTGGTGCACACAAAATCTGATGCAGCTGTGCATGGTAACCAGGGGCGGACTGACCATTTGGAAACTCGGGCACTGCCCGAGGGCCCGGGATCAGTAGGGGACCCCATGAGATGCCCCTGGTACCTTTTTCATAGGCTTTTTTGAATTTGGGCAAGGACACAGGGGCCCCATGATCCCCTATTGCCTGGGGGCCCCATGAGGTGTCAGTCCACCCCTGATGGTAGCCAATCAGCTTATAACTTATTTATTACAGGTACTTATATAGCACTGTCAGTTTATGAAGTGCTTTACATGTGTACATAGATATTGTACCTTCACATTAATCCCAAACCCTCAAAGAGTGTACAGCCTAAGATCTCTAACTCACATTCACAAGGGACAATTTAGACAGGAACCAATTGACGAACCAGCATGTCTTTGTAATGTGGGAGCAAACTGGAGGAAACCCACACAGGCACAGGGAGAACATGTGAGCTTCAGGCAGGTGGTGCTGTGGTTGGGGTTTGATCCAACATACCTAGCACTGCCAGGTCGAAGGGCTAACAATTTAGCCACTGTGCTGCCCATAAGCAGCTTGTTCAGTTAAGCTTTGACAATAAAACCTAGAAGCTGATTGGTTACTAGTAGATTTTGTGTGCACCAGTTTTAGTACATCACCCCCAAAGTTGTAAAAATTAAATAAATAAACAAGTAAATAAAAGAGCAAACAATATTCCCTGACTTTAAAAAGTTGCATGAAATCATTAGAATAATTGTTTCAAACTAAATTCAAAATGACAATGATGGTTCTAAAGTTTGCGGGTTTGAATATCAAAAGGTCAGCAAATATTGAAGCTTGACATGGGATACCCATCAGCTCCAACATCTTTCAAACTCTTTTTTTTTTTCTTTTTTATACAGCTAAGGTGTATAACTTATTGTGGTTTTGTCACATTCCCAATGTAGAGTTTTTCTTTAAACCTTTATATGGTACATAAAATATTCATCCATGTACAGGTCTGTCCAGGCGATTAATAAATAAACACAAAAAGCAGAACATAAAGCTCAGCAAGCCTATCCGATTGCAGCATGTGATCCATTTAGTATTCAGTGATTAGGAGATGATAGACGATGGTCTTTGAAAGAAGAAAGGGGAATGAAAAAAGACAACTTTGCACCAAAGATAAAAAGGAAGTGATTGAGTCAAGGAACATTGCCGGGATTCAGCAAGTTTGGGAAATGTTGCTTTGAAATCGTGCAGTCACTTCAAAAGAGAAAAGGCGGCTTTGTGTGCATATAAAATGTGGCTTTAAAATCAACCTGATTTCAGGTGTAACATCTCATTTCTAATTGGTGAAGATGTAAAAAAATTAGAAAATCATTATTTGTTAGCTTAGCTAGTACATACATACATTTCTACCTCTAATTACACACACATGTTTAACAATAACACAGAAACAGTTGTATGTAACACCTTTTTGCCAGTAAAAAAAAACATTTTTAATTTTAGTTTGGAAATATTAGAGTAGCACATATAGCAAGCTAGATATGAAGTTTAAGTTTAGTTCATGTAATTTTTTTTTTTTTTAACCACTTGCCCTCCAGAGGATTTACCCCCTTCCTGACCAGGCCATTTTTTTGCATTATGGCGCTGCGCCGTAACGCCATTAACTGACAATTGCGCGGTCATGCAACGCTGCACCCAAATGAAATTTATGTCCTTTTTTCCCCCATGTATTGAGCTTTCTTTTGGTGGTATTTGATAGCCTGCACATTGTTTAGTTTTTGTGCTATAAAAAAAAATACAGACAATTTTGAAAAATAATATTTTTGACTTTTTACTATTAAACATGTCCAGTAAAAAAATTTAGAAAATCAAATTTCATCATAAATTTAGGCCAAAATGTATTCTGCTCTATGTCTTTGCTAAAACAAATCCCAATACGTTTAAATTAATTGGTTTATAGCTTTTACAAATCACAGTATACAGTAGATACTGGGATTTTTTAATTTTTTTTTTACTAGTAATGGCAGCAATCAGCGATTTATAGCGGGATTGCTGCGGGCATTCTGACACTGGGGGGAACTGACTTGGTGTCACTGACATCCTCAGTGACACCAATACAGTGATCAGTGCTAAAAAAAAGCACTGACACTGTACTAATGGCACTGGGCTGGAAGGGGTTAACATGAGGGGGGATCAAAGGGTTAACTGTGTGATGTTCTACTAAGTGCTGTGTCCGTGTGCCTCACTGTAAGCACACTGCTTTGGATGGCAGTGTGCATGACCTGACAGGGAGAAGAACTGTTTTGTTTACAAACAGTTCTCCTCCCTGTTGGAGATGCTTGGCAATCACTGGATGCCAACGAGTAATCACCAGTCAGGACCCAGTGATTGACAGCCCTGGCCATGAATGGTGGCGTGGGTGGTGCCCCCTGCCCGGAATTTCTGCTATAGGGCGGACAGGAAGAGATTAATCAGAGCAAAGGACAGTATTTACATCAAATTAAATGTTCCTTGTGCTGGTAGATGCTCTGTTTGGTAAGATCTTCAGTCCTCTGCCCCCTGTACCCCAGAGCTGTGATCTTCTAGTCTTGCAGGGGTTAATTTGAGCAGCTGGAACTGTCAGAAAGCACTCCTCAAAAGTACAGACTAGACCCACCCTTTCTGCACCCCTCCTCCGTTCATGGAAACTGTACTATTGCTTCCTGCAATTAATAGCACTCTATGAATGGAGGATGGGGGGATGCCTTCTCCATTCACTGAGCGCTTTTCATTAATAAAAGTTTTATGACTGAAGCTGGCGGGCAGAAAGTGCAGACATAGTCGCATTTTTGACCAGTTCCTGTGATGGGTCCAGCAGCTTGTATTACCCTCCACAGCACCAGACGATAACAGCTGTGGAGATAATGGAGAGTGGGGGGCAGGGAAAGAAGCATTCAGGGAACAGAGCATTCACCAGCACAATGGACACTTATCTTCGAATGTAAGAGCTGTCCCTTGTGCTGATTTAAAAAAACAAGGAAAATGTATCTAAACTTAAGCTTTAAGTATATGAAATGCCAATTACTAAAATCTAATATCTAATGTAAACCTTTACATGTTAATGTAACTCAAAAGTTAATTTATTTATTTTTCTGGTATCAAAAGAGCTTTATTGACATATCACAGTGAAATGTAGAAAAACATAATCTGCGTAAACATCAATGAATGCAATGTTCATGAAGTAGGGCAACATCATGGACCCACGCAGGGGTCTCAAATAGTAACAGCTTGGTGAAGAAGTTGCCATTTTGGTCTTTTACAATAAAGACAAGGTTGCATATACTGTATCTTGTAGCATAAGCTGCGTAGTGTACAGCGTCCTGATGATTGGACAATCCCTCCAAATCTTTTGATCAATTCCACAGTACAGAAGGAGAGTGGAAATAAGAAGGGGAATTGTTCTGAAAATACTGCTGATTATGTGTTTGACCACAAACATCAGACCTAGGTATGCATGTTGGTAATAGTGAGGTCAAAACTGAAAAAAAAAGAGAAAGAAGGTCCTCTGGTGAGCTATAGAGAAGGAGGAGCCAAAGAACTCAAGAAAAAACACCATGGGAGGTGAAGTAAAGGAAGAAGGAAAAAAGAAGGAAGGGTTTTCTCTTTGCTGGAGACCTTGGACATGGCTCTGTCTTCAGATGGATTGAGTGGGGAGATGACAGATTTACCAGTTACAGATGGACCAGTCGTGCTGTAAATCTAGAGACTGATTGAAAGTCAAGACAGGACTGCCAAATTCACAGAAACTGATGGTGTTTGTCTTCCAATGCCGCCATTAGCTTATCATTAATGAAAATGCCCTGTATTATGGATTGCACTTCTTCAAAGTGGAGTGTCAGAGATTTCCAGACACATGCGAACCGCCTAATTGCCATAAAGAAGAACTCGATCAGTATCCTAGATTCGCGTGGGATCTCTTGTAACTGTCTATGAAGGAGATCTTTTACACAGGTTGACATGTGTGACCAAGTGAATCAAATTATATGCCCTAGTCCACAAGCGATAGGCCGTTGGGCACCAAATGTTAAAAGCATTGTTCTTGTGTTTGCGCACCCTCTGAAGCAAAGGGGATTGAATCCATATTTTATATACTTTTAAATCTGCAACTTTCATTAAATTACTACATGTTGATTCTTCCATAAAGATTTTTTTGTAGTCTCTCCTGTGTTGTCACCCTGTCTAATGCTCTCCTTGTTGAGACAGTAAGAAGCTGTGTCATTGCACTTTGCATGGGCATTTTGTCACCATCAGGAAATCTGTTCTGAGAAACTATATACTGTGATTGCTGGAGTGGCAGGAAGTGTCTGCAAATGGACTGCAAAGGAACAGAAATGCTGATAGGCAACAAATGTTTAAAAAAGGTGAAAACAAATATTTTTAAAGTAGAAGGCCCCTTTCATAGGGGGTGGTCTCTGCTTTACTCAGCAAAGGATCTGACCGCTGATCGGAGCATAGCAGGCCGATGACAGGTCCGTGTTCGCCTCCTTTATTTAGTGCGGACACAAACACAGCCCACGCTGCTGTCTGGGCGGTCGGGAGTAAACACACTCCACTAAAACACAAACACAAGTATGTTTATATCCACCGCTCCATAGAGGTGAATGGAAGGTCCAGCTGACCAGATTGGACTGATTGTGTGAAAGGGGCCTAAAAGGTAAACAAATATAAAAAGGTCAATTGTTTATACTACACAGTGCTGTAGCAAAGTGAATTTCCATCAATTAGGGTTTATATGTACTAGACCCACAGAGAAACTACCTAACATAAGTGACATGAAATGTGTACAATACCATATACATTGTCATTGTAACTTAAAGTGTTAGTAAACCCAGGACCCTGCATTCACTATATCTGGTCTCCCACAGTACACACAACATGGAAATGCAATTATTTCAGTAAATATAAACTGCTGAATACCTTTTCTCATCAGAAGTCAGAAAAGTCTTATGACTTCAGCTGAGCACTGGTTAAAGATTGTAGGAGGAGTTTTCTTTCTGTTCTAGGAGGATGCAAAACCCCTGACCTTTGTCTGGACAGTGCTGATTGACCCTGTGCTGATCTCATGCACTCTCCCAAGAAGAAAAAAAAAACCCTCTCTAGCAATACACACTAAACTGAGCATGTGCAGAAAGATTACGGGTTCAGTCTGTCTTATCAGCATGGACATTTGAACAAGAGGAGGGGCAGAGAAGGCAGGATTAAACAGCCTTTTTACACAATGCAGAGGATTAACCCCTAATGTTCCCCATTAAGTATAACAAGCATGCTTTACTGCATATACAGACTGATTTTTACTGTTGTGGGTTTAGTAACACTTTAATAATACAGTTGGTATAAAAAAGAATCACCCTTCTTTAACCTCCTTGGCGGTATTCCCGAGTGTAGCTCGGGGTAACATTTCAGTACCACAAACGGTAACCCCGAGCTACACTCGGGAATACCATGCGGCACTGCTCCGGCATTTGTTCTTCACTTACCTTACCCTGCGCTCCCACGATGTGTCCCCTGCAGCGTCCCCGGCCATCTCCTCCGGCCGATGCCGGCATCCGGCTTCTGTGTCCTGTCCCTGTGACGTCGGGACGTACGGGCGCCGCCAGCGGCGGGAAATTTAAAAATTTTAAAAAATGTCTTTTTTTTTTTTTACATTTTACATAGTAAAACATTGCTGTCTCAACCAATTTCACATACATCTTGTCCCTAATGCTTTGTCCTGTGCCCTGCCTGCATTTTGTCTGTTCTTTCTGCCTGGAAACTGAGAAATGTCCATGGCGTCCAAAAAGTGTCCCTTTAGGTCAAAAGCGGTTTAGATCAGCTAGGAGAACAGCGATAGTAAATCAGAACCACTTGCAGAATTGAGTGATAATGATTTGTGGGGAAATTCGTCATCAGACACTGAAAACGATTTTGCGACTTTGCTCAGCAATGTGCTAACTTGGCGCTATATTTCACATTTCAGTGTTTTTGGTTTGATTATATTATTGAATTAAATGTATTATTATATTATTATTTTTTATGATTATTTATTCAATTATAATTTATGATTTTGTGTTTCAAATTTTATCCTACCCGGGATGTTTACTAGACTCTTGTTCGGACAGATTTCAGTGAGTTATTCTTAAAAATGACAGGCCTACAATAAAAAAAACTACATATTTCCATGCAAAAAAATGGTACCGCTTTCAGCATCAAAAATCGGAAAGAATCATACCGCCAAGGAGGTTAAAATAATCACATTGTGTTGCTTTGCAGCCTGAAGTGTAGACAGACACAGTTTTTGTTTTATCCGGCTGCATTTACTCAATTTATAACATCCAAGTGAAACATAGAACACCAACATGTCAGACATTTAAAAAAAAAAAAATCAAAAACAGAATCCCTGAGTTGGAAAAGGGTGCCCCCCACCAGTATTTTGTTGAACCACCTTTTGCTTTAATTACAGGCTTCAGTTTGTTGGGATGTGTCTCTACTAACATTGCACATATATACTTTGCAATATTTGCCAAATCTTCTTTGCAGAACTGCTCAAGTACAGTTAAATTTGATGGTGACCGTTTGTGGACTGCAAAGTCTTTTCGTAGAATTTTGGTAGGTTACGGTAGGTGGAGGTAGGTTGCCAGATCTTTCCTCAACCCTCCATGGCCAATTTGTACAAACTCACTATGGCCGATTTAGACCAGAGCCAGTAACCTACCAACATGTCTTGGAGTTTTGTAATATAAGAGAGTACCTGAAGTAAACCCATGTGAACACAGATAGAACATGCAAGCTCTATGTGGATAGTGTTCTGACCGGGATTCAAAGCTGGGACCAAAATGCTGAAAATAATAAGTGCTAAAACTGCATAGCACCCTATAGTTCTATAGAGTTTGTCAAGTGGAGAGACTCTTCTCCACAGCGGAGTTTCGGAGGACTAGTGCAATAAATGCTGCCCTGAATATACCCTGAGCTTGGTCATGTGAAGTCATGTGATTTCAGTGAGGCATTCTCTCAATACAGAAGACACTTGGTAATTGGCCCTTTAAAGGTTGCATAGTACATTTATCCTTTAATTATTCTTTTACTGTAGGAATATAGATGCAGAGAATGATGGCAAAATCCAGATGGAGCCTCCCTGTAGCAGGTGACTGGTTACAGTTGTGACCACTGTCTCCACAGTCTCTATGCCACTGAGGGCTACTTAACTGTACAAGTAACATTGATTTAAGGCACAAACATTTTTGGTAAACATGATTTAGAATATTTGACTATTGGTAATACCACTGACAATTAGAGCTTTTCATGACTGAGGATCGTTAGACGCTTTCTTCTTCATTAATTTGGTGACACCAATAAAGTTTACTTGTCTTTGATACTGCAGATTAAATAGTTGAAAACTTTGAAGATCATTTTAATTTTTTCCCTTATTATGTACAGTGAGGCCAATTAGCAGTATTTTTATTCACGTTTATAAAAGAAAATACATAGAATGCAATTAAAGTGTGTATGAAAGCAGCAATTCTTTCTCAACTTCCTTTGAAACCATATGCGCTTGTTATTGTTACAATACATATATTAGGCAGCTCACGCCACTTATAAGCAAAAAATATGCAAATTGGAATTTACAACATTACAGCTGAGATGATCTCGCTGTGAATGGAACCCAGGAAAATCCAGTCAACAAATGGTATGGATCAGTGACTCGCTGATGCTATTCAGGATGGAACTAAAGGTCTTGGCACTGGTAGATCAAGACTGCTAGATTTAAATGCAAGTATTTCCAGAAATAAAAAAATATACAGATATGGAGGCTTGACGTTCACCTTTCTGCCCCCCTAAAGCTTGTTGGAAATTTTCCCATCTTAGTTTACATATTCCACCCAGGAATCTGTGTCCATTGGACACTCGTCCACAGCATCAGAGGAGCAATTGTCTTTTCAAGCGCCATGCATGGCCAGTGTGCTCTCTCTTGCCCTATCCTAGCCAGGCGAGCATCCAACAGATGCAGCATCTAGCCAGGACAAGAATGTAAACTGAGATGGGAGTATTTGAGCCAGGCTTCAGGAAGAAAGAAAACAACTTACATGTATGGGCAATTCCAGTATTAAATGTTTTAAATAATGATCAGTTTGTTTTAACCTACTGGGGCCCCTAGTCTGTGTGGTCACTTTATTGGAGAAAGTGTACCAAATATGAACTTAGCTTTTAAAACCATCCTATCACTGCTGTAAAAAAGATCCATGCAGCCAGTGGTGTCCTGAGGCAGGTGCGGGGGGTGCGGCCCGCACCATGTGACACCGGAACCGCTCCACGAAAAGGTAAGTTGTAAAGCAAGCCGATGATCCCCACAGGATCTGCGGATTGGGGAGCATAAGGAATCAGACTCCAATCCATTATGCTCAATCTGCAGATCCGATCTGTCTTGCGGGGTTCGTCGGCATGAAACCTATATGGGGTGACACCGGGCCCGTTCCACAAAGAGGTAAGTTGTAGAGAAAGCTGACGATCCCCGCAGGATGGATCGGATCTGCGGATTGAGCATAATGGATCGGAGTCCGATCCATTATGCTCAATCCACAGATCCGATCCATTCTACGGGGATCGTTGGAGGGGGTGTCACAAATTGTTACCGCACCGGGTGACACCAACCCTATTGACACCTCTGCATGCAGCAGTCCCCTGTAATAGTAAAAAGCATAATTCTTGCATATTTAGTGGCTAGCAAGTGTCCTGTAATAGGATAACGGGCAATAGAAAGAACCACAGTGCTCAGCAGAGTACAAACTATCAAATACCAAGAGGGATAGCAGCAGCACCTCTAACACATAAAACAGCAACAATGTCATTGCTGCCTGTTGGAGAGGTAAATATTCCGCTTCTTCTATTACAGGAGACTGCTGGCTTGAATATTTTAGAGAAATGACAGGGTCCCTTCAAATTTGCAGAAGGGTAAGGGTTAAGGTATGATTAGGCTTAGGCTTAAGGGTTGCGTGGTTACAAAAATAGCAAAAAATTTTATGTATACAATAAAATCATTAAAGTGACCACTTTGTTTACTTATCCTTAGTGGACTCCTACCACTTTTGTAAGGGCACTGTAATGATGGTAGACTTGTTTTCAATGTCTTTTGGGATGGACGTCCTTAAATATGCTTTTATATGTATGAGTAGTGACACAGCTGCTTTGGTTGCTAAATGGTCACAACCAGCTTAATAGCATGTCTGCTGTCAACTAACATGAGCAGAAGTGTCCAAAATAGAGAATCATAAACAATAAAAATGTATCCTAAACTGTTCATATATAACTGGATAAATAAAACCTCCTCCCCCCTCCAGAAACCTGCTACCAAACAGTGTCTCTCATGCTCTGGTTTTCCAGGTGTAGTGCACCCCCATAAAAGCCGCTGGTGAACGTAATCTTCTTTCCCCACTTAAAGCACACTCACAGCATTTTCTGCACTCTTCCACTGGCTACAAAGAACAGTCTAGGGGTTTCTTTTAGGTTTTTATTGGGAACATTAAACTTGTATAGGGAGAGAGAGCATGAGATACCACAATAAGCTGCAGAACTGAATAACTTAAGAACTCCTTAGCTTTATGGCTGCACTGTACAAAAAGGAATGTCCCTCAGCATCTCTATACTGATGGTGACTAGTACTCCTTCCAGAGATGAAAACTACACACTGTCAGTTGGTTGCCTCCTGCGGATATCTACCAGTCTCTTCCTAATGAGGGAGATGTAGACCCGCAGCACCATAGGACAGCTGGACGCTTTCCCACCAACTTCCTCCTGGTTCTCTCCAGTGAACTTTTCCAGACCCAACTTTATACCTAGACTTAAATGTATGAATAGGCCCCCAGCTAAGCCTAGCTGGGACCTCTGTGTTTTCCAGATGGCTTCCTCTAGAAATATGCCCCGGGGCAGATCCACTTTTCACATGACTGGAGCCAGGAACTCTGTGCACTGTTGCTTAGGCCTCAGACTATGTATGGGCTCTCTCACCGCCTACTGGGCCCACCTCTCCAGGGATTGGCTGGAGTGCCAATCCTTGGAGCCTCCTACCACTTCTAAAATTCTGTAGAAGATAGAGGGATGCAATCCGAGCAGCAGCCTCTGAGACACTGAGAAGCCCTGAATAATCAACTTCTGTTCCTGATTACAGGGGAGCCAAATAAATTTACCTAGAAGCCTACACTACACTAGGAGGACACTACACAAGTTTTAGGAGCTCTGTGAGAACTCCTCAGAAAAGACTGGTAACATCAGTAATGTAGTTGCTCTTGGTCATTTCAACGTCTTAGGAAAATGTTGCAAATGTTCCTTTTCAAATTTGCTATTTTAGTGCTTAGGTCACAGTATATACTCAACTGTAACCCTACTCTTCTGAATTCTTCACTATGTGGCCAGTTTATTCTGCAAAGCCTTCCCTTACTGCTGGTGCCACAGTTTCTGTTTATTTCAATTGAAAAACCAGTTCACCTTGTTCTATAGTGCTGGGAACAAGCATGTTTTTAACCATTAGCTTATCTTTGCCTATTACTGTTACCATAGCTTTTGCCATTATATAATGGACTGATCAATGTTCCACACAGTCTCCACTTTGTAGTTGTAAATTATCAGCCTGAGATATACAAGTGAATGAGTGTTCCAGCACAAAGCAAGGCTTGGAGAGAAGCATAGCACTTTAGCTCTCCATACATGAAATGGATCTCTTTGTCTACACCGTCTGCCATTTAACACCTAGAACAAATCAATGTACTAGGGCAGTATTTATTTTTACAAATCCATATATTCATTTCTCAGTGTGTTGATGTTGAAGAAAAAGAGCCTCAATGCTTTATTGAAAGAGAAATGTCACTGCTTTTTCTGTAAGCAGCTCCAGTATCAGACACCTTACGATAACACATTAACACATCGCACAGTTGAAACCTTTGCTAAATTACTATTCTGTATGAAGTGTTAACAAAAAAAAAATTTTAATAATTTTTTTAAATAAAAGTTTAATCCATTATTGACCCTTGCGTAATGCCAATTCGTTTTTATTTGCTGTCATACATTAAAAAACTTTTTTTCATACCAGAAACCTCATTTTAGCACCTTTATAAAAGGGTGAAATGCAGAATAACATTTGAACTTGTGATGAGTTATAAGCGTCCATAGGTCTCAAATGGAAGATGAATGTTGGTTACAATAATGTTCATAAAAACCTAGCTCTGCTTCTGCCTTATGACTAAATTACACAATTTAACCAATTTGCAATACCCTAGGGGAGAACTGTGCTAGGGCACAGGAGCACCAGATGCTATGATCACAGGTCTTAATGAGGCATCTATACAATCCCAGCATGTATCATTGAAAGAAGGTCCAGCTCTGATCAGTGTCTAAAAGGTAAAGTATCATCACTCAGGGTCACCAGCTCATGATGTCTTATTAATACTGGCCCACCAGTTCATGATATCTTATTAGTACTGGCCCAATGACACAGGCCTGAATGAGGTAGCTATATGATGCTCTGTGCTAATAAGAAATAATTAACTGGTATCCATGAGTGGAGATAATTTACCATTTAGTCATTGACCAGAGCAGGACCTGCACTCAGTGATGCTGGGCACCATAAAGCTACTTAATTCAGACCTGTGATGACAGCATCTGGCAGAGAGACGTTTTTCAGTGCCAACTTCTAGAGTTGCAAAGGAAGTTGATGCTTGAAAATGTGCAACGGTGTTTCACAATAAACCATGTCCTTTAAGAAACACCCACCTTACATTGTGCTCTGCAGTTGGCAAGGCACCATGACCCACATTATTTGTCCCATAGAAATATGTCCCTACTAATGCTAGTTGGTTGTCTTTCCCTTCCTAATCCTGCCCTGCAACATTCCCCATCCTGAATCCTGTTAGGTCCTTCATGGACCAAAAATGGTGGTAAATATAGGACTGGCATCTCTGGCTGAACCACAGCATGTACAGAGGTGCAAGTCTCAGCTCAGGTAAGTAGGGCACACTTTGACGTTTTTTTCCTTGCGTACCAGAGGACCTTTGTCTTGAAGCTGAAAACGCTATTATGGAGAAACCAATAGTGAGGCTACATATTAAGGCTACATATTATAGCACTCTTACCTTTGATAGGCTCACTACCAAGGCATGAGAACACAGATGCAGGTACCTTTACATATCTACTTTACATGTCCAGAATTTGTCATGCCAATGTGACACAGGTACACTTTAAACGGCACTTCTGTGTGTACATCCATACACATGATACCTGTAATTGTTTATGTTAATTGTTTGTCTAAAGTAGCCTTTTTCAACCAGGGTGCCTTGAGGTTTCTTCAGGGGTGCATTGGCAAAACTTCTAAAAATTGCCGCAAAAATTTGTATCCAAGCCAGTGAGTGGAACAAGCCTGCCTTTTAATTACACAAAGCCACAGGTTTTCATTGTGCACCACAACATCCTTCTAGCCGCTGGCATCCTGACAACCCATGACATCATCAGTTGATAAGGAGGATGTCGGCTGTCTGCACAGCATCGTTGTTTGACTCTCCCCTGCCTCTCTCCATCAGTGCTGGGGTCACATTAGCTCAGTGATGGAGAAAAATGGAGGGAGAAGATAAACATTGGAATACTAGTCAGTACCAGTGTGTAAAAGTTCATTTGCTTAGGAAAAATAAATCTCCTCTAATGTTGGGTGTCCTACATTTATGAATGTTGCTGTGTTATGTAAAACTATTAGAATAGTTTTTTACATTTTAGAATGGGGTGCCTCAAGACTGCCCACAATTTTAAAGGGTGCCTCGGGACTGTCCATAATTTTAGAGGGTGCCTTGGGACTGTCCATACTTTTAGAGGGTGCCTTGACATTGTCCATAATTTTAAAGGGTGCCTTGACTAAAAAAGGTTGAGAAACCTTGATTTAGAGCATACACAATGACAATAATCCTGTTATTTGAGGCATCAGTGTTGTTAGCCTTTCCTTTTTTTTTGTTAACTTATAATTTAAGTTTCACCACTACCATGTTCAAAACTCGTTTTTTCAAAAGAAAATTTAAAAAATATGACAGACTGTAGTATGAATATTGCAACCTCTTAGGTGGCTCAACAGATGCAATTTTAAACTACGTTTAATCTCAGAATTTAATTATTGATCTCTCAGATACTTTTTGTGATGTCTTCTGTCTGTTGTTTTCATTTTCTGTCTGCATATATTGCTGGGTTGCAGATACTGATTCATGCTCCACACTTTTCAGCAAAATAGCTCAGTGATTGAAGAGTACAGCTTGAAAAACAAGAAAGGTATAATGGAAGTTTGTAGAATAGATGGATAGTAACTTGTATGGGTCATCCCAGTTCTTGTTTTTATCATAGCCAGTTATTTGATGCATTTTCCTTGAATTGGAGAGCCTAGAAATATATATTGTGAAAAAACAGTACAAAGGTATTAATACATGTTCATACAAAATCTTATAATTGTTCATTCTGTTGTCACACATAACTGTTCTATGCAGCAATCCCTTCTAAATGTTTTAACATTAATCAAAATGAATGGCCATATTTCCCTTACTGCCACTCATGGAAAGCAGATTGGGAGATGACAACTTTTTTCTTATTTTTGGTATCATTTTTATATTTTTCTCACTATCCCCCAGCAGGTGATATACATGTGTCAACATAAGGTGGCTGAGGTGGAGGTAGGTACAGGATGCAAGCCCTGCACTGCTAATAAAGCAATGACTATAATCAGCTCCAACTGCAATGTTGTAGCACATCTCCACTGCTTCACTATTCAGTGGAATACTTACAGTGGTTGTAAACCCTTACATATACCTACTGAAGTGACTAGCCTCATGGGATACAAAGAGGTAAAACAAATCCTCCTACATGAGTTGTTCCTATATATCCAAAGCCCTCTCTCCTTTACAGCCTTTCAAGATTTAGAAATTACACATAATTTTTCAGCTCCAGAAGATAGGGGTTTGGGATCTAATGTCACAAACTGTGCAGCATAGAGCAGGGAGCTGAGTGTAATTTGAGACCTTAGTTGAAGGAAAGGACACAACCCCTGTACATAGTCTCATAGAGAAACATGCACAACTGAGGCTGTCAGTCACATGCTGTGTCCTTGGGGAGGTGGGGGCAGTGGGCATCTCCTGGGATTGTCTGGTGTCGACATAGTTAGTAAGAAGTGTGTCAGGTGAACAGAAGAGGAACAAGAGAACAGAAAAAAAATCACACTAGGTGTTTTGGATAGAGGCAAGTACACACAATAGATTATTACATTACATTACATTACATTGAGTTTATATAGCGCCAAAGGGTTTGCTCAGCGCTGTACAATAGAGGGGGGGACAATACATGAACATTACAGCAGCTACGAACAGCACACGAGGGGTAAGAGGGCCCTACTCTTTTGAGCGTACAATCTGGGAGGGAGGGGGTAGTGGTACAGGAGGAAGTGGCTGTGGGGGATGGAGTGGTAGGAGGAATGAAGGAGAGCAGCAGTTAGGTGAGGGTGGGGTAGGCTTCCCTGAAGAGGTGGGTTTTCAGGGAGCGCCTGAAGGTGAGGAGGGAAGGTGACAGTCTGATGGATTGGGGTAGTGAGTTCCAGAGGATGGGGGAGGACCTGGAGAAGTCTTGCAGACGTACATGTGAGGAGGAGACCAGGGAGCAAGATAGAAGGAGGTCCTGTGAAGAGCGAAGGGTACGGGTAGGGTGGTACTTGGGAATCAGGTCGGTGAGGTAGTTAGGGGCAGTGTTGTGAATGGCTTTGTAGGTCAGAGTGAGTAGTTTGAATTTGATGCGTTGGGCGATAGGGAGCCAGTGGAGGGAGAGGCAGAGGGGGGTGGCAGAGGTGGAGCGGCTGGTGAGGTGGATGAGTCTGGCAGCTGAGTTCAGGATGGTCTGAAGCGGGGAGAGTTTGCACTGGGGTAGGCCGGTGAGGAGGGAGTTGCAGTAGTCAAGGCGTGAGATAATCAGGGAGTGCACAAGTAGTTTAGCGGTGTCTGGGGTAAGGAAGGTGCGTATTTTGGCGATATTGCGGAGGTGGAGCCTGCATGTGTTTGTCAGTGATTTGACATGAGGTTGGAAGGAGAGGTTAGAGTCCAGAATGACCCCAAGGACTTTGGCTTGCGGGGCGGGATTGATGGTGGTGATGTTAGTAGTGATGGATAGGATGGGGGGGGGGGCGCGGGCAGGAGGGAAGACGAGAAGCTCGGTTTTGGAGAGGTTGAGTTTGAGGAAATGGAGCGACATCCAGTCAGAGATGTCGTTTAGGAGGTGAGTGATGCGGGCGGAGAAAGTGGAGGTGAGGTGAGGGGTGGAGAGGTAAATTTGAGTGTCATCAGCATAGAGATGGTAGTTGAAGCCGTGGGAGTGTATGAGTTTGCCAAGGGAGGAGGTGTAGATGGAGAAGAGAAGGGGTCCAAGGACAGAGCCCTGGGGGACCCCAACAGAGAGGGGGAGGGAAGGGGAGGTGGCACCATTGTAGGAAACGCTGAAGGAGCGCCGGGATAGGTAAGAGGAGAACCAGGAGAGAGCGGTGTCTCTGATGCCAAGGGAGAATAGTTTATTAAGGAGGAGGGGGTGGTCAACTGTGTCGAAGGCCGCGGAGAGGTCCAGGAGGAGGAGGACAGAGTAGTCGCCTTTGGCTTTGGCGGTAAGTAGGTCGTTGGTGATTTTGAGGAGGGCGGTTTCGGTGGAGTGTAGGGGACGGAAGCCGGACTGTAGTGGATCAAGGAGGTTGTTGTCAGTTAGGTGGGCGCTTAGATAGGATGCGCTTTATTCATTTTTCATATTAGAGGTTTACAACCACTTTAATTGGCTCTTATTTGACGTGCAGATGAGTGACAGTAGGGGTAGAATGTGCTCAGGATCTCTGTTGAAGTTCTTATTTAGCTCTCTGTGTGAGGGCTTCTGTTAGTTATCTACATTTGTTGGATATCTGGATTAATGTCCAAATCCAGCCTTGGATATGTTTTTACATGCCTTTTAGTGCTCCATTCACACTCTTTTCCATGCTGTGTGATACATAATTTCACGTCTAGTCTAATATCCCTGTCCAATTTCCAGACTGATTTATGCCCAGAGTCATTCAAGCACTTCCTCTTTTAACTCGGCATCATTGTCCCACCTGTGTCGACTGACTTTTGTTCACTTCAAGTGGGTTTTGAATTTTCATATAAGTTAATAGGAATGAAAAAGCCACCAAAAAACCGGTCAGGAGTTTAACTGCATATCAAAGACATATGTCCGTGAATTCTGAAAGATGTCATAAGTGTCTCAAACTGATGTCAAATGTATGCCATTGACACAAGTCTGTAGCTCATCGACACAGGTCCTAAATTTTAGTTTTCCAGCAGTGGTCAAGTTGTTTGTTGGCAGGTTCGGGAAGAAGGGCACTATCATTCAATTTTATGTAGGGCAGTGTAAATCTTAAAATATATCTAAAGGAAATTTTATTTCCATTTTGGATGGAGTAGGAATTTTTTTATTTTAAAAAATTTCCATTTGTATTACAAAACAACAACTTTATCTAAAAAAGAAAATAGACAATGGGTGAAACTATCTGTGTGTTAACTGGAGTTTGATTTTAATTTGTTAGTTTACAAGTCCATTTGAAAAATTCTGTGGTCCAAGATTAGTAGTTAGCTTTATTCACCTCTATAACGGACACTTTCACCCCCTTCCTGCCCAGTCTATTTTTAAACTTTCAGCGCTGTTACGCTTTGAATGACAATTACTCAGTAATGCAACACTGTACCCAGATGGGCTACTGGGTTTTTAATTTTTTTGCTATAGCTGAAAATACCAAAAAATACCATAAATACCACAAAGCTTTAAAAAAAATGTTTCTCTTAGCTTCTATCATACATATTTGCAAATAAATAATCGTTCGTCATAAATTTAGGCCAAAATGTATTCTGCTACATTTCCTTGATATAAACAACCCAAATCAGTGTATATTATTTAATCTGTGTGAAAGTTATAGAGTCAACAAACTATGATAAATATATTTGCAAATTGATTGAATCCTGATGATGAGTGCCTATCTCATTTGTTGGGGCCCTAAAAAGCCAGAACAGTAAAAATACCCACCAAATGAGCCCTTTTCGAAAGTAGACAGGAAAAAGTATTTAGTAAGAGGCATTGTAAGCTTTTTGAAGGTGTCATTTTTTTATTGCATTTTTTTGAAAGTAAAGAAATTAAATACAGTAAAATAAGATTTTATTCACAAAGTTTTAATTTTAACGAGTTTTGTCTTACTCAGAGTGTAGACACACGTATAATTACACCTCAAAATAATTAAACCTGCTATCCTTCCTGATTATGGGGATATCACATATGTGAGACTTTTTCACAGCCTCGATACATAGAAGGGCCCAAAATCCGAGGAGCACCTTTAGACTTTCAAGGAGCATACATTATGGATAAATTACGCATATCATTTCCTGACTACCTGTCATATTTTTGAGGCCTTGCAGCACCAGGACAGTGGAAACACCTGCAAAAAAAAAAGTTTTGGAAAGCGAACACTTCAAATTATTTTCTTAAAGGCATAATGAGCATTTTGAAAATGTCAAATTTTTTGTAACAAGTTTCTGGAAAATACGGAATTAAAATGGAAATGTATTTTTTTACACAAAGTTGTCAATTAATAAAATATTTCTAATACACATCATAAGCATACTTAGAATTACACCCCAAAACACATTGGCGATACCACATGTGGGACCTTTTCACAGCCTAGCCACACAGAGGGGCCCAAAATCCAAGGAACACCTTCAGGCTCTCTAGGGGCATAAATTACATATTTAATTTCCTGACTACCTATCACATTTTCTGAGGCCCCAGAGCACCAGGACAGTGGAAACACCCATAAAAGGATCACTTTTTAGAAAGCAAACACCTCAATGTATTTTCTAAGAGGCATAGTAAGTCATTTGAAAACTTCATGTTTTCCAACTAACAGTGGTATTAGCAGGTACTTTGTGGCATCTGATTTTTCTTTTTTTTAATTGATTCAAGTTCAAGAGTATGTTTAGAAACATACACATGGAATGAGGAATTTGCTTACAACAAATGGTATAACCGAGCATAATTTTTTAATAATTATTTTATGATTGCGTACTGTCATAAATGTACCGTACTTTAAAATTATAAATATCTGACAGGTTGATTCTAAAGTAATTGTAGAAGTCATTATCTTACAATGTAATAAAAAAATGTGTAGAGAATAACCCTGGACATAGTGCAAAAGTGTCTACTGTCATACCGGAACTTAAAAAGTATATATTCCTGACTTTTCTCCTCAGAGAAATTATTAAAGTCATTTTCAGGATTTTTAAATGTTCATCTTTTATTAAAATAACACCTGGTGATCTTGCCATAATGGTCCTTGTTCAGGCACTTCCTGTACAATACTCTGCCACTGTCTACCATTGTAACCGTGTTGCACGCTCAGGCATGTTTCACAGTGTTCACCCTGAAAAATGTTACTGAAGTACATGCATATAGAGAGAAAGTAACCACAAAGAGGATGCAGGAGATCATCGGCATTGAGATGCAACAAATGATGAAGTAAGATGAAAATGTTCATACAATAGGGATTTAGCAAATGAAAGCTTAGAATTTCCATCTTCCTAAAGGCTATATGAATGTGACCAGCCCTCTCTTAACCATTGATTTTTTTAATTGTATAAATCTGTAAATTGTTTACACTTAATGTACACTTTGTGTGAATATGAATACCAGTGCACACATGGTACCATTTTTTATGCATTCCCTTCCCGTGCAAACATCATTACCGCTGTCCTTGCATGGGTAATAGAGTTCACTGCTCCTCTCAGATAAAGAAACCGAGCCTGCTTGTTGGAAGGGAATGGGATATTAGAATATTCTTCTTGTCTGTCTGTTTGCTTTGATGAAATCAAGACTCTGAATGACAGGCTGTCTACTTCTGTTTGTAGAACCATATCGGATACCGGATAATGCTTGTAAAACATAGAGCAACCCCTGGCGGCATTTATTTAAAGCTAAAAAAAGAAATGTGTGGATGTGTCACTTGGAATATACTGAGCAGACCTTCACATTGCATATTTGTCTAACACAGGGGAAAGGTACCTTGTATTATTGTATAGATTAGGAAACTGATTGTTACTGAAATGTTGAAACATTTGGACAAAAGAAACCAGAAATAAAAAGGAAAGGGAAGCAGAGAACTAACAGCTCCAATAATCCAACTCCCTGATGCTCAATGGCTGGCTGAGGGCCACATGGGGAACTTTAACTAATGAGAGGCTCTAGGGCTCTAGTAGCCAGTGTTTTCCCTAAAATGGCCATGTTCCTGATTATTTGGCCAATTCCCCTCCTGCCTGACATCTTTAATTGAAAAACTGAAGTAGTTGGGTTGAAAATTGTCAGATGAACAATTTTCGTCTGACTGCACTCTTAGGCCCCTTTTACATGGGGCAGATTCCGTTCCAATCGGCAGGGGATCAACTCCTCACAGATCCCGGGCTGATCAGAACAGAGCGGGCAGATGACACATCCATGTCCGCTTAGTTTCTGCAGAACAGACACAGACAAAGCCCACTTTGCTATATGGGTGGCCAAGAAAAAGTGGCCTCTGCTGTTCATTTACACCCAACTACCCTCTGATCTGCTCCATCTAAAAAGAAGAGGACGGATCCCCTTCTATTTTTTAGCAGACCAGATCAGACTTGGAGGTAGGCAGGACACAAGTCAGTTTACACGTGTCCAGAGGAATGCATGGACCTTCTGATTAGGTCCACCTGAAAAACTGGCAGGTGGTCCTAGCTGGATTGCTGGTATAAAAGGGGCCTTAAAGTAGATAGAGGAATCTGTTAGATTCATCATTTCTTGATTGTCTTCATCTCACTCTGGGTGTTGCACCTCTGTGTTGGGTATTGCGCTAGTAAGGTTATCACAGAAGGAACCCTCTTTTGCACATGCTGTATATGCCCTATGAAAATTGCTACAATGTGATACATGGTAATGCATTACCTGCACTGCCAGAACTGATGCACTACACTGCTGGGGATGAGTGGAGTCATTTTGGTGACAAATTTTTTTCTGCAAGATTTTGCAGAAACAGAAACTCTGTTTTGCTAATTATGCTATTTAGGTAAAATGATTTAAAAAAAATGTATATAAAATCCTATTGGAACAAGGTTTTTCAGATAATCTCCTCCATCACGGGAACTCAGGTAACCCCTAATCCGGCACTAGCTCTTCTCCACATCGGAATCGATAAATTCCCCATAAATTCACGTACCATTATCATCCATACTCTAGCAGCTGCAAAAATTAACATCACCAAATTATGGCGATCCACCACCACTCCCCTTCTGTCTTGCTTCATATCAGATTTAAATCACCAATGTGAGATGGAAAAAAGATTAGCCCTCCACAACTCTTCCTACCACAAGTTCACCAACCAGTGGTCTCGATGGTTAAAAAATCCCAATTGCTCATTACACTGATAGCCAACAAATACTGACCTATCATATCCTATGCTAACTGTTTCGATGCCTCCCTCTTCCCCCCCACCCCCCCCCATGTTTATTCGATATCCTTTTTTTTTCCTAACTACACTCTACTACTGCACCAACTTGGTTCACATCTCATCGAGCATACCTCTCATGTATAAAAGACAAGAACCCCTAGGTCCCCGGCCAAATGGCGGGGATCATTATGTTTTCTTCCCCTTATGCTGTGCTCCTACCAATGTGAACCTTTCATGTTTATGTTTCTATATCCTCACTTATATGTTAAAATCCTTTAATAAAAAATAATTGAATAAAAAAAATGTATAGCCTTAATAAATTTACTAAATCTAATAATTACGAATATATTCATTTACTAAAAAAAATTACAAAAAAAACCTTTTATTTAGCTAGTGTGTTGGTGTCAAAACTAGTGAAGGAATAATGTCCATTATAGTAGCTCCATCACAATAGTTCCTTCTGATTGGATGGTCTACTTTATTTCTTCCACATTTTACTTCTTCAGTGCTGTTCATTCTCATTCTTTTATGTATTTGTTTCTCTTATTTGTGCTGAATATTAGGAAACATTCATTTTAGGGAGGATGCAGGGAAAAAAAATGCGGGAATATAGATTAATAAATTGTACTATCAGTGATCTCTAGTAGTGTTATATAACATACATCTGAAGACTCTGGCATTCTGGCAACACGCCTTCAATCTCTTCTTCAGCATTACATATAAACAGGGATTTATTTTTTCAGAGAATAGGTGCACTCAGGGGTGGACTGACAACTCATGGGGCCCCCGGGCAATAGGGGATCATGTATGGAATTTGTTAATGATAACAAGATAAGCATGTATTAGATACCCTCAGAAACAATAGATTCCCCATAGCAACAATAGACCCCACCAGCAACAATAGATCACCCCAGCAATGATAGACCCCCCCAGCAACAAGAGACACCCCTGCTACAAAATACCCTCTAGTAACAATAGATCCACCACAGCAACAATAGAACCCCACCAGCAGCAATAGATCTCCCAGCAGTCAGCATCAATAGACCCAGCAACAGCAATCAACAATAGACCCTTCCCTCAACAGCAGATCCGTCCCAGAAACATAAGACCTCCCCAACAACAATAGATTCCCCCAGCAAAAATAGATCCCCAGCAGCCAACAACAATATACCCTCTAACACAGCCCACTACCTCCTGCCATACATACAGTACATTCAGTGCTGGAGTCGTCAGAACTGCACCCCCCCAATGTTCCTTTTGAAAAAAAGCCCTGCATATACTTAATATTGTGTGCTTGGCGGGACTTTTTTTCAGCGGTAACACAGGGAAACACAGTTCCAACACCTCCAGCAATAAATGTATGCACTTCTAAGGGGTGCTGGGGTGTACTGGAGGTTCTATTGATGCTGACTGGTGGGGGATCTGTTGTTGCTGGGGGGGATCTG
Source organism: Staurois parvus (assembly GCF_062004578.1). Taxonomy (NCBI): domain Eukaryota; kingdom Metazoa; phylum Chordata; class Amphibia; order Anura; family Ranidae; genus Staurois; species Staurois parvus. The sequence continues at coordinate 134,343 of NW_028318218.1, forward strand.
TTGTCGCTGGGATGAATCCATCATTGCTTGGGGGGGGGGGGTTGTTGCAGGGGGTCTGTTATTGTTGGGTGATCTAATGTTGCTGGCTGCAGGGGATCTAATTTACTGATTTTCTTGCTATCATTAACAAATTCCATACAAATTAGCACCACAAAATGATACTTGGTTCTGTATTCTCTGGAAGGGGTGGTACTGGGAGGTGGGTGTTACCAAGGATTGATGGTTGGAGGTGGGTAAGGGGCAAAGACAAGAGGTGGCTTGGAAATGGGGAGCACCTGCAGCTATTCTCTGAGATAAAAAGCCTTGGTGGTCTGTGTTGTCGGGGGCCACCCTTGGGGCCCTCTATTATTATCCTACACTGTACTAACTAAAGTAAACACGAAATGGACAGAAAACTATAATGCTAAGCTAGCCGATGGATAGCATTCACCGTATGGCACCAGATCTTGCAGATTTCAGGTAACAGAAGGCATTTTGAGAGTGCTGCCACAGTCTCTAATTCTAATTCCAGGGAAATGCCTGACCTATTGTCATCTTGATACTTATGGGGATTTAAGGAAGAATGTGCCTAGGCCTATGCTTGGTATTTGTTTATGGTTCTTTGGAAGGTTCTGGTGCCATTGTCAGTAAGGATTATTGTTACTAGAAAGGTACCCTTGGTACCTTCTGTGTAGCAGTTATTTTAGCAAAGTACTGTGTTCCTCTTTACAGGAATAGAGGAGAAACACCGTCTCTAGTTTGATGTTTTTTTCATATAGGAATCTAGTAGACAGAAGAAAGAGAAAAGGAAAGAGAAGTCACAGAAAGCCATCCTTTCATATTGAAGATGTGAAGACTTGACAAAGGATTCAATAGCTTAATGCTTCAGTACTAAAAATCAAACTTTTCCAGTATTACAGGGGTCAGTGCCTTCCTAGTTGCAGGAGTAGCTAGAAAATAGAAAGTCCTTTTGGACGCATGCTGCTCCCTGCAGCTTTTGGTAACATTGCACCACGTGAACGCGTCTCAGACTATTATACAACTTCCCTGTTTTCACAGCAATTACATTTTGCAATTACTGTCTTAAATTTAATATTCTAATGCATGACTAGAAGGAATTACACTGTCTGATTTACATTTAAAGTTTCAGCACCAGTTTTGAATGTTAAAGTCATCCACAAACCTACACACTACAAAAGGTTGGCTGTGTACTACTTGAGGTGCGGACAGTCTCTGGACTCTTTTCTTTAGTTTAGACTCTCTTCCTATTGTCTAAAAATGTCCTGAGATGACCACATAAGGCAAACATGGAAAATAAACTCTCTACAGAGATATTTACCTCAACTGCCTATAGCGTTTTCAGACTTTTTTTTGGCCATTGTCTGCTCCACGCAAATTTATGGAATACAGGTTAGGAAGTATCAAGGCATCAGTTGCCTAATATGATATCATTGGGCTATCCTTATGAACTTTTGGCTCATGTGCTATTATATTATTTCGCATCATTTGTATGCTTCAAATGACCATCGAATTCCCAGAGATCAGGTAAATAATGTTTCTTTACTGGCAGGATGTGGCAAACACATTGCTTTTATTTTAGGGGTGTAAATCTCATTTTTTCAATAGGGATACTTTTTAGCACTTCACTACAATGTTTTCAGAGCTTCTAGTAAAATGGAGGCACTGGAACTATAACAAGATGGGCAATTGGTTGTCAGACAGAGAGAAACTGTAATTGCATTTACTAAACAGATAGAATATATAGTGCAAAACAGAATGGCAAAGAGCATGATACACTACAGAAGAATACAAAAACAGATTATGAGAGCTGTACAAACATGGACTTTTCACAGTAATGTCTCTGTGACTCAATCAGAGTAAAATGTGGCTGCATAGTGTCTGTAAGACTAACAACAGAGAGTCTTACCAAGAATCACTACAGAACACAAACATCCACTTGCAAGTATCCTCATACACAGGGTCTTTCTCAATGAAGTCCAGGGTTGCTCTAGTAACACTTGGCCTGAGGGTACAGGGCCACCCACTGGAGTTACAGTACTCTGGTAACAGTTTAGGAGGGACTCCCCACAGTAGCTGGGTTTTCCAAACTAGCTGCAGGCTACTACCTATTAGGCTTCTGTGTGGCTGCCCACAGGCCAGTTCTGACAGTGGAGTTCCTCTCACCTGGCTGCAGATCACTTGCCCAGCAACTTCTGCCTCTACAGGTGTGGCCTCTCTGAGCTCACAAGGGAAGAAAACAGACATTTATCTTACCTGGCTATGATGGAAATGCGGTCAAGGCAACCCGCAACTCATCAGGAACACCTGGATAACCTTAGCCTTAAAATTCATCAGGTTGAGACACAGGTTAGATTTTTTTCAAATTCTGTCTATAGGGTAGCATTAAATAGATTCCATATCCCCCTACCCAGGAGTATACGCAAGGACTGCATGTCCTATAATAAACAACTTTTTAGCCACATTCCAAACAATCTTTATCAGTACACTGATAGAAAACAGCAGAATCACTTAGCATCCTAAAGTGGAACTTTATGGCAAAAATTAAAAATCAGCAAACAGGCAGGCTTTTTAATGTAGAAGAGACATGCTATGTCTCTTCTACATTTAAGTTGCCTACCTGCCTGTCCACCCCTGTACAACGATCTGTGCACATGCAGCTTGTTGCATTAATTCGTCAATGCTAAGCAGGAGCTGATCTCAGCCTGGCCATTGAAACCAGCCAGCAATTGATACCCGAAAGCCAGCTGCCCAGAGATGTCAGCAGCCAGCGGGGAGCTCCGGGACTGAAGGTGAGTATAGTTCTGCTTTAATTAACATCAAGACAGAGCCAAGCAAAAAAGATAACCTTTCATTTTAGCCCATCATAAACTCCATTAACAGGACCTTAGCAACTAGGGGAATAATCATCCAACGTTTGGTGTTTTAATAACTATCATAGAACATTCCAATTTCCAGGCTTATGTAACTGGAACCCTTAAGCAGATATCCATTGGGGTAATCTATCGTAAAAAAAAAAAAACTTATAGAAAATCAGAATACACATTTCTTGCTAACTATCCCTACCTGCAGAGTCAAAAATAAAATGTGTTTCATAAATCCTGAGCTTATAACATTACAACAAGCATAAGAACATATTCACAAGTATCAATTAATTACCTGCATTTTAATTTTAACCACTTCACCTCCAGAGGATTTACCCCCCTTAATGACCAGGCCTCTTTTTGCTACTCAGCGCTGCACTAATTCAACTGATAATTGCGCGGTCATGCAATGCTGCACCCAAATGAAATTTACGTCCTTTTTTTCACACAAATAGAGCTTTCTTTCGGTGGTATTTGATCACCTGTGCGCTTTTTATTTTTCACACTATAAACAAAAAAAGGCCAAAAATTTTGAAGAAAAACAATATTTTTTACTTTCAGCTATAAAAAATATATAGTAAACTCAAGTTGGTTATAAATTTAGGCCAAAATGTATTCTGCTACATGTTTTTGGTAAAAAAATCCTAATAAGTTTATATTGATTGCTTTGTGTGAAAGTTATAGCGTCTACAAACTATGGTATAGATACTGCAATTTACGCCATTTTTTTGTTATACAGCGCTGCACTAGTTTAATGGACAATTGTGCGGTCATGCAATACGGTACATAAATGAAATTTACATCCTTTTTTTCCCCACAAATTGAGCTTTCTTTCGGTGGTATTTGATCACCTGTGCGGTTTTTATTTTTTGCGCTATAAAAAAAAAGGCTGACAATTTTGAGGAAAAAAAACAATATTTTGGACTTTTTGCTATAAAACATGTCCAGTAAAAAAAAATTTAAAAATCAAATTTAGTCATAAATTTCTGCCAAAATGCATTCTGCAACATGTCTTTGCTAAAAAAAAAACCCAATACGTGTAAATTAATTGGTTTACGTGAAAGTTATAGCGTTTAAAAATCCCGGTATCTTTCCCGCCATTTGTAGTTTTTTTTATACTAATAATGGCGGCGATCAGTGACTTATGGCAGTGATCAGCGACTTATGGCAGGACTGCGGCGGACATTCTGACATTGGGGGGTACTGACTTGGGGTCACTGACATCCCCAGTGACACCAATACAGTGATCAGTGAAAAAAAAAACACTGACACTGTACTAATGGCACTGGGGAGGAAGGGGTTAAGTTTATTATTCAGGGAAAGGGTTAACTGTGTGAGGGGAGTGTTTTACTAGGGGGCGGGGGTGTGTACTGCACAGGACATCGCTGATCGGATGAGAGAGAAACTCTTCTGTCCCGATCAGCGTGTCCTGGAGCTGTCAGGGAACTGACAGAAAGCACAGCTACTGCAGCTGTGCTCTTTGTCAGCAATTGCCGCCGATCGCCAGGACATAGCCGGTAACGACCGGCTGTGACCCGGTGACTGACATCCGCGGCTGTGATCGGTAGGACAGGTAGGGCGGCGGCGCGCCTCGCGCGCGCCCCCTACCTGTTTACAAAACACACGTTAAAATGTGCTTTTGCCCAGCCGTGCCGCCCTGCCGCCGTATTTCTACAGTGGCTGGGCGGCATGTGGTTAATCACAGCTATATTAGGAGGTATCAGAGGTGGTCTAAGCACATTCTATCTTCTAAGTAAAATAAGCATCTGATATCCATGATATTTGTATTCATTTTAAAGGTAATCCCATTCTGGATGATCATATACTAGTTACCAGAATATAACCTGTATATTTTTGAAGATACCACTCCTCAGACCTCTGGATTGGTCAGGTAATTTTTGCCCACACCTTCCTTAGTGACCAGAAAATAAATATTGTACCAGCAGTTTGGAGCTCTCCTATGAGCACTGAGCAAACTGTTGGCGCTATATAAATCCTGTATAATAATAATAATAATAATAATAATACCATCAATGAAAAACATCAGCCAATGATCTGTTTTTGAGAGCCAACACTGATTGTTTTTTATACCCATTCAATGAACTTTGCCAGAAAAAGAACCCAGGGCTTTTGTTAAGCACTTTCATTATTGATCCCTTTTTTTTCTTTTGCATTACTGTCTTTTTTTTGTAATATCATTATTTTATAACTCAGTGCGTGTACTGCATGGCTTCTTGAAAAAAGCTAAATATGCTCTTGGCTGCCTAATGAAGATTATGTGTATGTTAACAGAAAATGTACTTTTCAGTATCATTGGCCCACTACATACAGCGTTCTTAAAGCTAAATTTTAAAAAATAGGTACATTTGTCCAGCTTGACTATTGTAGGTATGCACATTCCATACCTGTGTATCCCTGAGGAAGCTGGAAAGCAGTGCAGTAGTCTCTGCTACAACAGTGATCACTACTGTCTTTCAAGTCCCATGCGTAGCATCTGTCCCACTATATAGTAAACATGGGGGGGGGGGGGTTGCATATTTAGCATGGGTGCCATTCACAGAATGCCTTGCAATCACAAGCTATTGCAGTGGTCATGTGATTAGGAGCCACTGACAGCTCAGTCTCCATGCTGAGACTAAAATGTGGAGTGCGCTTCAAGGCCCAAACACTGATACACTTTATATACAGCACCTCATAGATTTAGGGTTTACATACACTTTTAGGGTTTATAAAAATAGTAAGATTGAGGTGAATTCCCCACTGGGAAGTAAAAGAATACATATGAGATCTAATGACATATTTTTATTAATAAGGCTTCTCACCTTCTGTCATTTTTTGCGCTTCTAACTCAAGTGGTGGATTGATGTTCTTGTTCAACTTCTGTTTACATTTTTGCTCTTTACTGTAAAAAGTCGCCTAGAATCTCATAATGGTCCTGCTTGAAGAAGTTATTCAAGTTAACTGATATTACCTGAGTGCTTTAAAACGGCTCCAAGTGCTTCTGCATAATTTTATTGAAACACTTTTCCAGCAGATTTGATTCCAGATGGTAGCTGATTCAATTGTTTTGTCCCCAAGGTACATTAAAAGTGCACAGTAGTGATGACTGATCATCTAGTCTGGTCTACCACCATATTTTCCATTCATCCAGGATGGTAAACAGTTGTTTACAACTCTTGTTTAAGCAACTGGTTATGTTCATTTTGGAAAACCGGAGTCTTAGAAAAAACTTAATTAACTTGTTTATGTAAGTATATCCAAAGCCTGTATTAAAATTTTGTTAAAGCACTTTTTAACCAAAGAACTTGTTCTGAACAATTGGATTATAGTGGCAGATAAAAAAAAGTTTCATGGACTGAACTAATTTATTTCTCACTCAAGAACAGCATACAGAAAAAGGGGACGTTAGCTGCATATGGAAGAAAGATGTGTCATCAGTTTAGGAATCGGAAATTTACAGTTAGAGTGGTTAAAATAAATCTAAAATCTGTCCCGCAGACACAATAGAGTAGATCTCCCAAAGCGAGGAAAATCAACAAATGCCCCAAGATTTTCTTCAAGATTGTCTCTCTATTTCTGTTGTGGTTACCACTCAAAATTTTGGATTTAATTTCATGCGGTTAGCAGGACAAATAGAGTGAATCTCCACCACTCGGGTCAAAAATAACAATAAATGCTTGACAGGGGTTCTAAAACTTCAATACTGAAAAATATTCAAAATCCCTCCAAAAAAGTTTAAACTTTAGATATGATTTAGGCTTTGCTATGCTAATAATGGCAAAAACAAACATGGCTGTCATGGATGTCCAGAGCTATAATTTCTAAAGACTATCATATCAATAATTTGATTCAGGAACACAGTCCAACTGCCTTTGAGGGCTCAGAAAAGATTTACTTGCTTCCTCTTGCATGGCAACACAGGCCACCACAGCTCTAGGGGTTTTCATTTTCCTTCCTGGACTAAAACTGCAGGACTTGTGAGAGATTGAACCTGAAAGACATTAAGGTTTTTTTCTCAATCTTTTTTTGTATATCACTTTTATGACTTGCTGTAAAAATGTACGTTTTGGTTGTGTGAATTCAGAAATACTGATTGATACAGAGATACTGATGTGCAATTTAGATCTCTGAAATTCAAGTCTCTAATATAATGTCCATTCGTCTTTTCAGGGACTCCTTTGTTGTGGATACAGCCACAAACTGAGGAACAGTTTCTTTCAAAGTAACAGTAACAGAAACCCTAGGGCCAACTGATGTCATACACTAAGAGTGACATCATTCCATCTGTCAAATGACAGTACTGGGGCCCATCAATTGGCTACTAGACCCAAGTGTTTTCACATAGGAAAATGTCACATGCTTCCTTATCCTCGGAGGTTGTAGGTTTTGTTTGCTAGCTGCAACAGAAGAGCTGGAGGGGACTAGTGGCAAGGTGATAATCAGTGGGTTGGGGACCCTACGGCAAGAAACTGTTTGACATGATTGTGCAAGGTGACAGCATCTTTTAAAGGTTTGTTTCTTCAAAGTCCTATATTAATCAAACACACTGTTTCAATCTATGTAAATGTCCTAAATGTTCTAGCAAAGAGTAAAGTCTTCCTTGGTTACTCACAGATTTCCTGGTCTTTGCAGATTTGTGTCTGCATATCAAACACTGCTTGGACACTATGCTCTGTCACCATGCTAGGTTTCTCTAAAAGTTATTTGCAGCCATCAATTATACATGTCCATAACTAAATGTTTGGGGTGCAAGAAGGTCAACCAACCCAAACAAATGCAAATGTAGCAGATACGATTTTTAACAAAGTATTTGCTTTAAAATGTGTTAATTCTTAAAGTAGTATTAAACCCCAAGCCAAAAATATAATATATTGCAGCTTACCAATTACTAATTGTAGTGGCTGTGTTGGTTTTCTTTTCTAGGCTTTTTTTCTTTGTGTTTTCACCTGTTGATCTGGCCAGTAGCATACCTCCTGTATTAGACTGCCCCCATTCTGGATGAAGGAGCACAGGGACACCTTTGGACAGCAGCATTCAGCCAGGGGGGAAGGAAGAGTTAGCTGTGCTAGCAGATTTAATGGCACTAACAAATGGAGACCGATACCTAGAAAATACATAAGCAGTTACAGCAAATAGTTTTATTTTTCATTTCGGGATAAAAGGTTTACATAAGTAAATTAACCACTTTACAACCATGCTATAGCTGAATGACGGCTACAGCGCGGTTGTCCAGTTCTGGGAGGGTGTCATCACTGACAGCGACATGCACCCGGCGCTGTCAGCTGACACAGCTGATTACATGACTAGGAAAAAGGCCAATCACAGCGTCCGTTTACCACGTAATCAGCGATGTCCAATGACACAGCAAATCACAAAGTAAATACAGTTGCCGGTTATCTGTGACAGCGTGAGGAAAGCACTGCTGATAACTGGCAAATGTCACATAGGACACAAGCATTGGTCATCAGTGCCACCCATCAGTGCCACCCATCAGTGCCACCCAGCAGTGTCACCCAGCAGTGCTGCCAGTCAGTGCTGTCAGTCAGTGCTGTCAGTTAGTGCCACCCATCAGTGCCCATAAGTGTCATCCATCAGTACCCATCAGTGTCATCTGTCAGTGCCCACCATTGCTGCATATCAGTGTAGCATTATCAGTGCCTTCTCATCATTGCCCACCTATGACACCTCATCAGTGCAGCCTATCAGTGCCCATCAGTACTGCCTATCCGTGCCACCTCATCAGTGCCCATCAGCGCTGCCTATTAGTGCCCATCAGTGCTGCCAATCAGTGCAGCATCATCAAAGCACATCAGTGAAGGAGAAAAATTACCTGTTTGCAAAATTTTATAATAGAAACAAAGGAAAAAAATATATATAGTTTAAATTTTTTGCGCTTTTTTTGTTTATAGTGCAAAAAAAAACCCTCAGTGGTGATTAAATACCACCAAAAGAAAGCTCTATCTGTGTGAAATAGATTATAAAAAGTTTCATATGGGTGCAATGTTATATGACCGCTCAATTGTCATTCAAAGTGCAACAGTGCTGAAAGCTGAAAATTGACCTGAGAACGAAGGGGGTAAACGTGCTCGGTATGCAAGTGGTTAAAGCTGATCATTGTAAGCCCCCTTCCTGTGCCAAATGGTATGTCTCACCCCTCTAACTCAGGGGTGGGCAACTGTGGCCCTCCAGCTGTTGGTGAACTACAAGTCCTATCATGCCTCTGCCTTTGGGAGTCATGCTTGTAACTGTCAGTTTTGCAATGCCTCATGGGACTTTTAGTTCTACAACAGCTGGAGGGCCACAGTTGCCCACCCCTTCTCTGATACATCTGCAAGAGAGCTTGTTATTTATTTAAAACAACAGATTTACTGTCAGGCTCACCAGGTGAAAATAAAAGAAAGAAAGCCTAAAAAGAAAATGAAAGCAGCCATCTGCAATATAATAAATGTTTGCTTGTGGGTTTGATACCACTTTAAGATTTTTGATACTGAAGGATCAGCTAGAGTCCAGAAAACTCAGGGGTCAATAGCCAGTCAATGCAAAGTAAAACCTGATTATCATTTATTATTAGAAACATGGTAGGATATCTGTCAACAAGTCACCCAGATTACATTTGGAGCAAAGAAATGGAGATACACTGCTGTTTTATATAAATATGCATACACAGAGAAACTGATTATTACCATGTAAATGAGATACAGCAGGATTTGACAAGTAACATACAGTAAGTTCACCCAGACACATAAACGAGGTTAACACTACCCTTTCTAATCATACTATACATTTCTAAGCAGCTATTTTTGACCTGTGGAGCCTGATATTGAAAAAATTAGCTAAGTAAGTAAGATTAGTATATCTGAAGTCAACATTTTTTTCTCTTGTTTGGACAGAGTAGGGAACAGCTGAAACTCCTGTCATGTTTTTTTCTGTGTTGCCTGTATCTTTTATTTCTGGTTCCATTGACATTACAGAAAGTGAGAGTAAATCTCTCCTAAATAAAGGAAGGGTCGAAGCTATAAGGTGAGAGGCTTATCCAGACGGTGGTCGGATTGTCATATCCACTTGCACACAAATATCAGCACGAGTGTGTCATCTAAGTTTTACCATCGACATATATTGGACTTTAAGAGCACTGATTTTGTTGTTTTTGTATTGTGGTTCCACTATAGTATGTTCACTATATGCACGCGTGATTTTATAGATTATTTACACTGAATGGATTTGTATAAAGAGATATATATGTTTTCCATATGATTTAGGTCATTATAATTATTGTTGAAGATTGTATTTGATCAGCATCAATTGTTTTCAGTTATCACCATCACATTTTGTGTTCACATATAATTGTTTGGATTTTTGCATGAAATCACTTGGTCAATAGTTGATTTGGTATTTTTTCACTAATTGATACACTTGGTACATATATTTACAGTTGCAAGAAAAAGTATGTGAACCCCTTGGGATTACGTGGAGTTTTGCATGAATTGGGCATAAAATGTGCTCTGAACGTCATCTAAGTCACAACAATAGAAGAACACAGTCTGCTGAACATAATACTATACAAACATTAGATGTTGCCATGGTTTAATTGCACATAACATGTAAACATTCACAGTGCAGGGAGGAAAAAGTATGTGAGGCCCTAGCTTAATGACTTCTTCCAGAGCTAATTGGAGCCAGGAGTGAGCCAACCTTGACTCCAATCAGTGTGATGATATTGGATGTGTTGCTGACAGCTGTCCTGCCCTTAAAAAAAAAACACCTGTTTTGGGTTTACTGGTTTCAAGAAGCACTGTCTGATGTGAACCATGCCTCGCAGAAAAGAGCTCTCAGAAGACCTACGATCAAGAATTGTTGACTTGCATGAAGCTGGAAAGGGTTACAAAAGTATCTCCAAAAGCCTTGATGTTCATGTGTCCACGGTAAGACAGACTGTCTACAAATGGAGAAAGTTTAGCACTTTTGCTACTCTCCCTAGGCGTGGTCATCCTGTAAAAATGACTACAAGAGCACAGCGCAGAATGCTGCATGAGGTAAAGAAGAATCCCAGAGTGTCAGCTAAAGACATACAGAAATCTCTGGCACATGCTAACATTTTTGTTGACACATCTACAATAAGGAAAACATTAAACAAGAATGGAGTACATGGGAGGACACCACGGAGGAAGCCATTGCTGTCCAAAAAGAATATTGCAGCATGTTTGAAGTTTGCAAAAGAGCACCTGGATGTTCCACAGCACTACTGGCAAAATATACTGTGGACAGATGAAACCAAGATTGAGTTGTTTGGGAAGAACACACAACACTATGTGTGGAGAAAAAAAGGCACAGCACACCACATCAAAACCTCATCCCCACTGTAAAACATGGCGGAGGGAACATCATGGTTTGGGGCTGCTTTGCTGCCTCAGGGCCTGGACGGATTGTTGTCATTGATGGGAAAATGAATTCCAGAGTTTATCAAGACATTTTGCAGGAAAACGTACGACCATCTGTCCGCCAACTGAAGCTCCAGAGAGGATGGGTGATGCAACAGGACAATGACCCAAAGCATACAAGTAATTCAACAAAACAATGGCTGCAACAGCACTGAATACGCCTTCTGGAGTGACCCAGTCAGAGTCCTGACCTCAACCCGATTGAAATGCTGTGGCATGACCTTAAGAGAGCGATTCACACCAGACATCCCAAGAATATTGCTACACTGAAACAGTTTTGTGAAGAGGAGTGGTCCAAAATTACTCCAGATCGTTGTGCAGGACTGATCTGCAACTACAGGAAACATTTGGTTGAGGTTATTGCTGCCAAAGGAGGGTCAACCAGTTATTAAGTCCAAAGGTTCACATACTTTTTACTCCCTGCACTGTGAATGTTTACATGTTATGTGCAATTAAACCATGGCAACAGCTAATATTTGTGTAGTATTATGTTCGGCAGACTGTGTTCTTCTATTGTTGTGACTTAGATGACACTCAGAGCACATTTTATGCCCAATTCATGCAAAACTCCATGTACTCCCAAGGGGTTCACATACTTTTTCTTGCAACTGTATATGCACTTGTTTATTATGTGAGTAGCCCTACATTATAATTTATATATTATCTAAATTATTGACCCTGATCATAATTGGGACTGGACCCATTTATAAAGCAGTGCTTTGGCCTTATTGTGACAATAGTATTGCTTAGCATAAAACGTTTAGCGCACCTCAAAATATGATCTATCAGAGTAATGTGCCCAGAATCAAGTGCTCTCTATAGCGCTATGCAGACTCCATGCCATGTCCTGCATTTTATGAATTCCTTGTAAATTGAAGCTACAGGGTGGAGTAACATTGTGGTGTCATGCAGAGAATGGTATCCCTTCTCCATTGTAATATAAGTCATAGTTCCATAGTTAAATAACGTTTCCAGAGGGCTAAGAGTGCTAATTTGATTCAAACACAGTCTTTGATGATCCAAATCAAAAGAATCTGGCTGTGTATGGGAGCAGCTTGTTCCCTAAAGTACACAGAGTTTTACTATGCCATTAGAAATCTTTGTACAAAGGGAACTGATCCTTCCTTTCTCTATGGAGAGAATGGATGGGAGGTGTTAATTTCACTTGCATTGCTTCTGTTTATTGGTACACCGCATTAGGTCCCGACAGGGTTGAGATCAAACAGATGTTCTTGTTGAGACATTTGCCCTTCCATGGGTACCCTAAAAGAGATTATAAACAAATGCATTGTTTAATGGACCATGTAACCTAACAAATAGAAGCAGTGTATGTTTGTAGAATTCTAATGTAAATTTAATGGTGTATATTTAATCACTAATATGGTTTACAGCAAAGATGAATTTTACGTTCTAAAAATTTAAATAGCTAACAGTTGCAGCTCCAACATAAATACCAAAGTAATAAAAAGGCATAATTTCAGCACTTAGAAAATATACAATTCTAAAAGACATAATTTTCAGCACTTGGGAAAAAAAACACAGAATGTTCACATTGAGAAATGCAGCAAGCTCAAATTTTAGTTGGACTAAAAGTCAAGCATGCCGCATGTCACAATTTGAATATTTTCCAAGCATGTATAATTACTACTTATTCCAGTTGGGGATTTGAATAAAAACAATATTTCAAAATGTGCTCAGCATCATGGGGTAATGATGTGTGCTGAAAAATGTCTCCTGCTTCTTGGTTTGTTCAGTTATCCTGTTAAGCTTTTCTGGGATAATTTGTGACAAGGAGAACGTTTCAGAGTTGTTTTATTCTGGGAACAAAGATAACTGTAGTTAAACATTTTGCAGTGTTTAGTACTGATGATGATAAAGCTAAAGCTAATTCACTGTGTATCATAAACAATTGCCTTTAATAGAATACTTTTTTTATCCTTTGTTGCAGCTCTGTGCTGATAATCTCTAGCATTCTCTCCCTGTCTACATGCACTCTGGATCAGCTGCAAGATTTCTTAAGGCGACAACAGTGTGTAGCACAAGGGCAAGGCCTAAAGTAGTCTCCCCCACAACTGGGATTCTTGCCACCACCTTTGTGGCCTTCCTGGTTGTGGGTGACTTGAGGCCATATATCACAACCACTTCTCTCACTTGACACACTATTTCACTTACATTATTCAGGGGTAATAGCCAAATACTAAGGTACTGGATCCATGGGCTAGCTCTACCCTTTCTCAGGACAACCAGGCACAAACCATAGGATGTTTTACACAGTTCCCCCGTACACTTACAGAGACTTAGTGATGCACATGACGTCCCTCACTAGACCAGGCCAGGAGTAGGATTCTCAGCATTCTCTTTCCCACAAACAGTTATGGGATGGACAGTGGCTAATCCAGCCCTCACTAGCAGCAGAGTCCTCAAGGGTGCACACACCCTTAACACTGAAGATTTTGCTCACTTCCATCCCAGCTCCCCAACCAATTATGGAATGTCAGGTCAGATCATCTTATAGTTTGTTTTATTTGTAGAAAAGATTATTTACAAAGTCCTTATATTTGCTGAAAGTCAAAGCATCTACTTTATAATAAATAATTCCAAAGTAACAGACAGTTAACATGCCTTAGATAAACTGCTCACCATTAGTCAGGTACTCGGCAACGTCCCATAACAAGATACTTTACTCTTCTCTTCCAGTATTGGGGAATTTACTAGGTACATCCTAAGGGTGTGTGTGCTCTTGGGGAACATTACTCCTTTCTTCCTTACACATTCAAACCACCGCAGGACCAACTTCCCAACTCCAATCTCTAACTGACAGGCCCCATCTCCTAAATATATCTCCAACTGGTGGGCAGGGTTAGATAACCCGACTGGAAGAAAGGAACCCAAAACTGCACTAACATCCCATTACAAGTGGACCCTACCTATGCAATATGTACTGTATTAAAACTGCCACCAAACCATATTGAAGCCTATAAGAGTTGAATCTTGCTATTTATTTTTGCCTTTATTCAAGGCTAACTTGCAAGCTTTTCTTAAAAGGATCTTTACTAACTGGGTACTGCCACATGGGACACAAAACAATGCAAAAATGCTGTTCAGCAGGGAGAGGGTCTTTTAATTCCCTGTTAACCAGTCACTCGCCACATCTCCATATGTGAGGGGCAGTAGCAGCTTATTTTCTTTAGGCCTTACACTCTTTACCCCAGCATCCAACAAGTTCAGGAATACCTCCTGGGAGGGAAAATCAATGCATCCTTCTTGGCCATAGGTCTGGGAGAGAAAGATCTTCTATGTTGATATCCTCACAGGGACGGAGCCCATGGTGTGAGGAGAGAAAGAATAGGAAATGCCAGAGATATTTAACAGTTTTCCCAACTCCCCAAACTTGCTGATTGGCTAGGTCATCAAATATCTATAACACAGAATAATACTTGTCTAGTGCACAATGCTGGTGCACTACGTGGCAGAGAATATGCACTCAATGCTTGGAGATCACTATTGAGGTATAGATAGAATGACTGCCCCCCCCCCCCCCCCCCCCACACACACACACACACACACACACACACTGCTTGCTACAGAATTACCAAAGTAGGAAATAAGAAATTTTGTAAAAATACTACGTCCTCCCATTCAAACATCTTTTTAAAAAGGTTAGATCAATTCAAAGTTCAGAATAAATGTATCTCTTCATCCTGCCAGCAGGTCTAATATTTTAAAACAGAACAAGCTGGGCAGCAAAAGCGACTGCTAAAAAGTTAGACAAACCATTTAACAGTGAAAAGCTGGACCAGTGTAACTATCCAATAAAATCCATACCAGGAGGTAACAACTATAATAATGTAGGAAATTACATATATATATATACAGCTGTGTTCAAAATAATAGCAGTGTGTTGAAAAAAGTGAATAAAGCTCAAAATCCTTCTAATAGCTTTTATTTCCATACACACAAATGCATTGGGAACACTACACATTCTATTCCAAATCAAAATATGAAGACAAATATATCAAATTTGTGTTGTTCCTCTAAAAAAATTGAAGAAAAGTGAATATTAGACTGTTCAAAAAAATTGCAGTGTTTGTATTCTTCTTTACAAACTCAAACATTCACTATATAAACTGAAAAATGTTTGAAGATTTTGCTTTCCTTTGAATCACTTAATGAATATTTTGTTGTATAAGCACTGTTTCTGAGAACTGCTGTACATCTGTGTTGCATGGAGTCAACCAACTTCTGGCACCTGTGAACAGGTATTCCAGCCCAGGATGATTGGACTACATTCCACAATTCTTCTCTATTTTTTGGTTTTGCCTCAGAAACTGCATTTTTGATGTCACCCCACAAGTTTTCTATTGGATTAAGATTGGGCTGACCACTCCATAACATCAATCTTGTTGGTCTGGAACCAAGATGTTGCACATTTACTGGTGTGTTTGGGGTTGTTGTCTTGTTGGAACACCCATTTCAAGGGCATTTCCTCTTCAGCATAAGGCAGCATGACCTCTTCAAGTATTCTGATGTATTCAAACTGATCCATGATCCCTGATATGCGATAAATAGGCCCAACACCGTATTATGAGAAACATCCCCATATCATGATGATTGCGCAACCATGCTTCACTGTCTTCACAGTGTACTGTGGCTTGAATTCAGTGTTTGGGGGTCGTCTGACAAACTGTCTCCGGCCACTAGACCCAAAAAGAACAATCTTACTTTCATCAGTCCACAAAATGTTGCACCATTTCTCTTTAGGCCAGTCAATGTGCTCTTTGGCAAATTGTAACCTCTTCAGCACGTCTTTTTTTCAACAGTGGGACTTTGGGGGGCTTCTTGCAGATAGCTTGGCTTCACATAGGCGTCTTCTAATTGTAACAGTACTCACCGGTAACTTTAGACCTTCTTTGATCTTCCTGGAGCTGATTGTTGGCTGAGTCCTTGCCATTTTGGCTATTCTTCTATCCATTCGAATGGTAGTTTTTCACTTTCTTCCACGTCTTTCAGGTTTTGGTTGCCATTTTAAAGCATTTACGATCATTTTAGCTGAGCAGCCTATCATTTTCTGCACTTCTTTATACAGTCATGGCCGAAATTGTTGGCACCCTTGATATTTTTCCTGAAAATCAAGTATTTCACACAAAAAAGGTATTGCATTAACACATGTTTTGCTATACACATGTTTATTCCCTTTGTATGTATTGGAACAAATATAAAACAGAGGCAGAAAAGCAAATATGACATAATGTCACACAAAACCCCAAAAATGGGCTGGACAAAAGTATTGGCACCCTTAACTTAATATTTGGTTGCACACCCTTTGGAAAACATAACTGAAATCAGTCGCTTCCTATAACCATCAATAAGCTTCTGACACCTCTCACCCGGAATTTTGGACCACTCTTCCTTTGCAAACAGCTCCAGGTCTCTCTTATTGGAAGGACACCTTTTCCCAACAGCAATTTTAAGATCTCTCCACAGGTGTTCAATGGGATTTAGATCTGGGCTCATTGCTGGCCACTTCAGAACTCTCCAGCGCTTCTTTGCCATCCATTTCTGAGTGCTTTTTGACGTATGTTTGGGGTCATTGTCCTGCTGGAAGACCCAGGATCTTGGACGCAAACCCAGCTTTCTGACACTGGGCCCTACAGTGCGACCCAAAATCCTTTGGTAATCCTCAGATTTCATGATGCCTTGCACACAGTCAAGGCACCCAGTGCCAGAGGCAGCAAAACAACCCCAAAACATCATTGAACCTCCACCATATTTTACCGTAGGTACTGTGTTTTGTTCTTTGTAGGCCTCATTCCGTTTTCGGTAAACAGTAGAATGATGTGCTTTACCGAAAAGCTCTATCTTGGTCTCATCTGTCCACAAGACGTTTTCCCAGAAGGCTTTTGGCTTACTCAAGTACATTTTGGCAAACTGTAGTCTTGCTTTTTTATGTCTCTGTGTCAGCAGTGGGGTCCTCCTGGGTCTCCTGCCATAGCGTTTCATTTCATTTAAATGTCGACGGATAGTTCGCGCTGACACTGATGCTCCCTGAGCCTGCA
Source organism: Staurois parvus (assembly GCF_062004578.1). Taxonomy (NCBI): domain Eukaryota; kingdom Metazoa; phylum Chordata; class Amphibia; order Anura; family Ranidae; genus Staurois; species Staurois parvus. The sequence goes on from NW_028318218.1 coordinate 151,698, forward strand.
GGACAGCTTGAATGTCTTTGGAACATGTTTGGGGCTGCTTATCCACCATCCGGACTATTCTGCGTTGCAATCTTTCATCAATTTTCCTCATCCGTCCACGACCAGGGAGATTAGCTACAGTGCCATGGGTTGCAAACTTCTTGATAATGTTGCGCACTGTGGACAAAGGCAAATCTAGTTCTCTGGAGATGGACTTGTAACCTTGAGATTGTTGATATTTTGCCACAATTTTGGTTCTCAGGTCCTCAGACAGTTCTCGTCTCCTCTTTCTGTTGTCCATGCTTAGTGTGGCACAGACAGACACACAATGCAAAGGTTAAGTGAACGTCTCTCCTTTTTATCTGCTTTCAGGTGTGATTTCTATATTGCCCACACCTGTTACTTGCCCCAGGTGAGTTTACAGGAGCATCACATGCTTGTAACATTCTTATTTATCCGCAGTTGTGAAAGGGTGCCAATACTTTTGTCCAGCCCATTTTTGGAGGTTTGTGTGACATTATGTCGAATTTGCTTTCTTTCCTCCCTTTTTTTGTTTTGTCCCAATACACACAAAGGGAATAAACATGTGTATAGCAAAACATGTGTTAATGCAATACGTTTCGTGAGAAATACATGATTTCCTGGAGAAATATCAAGGGTGCCAACAATTTCGGCCATGACTGTATGTTTTCCCCTCTCCAATCAACTTTTTAATCAAGGTATGCTGTTCTTCTGAACAATGTCTGGAATGAACCATTTTCCTCAGAATTTCAGAGAGAAATGCACTGTAACCAGCATGTACAACATTTGCTGCCTTCCTTCCTTAAATAAGGGCAATAATTGCCACCTGTTTTTCAAAGAATGAATGACCTCACTAATAGAACTCCACACTGCTATTATTTTGAACATGCCCCTTTTAATTAGTGATTCAGTTACACAGAATCAGCAGCATGCATGTCATGACTGTTGGGTCTGTTGGATTTCTATTACTCTACTACACCTGCTAGTAAATGATTTGCCATGTAGAAATATCATTTCTACCAAAAACAGTGATTGATCAGGTTAGTGATGTCTGACTGCTATTATTTTGAACACAACTGTGTATATATATATATATATATATATATATATATATATATATTTATAAAAATACAATCACTTTTCATGTCACTATGCACTGTTTGTTCTGTAACAGAAAGTATAAACTATTTATGGCTTCAGTTACAAAATAAGCCTTGATCCAATAATTACATAGCAATTGCTAAGCTGTTTTCTTTTGGTGAATTGGCTTACCAGATAGCAATGATTTAATTAATTTGCAATTTTCTCAGTTATAAACATGATGTGTAGCTTAGCAATGGAGAAGACTAACTTATAATATTATGTAGGATTAGGCTGTGTTACACTAGTGAGTGGGAGTTAAAGAAGATTAGCATGTAAAGTTCTAATATGGTGGAGTCATCGTGTGCCCTGGGAAAATTCAGATATCAGGTCGTTAAGTTCATACTTCCCGAGGAGATTAATCAGGCAATGGATTAAAAATTGCAGCAATGAGTCATGAATTAAGTGTTCTGATTAAGAGCATTGTTCTTGCTGCTATAACTCAATGTATTTTAATTCCTACCTTCCCTTATTAACACATGGATAGGTGAGAAGAGAAGAAGCTTGTTTAGATGAATTGCAGATGTTCTCAACTTTGATAATTTTTTTCAAAGCAGCAAAAACGTCTTCCAATCAAAGGAACTGTATAGGGCAGGAAGGCCTTAGTGTTTGATCAAACTGATTGTGGGTAAAGGTTATAAAGTATATGAAACTTACAAATGGAGGATGTTATGAGACCTGCTTGATTTTCTGATTCTGCTCTCTTCAAAGCTGAACTTCAGGTAAACAGTCCTAAGGTTTACACAGCTCTTCCCTACAGAACAGCCCTGTCTAGCAGGGGAGACAACCCAAACATTCTCTTCTGTTCCAATTTCACTTACAGGTAGGGGCGTATTTATGGTAAATAGCAAGCACTGAAATTGTGCCCCTGAACAAGCATGTGACACCTTACTTCTTACATATCCAGACACATACATACTCACTAAATTTGTAAGTTTGGTGCAGAATAAAGAATGTATAGCATGGTATACAAAATGATACAGTGTGGAATATAACACGTACAACAAAGTGTATAAAATGTGGTGGTGCAAAATAGGGAGCATACAGCATGGTGTATGGAATGAGATGGTGAGGAATGGAGCATGCACAAGCTTGGAATATGGAATGAGGCAGTGTGGAATAACCAACGCACAAACTTGGTATACAAACTGGGTGTAGAATAGGGAATGTACATCATGGCATACAGTATGGAATGAGGTAGGAGTGGAATAGGGAAAGTACAACACGGCATATGGAATGAAATTGAAAACAATAGGGAATGTACAGCATGGCATATGGGATGAGGCGGTATGGAACTGGGAACATACAGCATGGCATACAGAATGAGGTGATGTAGAATAGGGAATAACCTAAAATGGTGTAGCGCTAACACATCATACTTAAATACATAAAAATTATATATATATGTTTATATCCCCAAATGAGGGATCAAAAAGTCCAAAAAACTGGAGTGTATACTAAAGTGAATCCCCCACCAGGTTGATAATTAACCTACCAAAAAGTGATAAGTGCTATAATAAACAAATACACTTGACCATATATATCCATCCACATAGATGAAAGTGAAAAAATAATTCTCATAAGAAACTTAATAAGTCCACATTAAAATGTCCAATTTGAAGAAATATTATATGAACATATACACCAAGGGCGGACTGACAACTCATGGAGCCCCCGGGCATTAGGGGATCATGGGGCCCCTGTATCCTTGCCCAAACTCAAAAAAGCCTATGAAAAAGGTACCAGGAGCATCTCATGGGGCCCCCTACTGACCCCGGGCCCCGGGCAGTGCCCGAATTTCCAAATGGTCAGTACGCCCCTGGTATACACGTGATCCACAGATGAAAATCATGCAGGTGATGAAGTGAATAAGTGATCACAGCAATAGTGAAAAATCCTCAAATGGCCAAAATGCCCCCTCACCTCCTTACAGTGACCACAAGGGCCAGCTTGCTTTTAGAATCACACCATGATCTTTACAGCTAATAATTCTTTACAGGATAATAACCGCAAGGGATCCCATCAATGGTGGCACTTACTCCTCTCAGGTCCCCTCCAGATACAGGTATCCGCAATACCGCTCACTCTCCCATAAAGGATCCTTTTACGTAAGTGCAACAGATATCAGAGAGCAATAGCCAATACAAGCAAACAAGTCTTCCCAAATAGGGGGAGCTGTGGCTGAAGATGGACCACCAAACCAAATCTCTCTGTGGGATCCCTGGGGAAGCTGGAAATCACTGTAGTAGGCACTACTAATACAGTGATCACTCTTGTCTTCTGTGTCCCGTACTTAGCAGGTACCCTCAAAAGGTTAATTATCCCCCTGGTAGGGGATTCACTTTAGTATATACTCTAGTTTTTTGGACCTTTTGATCCCTCATTTGGAGATAGGGGGTTTGTGGTCTTGTGTATTTGTGTTTTCACTCATACAGGATTTTTCCTGATTTTCCACTTTTCACTGCATATATTCTCACCATTGGATCCTGTAAGGATTATATAACTATAGACCTTGTTATTTATGATTTATGTACATATATATATAATTTTTATGTATTTAAGTATGATGTGTTAGCGTTACACCATTTTATGTTATTTTGTATTTACACCTATTAGGTTTAGGATTGGGTGTGAGCAGCTTAGGTTGAGGGATCATCCATTGCAGCGCAGGAGGATTTATTATTATCTCCATTTGATGTAGAATAGGGATTGTGCAGCATGGCATACAGAATGAGGTGGTGCAGCTTAGGGAATGTACAGCATGTGGCATATGGAATGAGGTGTGGAATAGGGAAAATACAGCATAGTATATGGAATGAAGTGGAGTGGAATAGGGAATGTACAGCATGGAATAATGAATGAATTGGTGCGGAATAGATAAAACACAGAATGGCATATGGAATAAGGTGATGCAGAATAGGGAATGTACAGCATAGTATATGGAAAAAGACAGAGCGGAATAAGCAACGTACAGCAAGGTATATATGATGGGGTGGTGCAAAAAAGGTTATATACAGCATGGCGTATGGAATGAGGCAGTGTGGAAAAGGAAATGCACATGATTGGTATACAGAATTAGGTGGTGTGGAATAGAAAACATACAGCATGGCATATGGAATGGGGTGGTATGGAAAAAGGAACACACAGGATGGCATAAAGAATGAGTGGGTGCGGATTAGGGAACATACAGCATGGTATATGGAATGAGGTGGAATGGAACTGGAATGTACAGCAAGGCATAAGGAGTGTACTAGCAGAGATATTTTTGTACCTTAAAGTGTTACTAAACCCAGGGCCCTGCATTCACTATACCTGGTCTCCCATAGTACACAGAACATGGAAGTGCAATTATTTAGTAAATATAAACTGCTAAATACCTTTTCTCATCAGCAGTTACAGCAGTCTTGTGGCTTATATCTGTGTCCAGCCCAGCACTAGCTAAAGCTTGTAGGAGGAGTTTTCTTTCTGCTCTAGTAGGATGGAAATCCCCTGACCCTCTGTCTGGACAGTGCTGATTGGCCTTGTGCTGATCACATGCACTTTCCCAAGAAATAAAAAACCTATCTAGCAATATACACCAAACTGAGCATGTGCATGCCTACGGTTCAGTCTGAAGATAAGTGGTGGTCGCTTGAAAAAGGGGAGGAACAGAGAAGAAAGGATCAAACAGCCTTTTTACACAATGCAGATGATTAACCCCTTAGGTTCCACAGTGAGTATAACAAGCATGCTGTACTGCATATACAGACTGATTTTACTGTTGTGGGTTTAGTAACACTTTAATGGAATTATCCCAGCCTTATTTAGACCTCCATCAGCTCAGGCACATGTGGATTGCGGTGAAACTAAAGTTGATCGGTCCCCTGGTTCCAGGGATGAGGAGAGGTTTTTGCATTTTTAGTTAAGTTGTGCTCCATTCAAATCTCTCATCACTTAATGCCAGTCTGCATCGGCAGGTGAGCTGCTGTCACTTGTAGACAAGCAGCCAGGGCAGATGAATGCTTACACTACTCACTTCCTGTAATGGGCTGTACATTAGAGAATGTCATCAGTCAAAGGGAGGTGAGTAGGGTAACTTCCTCTTCCCCACCTCTCTGTTTACATGTGACAGCAATGATCAGCTTATTCATATGCAAATCCCCCTGTAGCCCATTCACATGACATGCTGAGGGAAACTGCTCCTTGGCATCAGCCAAGGGAAGGACTTCCTGCTGCCTCTGTATCTATCTATTCCACCATTCCCCCAGTGAGTGAGCTTAAGAGGGGGAAGGGGGCTGTACTGGAGGGAGGATGTCTATACTGCAGGAGGCAGTTCTGTATCAGAGGAGGAGGGTCTCTGTATTGGTGGATGAGGGTAGGGGCTTTACTGGAGGGAAGAGTTCTGTACTGAAGGGGAAACTCTATATTGGAGGATGGGTTGGGCTGTATTGGAGGGAATATGTCTATACTGAAGGGGAAGCGCTATATTGGAGGATGGATTGGGCTGTATTGGGGGGAAAAGGTCTGTACCGGAGGGTGGAGGTGTGTACTGAAGGTGTGGTCTCTGTACTGGAGGGGGATTCTGGTCTAATGGGGATGTATAGGACTGTACTGAAGGGGGTTTGTACTGAAGGGGGGGCTGCACTGGAGGGAAGAGATCCATACTGGTGGGCATGGAGCAAGTCTGTACTGAAGTGAGGAAGTATGTATTGGGGGGGTTGTACTTGAGGGGGGTAATACAATGCTGGTGACGGAGGGGATCTGCACTGGAGGGGAAGCTCTGTATTGGAGGAGGAGTGTGTACTGGTGAGGAGAGAGGGGCTCTGTACTGGAGGGGGCTTTCAACTTGAGGGGAGTCTGTACTGGTATGAAGTGAAGGGGATCTTTACTGGAAATGGGGGGGTCTGTACTGGTGGGGAGGTAGAAGGGTGTGTACTGTAAGAGGGTTTGTATTAGTGGGGAAGGAGGAGCTCTGTGCTGGAAGGGGGTCTGTACTGGTAGGGAAAGAGGAGATCTATATTGAAAGAGGGTGTTTCTGTACCGGTGGAGTGGATGGGGGTCTGGATTGGTGGGGAGGGAGATGTTCTATAGTGGAGGGGGGGTCTGTACTGGTGGGGAAGGAGGGGACCTGTACTGGGGGGATCTGTACTGGTGGGGAGAGACAAGGTCTGTATTGGAAGGGGGTCTGTACTGGAGGCAGTTTCTGTAATGGTAGAGAGGATTGGGGTTTGGACTGGTGGGGTTGGAGGAAGTCTCTACTGGAGTGGGGGTCTGTACTAGTGTGGAGGGAGGGGGCCTGTGCTGGGGGGGGGGGTCTGTACTGGTAGAGAGAGAGGAGATCTATATTGAAAGAGGGTTTGTACTGGAGGGGAATTCTGTACTGGTAGAGAGGATGGGGGTCTTGATTGGTGGGGAGGGAGACGTTCTATAGTGGAGGGGGGGTCTGTACTGGTGGGGAAGGAGGGGAACCTGTACTGGGGGGATCTGTACTGGTGGGGAGAAACGAGGTCTGTATTGAAAGGTTGTCTGTACTGGAGGCGGTTCCTGTACTGGTAGCGAGGATCGGGGTTTGGACTGGTGGGGTTGGAGGAGGTCTCTACTGGAGTGGGGGTCTGTACTAGTGTGGATGGAGGAGGCCTGTGCTGGGGGGTCTGTACTGGTAGGGAGGGAGGAGGTCTCTACTGATGGGATGGAGGGGGGGGTCTGTATTGTGCAGGGGCTAGGAATTGGGTAATCTGTTGCTGCGGGGGTGGTCTGTACTATAAAGGGGCTAAGGGGATGATCTGTGCTGAGTGGGGGTTATGGGACATCTGTATAGGGGGTGTATAGGCTTGGTGGAAAATTTGTACTGGTAGGAGGGAGTAATTTTTGGTTGTGCTCTTTACACTGGCCTGTGCCCTACACACTCCTGACCCCTGCGTTATGTACATCACGCACTCCTGAGGCCTGCATGATACACAATATGTTGTAAATTTGTTGGTGTTTATCACTGTATTATGTAATATGTTTAGTTGTCACACTATAAATATAAATAGGCTTCATTAATGTTGCACGCTTTATATGCATACATTGGAAAAAACAGTAACATTGATGGCCCTTGATGTCCTAAATGCAGTGCAACTTTACTGCTCCAGGTGCACCTTTGTGAATGGGCCTATTGACTAATCTATCACTGAGTATAGATATGTACAAAACTATATGCTGTACACCTCTTTTTGAAGCATTTTTATAGCCCATGAGCCCTAATCATGATGGGAAAAATGTACAGCTGATAACTACACAGTGAACAGCCATGTCTTTGCCTCTGCCGCCTTTAGGCACAGGTCTGCTGTGCCTAATGGTAAATCCAGCAAAAACAACAATAAGCGCCATAGAGTGGGCACAGTGGTTACTCCCAATGACAAAAAATGGGGACTGGTTGATGAAGGAAAACCTACGTTAACTAATATTAATCCAATATCAAAACAGTTTATTATCGCAAAAAAAAAACATAAATACGTACATAAAATCCACAAGTGTGTGCCACAAGCATTAATTGGCTTAGAAATTTGTGTTTGCGAAGACACTTGACCACAGACAAACAAACAAGACAAGACAGATAGGCCGATTCAAATTAACATCCGGACGCCCAAGTTAAGCCATGCATAGGATTATACCGCATCTAATGGTAAATCCAGCCCTGGGCATACAACCTAACATGGTTAGAAACAGATTTCCATTCTGAGGAAGTGTTCCTTTAAATACATCAACATCCTTCTTCACTGCTGATTTTATTAATGCTTTCCGCCGCTCCCTCAACCTAAAACAGAAGGTTCCTCTACATCATTTTTTTTTCACCTCAAAAACTGCTTTTAAAGCAATTTGAGGAAGAATATGCTGTAAATAAACCCACGGGAGCAAGATTTATATTTATAGTCCCGTAACTACTATATTTTCCTTGTCATTTATGTGTGAAAAGACAGACCTGAAATTACAATGCAGCTTTGATGTTTAAAGTGCTGATGGTATTCTCCCAGGAAAACACATTCTTTGTATTCCAGGCTAAAAATATTTGTATATAAAATGTACATTTTATGTATACATATACAGAATCACTGGCAGACCTTACACTTTTTCCATTTTAATGCGTGTTGGATCTTCTTATTCCTTTTTAACTGTACATTTTACTTGAGGGGAATTTTTATAAAGAGTTGGATGTGAATTCACTAATGATTCACTGCAGGCATGTCTTCCTGATGCATGGGTGTTAAATTACAGGGACTGATTCACCTGCCGTGAATGGTAGGTAAATGTCACATCCACTGATTTGTAAATACAATGCTCAAAATTAAAGGAACACTTTTTAATCAGCGTATATCATCAAGTCAATTAAAATCCTGGGATATTGATCTGGTCAGTTAAGTAGCAGAGGGGGGTTATAAATCAGTTTCAGCTGCTTTGGTGTTAATTAAATTAACAACAGGTGCACTAGATGGGCAACAACGAGACAATCCCAAAAGAGGAATTTTTTTACAGGTGGAGGCCACTGCCATTTTTTTCCCTACTCATCTTTTCTGACTGTTTTTAACTAGTTTTGCATTTGGCTAGGGTCAGTGTCACTACTGGTAGCATGAGGCAATGCCTGAACCCTACAGAGGTTGTACAGGCAGTTCAACTCCTCCAGGATGGCACATCAATACTTGCCATTGCCAGAAGGTTTGCTGTATCTTCCAGCACAGTCTCCAGAGCATGGAGGAAATTACAGGAGACAGGTAGTTGCACTAGTAGAGCTGGACAGGGCCGGAGAAGGTCCTTAACCCATCAGCAGGACCGGTATCTGCTCCTTTGTGCAAGGAGGAACAGGATGAGCAGTGACAGAACCCTACAAAATGACCTCCAGCATTTTGTGAATGTCTCTGACCAAACAATCAGAAACAGAGGGTGGCTTGAGGGCCCAACATCCTCTAGTGGGCCCTGTGCTCACTGCCCAGCACCATAGACTTTGATTGGCATTTGCCATTGAACATCAGAATTGGTAGGTCCGCCACTAGCGCTCTGTGCTTTTCACTGATGAGAGCAGGTTCACCCTGAGCACGTGACAGACGTGAAAGGGTCTGGAGAAGCTGTGGAGAATGTTATGCTGTCTGTAACATCGTTCAGCATGACTGTTTTGGTGGTGGGTCAGTGATGGTATGGGGAGGCATATCCATAGAGGGATGCACAGGCAATTGCACCCTGACTGCTATTAGGTATCGGGATAAAATCCTTGGACCCATTGTTAAACCCTACGATGGTACAGTGGGTCATGGTTCCTCCTGGTGAAAGACAGTGCCCAGCCTCATAGGCCAAGAGTATGCAGGCAGTTCCTAGCTGATGAAGGAATCGATACAATTGAATGGCCCCCACGCTCACCTGACCTAAATCCAATAGAACACCTCTGGGATATCATGTCCATTCGCTGCCACCAGGTTGAACCTCACATTGTCCAGGAGCTCAGTGATGCCCTGGTCCAGCTCTGGGAGGAAATACCCCAGGACACCATTAGAGATGAGCGAATCGAACCTGGCGAAGTGGAATTCGTTTCGAATTTTAGGAAAAATTCGATTCGCATCGAATCCGAATATTAGCAAACTTCGGATGCGCGAATCAAATTTTTCCCGATCTGCCGATTTTCATCCCTTCTGCAGCCGGCAAAAAGTGTCCCTGCAGAGAGCTCCGCTATTTCTGACAGTTCTCTGACAGTTCCTTCACATTTACAGCGGTTGAAACATTGTATCTATTTGTTTCCATTTAGGATACAGATGTTTTTATTCGGAAACAAATAGATACAATGTTTCAACCGCTGTAAATGTGAAGGAACTGTCAGAGAACTGTCAGAAATAGCGGAGCTCTCTGCAGATACACTTTTTGCTGGAATGGAATTCTTCTTCATCCTCATCCTACTTCTTCTTCTTCTTCTTCTTCATCCTCATCCTACTTCTTCTTCTTCTTCTTCTTCTTCTTCATCCTCATCCTTCTTCTTCTTCATCCTCATCCTACTTCTTCTTCTTCTCATTCTTCTTCTTCTTCTCATTCTTCTTCTTCTTTTCATTCTTCTTCTTCTTTTCATTCTTCTTCTTTTCATTCTTCTTTTCATTCTTCTTCTTTTCATTCTTCTTCTTCTTCTTTTCATTCTTCTTCTTCTTCTTTTCATTCTTCTTCTTCTTCTTTTCATTCTTCTTTTCATTCTTCTTCTTCTTCTTTTCATTCTTCTTTTCATTCTTCTTCTTCTTTTCATTCTTCTTCTTCTTCTTTTCATTCTTCTTCTTCTTTTCATTCTTCTTTTCATTCTTCTTCTTCTTCTTTTCATTCTTCTTCTTCTTCTTTTCATTCTTCTTCTTTTCATTCTTCTTCTTCTTCTTCTTTTCATTCTTCTTTTCATTCTTCTTCTTCTTCTTTTCATTCTTCTTCTTCTTCTTTTCATTCTTCTTTTCATTCTTCTTCTTTTCATTCTTCTTCTTCTTCTTTTCATTCTTCTTTTCATTCTTCTTCTTCTTTTCATTCTTCTTCTTCTTCTTTTCATTCTTTTTCTTCTTCTTTTCATTCTTCTTTTCATTCTTCTTCTTTTCATTCTTCTTCTTCTTCTTTTCATTCTTCTTCTTCTTCTTTTCATTCTTCTTTTCATTCCTCTTTTCCTTCTTCTTTTCATTCTTCTTCTTCTTCTTTTCATTCTTCTTTTCATTCTTCTTCTTCTTCTTTTCATTCTTCTACTTCTTCTTTTCATTCTTCTTCTTCTTCTTCTTTTCATCTTCTTTTCATTCTTCTTCTTTTCATTCTTCTTCTTCTTCTTTTCATTCTTCTTCTTCTTCTTTTCATTCTTCTTTTCATTCCTCTTTTCATTCTTCTTTTCATTCTTCTTCTTCTTCTTTTCATTCTTCTTTTCATTCTTCTTCTTCTTCTTTTCATTCTTCTTCTTCTTCTTTTCATTCTTCTTCTTCTTCTTCTTTTCATCTTCTTTTCATTCTTCTTCTTCTTCTTTTCATTCTTCTTCTTCTTTTCATTCTTCTTCTTTTCATTCTTCTTCTTCTTCTTTTCATTCTTCTTCTTCTTCTTTTCATTCTTCTTTTCATTCTTCTTCTTCTTCTTTTCATTCTTCTTTTCATTCTTCTTCTTCTTCTTTTCATTCTTCTTCTTCTTCTTTTCATTCTTCTTTTCATTCTTCTTCTTTTCATTCTTCTTATTCTTCTTTTCATTCTTCTTATTCTTCTTTTCATTCTTCTTCTTTTCATTCTTCTTCTTCTTCTTTTCATTCTTCTTCTTCTTCTTTTCATTCTTCTTCTTCTTCTTCTTTTCATTCTTCTTTTCATTCTTCTTTTCATTCTTCTTCTTCTTTTCATTCTTCTTCTTCTTCTCATTCTTCTTTTCATTCTTCTTCTTCTTCTTTTCATTCTTCTTCTTCTTTTCATTCTTCTTTTCATTCTTCTTCTTCTTCTTTTCATTCTTCTTCTTTTCATTCTTCTTTTCATTCTTCTTCTTTTCATTCTTCTTCTTCTTTTCATTCTTCTTCTTCTTCTTCTTTTCATTCTTCTTCTTCTTCTTCTTTTCATTCTTCTTCTTTTCATTCTTCTTCTTCTTCTTTTCATTCTTCTTTTCATTCTTCTTCTTCTTCTTCTTCTTCATCTTCTTCTTCTTCGTCGTGCCCCGTGACTGCCCAAATGAGTGAAGTGTGCGGTGATTCTAAGATCGACGGCACTCATCTGCATGTCATACTGACTGACAGTATTATTTCTCTTCCCCAGCAGACTCCAAGGGCATTTAAATTAAAGGTACAGTGCTCTGCACTAATATAAAGGCTCTCTGAAGCCTAGAAACCCTTTTAATAAGTTAAATTCGCAGCGAATAAATTCGCATCGAATCGAATTTCTGCCGCAAATTCGGCGAATCAGCCGAATCGAATTTTTGAATAATTCGCTCATTTCTAGACACCATCCATTGTCTCATTAGGAGTATGCCCCGATATTGTCAGGCATGCATATAACTACATGGGGGCCATACAAACTACCGAGCACCATTTTGAGTTGCTGCAATGAAATTTCAGCAAAGTGGACTAGCCTGCTGCATAATTTTTTCAAAATAAAAAAAAATAATAAAAAAAATATTTTTTTTTTTCATACTGTCACCAGTCAGTGTCCCTGTTCACCGCCATGCCAGTTATATGATGACGCTGTACTGCACCGGTGACAGTATGTAAAAAAAAATAGTGAAAATAATTTTTTAATTTTCCAAAAAATTATGACAAAAAAAATACAACTTCAAAAAACGCGCCATGCCTCTTATGAAATACGTCGGACTGTCTACTTTGCAAAAAGGGGTCATTGGGGGATATCTGTACTGTTCTGACATTCTTGGACCTCAAGAAATTAGATTGGCTGTTAGTACTTCAGGATTGATCAATATTCAGATATATCTCATAGTTTGTGAACTCTATAACTTTCCTACAAACTATATAATACATCCTAATTTGGGTTATTTTCACCAAAGACATGTAGCAGAATACATCTTGGCCTAAATTTATGAAGAACAATTATTTATTTACAAACTTTTATAACAGAAACAAAGAAAAATGTGTTTTTTTTCAAACTTTTTGGTCTTTTTTTGTAAATTTAGCAAAAATAAAAACCCCAGCGGTGATTAAATACCACCAAAAGAAAGCTCTAGTTGTGTGAAGAAAATGTTAAAATTTTAGTTTGGGTACAATGTTGTATGACCATGCAATTGTCATTCAAAGTGTGAGAGCGCTGAAACTTGAAAAATGGCCTGGGCAGGAAGGTGTAAAATTGCCCGGTATTGAATTGGTTAAATGCAGAGGATTACAGCAGAAAACAGGATGTGGCAGATGATTGAAAAGATGGTATTTGCAGGCCAAAATATGGTTATCCCCCCCCCCCCATGAGAGCAAATTAACATGTGGCCATGGGACTAGTAGCCATTTTTATGAAAATTAAGGCAATATGAGAAGGAAGGGGTAATACATCATAGAATGGGAGGGAACACAGAAAAAGATGGTGCAATAACCAAAATGTCCACAAGATGGCAGTATATTAACCCACTATACTGAGGTCAATAAACAATGGTTTAAGGAACTGTAACTATATAAATTCTGAATTCACAGTAATATGAATATTAACTATGACTATGTATTGTATTATATTTTCATACAACAAGTGTAACAACCCACCTGGATCAGATGGCTTACACCCTAGGATCCTCAAAAAGCTTAGCTCTGTCATATCTAAGCCATTGTTTCTAATTTTTAGAGACTTTTAAATGACTGACATGATAACATTGGATTGGCATAAAGCCAACGTGTTGCATTTATTTAAAAAGAGATCAAAGACTTTACCAAGTAACTACAGACTTTTTAGTTTAACTTCTATAGTTTATTAAAAGACCATATAAAAGAGTTTTTGCTAGAAAATAATATTTTAAGCAACAGACAGCATGGATTAACCTCCTTGGCGGTATGATTCCTTCTGATTTTTTGTGCTGAAAGTGGTACCATTTTTTCGCATGGAAATAGTTTTTTATTGTAGGCTGTAATTTTTAGGAAAATTTCCCCACAAATCATCACTCAATTCTGCAAGTGGTTCTGATTTACTATCGCTGTTCTCTAGCCGGTCTAAAACCACTTTTGACGTAAAGGGACGCTTTTTGGACACCATGGACTTTTCTAAGTTTCCAGGCAGAAAGAACAGACAAAATGCAGGCAGGGCACAGGACAAAGCACTAGGGACAAAATGTATGTGAAATGGGATGAAACAGCAATGTTTTACTATTTAAAATTGAAAAAAAAAAAATGAAATTTTTAAAATTTTTAAAATTTCCCGCCGCCGGCGGCGCCGGTACGTCCCGACGTCACGGGGACCGGAACACAGAAGCCGGATGCCGGCATCGGCCGGAAGAGATGGCCGGGGACGCTGCAGGGGACACATCGTGGGAACGAAGGACAAGGTAAGTGCTGCAGGGACTCCCAGAGTAGCGCCACATGGTAAGCCCGAGTGTAGCTCGGGGTTACCGCTTGTGGTATAGAAATTTTACCCCGAGCTACACTTTGGAAAACCGCCAGGGAGGTTAAAGAAAGACTGAAGTTTTCAAACAAATCTGATTTCTTTTAATGAGGAGGTAAGCAAAAACCTTAGACAAAGGAGTGGCAGTAGATGTAGTACACTTAGATTTTGCCAGTACATTTTACACAATTTCTCTCATGTGATTAAGGTTTAAATTTAAGTCTACAGGTTTAGAAAAATCACTTTGTAAATGGATAGAAAATTGGCTAAAACATCATATTCAGAGAGTAGTGGGTAATGATTCATACTCTGAATGGTCTAGGGTTGTCAGTGGTGTACCCCAAGGTTCAGTGTTGGGATCCTTACTTTTTTATACATTTATAAACAATATAAGGTCTGGGATTAAAAGTACCATTTCAGTCTTTGCAGATGACACCAAGCTATGCAATGGATTAACATCCTTACAGAATGTCTCCAATTTACCTCCATCCTCCATAATTTTTCCTCCAGCCATAAGTCCATACCAAGGTAGACATTTTAGCTAAGGGGTTGATGTAAGTATCAATGGACAACCAGTGCAGTGACGTCATCGCATTTGTACTTCATTGAGAACTACAAGTCTCTCTGCTGTGGTGGCAGGGACATGTAGATTTTTAATTTACAGATTCCTGCGAATGGCACAGTGTGCGTGTGGAACTAAGCACAACTGCGCTGAATTAAGAAAACGTTACCAGGAGCCTGCTGAGAGAAGAACCCCCGGATTCAATTAAAGATGGTGGTTTGAGAGTGGGGGCTGTGGAGTTTTACCATGTTTTATGTTACACCCTAAATATGGTTGTAACATGAAACATGTTGAGAAAGATGGACTTTTAAAATGAATAGCAATGCACCATGGTACATGCACTTAGCATTACGCACAAGTGTGACTAGGACCTTGATACTATCTCTGCAAAAATGTACAAAAGAAATGGTGCCGATGGCTGGTCTATTATATACAATTTGGTACATTTTGTTCTGTAAAAATAAAGTATTGACTTGCATAACTCTTGTAATCTTTTATGCTGTCTTTTGATTAATCCAATCTTGCCAAACTTCAATAAAATCTTTTCATACAAGATATCAAACATCTGTGTGAACGATCAGAAAATGACAAAAAAAACCTGTATTTGGTTTCTATAGGTTCTCACCCCTAACAAAATCTAAGGCTTTGTTTTTCTCTGCACCTTAATTCATTTCCTTATCATCAAATAATAGCCTTGGAGCTTCATGATTCCGATAAGAATTCCTAAACCATGCGCTGCAGATTATGCTGTTTAATCTCATTACATGACTGTTATCTTTTTTTTTTTTTTTTTCCAAAATGATAACTTCAAATGACACAGATAACTGATATGAAAATGTAGCTGAAACCACTGTGTAAAAAATATATGAACGCACTTTAGGACAGGTAAGAGTTGGTAGGTTTTTCTTGTACTTGTAGGGGTTTCCTTTCCCTTCCATGACCAGATAGCTGTCTGGCATTTCTGCCACCACCAGGACTGGTCTAACTGCATAAAAAAATTGGGTTCTATATCCACTGCAGCACTGAAGCTCCTCAGTCCAAAGACTAAAGCCTTGTACACATGATAAGAATATTGGATGAATAATCGTACATTTTCTTTTGCATGCTAGTCTCATATCAAAAATGAAGAGGCTACTAAAGTTGCGAAAATTCTCGTACAACAGAATGCAACTACCTGCGATGATGTAATGTATTGTACTGTTTTGTATTGTAATGTATTCTTTCATTTCGGAGCATGCGCAGTCATTCGATTTTTGGGGGGGATGAATACTGCACTGATTACACAAAAATCATTAGTTCTGGTATCGTACAAGAAAATTTTTCATGCTTGTCCCTTTGGATAATTTTGCATGAACTGTCGTGATTGGTTCTCAAACGCTCTGTGCTAACTATCAGATAGTCAGATGATTGCTCCGAAAGTGGTATTTTTCATCCAAATTTCTCATTGTGTGTACTAGGCATTATACTCACCTGTTCCTGGTCCAGCAAAATACTGCCGATGAGATGGGAGAGCCTTTTGTCCTTCGAAATCTTCGGAGCGTGACCCACACATATACTATGCACTTCCATTTAATCCCATGGAGAGCAATGGCAAACTCTTTCTCTGAACAGAAAGTGCTTGGTGCATGTATGGGCTCAAATGTATTTTTCAAGAAATGGTGGCCTCATCACTGATATCTCACTGGATTGAAGTATGAGTATAAGGGCCTGTGCCAATGGGCTTTTGTTCAGGTCAGATATGCTTCTCCCCCATACAAGACAACAGGAAGGTGAAAGCATCTTGAAGCAGCTTAGAAAGAGGTTACATGCAGGTCAGAAGGAGGTAAAACGTAGAAAAAATTATCTGCTAATAAGCTGTGATTGATCACAAATGCAAGCAAAAGGCACCTGAAAGCTTACTGCCTTTGCCCATCAACATAACCCGTCAATAAATGCTCTAAGACTGGAGGAAGAGCCAAGGCAGAGGAAGCTAAAAGTGTAACTGCAGCAAAGGTAATTGTCATGTTTTTCCTGCAAGCTGGAAAATTGTTTCTCCAAAATAAACAAGTGAAAGAATGTGCAAGAATTTAGCCGTGTTTGGGATCATAGTGATCATGAAAGTGTATTGATCCCAAAAACAGAAATGTAATGTATTGCATCTTGCCAACCAGATGTGGTAGCTATGTTAGTTTTCTTTTTTCAAGCGTGTTTTCCTTTCTTTTCACCTGGTGATTCTGCCAGTAACACATTTCCTATTTTAGTTTAGGTTCTAGATTTATGCGGGTGTGGGACTGCGTGTATATTGTAGACTTTCCCTCAACCACAGCAAAAATGCACTGCTGTTAGCAGGCACGTTAGGGTGCCATTAGTTCCTAATTGCACCCCTATGCATTGGAAAACACAATGCACTTTCCCATACTGGGAAATGGGTAGCACTATGTGGTTTTCCTGCAGCTGCAGTTTTAGAAAAGGATCAGGGACCATGTAAAGAACCTGACATAGTGTGAACCTTCCGGTGAGTGTGCAATTTACTAATTTTGTCTGCATAACGCCGGACTATATTTGTCACGGGGATCTTATCAAGCCTTTTCAATCCATCTGTGGCTTTTTGATCACTAAACTTTCATTGGACTATCGTTTTATTGTGCATTTATATTGTGCGTTTATATGGTGAAGTGAAGGCGTGTGTGGTATACGCCATTACTGCATCTTTGTTGGGAAGGTCATACACATCGCATGTGGCCTATACTATTTGATAAGATCTTAGGAACTTTGCACCACCTTACAACTACTGATGCAGTCATATGTATATATAATTTTTTAGTGCTGCACTATCTGTTATGTTTTGTCATTTTTAAGGTTTTATGGTTTTCCTTTTTAGTGTATCAGCTGCTGTATTAGTTAGCGCTCACTGAACCCCCTACTATTAGTGTGAACCTAGCCTTAGGAAGACAACACTCATGCGCCCTTTTGTTGTAAGACATCAACAATAAGACAAAACAACATAAAACCTACCCTTCTCTTATTGCCTATTGTGACAGACTACCTGGCACCCTGGTTAGGTGACTCTGCCAAAGAGTGCCTACTGACCTCCAAACCCTTGCAGCAGACCAAAAGCTAATACAAGCCCTTTACCCCAAGCATCGTACACACACAAGATGTTGAAGTAAAACCAAAGGAATAACTTTATTGAACAGAAATACAGGTTTTCATACACTTCAAAAAAGGGGCAGTAACCACATGAACAAAAAACAAATATTGCATATTGAGGTAAACATCCCACAGTGGTTAGATAATGAGGTAAAGTTGACAAAAGACTAGTCACATCCTGTAGGAATCTCCAGAGGATTATCAAACAGACAGAAACAATAGGTTACCCAATTAACAATGGGAATTGACACCTAGGAAGCACACAATTGGGGAAATTACACAATGGGAGAAAGACGCTCCATACCTACAGAGGATAGGCAGACACAGGTACACATTATAACAGTAAACACATAACACCTTAATAAACAGATTACACATAAGAGCAGGAGACCACAGCATCAGGTTGTTTTGAGCCAATTATAATCTTCTGCTTTGGATCTCTGAGTCTAGGAGGGGGTTGAAGCAGTCAATGATGATTTTGGCTGTTGATTCCATACCCCAACAAAACACAGAGGCCCCGAATCTGTATGTGTCTGTGTATTTCGGGGAGACACGGACTTGAATTCGAAGTGAAAGTACTCCAAAGGTCTCGCAGGCACATACCTCCCAAAAATTAGAGCCCCTAAAACACTAGGGTCCATAGTCAATAGGCAAGAGGCTAGCCTGCAGTCCCTTCTAATAGCCCCTGTCCCGAATGGGTCTGTCAATTCTCCTGGGAATTGACAAATATAAGTCTTGGATGGTAGATAATGGTATCTTATTCCACTCTTTGTGCAAAAATCACCATGGAAACTGGTGCAATTTTTCCTGGCTTACCTCATGGACTCAGTACACCAGCGCAGTCAGTTCCAGGTTTTGCGTGAAGGAAAAATAATGGTAGAACGTGCCGCATTATGCTCATGATGGGATCCATAGTTAATACAACCAGAAAAGACTGGTCATCTCAACACATACTGCTTTCTCTGCTTCTGCTCTCTCTATTTCTCTCAAAATGTCTGAAATAGTTAATTTTATACTGTTTTTCAGTGCATTCTGGGCATTTTGGAAGGTCTCCTGAGGTTATCTTAAAAAAACGCTTCTAAATGCAAACGCGCATAAACGCGGTATGCAAACGCAGCTAACGGACGTTTTTTAACCTACGTTTTCCAGCAGTCAGTTTCCATTGTTCAGAAGTGTTTTCCAAACGTCCCGTGTACATGGAGCCTTATTGTCATTGCTTAACTGAACAAGCTGAAGTTAGAAGCTGATTGGCTACCATGCACAGCTGCACCAGATTGTAAGTGCTTCAGTTTTAGTAAATCTAAATGTCTGCCTATCCCAAAGTTCAACCCATTAAGCAGGAATTTCCCAAAATTCAAACTGTGAATGACCAGCTTAACGGTTAGAATTTGGAAAAATCCAAAGCCATATTAACCACCTCCCGCCGGCCATATAGTAATATGATGGGCGCAAGGTGGTTCTCTCGTTCTGGGAGGACATCATATGACGTCCTGCCATTCTCACTGCACATGCGCGGCTCAGGGAGCGTGCAGCGCGGCGATCGGCGGTGCGCTGTGTCCCTCGGACACAGCGGATCACCGATCACGGAAAGAGCCGAAGATGTTGGCTCGGTCATGTGATCAGCTGTGTCCAATCACAGCTGATCACATGTAAACAAGGAAATGCCGGTTATCGGCATTTCTCTCCTCTCGAATGGTAACGCTGACAGCTCGAGAGGAGAGCTGGTAATCGGCTTTCCGCGGAGGGGACATGTACACTGATCATCAGGGCACTGATGATCAGTGTGCCCTGATGATCAGTGTAGCCCCAGCAGTGCCACCTGTCAGTATCCATCAGTGCCTCGTGCCAGTGCTCATCAGTGCCACATATCAGTGCCTACCAGTGCACATCAATGCCACATATCAGTGCCCATCTGAGCTGCCTTTCAGTGTCACCCATCAGTGCCACCTATCAATGCCAATCAGTGCCGCCTATCAGTGCGCATCAGTGCCGCCTAACAGTGCCAGTTGGTGCCGCCTAACAGTGCCAGTCAGTGCCGCCTAACAGTGCTGCCTATCAGTGCCATATATCAGTGCCATGTATCAGTGCTGCCTTTCAGCGCCCATCAGTGATGCCTGTCAATGCCCATCAGTGCCACCTACCAGTGCCTCCTCATCAGTGCCCATCAGTGCCACCTATCAGTGTTGATCAGTGCAGCCTATCAGTGCCCATCAGTGCAGCCTCATTAGCGCACATTAGTGAAGGAGAAGAATCACTTATTTACAACATTTTATAACAAAAACTAAGAAAAAATATTTTTTTTTCAAAATTTTCAGTGGTTTTTGGTTTGTTTAAGAAAAAATAAAAAACCCAGAGGTGAGTAAATACCACCAAAATAAAGCTCTATTTGTCACAAAAAAATGATAAAAATTTCATATGGGTACAGTGTTGTTTGACTGCACAATTGTCATTCAAAGTGCGACAGCGCTGAAAGCTGGAAATTGGCCTGGGCAGGAAGGGGGTATAAGTGCCCTGTAGGGTAGTGGTTAAAGATGCAAGAGATAAACAAAAAAAAATACTAAATGTTCACTACAGGTTTAAAGCTGTAAAACTTGATATTTTGATTGCACCCTATTGCTATTAAGCTATTGCTGTTATGTTTAAATTGACACAATAAAGCTATGTTATAATTGCAGTTTTTTATATTTTGGACTCTTTATTCTAAAGAAAAATGTAAGTTCATAAGTTTTAAGGGGGCGTGGTTGGGGTGGGGCTGGGGGTCGGGGTTGGGGGATGGGGCGGGGTGGGGTTGGAGGCGGACCTGGGCAAGGTTGGGTGGGGCAACTGATCGAGAGTAAGGTTTGTGCCTGGCTAGTAGGTCTAGACTTTAACCTCCTTGGCGGTATTCCCGAGTGTAGCTCGGGGTAAAATTTCAGTACCACAAGCGGTAACCCCGAGCAAATTTGAAATTTTTAAAAAATGTCATTTTTTAAAAAATGATTATTATATAGTAAAACATTGCTGTTTCAATGCATTTCTCATATATTTTGTCCCTACTGCTTTGTCCTGTGCCCTGCCAGCATTTTGACTGTTCTTTCTGCCTGGAAACTTAGAAAAGTCCATGGCATCCAAAAAGCGTCCCTTTATGTCAAAAGTGGTTTTAGACCAGCTAGAGAACAGCGATAGTAAATCAGAACCACTTGCAGAATTGAGTGATAATGATTTGTGGGGAAATTCGTCATCAGACACTGAAATTTGAAATACAGAGGCAAATTCGCACATCACTGAGCAAAGTCACAAAATCGTTTTCAGTGTTTTTGGTTTGATTTTATTATTGAATTAAATATATTATTATTATATTATTATTTTTTATGATTATTTATTAAATTATAATTTATGATTTCGTGTTTCAAGTTTTATGATATCCGGAATGTTTACTAGACTCTTGTTCGGACAGATTTCAGTGAGTTATTCCTAAAAATTACAGCCTACAATAAAAAACTACATATTTCCATGCAAAAAAATGTACCGCTTTCAGCACAAAAAATTGGAAATAATCATACTGCCGAGGAGGTTAAGAGATAGGCAGATCTCCCAGAGTAGATGAGCAATCCATGGATGTATGGTCTACTTGAAGATTAACATATGTATGTCTTTTTTTTTGTTCTATACAAAATATGAATTATATGTTATACTGTTTGTTTTGCTTACAGATCTTGGGAATTTCAGCGGTCGTGTAAGAAGTGCAGTCTCCGTAAGGGAAGGACAAGGAGTGGTTCTCATGTGCTCACCACCACATCATTCACCAGGTAACAACAACATTGCATTTTATTTTAGTTTCATAATTGTTTTGATGTTCTTGATTTCAATAGAGTATTGTATCTTTGTATTTATTTGCATTATGCTTCTTGAGCAGCCATAAAATATAATAAGCCGATGTGTTATTTGAAAAACAAGTTGCTATGGTTCAAGAAAGACACAAACACAGTATATATAAAGATCATTAGGAAACATCATTTTGAATGAAGAAAACAAATTGTAAGGATCACTGTCCACAGTCAATTTATTTGATGCTCAGTAGGCAACTGAGAGACCAGAGGCAAGATGAAATTCTCTTCTCATTCAACAACAGTCTCTTAAAATGGAACTCTAGGAATTCAGTTACTTTGTAAAATGTGCTGAATTGGTAGGCTTTAAGTCCAACAAGGTGCTTGCCACCTCATTCAGTAATCACTTTAATTTACCATTTACATTTTTTTTCAGGAGCATAACTATCGCTAGGCTTCCAGCACTTCGATACTGGACCTTCTGGTCTTCACAACCTGAAGCTGCAGACTGGCATGCAGCTGCTGTGTCCACCCAAAATCAAATACAAACGTGTAGCGCTCCACTAATTACATTAAATGTGAAATATGCAAAAACGGTATATACATAAATTACATAAATCAATAAATATAATTTTAAAGATTTTTAAATGACATGAATGAGTTAATTTAGTACAAAGTGCTCTGTGATTAGTCAGCAGGAGGGAAGGGGTGGACACAGCATTAAAAAATGTGATTATTGTGAGCTACTATGGTGTATTTTGTGCATATATTTCTTAATATAGTGAATCAATAAAATTAAAAATAAAATAAAAAAACAATATAAATTTATAAAAATAAGTGAAATATGTGCAAAATTAATGTGCGTGTGTGTATGCTTTGGATAAATATTGATTAAATAAATAAATAAAATGAAATAAGTGAGTGGGTCACCTACACCATACACATACTCATACAAGTGTGTCACTATAATCAAAATCAAATACAAATGTGTCACGCTCCACTAATAACATTAAATGTGAAATAAGCAAAAAAAGGTATATGCATAAATGAAATAAATCAATAAATATATTTTTAAATATTTTTAAATGACATGAGTGAGTCCAACTTTAGTTTGCAATCTTGCTAAAGCAGCGTGCTTATTACAAACCAACCGTGACTTATAGTGTGTTTTCCACTAGTGAAAAATATATTAAAAAAATATACAAAATATATAAAAATAATATATAAAAAAGTCCACAACATCTTTATCTTGAGTGATCCTTCACCAGTGTGCGCTCACCTGACTTATATGACCAAACCGTTAAGTGAGGTCAAAAACAGCTTGTGTTCTTTTAATTGGATTTAGAGATGAGTGGATACCTGTATCCCTGTCCTAGATGGATGGATGAGTGGAGTATTTCTCTTTTTTCCAGCAGGGGGTCTCACTGTTTCCTAGAGACCTATTTCCTGGAGTCGGATGGATGGATGGAGTTATCCCTCTTCCCTCCAGGGGGTCTCTTCACTCCTTTCTGATTTATCTCTCCATATGCATAAGTGCCATGGAAAAAAGAGTAAAATATAGTGCCTTATCTTCTTCAAAAAGTATTTATTCAGACAAAATATAGTGCACTCACATGATATAAATAATAAAATCGCTTTTGTATGCAATACTGTATGATCCTCTATCATATCAGATTGTATCCAATTAAAGGGACACAAGCTGTTTTTGACCTCACTTAACGGTTTGGTCATGTAAGTCAAGTAAGCGCACACTAGTGAAGGAGCACTCAAGATAAATATGTTGTGGACTTTTTTATATATCATTTTTATATATTTTTTATATTTTTTTTATATATTTTTCACTAGTGGAAAACACACTATAAGTCCCGGTTGGTTTGTAGAAAGCACGCAGCTTTAGCAGGATTGCAAACTAAAGTTGGACCCACTCATGTTATTTAGAAATATTTAAAATTATATTTATTGATTTATTTAATGTATGCATATACCTTTTTTTGCATATTTCACATTTAATCTAATTAGTGGCGCGTGACACGTTTGCATTTGATTTTGATTATAGTGACACACTTGTATGCGTATGTGTATGGTGTAGGTGACCCACTCACTTATTTCATTTATTTATTTATTTAATCAATATTTATCCAAAGCATACACACAAGCACATTCATTTTGCACATATTTCACTTATTTTTATAAATTTATATTGTTTTTTTTTTAGTTAATGTTTAATTTTATTGATTCACTATATTAAGATATATATGCACAAAATACACCATAGTAGCTCACAAGAATCACGTTTTAAATGCTGTGTCCACCCCTTCCCTCCTGCGGACCAAGCACAGAGCACTTTATACTAAATTAACTCATTCACAGAATATAAAAGATGGGAGGGGCAGGCAGAGATGCTGTGAATGACAACACAACCTCTCAGCTGTCTGAGCTCTGCAAGTGTAGGCATAGCTGTGCTCCCAGAGCTCCACAAAACTGTCAGATGTAAATTAGAGCGATAAATCAGGAGGTGGAGGTCATCCCGTTGGACTTAATTCATACGATGCCAGCACATTTTATAAAACGGTTAAATTCCTGGAGTTCAGCTTTAAAAGAAAAGCCAAAAAAAAGTTTAAAAAACTTTCTATGTCTACGTCATACATTGTAAGCAACCAAGCAAACACCATTTCATATTCCATTTATTTCTGTTGTAAAGTCATTACATACACCATTTCTTATGACTCCTGAAGTTTTTGAGAATGCTTGGTTCTTCAGTGAAGACAATGGGGTCAATGCAGAGCTTGTCACTCAGGGTGGAAAAACAACCTCTCACTTTTTAATAACACATCTACTTAGTACAGGCAAGGCAGGATAGACTTCTACTCAGACTCCAGGGAATTCTATTAGTAGATGCATTTTTATCAAAGCAGCTAATTCTAATGGAAGACAATTGGCTGTATATAAACACACCTGTAGTGGTAAATACTGTAAGTAGAGTATAAATGGGGATTTATTTATACCAGGTAATTTTTTTTCCCCAACAGATCGAGGTAGCCTTTAAAAATCACAAGTAGAAAAAATATGTACTACATTCAAAACATGAACATTTTGCAATTAAAGTAGACCTTTCAGCAGTTTTACGATACATATCTGATGTGTAACAATATCAGTCTAGGAAAAAAGATGCTTACCCTTGATAATGCCTAAACAAAGGTGGTGGCATCCTTCTGGGGAGGAAAGCAGATAAAGGCATTGTGGTGGGAAGTTCTGTAATCCCTGTGAGAGGTTATAAATACTTGTAAATTCTACACTTTTATGAAATTGAGGTCCGGCCACTGCAGCGCCCGGGGAAGGTGCAAGTCTTCATCTGCACATTCATCAAACCATGATTTGACCACACTATCTGTGTGAATTGGAGCATTACTGTCTTAGTAAATGGTGCTGTCTTCAAGAAACAATGTCTGCACCATGCGGCGCACATGGTCGGCCAAAATTTCTACATAGTTGCTGGCAGTGACTCTAAACTTCAAGGTGATGATGGGGCCTGCAGAATAAGATATGGCTGCCCAAACCATGATTGCACTGCCACCATGCTTTACTGTTGGCCCAAGACAGTCCTGGTCGTAAGCTTGGGACAGTGTTTGCCACACGCAAACATATCCAGTGGCAGGGAACAGTGTGAAACTCGATTCATGAGACCATATTACAGTCTTCCATTGATTGATAGTCCACGATTTATGGGTGTTGCACCATTCTCTCCTCTTCTGAGAATTAAACTTAGTCACTAGTGGATTAGCAAGTGCAGCTCACCTGTGAATGTTTAGCTTATGAAGTCCCCTTCACACTGTTTTTGCGGACACGGGCTTTGGAAGGCTCTGCAGTCCCTTTTGCAGGAGTCGTATTCCGGGTCACAATCCTGCACAATGTCCCTTCTTCTCTTTCGGTCAGTTGACAATGTTGACCGCACTTATGCTTATCAGATGACGTTTTCTTGGAAACTGTATATGCGTCATGACTTTTGATACTGTACTTCGACACGACAAATACATTGCTCAAAAAAATTAAAGGAACACATCCCTGGACACTTTTTAGATGTACATGTTTCATTGACGCAGCTGGATGCTGCATGGTGTAGACTTTAACAGTCTAACCATCAAGGTGCATAATTACATTCTCAGACATGCTTCAAGCAGCTGACTAGCACAGCACAGCACAGCTAAAGTCTGCACCATCCAGAAGTCAGCAGGAAGGAACATTCACTTCTAAAGGGGTGAGGGGGATGTGATTTTTCACTCAAGCTCAACCCTCATCATCACTTATACTTTCTGCTGTCTGTGTATCTGAAAGTGTGACTACAAAGGGAAATATTAATGTCAGGAATGGACTCACCATTAGTGGTGGGACTCATCTGCCATGTGGGCTGCAGTACCAGGGCTGGCCAGCGGGTGCTCTCAGCAACCAGAATCTCACTCCTGCAATCAGTCATCACCTGAGGCTGATTGCAGGAGGTGTATTTAAGGAATGGCCAGACCTGCAGTCAGTGCCTTGGTGTATGTTTCCCATGAGCCCCTGTACCTGCATCCTGCCTGCTTCCTGCTTTGATCCTGACTCTGAACGAACTTTGCCTGTCCTGACCTCGGCTATTCCTGACCACTCTTCCGCTCGCTCCTGGTACCTTGTTTGCCCGTTTGCTACCGACCCGGCGTGCCTGACTTTGTTTGATTGTATATATGGTTATCTGTTGGAGGTTGGGTTGTTTGCACTGTGTTATGTTTACCTGCACTGCGTTTGTGTTGTTTAGTTTTAATACATTGTCTTATTTGCACTATATCTGAAGCCTGCATTTCCCTGTGTCAGTCCACACACCTCTGGTCATACCTGGAACCCTGACAATTAGATAGCAGTATGAACACAGATGTAAAGAAAATAAATGCAGATGAGGATTTCTGGAATGATTCTAAGGTATATATGGGGACTGAATGTACACATAATTTTAAGGAAACAGGATGAAACAATAGAGAATTCATCCCTGGTTCACATATATATGCGGTTTTGAATGCGTTTTAACCGGCAAGATCAGATGACATTCAGACTAACGTGTTTCAATGGAGCTGTTTATATATATTTCAGATTTTGTATTATACAGAGTTCAGTGGGATTCACATGCATCCAGTGTGTTTTTTGCAATTAGTTCTGTGTTGGAGAACTGCATGAAAAACACATAGGTATTCAAGTAGAACTGCATGTGATTTGGAATTCAGCTACCCTCTGAATCGCACTACAAACCAGCTAGGCAGCTACTATCTTCAGTAGGAGGTCAGCATTGGCAGCCTGCATATTTCTCAGGTTGTCAGGTTCAGGTTTTCAATAAAGTCCAACTCCAGGAAGCTTCAAAATTATCCCTTGCAGTGGAGCTGCACCCACACTGCAAGGGTTGTTTTGTTGTTCAGGTCTAGGGAACATAGAAAATAATATACCTACCCAATCCTCTACACTGCTAGACCAGTCCTCACAGCATCTTCTCCCCCATGCTCCAGTGGTCTAATATCCTGATATCATCAAGACCAATACAGGGTCCATAGCCTTCCATTGTATGTGATGACGGTGAGGGACAGTCCACTGTTGTAGCATGGGGGAGCTCCATTTGCCAGATAAAACTGAAGTGCTTTTACTCTCCCATAGACTAAATGAACCCTTCCAGTACAGATAAAGCCTCACTGCAATGGAGCATTTTCAAATTTCCCAGAGTTGTACTTTAAGGTCTACTACTCTGTTTTTTCAGAGAAATCAATTACCACTGACCCTTGCTCATTCAATGATGTGTGACCCTTTATAACATGGACAGAAAAGTAGAAAATGCCATATATTTTTTGCAATAGATAGCACTATCAATGCAGGGCAGTCAGGCTTCAAATATTTTTGATGGAATATAATATATTCAAGACAAGGATTCATGCCAAGATGTGAGAAATGGAAAGGTTGAGGAGTTAATTGAGATAAAGGAACTGGAGAACAGCAGAACAATATTGTACTTGAATATCAAGCAAGCAGAACCTACTGTAAAATATGAGGTGATGATCTTCGTCTTCTACTGAAAAAGTGTGTATTTTAATATTGCTCGGTAATCATGTTGTTTTGTATTGTGTGTAGGACAGATATAAAAATGTGACTAAGTTAAAAAGAACAATTTGCATTTATAGTGGAACTTTCAGCAGACCTTCACATTGCAGCAGCATCTTTCTCTTAATTGCATTACTGGGCAAACCAATGTGGCTCAGGTGGCCTTAATCAGAACAACTACTTTATAATCACTTTTCCTTCTGTGGCAAACTGCCTGTACAGCAAACCCATGAAGCCAGAACATTTAATGAGGTGCCTGATGTCCCCCTCCCCCCATATTTCCATTGCTGACATTTTTGAACTACATGGTATGAGAAGGGGTTGTAGTCTTATGTCACCTCATTTCTCTTGAAATCCAGCAGTCAAGGGCATCAACAAAGGTCTGAGTATGCAAATAGAGTTCCATCAACCAAACATGATAAGGTACTTAGAGACTTCCATCAGTCAAGAGTGTCTGCTAAGGTGTGAGGATACCTACAAAGATCTGCCAACCAAGGTTGTATTCTAAGGTCTGAGGACACCTATAACATACTGCCAGCTAAGGGTGCCTGCTAAGATCAAAGGACACCTATAAATATCTGTCAGCCAAGGGTGCCTGCTAAGGTCTACGTATACTCATAGAGATTAGTCAGTCATTGATGCCCACTAAGATGTGAGGATACCCATTAAGATGTGTCAACCAAGGGTGTCCAAGATCTTAGAAAATCCAGTAGGATCTGTTAGCCAATGGTGTCTGCTGAGATTTGAGTAAACCTATAGAGATCTGTTAACCAAGGGTGTCTGTGGTAATCTGAGAATACACATAGAGATCCATCAACCAAGGATGTCTGCTAAGATCTAACAATACCCAAAAAGACCTCCTAAGGCCCAAGGTCACCATTACCAAAAATGTCTCCTAAGGCCTTAGGATGCTATAAAGATCTGTTAATATGTCTGCTAAGGCCTAAGGATACCCATTAATATCCATTAGCCAAGGGTGTCTGAGAATACCCACTGAAGTGTGACCAACATTATCTCATTTTTATAGGAGTCTTAACTAGATTGATGAATTTTTAACTTTGCCAGTTTTATGTACTTCCAAGCCATCCATACATATTAAGGATTTAGTGAACTGGTTTGCATCTCTACCTGCTTCTGTTTTATAGAAATTGCCTGCTCTTACTCTGTAACTATTGAAACCATTATTTTTATAATCTATCAAAAAGAAGCAAAGGGGATGTAATTGTCTATTCAAATCACTTATTCAGTGTTCATGTTGTAACCAGATCCCACACTTTATAAACAAAGAACCAGGTTACTGTCATTCAGACCTTGGGGGGCTGGACTGCTGTCAGTGAGAGTTGAAAATGCCATGGCGTCAGTGGGAGTAGACAATATCTCAGAAATGGTGGTCAGTAGTAAGAGGAATAGTGCCCCATCATTGGTGTCGGTGGGAGGAATGGTGTTCCATGCATAGGAATAGTGTCCCATTGTTGGTGTCAGTGGAAGGAATAGTGTTTGATATCAGCCAGAGTAACAGAGCCTTGTATTAGTGGTAGGAGCAGTGCCTCAAGTGCACTATAAAGGCAAGCAAAGGGCCACATCTGGCCCACAGGACAGAGTTTGGAGACCACTGCTTTAGAGGTACAACACACATTACAAGTGTCTAATTAAAGAGAAAACTCCCAATGCAATAAGGGCAATGTTGGAGAAGCCATGCAATGGGCAGTCTATAATTTTATGTCAAGCTCTGTCCAGAGTTCTGGTAAAGGCTTGAGTCAATTACAGAATTAGGGCATTCTGGGAAATCTGCTCTACATGGTTAACAATTTTGCCATGAATAACAAACATTTTAATACATATTTTTGTATTTATAGAAAATCCTGGATGCTTGTAAATTGAAATGGTAAAGTAATAATAGCATTATACTACAACATGGCTCATTTATCAAATACATTTAGCAATTTGTAACAAAACTGGAATTTCCCTTTGATAGTCATTCTTCTTTGCACCAATCATTTACTTATAACGAAATGAAAAGAATCATTTTGCAGACAGTCATTTCTTTAGACTTGTGGAATGCTATGAACAAATCCTAAGCAAACAAATAAAATAAAACCAACACAATACTTGAGTTACAATTTCAAGTTGAAACACTTATGAAAAATGAATTGTTGTTTTGCATTCACAGCAAACACACTGCAGACACCAACAAATAACTGCATTTTTGTGCCTATTTAGAATCCAAAATGTTCTCTAGTAGAGAAAAGAAACTGTTATAAAAGAAAATCTCCTCACAACAAAAGAAGCCAATGCATTATTTATGAGAATTTAGATTAAACAAATTAGGTTTGCTTGAAATTAAACTCAATTTGGGTAAAACAGCATACAGCATTTGTTGTTTTATCTTTTCTGAATTGGAATTTGTGGATTTAGGAGAAAGTAGCAGATGCTTTAATAGTTGAAGCAATTGTGAGCTCATCTCCAGGCTGACACAGACAGGAATGTAGTTTTTTTTTAATGTGTTGTATTCAACACTGAAAGAATTCAGGGCAATGAAACAATGAAGGGAACAGGCATTAAAGAAAAGATATAAATAAGTGAAATAGTGTGTACTAGTCTATTATAATGCCAAAACAGTGTACACCATAAAGGCAAAAATTAAAGGCCAACTGCATCAATTTAAAACTAAATATTTTTTGTTTTTCATTTACATATCGGAGTTTGTTTAATTTAGTTTCCCCTGGAAAATTTTCCCCTACTACAAATAATTAAGTAAAGTCGGGATTTCGCACCACTTTAAATGCAAGAAAGCATGCATCAGTCAAAAAAACATAGAAAAATAAGGCCAAAATCTCATTTCATGGTAATGTCATCTTAAAATCAATTGTCAATCTCTTTAACCACTTCCAGTCCGGACACTTTTACCCCCTTCCTGTCCAGGCCAATTTTCTGCTTTCAGTGCTATCACACTTTGAATGACAATTGCGCGGTCATGCAACACTGTACCCATATGAATTTTTTGGCATTTTTTTGAGACAGATAAAGCTTTATTTTGGTGGTATTTATTTACCACTGGGATTTTTAGTTTTTTTGCTATGTAAATTAAATGTCCAAAAATTTTGAAAAAAGTGTTTTTCTTATAAAATTTTGCAAATAAATAGTATTTCATCATAAATCTTGGCCAAAATTTATTCCGTTATATTTTTAGTAAAAAAAAATAACCCAAATTAGTTTATAACCAAAATTATAATTTTTAAACTTTTTTTTACATTTTTTTAATATTATTTTTTATTTATTTTTTTTTACATACTGTCACCCTAGCAGTACAGTGTCACCATGGTGACACTGCACTACTTGTGGGGGGTGATGAAGATTTTTTTTTCTTTTTTTTTTTACACTGTTTGCTTTTACACCCATAAAGGATGTAAAAGCAATCATTTCTCCTTCTCTTTGGCCGCATTCTTGCAGCCATTGAGAACTACTGAGTGAGCTGTGATTGGTCACAGCTTGTCACATGGTACAAGGCTGTTGTGAATAGCTTTGTACCATGTGACCTGTGATCATTCACAGATTTCACACGTAGTAAGCAATGATGTCACAAGTGACTACTTGCTTACTACTTTGCATGTGATCACTGATTGGCCAATCAGCGATCACATGATCGGGACCTCGTACAGAGGTCCCATCTGACGATCGATGTTCCACTGTGTCCGGAGGACACAGCGGGCACCGGATCGCGGTGCTGCGTGCTCCCAGGGAGCGCGCACAAGCAGGGTGCAGGGAGGCTGTTTATAAACGGCCACCCGACCCTGTACTGCCACCGTCTGGCCGTTTATATACATGGGCCAGACAGGAGGTGGTTAAAGTATATACAGTATACCCTGACCTTGTTTTTTTTTCTTTTTTTTAGTTTTGAACTTTTTCAGGGAAGAATTGGAAGCCCTGTTCATTTTTTTTTATTTTTTGTTTGTGTTGTCTGTATCCTAACTAGTTAGATTCACCCTCTTTATTTGTACTGAAATTACCACTTTCACCAAGATAGAAAATTATGGGAAATCCAAAACATTATAATTGTCACCAGAACAAGAGGCGAAGGCAAATCTTTTAATGGAGACCCTGGTTGAGGTGACAACTAGATAAAATAAACTTATATATAAAATATATATATAAAATCGAGCGCAGTATGTGGATGTAGATAGGGTAGCTGCTGGCACTAAAAGGCACCTCGTGAACCTCCAGAGTAAATGGTAAAATATGAAAGTGCAGCGCTAACTTAAAACAATGATTACACATAAGATAGATCCCATATGAATGTGGATCGGCAAAAAAGACGGCGTCAGTTCATCAGATGTGCTAAATACGTATACAGTCTCCAACACTTGAGGAGCCAGGGATAGTAGATATCAGAAATGATAAAGAAAAGCCAAGTAATGCACTGACCAGATAGCGCATGTTAAAGCGCATGGGACATTTAAGACCTGTCCCTGGTACTCAGCCACTGTATCACTGGAGCAAGGCGGTGTCATCTATAGGGTGACCACTAGATGTCATCTGTCCGGATGGAAGCTGTGTCCAGCCACTGTGTTGATGGATCAGGTGGGTGTTGTCTATAGGGTGACCACTAGATGTCATCGGTTCCAGGAGAAGCTGTATCACGGATCCAGGGATGTCACTGCAGATGTGTTCTTGTTAGGCACAGTCCCAGGACCTACTGGATTTACAGGCTCCCCAGAAATAAAGAGCCCGTGGAAAAAGGCCTCAAATAGTGTGATAACGTTTATTTAAAAATGAACAATCAGAAAAGAACTTACTTAGCAAAGGTACAGCTGCTTATAAACGGCCAGACCGGAGGTACATGTACATAAGATAAACATAGCTTGGCACTTCCCTAGAAGGGGAAGTGCCAAGCTATGTTTATCTTATGTACATGTACCTCCGGTCTGGCCGTTTATAAGCAGCTGTACCTTTGCTAAGTAAGTTCTTTTCTGATTGTTCATTTTTAAATAAACGTTATCACACTATTTGAGGCCTTTTTCCACGGGCTCTTTATTTCTGGGGAGCCTGTAAATCCAGTAGGTCCTGGGACTGTGCCTAACAAGAACACATCTGAGGTGACAACTGTTTAAGATGGAATATTCACAAAATGTATTTGCACTTTCTACTGCATCTCAATGGACAGAAGTAAAGAGAAATCTTTCCAATGGGACACAGGCAGAAACAGAATAGAAATAGAACAAATATAGCCTTCTTTCAAAATTCAAATTTCAAATCGATTTGAAAATAACGAATATACAAAAGCGATTCCAAATATACAAAATGAATTCCAAAAACGAATCATTCTAATAGAATATGACAAAACAAAATTATTAACTTAACAAAATAATCTGAAATGAAAAAAAAAACACAAATGTCTCCATTGTGCATATTTCTAATATCATATAATTTTCAGGAACATGTTAGCAGAATTACATAAGCACATTGTACATCATTTTATTTTCATGATTTCCCATGTGGGTATAAATATGTTGTTTTGTCTGGTGTTCCATCTCAGACTATAGTGAGTTTTTTTCCTCTTTTCCTGTGTCATCAGAACAGGAAGTGTGGACAAATTTCTCCACTGGGGACATAGGCAGCAATGGATTTTTTTTATCTAGCAGAGTGAAGGAAGGTTAGAATATCTGTGAATAAAGACAGCAGAAAACCTGTCAGATGTTTAGTCTTCTCTAAATGTTTTTGCTGAAATGAACTCTTAAAAAATATAGAATCACAGGATCTTTGGCTAAAAGCAAGGGGAATGTAAAGATAATGATTTTCTGAAAACCTGCTGTCTACAGAGCAGTGTGCAGAGAGCACCATATCCCTGACAGTTGGGAGTTAGCTGGATGAAAAACTGACCTCAGTGTGTAGCCTCTGTTTGTTATATGTATCCCAAGGCTTCACTTTCAATTTTGACTGTAGAGTATCTTTAAAACAAATTTTATTCCAGAGTTAAATGGCTTTTCTAGTTCATGTTCAGCAATTATCCCGGTAACCTTAACATTAGACATGTGCATGCCAGAAATTTTCATTTAGTTTCGGATGCAACTGTTCATTGAAGAATCTTGTTTTGCCATATTTTAATTATGTTGAACCGTTTCATTTTTTGGAATTTGTGTCGTTATATTCAGCATTAGTTTCATATACATTATTCATTGGTGTATTTGAAAAATGTAGCAAATTGCTAAATATTAGTTTTCGGTTTCAATATTTTGGTTGGATTTGATATTCATATATCAAAACTATTTAGAAGGATTCAATATATTTAGGCGCAATGGAATAAATAATGCAAAATTTGGCAGCCCAAAAATTTTCAAACTTAAGAAGTGCTTTAGGCTGTGGATCTGAACTTGACTGAGTGTGACAATTACAAATCCAATTGAAATTACACATTTACTTGAATCCAAATTATCAAACAAATTTGAAAATGTAATTCATTTCCCCATTAGCCCGAACTACTATTGCATCAGGTGACATCATCCAAATGAAACAAATGCATTCATTAATTTTATTATAGCTTTTTCGGATTTGTTGACATTTGTTACTACAGTATGTCCATTCATAGATTCGTATACATTCAAATCTCAGAAAAGCAATCCATATTGAAACAAAATGTGCATGTCTACTTAACATGCTTATGGTACTTAGAAGAAGGTAATGATAGTAAATATATTCTCAATCAATCATATATAAGCATTAAATCTTTAGGCAACTTTCACACTGAGGAGTTCTTGAAGTGTTTTTGCATTAAAAAAAAGCACCTGAAAAGCTCAAGAAAAACGCTTCCTCTATGTATGTGACTGTATATCTACTGTATGTATGTGTTCACACTGAGGTGTTGAGCTTGCGGTGCAGTGTAAAAAGTCCTGCTTGCAGCATCTTGGGGGCATGTTTGGGGAGTAAAAAAAATGCCCCAAAAACACCTCTTCCCATTGAAATCAATGGAAAACGCCTGTAAAACACCTGAAAAGTACCTCAAAAATGCATGAAAAGCGCCTCTGAGAAGCATTTTTGGTGCAGTTTTTAAGTCACGTGCTCAGAAACGCCTATGCGTTTTTGCAGTGGATCAGTGTGAAAGTAACCTTAGTAAATGCCTTGCCTCTCTGCACAAAACAGATAATCTAAAGATAAATCTATTAGGTACTCAAAGGCCTTCCAAAAGAAAGTAGAAGTATAATATGAACTTTTTATTGCACCAAAGTTTTTAGCCAGTTGTGGACCTGGACAAAGCAACTCCCCTAAATGCTGTTGTAATAAAACGTCCATACTATGTTTCTGTTTTGGGAAAAAAAGGTTTACTTTCAAACTCAAGTTCTTCCTATAGTGAGTAGAAGACAACATGTAGTGCTAAAAATTTCACAGAGAATAGTAAAATATTTGTCTTTGGCAGTGGAAAATATCTGCCAGCTAATTGTACTTTCCTTTCCTTTATGCACTTATCCTTTAATTGCCCTGGTCAGCTGTTTTTTTGTTAGAGCCCTGCTTGCCTGTGGCTTTTAGTTCAGGTTTCCTATTGATCTAGCTCCATATGTGAGCACTATACCCTCTGTCATGTTCTGTCTATGTCAACAGCTCAGCATCACGTCCAGTTGTAGAACACACAGCAGCTGCTAGAACTCCAACATGTTTCAATCATTGCCTGCTCCTGGTGAAAACTGGTTTGATCATGGTCTTGGCTCTTATTCGACATCACTCTTAGAGCTGGGAATTTCAAGCTGTATTGGTTAAAAAGGAAAATAAATATAATTGTGATGTAAATCCTGACACATTGGTATTAAAAAGAATTCCAGTATCATCTACTGATATAGGACAGAATGTTGTGACCATTTAGGGAATCAGTAATTGCCTACCTTCTGTAGCAATGTGTCAGTCAAGGTAACTTATGTTCCAATACAACTGGACACAAGGATGGATATTGCTAGTAATTGGCCACTCTTTGATCTATAGTTTGAGTTAAATTGCACCTCGCCATCTCACAATGACAAAGGGTTTTACATTAGACAACTGTTTGAGAATTATGTCAGCTGTGGAGGGAAGTTATACAGTGTTCAACCTGTCCTTTTTGTCTTGCTTTTGATATTTAGAAGCTCTGACAAACTTGTTTTTAGCCCCCAGTGGGCTTTCAAACCTTTCCTTCTTTTCTGTGTTTAGCCAATCTGCTTGCTTGCTCTAGCCAGTTTTTAATCTGTCCTTTACAGAAAATGCCACTAAATGCTCAATGGCAGGCATGGCGTTTCAACTTTACAATTAAATAGTTCCAAGTCTTCAAAATGAACAGAAAACTGATGAAAATACTACTGTGCCCCCAGGAAAGAATACAAATAAGGCATCTATGAATCACCATACTTACAGTAGCAAGAAAACGTATGAAATTAATTGGTTTTCTGCAATAATTTGCCATAAAGTGTCATCTGATCCTCATCTAAGCAACAAAAATGGAAAAACACAATGAGGTTGATTTGCTAAAAATGGAGAGTGCAAAATCAGGTGCAGCTGTGTATGGTAGCCAATCAGTTTCTAACTAACAGCTTGTTCAATTAAGCTTTGACAAAAAAGCTGGAAACTGATTGGAACACATGCATGAAAATGATGATTGCACAACCCATAGTAGGCATTGCCACGCACACAGGAATAAGGGTGGCCATACATTATACAATTATCTGGAGATTTTTGGTTTAGATTTACCAAAAACCATATAATAGGAGGACAAACCTAAACAACACTTTCAGTTGTATCCAATTAAGCAGGCCCTTGCACTACATAGTTGAAGGTAAATCTAAAGGAAATTGGGCAGAAAATTGGAAGATAATTGTATAATGTATGGCCAGCCTAAGGCTGGCCATACATTATACAATTATCTGGAAATTTTTGGTTTAGATTTACCAAAAACCATATAATAGGAGGACAAACCTAAACAACATTTTCAGTTGTATCCAATTAGGCAGGCCCTTGCACTACACAGTTGAAGGTAAATCTAAAGGAAATTGGGCAGAAAATTGGAAGATAATTGTATAATGTATGGCCAGCCTTAGAGTAACAATGGTAGGGCCATCATTCATATTTATCTCCATACTTATGACCTGTAAAGGCTTTTAACGCAACGCCTATAGACAAATGTAGGTACTGTAGTTTTTCACCATTGCATCTACGTATGCAATTTTGAAGCTCATCAAATTTGGAATCTAATTACTCAACACAGCCTTACATTTTACAAAAAAATTTGGATTATATTATGTGTGTTCTGAAAATTAAGAGATGATGAACAATTACATTAATATCGTGGGGCAGGATCTCTGCTTTCAGAAAACTATAATGTGTTGGCATTTTTAGTATGTGTAAAAACAGTAGCGAAGGGGTTAAAGCCCACAACATTCTTAACCTGTTGCTGCCCACATAACACATGTGTGGTGGTTAAAGGGTTGGCATTGTCATCCACATGCCATACATTTGTGTCCCTGGGCAGTCAATGTTTCTGTGCTGAGTGCACGCTCTCAGTACAGAGACTGAGCTGTCAAATACAACTCTTGATCCGGATTAACAATTAGTAGCTGGTGGGACCAGCTCCTGATCGTGTGAGCACTATGAGAGACAATCACAGTGGTCACATGATTACAGATCCTTCATGCTCCTCGGTCATTCAGAACTTTTTTAAGGGATGCTGGGTTGGACAGGAAAGGGTTAAAAATTAACAAAAACCTTCTTAATGTAATCTTCCCCAATGACATCAATGCATTTCACCAAATTGTGAAATTTGGCCACAGTTTTCAACAAAATTTTTGGTAAATGTATTTATTTTTTTCAAGCATTTATATAATGATGACAATTTTAACAGTATGTTACTTACTGAATATTCATATCAGTTCCTGCCCTTGAGGAGCTTACAATTTAGAGTCCCTGTCTTACATGCAAAACCCTGCCATGATGAAAACGTAGGAGAAAGTGACACAGGGTTCGCACATAGGCAGAGTGTGGGACTCCAGAATCTTTCTCCAGGTGTGGAACTCGGATACTTCGAAGTGCCTTGGGTGGGAAGAAGTCTCCAACCCACTGTCTGGGTTTTGCCAAAGACCAGCATGGTGCAGTGCTAGGCACGTCACAGCAAAAAGCTGGTGTGGCTAAATTAAACTACATTTTCCCAACGCATTAAATTCAAACTGCTCACTCTGACCTATAAGGCCATTCACAACACTGCCCCTAACTACCTCACCGACCTGATTCCCAGGTACCACCCTACCCGTACCCTTCGCTCTTCACAGGACCTCCTTCTATCTTGCTCCCTGGTCTCCTCCTCCCACGCACGACTGCAAGACTTCTCCAGGTCCTCCCCCATCCTCTGGAACTCAGTACCCCAATCCATCAGACTGTCACCTTCCCTTCTCACCTTCAGGCGCTCCCTGAAAACCCACCTCTTCAGGGAAGCCTACCCCACCCTCACCTAACAGCCGCTGCCCTTCCCTCCTCCTACCACTCCAATCCCCCACAGCCATTTCCTCCTGTACCTCTACCCCCTCCCTCCTAGATTGTAAGCTCAAAAGAGTAGGGCCCTCTTACCCCTTGTGTGCTGTTTGATGTTACTGTACTGTTTCATGTATTGTCCCCCCCTCTATTGTACAGCGCTGAGCAAACCCTTTGGCGCTATATAAACTCGATAAATAAATAAATAAATACATTTTGGACGTGGCTTTTTAGTCTAATTAGAAACAACAAAGAAACACAACTAGGGAATTATCCCAAATTACATTCACCCCTTATACACACTGTCCCCTCTCTCTGCATCGTGCACCCCTGTATGAACGTACCTTGTTTTTCTCTATACCCACAGCTCCCACTCCTTTTTTACATTATCTCCTCCTTGTACAGACTGCTCCCCTGTCATATATGCCTCTCCCAGCCTATCACTGGTTTGTATATATGTATGTCTGTACACAGTACAGGACAGTACTGAAGGGCAGGAGGGCATAGTAGAGGGGGGCATGAAGGTACAGAACAAAGGGGCAGGAGGGATACAAGGCAGGCAAGAGGGCACAGTACAAGGTGGGCAGGAGGACACAGTTCAGGATGGGTAGGAGGCACAGTACAGGGCGAGCATGAAGGCACAGTACAGGGTGGGTGGAAAAGCACAGTACGGGGGAAGGAGAGCACAGTACAGAGTGGGTAGAAGGGCACAGTACAGAGTGGATAGGAGGGCATGGTACAGAGTGGGCAGAGAGGCACATTCCTGGAGAGCAGGAGGAC
This sequence comes from Staurois parvus, assembly GCF_062004578.1. Lineage (NCBI taxonomy): Eukaryota > Metazoa > Chordata > Amphibia > Anura > Ranidae > Staurois > Staurois parvus. The sequence continues at coordinate 190,697 of NW_028318218.1, forward strand.
ACATAGTGGGCAGGAGGACACAGTACAGGGTAGGTAGAAGGACACAGTACAGGGTGTGCAGGAGGGCACAGTACAGGGCGGGCAGGAGGGCACAGTACAAGGGTCACTGCTTATAGGAGAGAGTAAAGGGGTCACAGCTGGCAGTGCACTAGACAGAGCTTTCTTCCATCCCTGCACTGTGCACAGCCTGAGCACATGCACTAAGATCTCATGCTCCCCACACAGCACACACTGGAGCTGAGATCAGATTCCCTTACACACAACCACGATCTGCACAGTGTATAGTTGTCTACTGCATTTAGTTCTGACCTGTGAAGTTCCGTGGTCAGAACAGCAGCTCAGTTGCAGTAGCCTGCTCTATTCTGTGCAGATCGTAGCTGTGTGTAAGGGAATTGAATAGGTAGGAGAATCTCTAAGTGCTGGGCTCAATCTGTGTACCATGCAGGGATGGGAGACTGCCGGAACAGTGTCAGTCTCCCATCCCTGCAGGGGGGTCCAGCTTACCACAGCAGCCCCCTAGATCCAGCCACTGCTCCTGTGTACTGCTCCTGCCTCTGCCGCCCTCCTCTCTTATATATCCCATGTGATCGGAGCAGTACACATCCCGCCCACACACGCAGCGTCAGTAGTAAAATTCTCGTCCTTAGGGGGTTCTTCCTTAACCACTGCGAAATGCCAAAGGAGAGCAAGAGAATGCAGGGGGGGAGGTAGGGGCCCCCTATGTACCTGGAACCTCTGTTCAAGGCCCAGGTTGGCCCTTGCGTTAAGACAGCCCTGGTAAGGTGTGTGTCTAGGTGCACACAGTCCTTATAATGAAGGCTTTGGCATAGCTCAAGGCTCCACCCATGAAACAAGAGGTCCCTGCCTAGGGGCAGGAGGGCACCAATCTTTCCCAGGAGTCAAGGAGACTGCATGGGGCAGCCAGAGATGTATGTATTCACAATGCTGGTGCAGTTGGTGACAGAGCAACATATATAGAAACGATGAAAACACTTTGCACACTTTGGTAAGTTGATTCACATAAAGCTTTTCCATCTTAAAAATTATTGAGAAGACTACACATGGCACTAGGCATGTTAAGCACTTGAGTATTTATTCATTCCAATGGCCAGAAGGAATTAATATTGTGGCCAAAGGAAAGAACAAGTGCCCAAGTGCTTGACACGCCTGAATGTGTTTGCTTAGTATGGCTTAGGTGCATTTTTGAAGCTGCTTTTCTCCTGCTAGCAGAAAAGCATTTACAAAAGCCCCAGTTTGAATGAAGCCTCAGTGTCCACGTCACGCATAGAAACAACAGTTAAACTTTCCCAGTTTTACACAGTGCATCTTCTGTATACGGCAATAAATTGTTGCACTGTCAAAAATTCAGACAGGTGTATACAGAGCACATATTACTCATGAGTGTATTATCATCCGCTCGCCAGACTGCAAAGAAGCCAGCACTGAAAGCAACAGATAATATTAATAATGCAATACGCTGATTTCTCCATTGAGAACACCTACAGCTTCACATTGCATTTCTCACACTAATATGTATGCCTTTTCCATTAGAGTACATTTGTATTGTTCTGAGTTATTCCAAGAGAAAGCTATCAAACAGGCGTTAACTGAAATGGAAATAGGAGCTAAGTGGTTATACGCCATAAGCTAGAAAGTCAGCCCAGTGCTGCAGGTCTGAATTATATTAACATTAAATATTAGCTAAACTGAAAGAACACTGAAGCAGATCAAGTAATGTATAGGTTTGGTTGGCGTATTTAACTCAATGAAAGGAATGCTTCACTAACATTAAAAAGTGATACCTTGTAATTGCAGTATACACTATTTTATAATGTAATGTTATTAAAAGTGACCTTTTTTCCATCTGCAACCAGCTATTATTTTTCAAAGCTAGAAACTATCCAATGGTAGAGATAGGGATGTCAGGTGGGAGGGTTTTAAAGCGTATGTTTTTGGTAGAGCGTAGTTTTTGGTAGAGAGAAAAGGTTAAAATCCATACCAGATTATTTTTTTGTTGCCTGTGTCCTTTTGGGGAGCTTTCCCTTTACTTCCTGTTCCATAGACTCAACGGGGAGTGAGAGGAAATCCCTCCAAAGTGAAATATATTCCAAAAAAGTTCATGGACACTAAAAAAAAAAAAAAACTGGTACGGGTTTAACCCCTTCCTAATTTATCAAAAAATTTAACCATAACTAAAGGCACCTGTACAATGGTCCTAATAAGTACCAATTACAATTACTATGTAACACACAAGTCTCATAAACTAAACAAAAAACTTCCTCTACCTTTCCTGTATAAGCCAAACCCTCACATGCTCTCCCACACAGACTCTGCAGATCACAGTAGGAGGGTTTCAGTAACTGAATCAAAGAAGAATACAAGGTTCATTTGGGCGCTTCTGCATAGGCAAGACCTCTGAGATGTTGATACTCCTGGTCACCATGTGAGGAGGGAGATATGTAGGAACAAAGACACTAGAGCAGCCCTTCAATGAGTGGAAGCAAACTCTTACAAGGAAAATAAACAAACAAGGAAGGCTCTTCCAAATGCAGTAGTATAGGCAATTTAATAGGACACAAGGTTAAAAACACTTACAAAAAGTCGTAGAATGCAGGCTCACCAAATGACAAATAAATCCAGCCACGATCCTGTCTATGTCAGTGGGAACCTGGTTGACCAACCAGAGGCTGCAGTGCTGGTGGAACACAAAAACAAGATGACTGCCACATTTCCGGGGTTGACATGGAGCGCACGTCAGGGGAGGGGCGGTAGTGTGTTTCAGAGCATACTCAGAAGCTCCTTCTTTAGACCATTAAGGCCTGATGTTGGTTGACCAACTACAGGCTTTCAGACCAGCAAGGACACCACTGATAGCAACACCCTCTACAACATATTCTCACCCACTGTGGTGCAAGTGGGTACAACCTACATGAGAGAGCGAGCAATGCAGCATTGTTGCCAACTCATCACAGGAAGCTGCATTTGTTAGACACCACTGACAGGAACAACAGGTATTTGTGGGACTTTGAAACAATTATAATTAAAGTATACCTAAAACCCCAACTTTTTTTTTTCCGTTTTGGATAGAGTGGAGAGGGATTAGACCTCCTTTCAGTTTTTATTGCTGTCTGTGTCCGTTACTGAGATTCACTTCTTCTGTTTGTCCAGTTTACTGTTATCTTTGAAAGTGAAAGTTAAAAAAAAAAAATCTTAGTTCCAGTGAAGGGAACTCTTAAGGCGTCAGCATTTCAAGATATTTTGGACAGTTTATGCTCCCAACTTTGTGGGAACAGTTTGGGGATGGCCCCTTCCTGTTCCAACATGACTGCGTACCAGTGCACAAAGCAAGATCCATAAAGACATGGATGAGCAATTTTGTGGTGGAGGAACTTGACTGTCCTGCACAGAGTCCATACTTCAACCCAATAGAACACCTTTGAGATGAATTAGAGCAGAGAATGAGAGCCAGGCCTTCTCATCCGACATCAGTGCCTGACCTCACAAATGCACTTCTGGAAGAATGGTCAAACATTCCCATAGACACACTCCTAAACCTTGTGGACAGCCTTCCCAGAAGAGTTGAAGCTGTCATAGCTGCAAAGGGTGGGCCGACTCAATATTGAACCCTACGGACTAAGACTGGGATGCCATTAAAGTTCATGTGTGTGTAAAGGCATATATAAATATATATATATATATATATATATATATATATATATATTTTGTCTAGCCATTTGTGAGGTGATGTACGAGTCAATCCTTGCTGAAGGTAAATGTTCGAACCCCCTGAAGTACATTCAAGTTTTATTGAATATGTAGTTAAATAATATTTTGAACTTTGTGACCTATATGCTCTTAACATTTCCTATATAGTTGGACTTTGTTCAGGATACACCTGTCCTGGGAGTCTCCGACACATGTCAGCAGCATTATCAAAGCTTGAATACATAGGTGGGCTGTCACAACAATAGTGAATAAAAATACTCTTTAGGTACACTTTAAAAATGTTAAATGGCTGAAAGGTTCATATCACTAAATATGTTGGTAATGACCCATACAGGTTTATTTTGAAAGAGTACACAAAAATATTGTTTGGGCCTGTATCAGGAAATAAAACCATTGCATACACCATAGTTCCATGTAGAAGCAGACTTTACCATCTACAACTAGATATTTTTCCACCACTGCAGTAAGCACAATTGTCAACTTTTAGGCCTTGCTGTCCTAGGAATAGGACTGCTGCAATTTAGAATTGAAGAAAAGAGCCCCAGGAGACTATTAATTTTATTCCCTAGGTCTAACCATATTTTGGCATTGTTTGACTAAATTATTAAGTTAACATGTGTTGTGTCTAAACATCCAGTCAAACATTTCAAACATTCAGGAGTTCTTTCCAACCCCCCCCCCCCCATATATAAATATATACAGTGAGGAACAGAAGTATTTGAACTCCCTGCGATTTTGCAGGTTCTCCCACTTAGAAATCATGGAGGGGTCTGAAATTCACATTGTAGGTGCATTACCACTCTGAGAGACAGAATTAAAAAAAAAATTCAGGAAATCACATTGTATGATTTTTAAAGAATTTATTTGTCTTGCACTGCTGAACATAAGTATTTGAACACCTAAGAAACTGCAAGAATTCTGGCTCTCAAAGACCTGTTACTGTGCCTTTAAAAAGTCCACCTCTACTCCACTCATTAATCTAACTTAGTAGCACCTGTCTGAGCTCTTTAAAGACACCTGTCCACCCCACAGTCAGTCAGACGCCAACTACTACCATGGGCAAGACCAAAGAGCTGTTAAAAGACACCAGAGACAAAATTGTGAACCTCCACAAGGCTGGAAATGGCTACGGGCAATTGCCAAGCAGCTTGGTGAAAATAGATCAACTATTGGAGCAATTGTTAGAAAATGGAAGAGGCTAAAGACGACTGTCAGTCTCCCTCAGACTGGGGCTCCATGCAAGATCTCACCTCGTGGGGTATCACTGATGATAAGAAAGGTGAGGAATCAGCCCAGAACTACAAGGGAGGAGCTGGTCAATGACATGAAGAGAGCTGGGACCACAGTTTCAAAGGTCACTGTCGGTAGAACACTACGCCGTCATGGTTTCAAATCATGCATTGCACGGAAGGTTCCCCTGCTCAAGTCATCACATGTTCAGTCCCATCTGAAGTTTGCCAGTGACCATCTGGATGATCCAGAGGAGGCATGGGAGAAAGTCATGTGGTCAGATGAGACCAAAGTAGAACTTTTTGGTCTAAACTTCACTCGTCGTGTTTGGAGGAAAAAGAAGGATGAGTTGCATCTCAAGAACACCATCCCTACTGTGAAGCATGGGGGTGGTAACATCATGCTCTGGGGGTGCTTTTCTGCGAAGGGGACAGGACGACTGCACTGTATTAAGGAGAGGATGAATGGGGCCATTTATTGTGAGATTTTAGGCAACAACCTCCTTCCCTCAGTCAGAGCATTGAAGATGGGTCGTGGCTGGGTCTTCCAACATGACAACGACCCGAAGCACACAGCCAGGATAACCGAGGAGTGGTTCCGTAAGAAGCATATCAAGGTTCTGGAGTGGCCTAGCCAGTCTCCAAACCTAAATCCAATAGAACATCTTTGGAGGGAGCTGAAACTCTGTGTTGCTCAGCAACAGCCCCGAAACCTGACAGATCTAGAGGAGATCTGTGTGGAGGAGTGGGCCAAAATCCCTGTTGCTGTGTGTGCAAACCTGGTCAAGAACTACAGGAAATGTTTGACCTCTGTAATTGCAAACAAAGGCTTCTGTACCAAATATTAACACTGATTTTCTCAGGTGTTCAAATAGTTATGTTCAGCAGTGCAAAACAAATAAATTCTTTAAAAATCATACAATGTGATTTCATGAATTTGTTTTTTAATTCTGTCTCTCAGAGTGGGAATGCACCTACAATGTGAATTTCAGACCCCTCCATGGTTTCTAAGTAGGAGAACTTGCAAAATCGCAGGGTGTTCAAATACTTCTGTTCCTCACTGTATTTCCAAAAGCAAAAATTAAAAAAAAATTGAAATAATGAAATATTTTGTAATTTTACATATTTAAATTTCTAGCCAGAAGGTGATGAATGTGAAGCAGTAGTTTTTGGGGTTTAGATTGTTGATTTGCCAAGAACACAGGCTAAACACAAAAATCATCTGAATAACTCAAAGAAGAGACTCCTTTCTCACCTGTAGAGGCAGTTAAAAATAGGTCTTCAGTCTGCAGGACTGCAGAACATTTTCATCGGTGGATCTGGCCAATAAGTCTATTGATATCCAACTTCTTTTAACAGACCAGGCTGCTTATAATGATCAACCATTATTAATTTATTTAAAATCTTTATCCCAAAAGGAAAAATAAACTGTTTGCTATAACTGCTTAAAAAGTGTTTTTTTTTAATCCTTAGTAAGGTCCATCTAAATTCACTGGTCCATGTAACACTACCCTCTCCCCAGACTGAGAAGGCTGGTAGTCCGATGATGCCTCCATTGCTTCTCCATCCAGAGTAGAGACATCCTAAGACAAGAAGTGTGTTAATGGCCAGATCACCAGCTGAAAATAAAGAAAAAAAGGTCTAAAAAAACCTAATGCAGCAATCACATTTAATGATTGTTAAGCAGACATTTTCCTGGGTACTTCAATAATGTCTCCAGGGAGTGGGTTGGAGCAGTTGTCCTGAGTGGGCTGCAACAATGGCTTCCGGATAGTTAATGTTTGGGTGGCCTTGGGAATATGCAATAGGCCCAATTAGAATGCAATCTAGGAAACATAACTGGACCATGTCTTCCCCAACTAACTGAAAACAGTACACAAATATATAGGAAGATATTTTATAGTTACTTGTTTTAAACTTTTTTTTACATTTCTTCAATTGCTTCCTGGTTTCTGGCCTAGGCGAAAAGTATGTCATAAACCCCAAGTGTCTTCAAAGGCATTTTATTTTTCTTTCATTGGGAGGAGGGGCTTCTCAACTAAGCATGCCCACGCCCTGTCTGCATGCCTGAGCTAAAGGCAGTTGGATTCCAGGAAGTAAATGCTACATGAATCATTTGCTCTTACTCAAGATGGCCAAGATTAAAAATGCTGGGGCAGGGGGAGGGGGAGTCACAAGTGAATTCTCAACAAAATAAAGCATGGTGACGTGGATGGATGGGTGCGTTTGCTTTGAAAAAGGCAAAAATGTTTAGGACACAATATGCAAGGGTTAGAACATCTGTTCATTATCTACTGCTGTTTGTGACCAGGCTGGAAAGATTCACCTCTCTATTTCTTCTGCTAACTATTCTCACCAAAACAAAAATTGGGGCCAATCTTTAAAGTTTCGAATTGCCATCAGAGAAAGAGATATCCCCTCACTTTTCTTCTCATTTCTTGTATTTCCAGGGCAGAACGTTAATGGACGTCTCTACAGTGGGAAACAAAGCAAAAAAATAACCCAATGGGGCTGTAACCTTTTCCAACTCTAAACATAGATAGGAAAGAATATCATATTTACTTGCTTTAAACCATTTATTTTTAATTTCTTCAGTTACTTCCTGGTTTCCATGCCTAGGCAAATGATGTTATAGATCCCAGGAGTCTTCACAAGGGGTGGGAGGGTTCTCAGCTGAGCCAATACCTGAGCTAAGGGCAAATTAAATGCTACAAGAATCATCTGCCCTTACTCAAGATGGCCAGTGCCAGAAATACAAGGGGGGTGTTTATCAAAATGAATTCTCAACAAAATAAATCATGGAGACATGTATGGATGGGTGAGTTTGCTTTGAATATTTCCAATAAATTAAATAGCATTTTTGGTTTGTGGCACTCAGATGCAGCACAGTTCCACTTTATGGAAAAAAAAAATGAAAACCTATATTGTTTGGCTTTAAACGGCCACCTCTTGTACATAATCAAACATCATACAAGTTTACTGATGATATTTGCCTTAATTGTAATTTTCCTTTAATATCCCATATAACCTTTTATACAAATTGTTGCCAAGTAAATCATTTGTTTTATGATCATTTCTCATTTGAAATCTGTTTCAACAGAAAGTATTGCAGAGAAGCTATGCTCTTTTAAAATAAATTGTCATTTTGCTTGTTTCAAATAGACTTTTCCTTTTTGTTATCAAATGACATTTTTGGACATTGCAACCATATCTCTGAAACATTTGCATAATTTTGCATACATTATGTATGTCAGATTTGTACAGAGGCATAATATTCGATTGGCGTGGCCTCGGCAGAATACAGATTATTCCTTTATCATCCTAGTGACAGTAACTGGTAACCAAGTGTCATCCTTTTATTACGGTGCATATGAATGTTCACAAAATTCTGCTTCTTGAAACAAAAAAGCATGGAAAGAAATAAAGCTGGAGGATAAAAATCAATTATTACTTTTCCTTGTGATTCAGAAAAATTAGGGTGAAAATTGATGTATGATGGAGGATCAGATATAACCTTTAATTTGTGAAAATAGAAAATGTTAGCTTTTTTTTTTTTTTTGGTTAGTACAAATAACATAGCTGTATTTGTGAGGTGAAGCTCTGCTGACTTTCATTGTCCAATCATTTGCATGCAGAAATGCTATTTTTTTTTTTGCATGTGATTGGGTATTCTTTGCACAGTGAATTTTCACAACATTCACAAATAAGCAGCCTATTTGCCTTTAGCAAACCGATTACAAAGGGCTTCATCCCTTCCAGGTCTCTTTTCTTTAAAGTGATAATAGCTTACCTGCTCTGTGCAATGGTTTTGCACAGAGCAGTCCCATTCATCCTCTTCTTGGGGCCCCCACCTGCACTGCTGTTTCCTCCCTCATCCAATGCCCCCATAGAAAGATGCTTTCAATTGGGGGCACTCGTGTGGGCTCGCTCCTGAGCCTCCCTGCCTTGATGCAGGGCAGCTTGGCCCCACCCCCTGCTCCCTCAGCACTGGATTTGATTGACAGGAGTGGAAGTTATATTTAAACACAGCAACAAATCACCCTATAATGACCCAGAAAAGTAATCCACCTCCACCCTTGAAGGCTAATTGAACAAAATAATAAAACTTGCATCCCTGTGAGGAGGAGCTGTTTTCACCTAGATTTTATGTGAGTTACCAATAAAGGAGGATATGTTATAGACTATCTGTGACTGTGGATTTTCTTGAAAATGGAAGTAAAACCCTAGTATTTGGATACAATCGGTTGGAGGAGAAACTAACCCAGAGTGGTGTCCTGCCCTGATGTTTTTGATATAGGGTAATTACCCATCAGTATATGAGTTGGAGAGTGTTGTTTTGGTCTTAGGGGATCACTGAGATATACACTTGCAGTGTTAATTGGGATTTGTTTTTACACATGGTGTTTTTGACACTTTTGTTATGAGTGTGTTTCACTTATATTTATATTCACTAGAGAATTTTTGCATGTGTATAGATTCTCCTCCATAGAGTATACACATTTATAAAGGATTTTGCATGTTGCGTGGCACGTGTGTTGTATTATATAAAAGGTATGACACTATGTCAAGTTTTTTCTTTTTGAGGTGTACTGTCATCAGGATTTGCGGATATTGAGAAGGAGTGTTTGATGAAAGAAGAAAGAAAATGACTATTTACACCTGTGGGGATTATTTTTTTGGATTATATTTTTTTGGATTATTATATATTTTTTGGATTATCATTTCTTTGGATTATATATTTTGTATTTTTTGAATTTTGGATATTTGGGACATTCTTGTGGTTTCATGTCTTTATGTGGGTTTTATTTTATTATTTTGTTTATTTTTGTTATTTATTTGTTGTAAGGAGTGGAAGTTAATGGCTCCCCCTGCTATCAATCTTCCCAGTGAGGAGGGACAGAGCCAGAAGAGCCACAGCTCTCTTGCACATCACTGGATTGCAATGGGGCTCAGGTAAGTATAAGGGGGTGAGGGGGGGGGGGTCTGTGACACAGAAGGTTTTATACCTTAATGCATAGAATAAAACGTGAGGCTTTAGAACCACTCTCAAGCATATATCAGAGAAATGTAAAAAAAAAAAGCATGTGCAGTTCATCATGAGGTTATATCGTAGCACAGTATTTGTGCATAGTTTTTTATGGAAATGTTTAAGAATTAAATTGTTTTTAGGCTGCATGAAAGTTGTGAATTTTAGACCCAGAATAGTCATCAAAACAACTACTTGTCCTGGGAATGTGGAGGGGAATTGATGTGCAACTTATTTTTCCCAAGCAGAGGCAAGGAGCAGAGGGTTAAGGTAGAACTTGAGGCAAAACTTATGGGTAGGGTAAGGGAGGGTTAGAACCCTGTCACTTTTTTTTTGCCATCCATGACCCATTGGGGAGATTTCTCTTCACTTCCTGTCCCATAGCAAAACAAAAAGTGAGAGGAATATCCTCCGAAGTGAGGGAATCCCATGTTGCCACCAAAGTCACAAGAACTAGTGTCCTCATTGGAAGAGTTTTCCACTAATACTGTTCTGGTGACAACAAAATTTGGGATTTACTTTCACTTTTAATGATTACCGTAAACAGGACAAAAAGAGAGGGTGATTCTCCCTAACGGGAGCACAAACTGCATAAAAACCTCATAGATATTCTAATCCTCTCCTCTCTATCCAAAACTAAAAAAAAAAAAAAAAAAGTTTTGTCTTTGAACTCTTCAATCGTTCACCCAGTGTAATAAACCTGAGATATGTAGGGGGAGATTTACTAGAACCGTAGCACTCAGAATGTTTGCTTCTAACTTCAGCTTATTCAATTAACCATTAGCCGCCCGGCCAATGGCCGTTTGGCGGCTTCAAAAGTGTCTCTGCATTCCGGGTGCACGCCATTTGGCGTGCTCCCGCACATGCACAGTTTGCGCTAATGCAGAGCGGCGCAGCAGTGCGATCTGTCACCGGCCGTGCACCTCGGACACGGCCGATGACAGATCCGAGTACCGGCTCCCATTGCTGGTACCATGTGACCTGCTGTGACCAATCACAGCAGGTCACATGACAGTTGTATACAATGGATGGCTTCATTCATGATGCCATCCATTGTTTTACTAGTGCCTAGCTGTGAATGGTCACAGCTAATCACATGCACATGTCATGTGATTAGCTGTGACCAAATCACAGCTAAGCACAAAAAAAAAAAAAAAAAAGAAAAAGCTGAATGAATCTATTTCATTCAGGTAAATGCTTGCTTATAGCAAAGTAATTCTTTGCTATAAGCAAATTGTGTAAAAAAAAAAAAAAAAATACTGATCACTTCCCCAAAGTAGTACAATGTTACTATGGTAACATTGTACTACTTTGGTCATAGTAAAATATGAAAAAAAATCTTAAAAAAAATTTAAAAAAATGTAATAAAAAATTAAATATAATAAAAAAAATAAAAAAAAATAAAAAATATATATATATTTTTTTTCATACTGTCACCAGTCAGTGTTCCTGTTCACCACCATGCCAGTTATATGATGACGCTGTACTGCACTGGTGACAGTATGTAAAAAAAAAAATTGTGAAAATAATTTTTTAAATTTTTAAATTTTCCGAAAAATTATGACAAAAAAATACAACTTCAAAAAACTCGCCATGCCTCTTATGAAGTACGTCGGACTGTCTACTCTGCAAAAAGGGGTCATTTGGGGTCATCTGTACTGTTCTGACATTCTTGGACCTCAAGAAATTAGATTGGCTGTCAGTACTTCAGGATTGATCAATATTCAGATCTATACCATAGTTTGTGAACTCTATATCTTTCCTACAAACTAAAAAATACATCCTAATTTGGGTTATTTTCACCAAAGACATGTAGCAGAATACATCTCGGCCTAAATTTATGAAGAACAATTATTTATTTGTAAACTTTTATATCAGAAACAAAGAAAAATGTGTTTTTTTTTCAAAATTTTTGTTTTTTTTTTGTTAATTTAGCAAAAAATAAAAACCCAAGCTGAGATTAAATACCACCAAAAGAAAGCTCTAGTTGTGTGAAGAAAATGATAAAATTTTAGTTTGGGTACAGTGTTGTATGACCGCGCAATTGTCATTCAAAGTGTGAGAGCGCTGAAACCTGAAAAATGGCCTGGGCAGGAAGGTGTAAAATTGCACGGTATTGAAACGGTTAAACATTGACAATAAAACCTGGAAGCTGATTAGTTTCTATGCAGAGCTGCTCCAGATTTTGCACTCTCCAGGTTTAGTAAATCTCCTACAAAGGGGTGATTTACTAAAGGCAAATAGACTGTTCGCTTTGCAAGGGAATTTGCCTCAGAGCTTAGTAAGATTACCCAATCATGCTTAGAGAAAATAAAAGTAAAAACTCATTTTTGCTTGCACATGATTCAGTAAGCTCGGGGGCAAATTCCCTTGTAAAGTACAACTTCCCTTGCAAAGTGAACAGTCTATTTGCCTTTAAAAAATCAATCTCAAAGGGTCTCATCTGTGCTGTGTCTCTTCTTTGAAAAGCTCTTCCGAGGATAGAGGAGAGCAAAATCAAATCTTCGTTTCATCTGGTAAAAAGTTGACAGTATTTGTATGTGTTTTACAACATGGAAAAGTTTGAGAACAAAAACTTTCTTTGGGCTGAGTGTGAATTCTGAGTTTTCACCTGGAATAGTCACCCTAATTGACAGTATAAAAATGTAGCTCTTGGTGCCGGAGTTTTTTGCTATTGCTAGCATATTTCTTGCTGTTGTGAAGCAGCCCAATTGTTTCAGTATATTAATTTATGTTTTACTGTATCTATTTTAAATTGCCAGTGTTGAGCGAAGGTGATCACAAACCTTAGATCTAGGCTCTGGAAGAAATCTGCTCTGTATTTTTCCCCCTAAACTAGGAACACATTTGAATACATATGTTTTATTCATGCATCTCTTGGGACAGGACATATTGTTACAGAGTCCATGAAATCTCTGACAGCTCTAAGAAATATCTTTTATCTCTTGATTGGAACTTTGGATAGAGAAGTGGGAAAAAGACTCCGGGGAGGAGGTTTTTTTGGCAAACATTCCTTTTTTTGTAGATGAATCTCTATTTTTGTGTTATATTGCTCTGAAGGAACAAGTAAGCCATGTGTCGATATTAGATGATGGCTACCAAAGGCATGCAATGTCCCCAGGATCAAGCAGTGACCAGGTATATTAGCAGTTTGCAGATCAATGGAGACCATTGGGTTATTTTAACCTATAAACTATTATTTCTCCAAGACAGTAGCAATGTGCCAGTGTTTTCTATATAAATATGCTTATGTGTGTCCTTATAAATTAGGGAAATGAGGCATACTGTCCTCAAAGGCCCATCATGTTAATGCCCATTATAGCTTCATGGGAATACATTTGCAGTCAGATAGTCATTGTAACAACCTCCATTATTATGCTATTGACTCTACGTTTTCTGTACAGGGAGTCTAAATATGACTGTGTACCCCAGTAAGCACCAAAAAGCAGTAACAGACCTGGCAGACATACCCATCCCTACAAAGTGACCTACTCAAATAGAGGTGAACCAAAGAAGTTTGACAATGTCTGGGGGGGGGGCATGGATTGACTCTAGTTTTTCTGTACAGAGTCTAAATATGACTGTGTAGCCCAGAAGGCACCAAAAAGCAGTAACAGACTTGGTAGACATACCCATATCTACAAAGTGACCTACTCAATTAGAGGCCGTCTGGACGGCATGGATTAACTCTACTCTTAAAGTGATTCTAAAGGTAGTGTTTTTTTAATAACTAACATGGCATACTTACCAGCTTTGTGCAATGGTTTTGCACTGAGCAGCCCCATGTCTCTTCTTTTTGGGCCCTTCGCAGGAGGTCCTGGCTCCTCCCCTCTGCTGAGTGCCACCAATAGCAAGCCTCTTGCTATGGGGGCACTGCAGTAGGCTCACTTCTGAGCCACGCTCTTGTGAATGGGCATTGTCCATTCACACATAGAGCGCGGCTTGGCCCACCCCCCCCCCCACTCTCTCCTTATTGGCTCACTTGCTGTGATTGACAGCAGCAGGAGCCAATGGCCCCCGCTGCTGTGAGAGGAGAGAGAGACCCCAGAGAGCTGCTGCTCTCAAACACATTGCTGGATTGAGAGGGGGCTCAGGTGATTAGAAGGGGGGGATGGAGGGGAAGATCACCACACAGAAGTTTTTTTTTACCTTACTTCATAAAATACATTAAGGTAAAAAACCTTCTGCCTTTAGAACTACTTTATTGTTTTGGACTGATTTCTGTATGAACTGATTCTTATGGATGATATTATGTACTGTATTGTGCTTAATCTGCTTTTCCCCACCATTCAATAGTATTGATTAAAGGGGAACTTCACTCTCTCAATCAACATTGACTATTTGCAATCTTTATGCTGCTAGCATTAATAAATAGATATGAAAGTACACTATATTGCCAAAAGTATTGGGCCAGCTCTCCAAATCATTGGATTCTGTTTTTTCAATCACCTCCATGGCCACAGGTGTATAAAATCAAGCACCTAGGCATGCAGACTGCTTCTACAAACATTTGTTAAAAAAAGGGACACTGTCAGGAGCTCAGTGAATTCAAGCGTGGTACCATGATAGCTTGCCACCTGTGCAATAAATCTATCTGTGAAATTTCCTTGCTACTAAATATTCCACGGTCAACTGTTAGTGGTATGATAACAAAGTGGAAGCAACTGAGAACAACAGCAACTCAGCCACAAAGTGGTAGGCCACGTAAAATGACAGAGTGGGGTCAACGCATGCTGAAGCGCACATTGCACAGAAGTTGCCAACTGTCTGCAGAGTCAATAGCTAAAGACCTCCAAACTTTCTGTGGCCTTCAGATTAGGACAACAACAGTGTGTGGAGAGCTTCATGGAATGGAGTTCCATGGCTGAGCAGCTGCATCCAAGCCTTACATCATCAAGTGCAATGCAAAGCGTCGGATGCAGTGGTGTAAAGGACGCCGCCACTGGAATCTAGAGCAGTGGAGACATGTTCTCTGGAGTGATGAATCACGCTTCTCTGTCTGGAGGCAATCCGATGGACGTGTCTGGGTTTAACAATTGCCAGGAAAACGGTACTTACTTGACTGCATTGTGCCAAGCATAACGTTTGGTGGAGCAATTAATGCTCCCAACTTTGTGGGAACAGTTTGGGGATGGTCCCTTCCTGTTCCAACATGACTGCGCACCAGTGCACAAAGCAAGGTCCATAAAACCATGGATGAGTGAGTTTGGGGTAGAGGAACGTGACTGGCCTGCACAGAGTCCATACTTCAACCCAATAGAACACCTTTGAGATGAATTAGAGCAGAGAATGAGAGCCAGGCCTTCTCGTCAGACATTAGTGCCTGACCTCACAAATGTGCTTCTGGAAGAATGGTCAAACATTCCCATAGACACACTCCTAAACCTTGTGGACAGCCTTCCCAGAAGAGTTGAAGCTGTTATAGCTGCAAAGGGTGGGCCAACTCAATATTGAACCCTACAGACTAAGACTGGGATGCCATTAAAGTTCATGTGTGTGTAAAGGCAGGAGTCCCAATACTTTTGGCAATATAGTGTATATTATATTTACTTGTTTTAAACTGTTTGTTTATGTTTCTTCAGTTACTTCATGGTTTCTTGTTTAGGCAATTGACATCACACATCCCAGGAATTTTCAGGAGGGGAAGATAGGTTTTCTCAACTAAGCACGCCCTCCTGCTTGTATGCCTGAACTAAGGATAGATGGATTCCAGGAAGTCAATGCTACATGAATCATCTGCCCTCACTCAAGCTGGCCACAGGCAGAAATGCTATGGTTGTTTTTCAAAGTGGTTTCTCAGCAAATTAAAGCGTTGAGACATGGATGGATAGGGGAGTTTGCGTTGAATATTAAAAATGAATTAAATAGCATTTTTGCTTTGTGCTGCTCAGGTGCAGTGTAGTTCTGCTTTAGGTATCTGTTCCCTCCTTCATTATACTTTTCCTCCTGGAATTGACATATAGATTTTGGTTCTATGTTGCCTCTATCTTATTATGGCGTTGAACTAATTGCAGTATTTTTGATTGTGGGATGAGGAGTATGTTGTACTAGCCGCAGGCATAGTTGTCAAGATTTAAAAAAAAATTTTAGGGACACTTTTTTTCCTGTATGTCCAGAAAGACAGTGTAGGTGGAGCAGTATGATAATTAGGGGTGGGGCATTAATTGTGGGTGTGACCTAACCTGAAAAAGAAGATGATGGAGTGCAAATGCTCTGTGCCAAAAATGGATGTGGTTTAAATTATGCTAAATATTGGGCATGGCTTAACAGGGGTGTGGAGTCTGGAATTTTCTTGAGCTCCCCCCATGCAATTTTGCTCTCCACCCCAACATCCCAAAAAACAAATAAAAACACACATAGACTTATCTAAAAAAACTAAATAATGTAAAATAACTGGTCCACACTCACTGATTTGTTGCTAAAGGTTACATCATATCATTACCACTCACTGATTGGTTTCTAGAGGTTACTGCAGTTAGTACAGGACTATGGTCAGAAACTGCAGGAGTAGTACAGGAATTGGTCAGAGACTGCAGGCATAGTACAGAAGAGAGTCAGAGACTGCAGACATAGTACAGGAGCCACAGATAGTTCTTCGTAATTCTGCACGAGCCTGGAGCAGTTTAAACAAAATTAAAACTTTCCTGTTGGCATTTGCTATGCGGGAAGGAGGTCTGCAACAGACTGGAGACTTTTTGTTTATTTTCGGCAGACTAATTTGAAGTACAGAGGCTCCTGTGAATTAAGCTAATGTCCTGGCCTTTTCTATGTCAATCCACTGGGGCAATCTGGTGGTTTGATACAAAAGTGACCGGGAGTTTAGTTTATTAATAAGAAACTGCAGCACTGCAGATTAGTCTGCCGGACCCGAAAATGAAAAAATAGTCCCCAGTCTTCCACGGCCCCTCTTCCTGCATAGCAAATGGCAACAGGAAAGTTTTTTTGATTTTTTTTTAACTGCTCTAGGCTCGTGCAGAATTAGGAAGCAAAATCTGCGTCTGTCCCTGCCCTGATTTTAGATTTCTGGGACACTGGCTGGGAATGAACAATGGCGGGTCATCATTCAAAATATCAGGACTGTCCCGGGTAATCCGTGACATTTGGCAACTATGGTCACAGGTGTTAATGTTTTTTTGGTTTATTGTCAACTATGCTGTTGATGGTACTGTATTGTCATGCTCTTTTGTTACACTGAAAATTATTGAATAACCACAATTTTCAAAAAAAGGCATGCCCAACTCTCTCCGCAAGGTCACTTGTAGTGGGATAAATGCCTGTTACTCAGCTATGTTAGCAAAGAGCACTGTAGAGGGATGAAAGAAGCATTTTCACTGAAAAGACATTTCCTATCAAAATTAATCACAAATCTTAACATGTTAAGACTGAAGGATGTAGAGGGCTGTAGCATCTAACTTATTGACTGATGTCAGTATATAAGTTGACCATTTTTCAACAGAAGCTACAAAAGATTTAGAGAACTTAAGGCAACACAACCATGGTTGAATTGATAATTAGACACAGTAGGGGTTATTTACTAAAACAGCATGGGGCTAAATCTGGTGCAGCTCTGCATAGAAACCAATCAGTTTCCAGGTTTTATTGTCAAAGCTCACTTGAACACGCTGAAGCTAGAAGCTCACTGGCTACCATGCACAGCTGCACCAGATTCTGAGTGCTCCAGTTTTAGTAAATCCCCCCCCCCCCCATTAGACCCATGATTAGAAGTAAAAAGATGTAGAGCTCACCCTGTGGCAGGTTATCCTACTTATTTTAAAGCCATTGGGGTTGATTTGATAAAGGCAAATATACTGTGCACTTTGCAAAGTGCAAGTTGCTCCAGAGCTTAGTAAGTGAGCTAAAGCTTAACTTTGCAAAGAATACCCAATCACATGGAAGGAAAATGAAAAAAAAAAGCAAAATTTTTGCTTGCACATGATTGGATGAAAGCAGTCAGCAAAACTTCTGCTTGGTTACTAGGTTCTGGATCAACTGCTCTTGCAGAGTGCAGCTGTCCTTTGCAAAGTGCACAGTCTATTTGACTTTAGTAATTCAACCCCATAGTCTTTAGGTCTTAAAGTGAAACATTACTCATAACAACTTGATAAAAAATAAAATTCTTTAGCAAGGAACATACATTCCACATAAATAACCGAAATTAGTGTGTGCTGTAAATTGCCTCCAGGACCCGATTTCCAGACTAAAGTTCCACTTTAATATGTACATTCTGAATACTTGACATGGAAGAAGCAAGCAGCCAATGAACTCCTGATATGCATACCTGTTCTGGCATAGTGACCTATTAAGAACTGAAGCCTTTGACTTAGCAAGGCAGCTAGCATCTCCAGAAGCTTGGCAGTGTTAAAATGTGGTTTCCTTTATTAAATTACATTTAGAGGTGTATTTATAAAAAAAATAAAAAAAGCAGCTCATCCATCAAGTCCATTTTTTCTGAGCACATAGGGCAACATTTAATGTTCTCAGCCTATATTCAGTGCAGATTGAATTTGTTAATGGGGAAAATACTGCATTATGGCCTCTAGATGGCGCTGATTGTCACGGTAAATAAGTATGCTCCTCAGCGGCATCTAGTGGTGTGACGGTCTCAGCGTCAGACCCCTGACCTCACCAAACTCGTGACCGCAAGACTAGCCAATCCAACACCGCGATGTCACGTGCGTAACAATGCCATGCCCAGCTGCACCCTGCACAATGATTTTCCAGCTAATTGGACCACAATCGATGTACCTGCAGCCTGGGAGCGTCTGTTACTGGGTCAGGTTAATTCTGCAATTAACTCTTCACACTGCCACCACCTCCTTTCTGTACAAAGAAAGAGGAAACTCAGCAATACACTAGGATGATTGGTTAATTGTCGGTATACCGCTATCTCCACAGACAGGTTACACAGAGGGTTAAACACTCATAGTAGCGCTCTTCAGCAGCAGGGATTCGTAAGTCACATTAAAGGGCTATAGAAACAGTTCAACACTTTCAGAAAGTAAGATTTATTACTAAAAGGTCAAAAGGGTGCAGTGGAAATATTTACAGAAAAAGATGTAACATATATATATATATATATATATATATATATATATATATATATACAGAGAACAGCACAGCAACAGGATAACAGAAAGAAGTTTAGGTAAATAAGCACTTGCCAATCAGCCTTGGATTAAGCAGTTTCCAGTCCTATGAGCGCAAGGATGCTTTCTGTGTCTCGACTGCTAGTTTCATTGGTTCATCGCAGGAGACTTTGCTTTCTCTCTGTCTGCTAGATGTTAAAACGCAGACAGTCCTCACTTCTCTGTCTACACACAAAACATAACAGCCTTTTTTCTACCCAAAATCAACAGTATCTTCTTACAACAGTAAGCCAATTGCCTTATTTGGTCAAAGGATTGTTAGGCAGGGCTCAGCATCATACACTGATTGCATTCCTGAGGGAGGGGGAAAATCGGAGGAGGGAGACTGATTTGGAATTTAAGAGAAATACCAAAATGCAGAAGTTTGGAGCAAAATGGAGAACCGCACCTCTCCCTGTGTGCATGATTGTGACAAGTGGCCATAATGTGCTATTTTCCCATTCACCCATTCAATCTGCAGTGAATGTAACCTGAGAACATTCAATTTTGCCTCATTTTCATAGAACAAATTTACATAGAGGTTTGATGGATGAACAGCTATGTAATTTTTAAAAATACATCCCTTAGTGTGTCATTGCTGATAACGAGTACATCAGAGCTACAGTCGTTAAATGCTGTCAGATACAAATACTTTTCGACATTCACATTCTGCACCTATAAAGATGATGCCTTAGTGACCATGGGAGTCAAATGCATTTCAACAGTTTAATGCTTGTGATTTCCCATCCTCAGCCTGTTTTGTAATGAAGTTCTGATCACACTTGTGAAAGCCTCAGCTGACATTACTGCACACAGATCTTTGTTTTTCAGTGGATCAATCATAATTAGCCGAGATTAATTGCAGTGTCACACATCTAAATCCAGGCTTATGCATTCAATGAATTGAAAGTGATTTGCTTATCTCCGTACAGAACCTGCAGGGAAATGTTCTCTTTCCACAATTTATTGCATGCTTTAAAATAAATCACTATCAGGCATGTCAATTATTGTTAAGTTCTAGAAGTGACCTTTTTATGATCTCTAATCTTAAAATATAAAAAAAGTATTGCTTCTTTTAAAGTGTATGTATTACAACTATTTTAAAGTATGTCTTTTTCATGTTTTGAATAGAGTAGGGAACGGTTAGACTCTTTGTTAGGTTTGTATTGCTGTGTGTGTCCTGGTTGGGATATTAAGCCCTCTTCTTTTTAGAAGAGATAGAAAGTGATGGGAAATCCAAACATTTTTAGGTGCCCCCAGAGCAGGAAAAACCCCCATAAGGTGTGGAAAACCCCTCCAATGTTGATACCTGTTCCTGTGATAAACCTCTAAATATGAATTTTGTTCATTTTGGAGAGATTTTTTTTTATTTCCTAAGGCATCTTCATTTTCTTTTATATCTCATGAAGTTATGCTTCAACCAATCAAAGTCATCTATGACCATTTTTGTATAAGGCAACACTAATTTTCCCACTCCCATCCCTTTTGGTGATTTGAATTTTGGACCTGCCCTTGCAAAATGAGGAAAGAGAAACATTTTTATTGACTTCAGAGATAACAAAAAAAATGAATAACAAGGAACTCTACAAAAAACGTAAAGCAGAGGTCCAGTCAAAATTGAAAAAAAAAAAAAGTCAGCAGCTACAAAAACTATAGCTGCTGATTTTTAAAAAATTCACTCTCCCCAGTCCCTCGATCCCACGGTGTCCTCATACCGGCCGGGTTCACTGGCTGTCCTGTGTCCCCGGCACCGGGGAAATAACATTCCACAGTCAACTTTTCCCTCTGAAGAGTGAAAAGGCAGCCCCTACCTCTCCCACCATACAGACTGCTGTTTACGGGATTAACCACTTGCCCTCCAGAGGATTTACCCCCCTTCCTGACCAGGCCATTTGTTGCAATACAGCGCTGCATTACTTAGCTGAAAATTGCATGGTCATGCAACGATGCACCCAAATGAAATTTACGTCCTTTTTTCCCCACAAATAGAACTTTCTTTCAGGGGTATCTGATTGCCTCTGCGTTTATTATTTTTTGTGCTGTAAACAAAAAAAGACCACCATTTTTGAGAAAAGAAAAACTATTTTTGAGTATTTGCTATAAAACATGTCCAGTAAAAAAATTTAAAAAATCTAATTTCATCATAAATTTAAGCCAAATGCAGAGCCATACAAAGCAGTGTGCAGGAGCTGACAGGGGAGAAATCTGTGTTGTTTATACACAGGTCTCTCCCCCATCGGAAATACTCTGCGATCACCGGGTGCCAGGGAGCAATCACCAGCTGGGACCCGGTGATTGACAGCCGAGTCCACGAATGGTGGCGTGGGTAGGGTGTGTGCACAACTCTCACACGCCCCCTACCCGGAATGCAAAATCACGTATATACAGTATAAGTGATTTTGCACACCCCTGCCACCCTGTAGCAATATTTCTGCAATAGGGCGGAGGGGAAGCGGTTAAAGGATGGAAAAATAAAGTCAAATACATATACTAGATGTATTTAAAACACATTTAACCTCTTGGCACCGGCCTAACGCAAATGTGCGGCCTCCCGGCATCTGGGCCTAGACGCCAAGCGGCCGCACATTTGCGTTCTATTAAAAAAAAACGTATGTGCAGAGGGCGCGCGCCCTGCGTGCTCCCAGCACACGTGTCTGGTACTCACGGAAAGGTCCCGATCTCTTCTTTCGATTGGCACCTTTCCCAATCATGTGACTGCCGTGACGGCGTGTCATAGCGGTCACATGACCCTAAACCCCACCCCGCCTCCCGACTTCTGAAACACTTAAAGGGCCGGGAGGCGCGGGCGCAAAGGGGTTAAAGATAATCCAATTAATTCATACAGTACCTGGACTACAGGATGTTCATGGTGTGCATTCTTTTTGCCTGGTGTGGATAGCTTTAACATTTCTATTTCAACGTTGTAAAGAAAATAGTGAAAAGATGGTAGGTTAATCATTAACCTGGTTCCAGAGAGGCAGTATTATGAATGGGAGAAGATGAAAACACTCTGAATAGGAGCAATTAATCCCTAATATAGCTGTGAATCAATTGGCCTTACAGACAGGTAGCTATTTTCAGGCCACTTTCATTATATCAGCACTCATTACAGAAACTCAACAAGTACTAGGAAATCAAATGGGACACTGGAGATTATGGCAGAGAAAAAAATGCAATTAAAACTCCCAAATATCCATTTTAGGAGATAATTTCATACTGACTTTTCTAAATGTTACAAAGTCACGGCACTAAGTTGAGATTAAGTTTGCTAAGGGACATGTGCTGCCTTCATCATATGTGTCCCCACTGTCCTCTATGTTTCACAAACCCCATATTTGTAGGAAATGTATAGTAGATATATATATATATATATATTTGTATTTAATATGGTCAGAACTCTAAAAAAAAGCATTCTAGATTGCGTAGTTAAAGTGTTACTAAACCTACAACAGTAAAATCAGTCTGTATATGCAGTAAAGCATGCTTGTTATACTCAATGTGGAACCTAAGGGGTAAATTATCTGCATTGTGTAAAAAGGCTGTTTGATCCTGACTTCTCTGCCCCTCCTCTTGATCAAATGTCCATGCAGATAAGACAGACTGAACCCGTAGCCCTTCTGCACATGCTCAGTTTAGTGTGTATTGCTAGAGAGGGTTTTTTTTCGTGGGAGAGTGCATGTGATCAGCACAGGGCCAATCAGCACTGTCCAGACAGAGGTCAGGGGTCCTGCATCTTCCTGGAGCAGAAAGAAAACCCTTCCTACAAGCTTTAATCAGTTCTCTGCTTAAGTCACAAGACTGCTCTAACTGAAAAAAGGTATTGAGCAATTTATAATTACTAAAATAATTGCATTTCCATGTTCTGTGTACTGTGGGACATAGTGAATGCAGGGTCCTGGGTTTAGTAACACTTTAACTAACACACTGGTCCCTTGAAGTGTTTGTTCCCTTTTACCAGTTATAATGGCATAGCTGATTGGAGAGTGACACTCGCCACCCCATGTGATGTATATGTTTGATAAAACTTTAAGTGTTTATCCACTTTTGCTACCAAATTAGGATAACGCCTACTGATCTTATTCACATAGCATCACTTTACACCCCAAATCAAAAATGTAATATATTGCTGCTTAACATTCATTAGATGTGGTGGCTGCATTAGCTTTCTTATTTTAGGCATTCTCCTGTTTTTAACTGGTGATCTGTCCAGTAACACACCTCCTGTTGTCACAAAAGTGACATTGCATTCATTTCATTCAAATGAGCTGAGCGACTGTTCATAAAAATGCAGAGACCTGTGGAGTGGCGTAGAAAATGGCAGTTGTGTTGAAATTTTCCCCACCACTCTGCTCCCCAACTTACAGCTGCAAGGAAGTACGAATGTGAAAACAAACAGAAGATACAAACAATGGTTTTCTGTGTGCCCCTGTGGAGAGCTGCTCTCTTTAGAAGTGTGAACTGGTCCTTAGGGAGTGCCTCCACTCTGGATGAAGGGGCACAGGGGGCACCTCTGGACAGGAGCATTGTTAATTTGGAGGAAGGGGAGTACTAGCAGATTTAAATATAATAACACACTGAAGTTGAACTCCAGCTAACACCTTATAGGCAGTTACAGCAAACAGTTTTTTTTCCTTTTGAATAAAGGTTTTACATAAATAAATAAGAGCTGATCATTGTAAGCACCCCTGTCAGTAGTAAATGGTTTGTCTCAACCCTCTAACTGCTGCATCTGCAGAACTGCTTGTTCTGTTAAAAAAAAAACAGATTTATTTCTAGATCACCAGGTGAAAATAAAGAAAATCTAAAAAGGAAAACTAATGCACCCATCACATCTAAAAATTGGTAAACTGTAAATTATTATTACTCTACAGGACCGCATTCCTGTCCAAATTACACGTGAATCTTCGTAGTACAATTTGCACCCATTCATTTTGTATAGACTCATATCGCACAGAAAATGTATTGGTTTCAGGTATCAGAGTGTTTGCTCGAGTACGGGTACTTGTGCAAATATTAGTGTCGGCACTGATACCAGTATTGGTGTAATCCTAGTGTTCACTGATTCATCATCGTAGGGGCAGGGGTGACCAAGGAAGATATCTCAGCCACCTTTCGATATTATTATTATTATTATACAGGATTTATAAAGCACAAACAGTTTGCTCAGCACTTTACAATATAAAGGGAGACAATACAGCAACAATACAGTTCAATACAAGAGGGATAGGAGGGCCCTGCTCCTTGGAGCTTACAATCTAAGAGACATAATAAATGTTTGCTTTGGGTTTAATACTGCTTTAAAAATATAATAAAAATTGCTGCTGACATTTTACTTGCTACTTTCTGAAAACTCCAGAACTGAAGTTTTCCTTTGCTATGCAGAGGTGGCTGGGGAGTTAATGTTTACCACAATTAACTCTGTTTATATTGTGCTGACAGATCGCATTATCAGCTGTTAACTAGATTGGAACACTGTCTGTCCTAACAAAGGTTTACCCTAGGCTCACACGTAGGCGGTTTCCGCAGCGCTTTGCATTTTGCAGAAACAAACAGCAGTCCATTTAACATGATATCCTATGGGACAAGTTCACATCTTCGTGTTTTCACCAGGTGCTTTTTTTGGAAAACGCTGCAGAAATGCTTGTAGTGCACTTTTGCTGCATTTTTTTGTGTTTTTGACGCAAAATGCATCAAAAACACGACAAAAACGTGGCAAAAACGCTTGTGCAAAAATGCAAAACGACTGCAGAAATGGGTCAAACCCAAACTGCATAGGTGTGAACCTAGCCTTAAAGATCTAGACACTGGACTTCTCTATTGTAGGTTAATAGGAAGAAACTATCAGGTTTTATTGTCAAAGCCTAATTGAACAAGCTGAAATTAAAAGCTGATTGGCTACCATGAACAGCTGCACCAGATTATGAGTGTACCAATTTTAGTAAATCCCCCCCAATGAATCCCTCCTTGTCAATGGGACAGACTGAGTTTCCTCTTATTTCAAATTTTCAGAGTAGCTTTCAGTCTGTACAAGGCCTGCACCACACACCTAGAAAAGTAAGATATATATCTTTTGTACTGAAGGTAATGCAAAAGTGGGTATATTTTTTTCTATTAAAGTGGTTCTAAAGGTTATTCTATGCATGAAGGTAAAAAAAAACCTTCAGTGTGCAGCTACCCAACCAATATTTACCCAAGCCCGATCTCGGTCTAGTGATGTGCATGAGTGCCTTGACTCTCCTGGGTCTCTCCCTCCTCAATGGATGAAACACATTAAGGAGGGAGAATGGTAGGTGCCATTGGCTCCCGCTGCTGTCAAGCCAGTGAGGAGGGATCAAGGAGGGAGGGGGGCTGAGCTGTGCTCTGTGTGTCCCATAGACACACAGAGGCAGCTCAAAAGCAAGCACATAGGAGTGCCCCTAGAGCAAGCAATTTGCTCTGGGGGTACTTGGTAAGGGGGAGGGTCCAGGATTGTCAGCAGGGGACCCAAGAAGAGGTGGATCCGGGCTGCTCTGTGCAAAACCATTGTACAAAACAGGTAAGTATGATGTGTTTAATAAAAATATTTTAAATAAATATTTTTTAAATAAAAATAAAAAAATCAAGCCTTTAATATCATTTTAATTTACATAAGCTGTTCAAGTTTCACATGTAGGTAGAGTAACTCTTCCTCTATAGTAGCTTTTCTTCGTCTTTTATTTATTTGTAAGTAAAATAATGGACTCCAAGCTTAAGCAACATGCCATCATTGGGTCTTTCATGAAGGAGGGGTTCAGGTTGTCTGACATCCACAGAAAACTATAGGATGTTTATGGAGATTACACCATTGACAAGAGCAATGTACACAGATGGATAAAGAAGTTTAAATGGCGTCATCTCTATAAACATTCTGTTGCCTTCTGTGGATGTTGGAAATCCTCCTTCTTCAAAAAATCAATGACGGCACATTGCCTCTTCCTGGAATCCATTATTTACCTGCAATAAAAAAGAAGTAGAAGAAGAGTTACTATAGAGGATGTTACTCTACCAGCATGTGAAACTTGAACAACCTGTGGGTCGTTCGTACAGCCCTCGAACATGGATTGGTTATAATCATTCCTAGAAGTACCAGAACCACATCACAATCCTAATCAAGAACAACATAGTTAAGTATTTTGTAGATACTATAAAGATTCACAACACATGCTTTTATATAGCAAACATATATTGGGGTTTTCCCTAATTTGACTGCAAATGTAGAAATACTCTTTAAAGCACATCTAAACTCAATCAGCAAACTCTCAAAAAAGGTTGTAACATGGCAATGTGATTTCAAACATTTTCAGTCTGTGCTTATGTGCACAAAATACACTTGACTGATTGGATTTAGATGTGCTCTAAAGTGCATTTTCCTATTGAACACAGGTCAGCAGATACCTTTGCAGTGTGGTCGACAGGTCTGAGGCTAGGTTTGACATGTTTTGTGCTGGGTTTCTCTGAAGGCAGTATATTTCATTGCAAGTCAAAGTGGATCAAACACAGTCTTTTACTGTGATTTTCATTTGAAATCATGTGTTTGAGCCCCACTGCATTTAAATGCAAAAGCCAGAGTTTGACAGTAATGCTCCTATATAAAGCTATTGAAGCTGAAC
The DNA here is from genome assembly GCF_062004578.1 of Staurois parvus. Taxonomy (NCBI): domain Eukaryota; kingdom Metazoa; phylum Chordata; class Amphibia; order Anura; family Ranidae; genus Staurois; species Staurois parvus. The sequence goes on from NW_028318218.1 coordinate 217,431, forward strand.
TAAACCCATCAATTTGACTGTTTCTCAATATTATATTTAAGGCATACCATGAATGATAACTGTCACAATTGCTGGCGCTTTCAACCGAATTGTCAAGCCATGAAATGATTGTTGTCATAACTGATCACATGTGCAGCACCATGGCAACGACAGACCAAATAAAGGCTAAGATGGCAGCTTCCTTGGCTGTAAAGCAAAGAAGGGTTTAGTTCCCCTCTAATCTACAATTTTCATTCAGATGAAGCAGATGGTCCTGTCATGAAGGTCCTTGCTTGGGCATTTTCTTTTATGGGATGACAACTGTTTGTGTTGCCTGTGATGTTGTCTGGCACGTGTTACACAAATTGCACAGACATGGTCCACTGTTGTCACTATCATGAAGCTCGTTCAGAGCAATGATGTGCAGCTGGTGCATGTAGACAAGAAGTGGCAGAAAAAGCTATTAGGAGTTTACAAGTACTAGCGTGGGTTAACGTAACTCCGGAACTTATTTGGCCACCTAAATTAATTTTTCATTCTTAGGACATAAGCCGTTTGTTTTCCAATAAGGTATCTGCTTGTGCTTGTTTGTTATAAAAAAAATGTATATTTTAAAACTATTTAAATTAATGTATTTATCTTTTAGATACTTCAACCACTTGAGGACTGCCCTATAGCAGTTTTATTGCTCCAGGGTGGCCCTCCTGTCCAAAATCATGTGTATATATATATATATATATATATATGATTTTGCACTGCCTCCATAGGGGTGCATGCCCCATCAGCAGCTCACAGCAGAAGCCGATCTGCGAATTCCGGTGAACGGCAGGAGAAAGAACAGAGATCTGCCTGTGTAAACAAGGCAGAGCTCTGTTCTGACAGGTGGTGAAGTGAATGATCCTGTATCCTTGCAAAGCAGGAAACTTGATCCTTCACTTCCTGTAGTAACAGCGCCACCTAGTGTACACCATGCACATAGCTAAGCACACATACACTATATTGCCAAATGTATTGGGATGGTTGCCTTTACACGCGCATTAACTTTAATGGCATCCCAGTCTTAGTCCATAGGGTTCAATATTGAGTTGGCCCACCCTTTGCAGCTATAACAGCTTCAACTCTTCTGGGAAGGCTGTCCACAAGGTTTAGGAGTGTGTCTATGGGAATATTTGACCATTCTTCCAGAAGCGCATTTGTGAGGTCAGGCACTGATGTCGGACGAGAAAGCCTGGCTCGCAGTCTCCGCTCTATATCATCCCAAAGGTGTTCTGTTGGGTTGAGGTCAGGACTCCATCCCAGACTCACTCATCCATGTTTTTATGAACCTTGCTTTGTGCACTGGTGCACAGTCATGTTGGAACAGGAAGGGGCCATCCCTAAACTTTTCCCACAAAGTTGGGAGCATGAAATTGTCCAAAATGTCTTGGTATGCTGACGCCTTCACTGGAACTAAGGGGCCAAGCCCAACCCCTGAAAAACAATCCCACACCATAACCCCCCTCGACCAAACTTTACACTTGGCACAATGCAGTCAGAAAAGTCTTGGCAACCGCCAAACCCAGACACACCCATCAGATTGCCAGACAGAAAAGTGTGATTGGTCACTCCAGAGAATACGTCTCCACTGCTCTAGTGTCCAGTGGCGGAGTGCTTTACACCACTGCATCTGACGCTTTGCATTGCACTTGATGATGTAAGGCTGGGATGCAGCTGTTCGGCCATGGAAACCCATTCCATGAAGCTCTCTATGCACTGTTGTTTTGCTAATCTGAAGGCCACAGGAAGTTTGGAGGTATTTAGCTATTGACTCTGCAGACAGTTGGTGACTTCTATGCACTGTGCGCTTCAGCATGCACTGACCCCGCTCTGTCATTTTATGTTGCCTGCCACTTCGTGGCTGAGTTGCTGTTGTTCCCAGTTTCTTCCACTTTGTTATAATACCACTAACAATTGACCGTGGAATTATAAGTATATTATTACTTATTGCACAGGTGGAAACCTTTCACTGTACCACACTTGAATTCACTGGGCTCCTGAGAGCAACCCATTCTTTCACAAATGTTTCTAGAAGCAGTTTGCATGCCTAGGTGCTTGATTTTATACACCTGTGGCCATTCACTAAGCTCTGGGGCAAATTCCCTTGCAAAGTGAACATTCTATTTGCCCATGGAGATGGCCATGGAGGTGATTGAAAAACCAAAATCCAATGGTTTGGAGCGGTGTCCCAATACTTTTGGCAATATAGTGTATATGAGGCCTCTTGGAGCTGCCAAGCGGCCTCATATGTGTCTATATGTTAACTGTTTACTGTGCTAAGAGCATGCTCACCGCGTGCTCTCAGCACAGTAACTAATGTGTCACAGAAAGCTCCCAATGCATAATTCAATAGAATGGCATTTGGTTAACATTCTCTTAGCATGGAGTATCATGCCATTTCAGGTACAAACACTTATGGGTTGATTTACTAAAGTCAAGTAGATTGTTCACTTTGCACTTTGGAAAATTTTCTCCAGAATTTAGTGAATGAGGTGAAGCTATGCTGACTTCCATCACCCAATCATGTGCAAGTAAAACTTTTTTTTTTTTTCCATGAACATGATTGGGTATTCTTTGCAAAGTGAAACTTCACCACATTCACTAAGCTCTGGGACAAATTCCCTTGCAAAGTGAACATTATATTTGCCTTTAGTAAATCAATCCCGTGGTGTCAGGTAGTGGGAAGATACTAAATGAGTGCACCCCATTTGAAAAGTAAGATTTTAATCAATTTCTCAATAAACGGAAGAACAATTTCCAAAATTTTGACAAAACTGAGTTTTATAGAATATTTGTTTAGCTCATTACATGAAAGTAAGGTTAATAATATAACTTAGATTAAAAAAAATCTTCAGTTTTACTCAAATTAGTTAATGCAAACATGAATACACCCCACAACAAAAACTACTAAATCTAGTATTTTGTATGACATCCATGATTTGTAAGGAAAGCACCAAGTCTTCTAGACATGGAATGAACAAGTTGGTGACATATTGCAACATCTATCTTTTTCCACTCTTCACGAACTACCTCTTTTAGAGCCTGGATGCTGGATGGAGAGTGATGCTCAACTTATCTCTTCAGAATTCCCCATAGGTGTACGTTTGGGTTGCAGCTCCCCAACACCAGCAGCATTCATGCAGCCCCACAGAAGGATACTTCCAGCACCATGTTTCACTGTAGGCACCATGGATTTTTCTTTGTACTCCTCATCTTTGCAACTCCATACAGTTTTGAAGCCATCGGTTCCAAAAACATTTATCTTGGTCTCATCACTCCAGAGTACACAGTCCCAGTAGTCTTCTTCTTTTTTAGCATGAGCCGTGGCAAATTCTAGGCAGGCTTTTTTGTGCATGGGCTTTAGGAGAGGCTTCCTTTGTGTACAACACCCATGCATGCCATTCCTCTGCAATGTATACCACATTGTGTCATGGGAAACACTCACCCTAGTTTGGCTTTCTACTTTAACTAACTGCAGTGAACGTGCATGGTAATTTTCTTCAACCCTTCTCATCAGAAGATGCTCCCGTCGAGGGGTTAACTTCCTTGAGTTGCCTGGACATCTCTGTGAGACGGTTGCAGTTTCATCTCTGTTAAATTTTTGTATCACTTTTGCTACAGTATTCTGACTGATAAGTAAATCTTTGTTCATCTTCTTGTAGCCTTCACCTTTCTTGTGTAAAGAATTTATTTTCTTTCTCAGGCCTTGTGACATTTCTCTTCCATGTGGTGCCATTGCTGACAGCATGAAATGGGAAGGGGTTTTCTTTGTTAAATAACGCCCTTTTATAATCAGCTGTCTTCTGGACACCTGTTTAATGAATAATTAGACTTACCTGTAGTTGAATTCTTGTTGTCTAAAATGTAACTTTGGGATGTAGAGAAGGTATTCAACAGAGTACATTGGACTTATCTCCATCAGGTACTATTCAAGTTTTGATTTCAGGGCTCTATCCTCAGCGCAATTCAAGCTCTTTTTACTACACCATCAGCTAAAGTATACACTTCAAACATGCGCGTCCCTTTCACATATCTAATGGAATGAGGCAAGGCTGCCTATTATTGCCATTAATCTTTAATCTTCTTATGGAACCCCTAACGGAACATATTCATTCTGACCCCTGCATAAAAGGCTTCTCTATTGGTAATATCACTCACAAAATCCGTCTGTTTGCAGACAACGTTATATTTTTCATTTCCGACCCAACTTCTTCCCTGGCCGAAGCATACTGTTCTCTACAATTGTTCAGTAGAGTATCGTACTACAAAGTCAATGAGAGCAAATCTGTAGTATTGGATCTAGGTCTCGATGGTGTCACTAGAAATATATTACAGAATCAATTCCCATTTGCTTGGGGGAATCCAGTATATCTTACTTAGGAATACAATTAACTAAATCAGTTAAAGGTCTATTTTCGACCAACTACATTCCGTTTCTCTCACAAATGCAACAGGAATTGCAAACACTACAAAAACATGAACTTTCCAGTGCCGGCAGGATTTCCGCCTTCAAAATGTCTGTCCTTCCCCAGCTGCTTTACCTATTTAGAACCCTCCCTATTCCTATCCCTCGATCGTACTTTAAATCTTTACAAACTTCTTTTAAAAAGTACATATGGCAGGGAAAGAAACCTCGTTGTGCTCATACAACACTTAAAAATCACAGATCAATGAGAGGTTCTGGTTATATTAACTTCAGCGACTACTACACAGCAACTATACTCTCACAATTGAAAGCATGGTTTAATACCTCACCTACTCTTACACTGTGGAGACAAATAGAATCCACCTACATACAAGGAGGCAACCTGTGTGCATGGATATTGGGAATACCCATAGGAGTTCCACCTTCAACTACTCTCCCTCCAACTATTTTAGCAACAATCTCTGCATGGAAGGCTCTAACCTGTACTCCTTGTTCTCCAACACAAGTAGTTACACCCAATCTCCCCTTGCACATTTTACTACATCTTACCTCATAGGCATAGGCAGAGGCATAGCATATATTCAGGATTTTTCAATGGCTCTTCTTTTAAGTCATTCACGTCCCTTCAGCAAGAATTTCAATTATCTCCCCAATTACTTTTCACATACCTTAGGATATCTCATTACCTATCTAAACAATCCTACCCCTTTTACGTACTCCCAAAACCTGCGTGGAACTACCTATCTCGTTCCTCAATTGAAAGCAAAGGTATCTCACTTTTCTAAAATATTTTAAACCTAGAGAAATATATTACCAAACCACTTTTCCAATGGGAGGATGATCTTGCCACTGCTTACACTGAGCAACAATGGCTTCACGTGCTACAATCGATTTACCGATCTACTTGCTGCTCGGCACTTTGGGAATTAACACAAAAACTCTCCCTCAGATGATATTTTACTCCCAACAGAATAGCACGTTTCAATAATCACATCTCCCCTCCAGGGGCGGACTGACCATTTGGAAACTCGGGCACTGCCCAAGGGCCTGGGGTCAGTAGTGGGCCCCATGAGATGCCCCTGGTACCTTTTTCATAGTCTTTTTTTGAGTTTGGGCAAGGACACAAAGGCCCCATGATCCCCTATTGTGTGGGGGACCCATGAGTTGTCAGTCCGCCCCTGCTCCCCTCTATTCTGAAAGAACTGTTGGAACACTGGGGACATTATTCACATCTTTTGGCATTGCCCGCTCTTAAATAAATTCTGGTCTATGATTTTCCAAATTATATCTGCTGTTTCACAGTCTTCTGTTCCCTTTAATCCAGATCTAGTGCTATTGAATTTAAATATTGAAACTATTAACCCCCATGCCAGACACTCTGTCATTCACATCCTAATGGCAGCCAGATTGAGCATCACTAGATCCTGAAAAAATTCTCATCCACCCACTGTGCTTGATGCTCTCATATTAGCTCACAACCATTACTCTTACGAGCTTGCGATGGCCTCTAGCAAAGACAAATATAAAAAAGTATTTGCCCTTTGGCAACACTGGCTTAGATGGTATCAAACACACCCAATTGTGTAAACACCTTACTTTTGAGGAATGTTCTTTCGCTGCTTTCTTTAAGCTCTGACATTTCGAGTTTATATGCTAACTTTTCACTAGAATCTTTATGTTTATTTCTCTGTTTTTATTTTTTTTATTTTCTTATATTCTAATAAAAATTATTGACAAATAAAATTTAGCTTTGCTCCTAAAACTTTCATTGGGGTGTATTCATTTTTGCAACATGGTCTTGAATAAATTTGTTAGGAAAAATACTTTTTTGTGTGTGGAAATTAAGAAATCCTGTTTGCAATCAATGGCCCACATGTGTGGGAGAATTTGGTAGTATAGTGTCCCATAGAAAATGTTGATTCTGTAAGGAAAGTAAAGGTTTGCTGACAAATCTGTTGAGGTATACTCATTTATGCTGAGCACTGTACTCTCCCACTGCACAAAAAAATAAGGTTCAGTATTCTTTGGTTGTATTTAGTTATTTCAGCTTCTATTTAAAAAATGCTAATTTTTAGATAGACCAGAATTCTTTTTTAAATGTGTCACCCTTACTAACTTCTTGCTGCACTGATGTCACTAGTTTGCAATTAATTAGTCGAGAGCTGAAACAGTCCACAAAATGGTTACCCTGGCCAGTAGGCATGACAGGTACACTTCATTTTATTGGACTTCGCTTTTCAGTAGGTGCTTATTAAAGAGACGTTAAGATTTTCATTTTCGCCCAGCCATAAAATCTTCATATAAATGGAAATAACTTGGCTATTTTTAAAGGGTTTAAAAATGACCTTCATAAAGCAGATGGAGAGCTCCGGGGAGACAATTTTGTAAACAAGAATGTTCTTTCATGGAGAAAAATGTCAGATTTACATTCCCTATAATGTTTTAAACTCTCTGCAAGCAAAACTTTGTAAATAACAGTCCTCCTGGTCAGCAAATAAGTTTATGTCTCCTCTCCACTGCATACCAATGCCGTGCTCTGGGCTGCTTTTATTGTCTTCTTCTGCCTCTGAATAGAGAAATCTTTATATGTCGACACCTCCACATACTTAAATTTTCATTCTGGGAAGCTGAGCTGAACGAGACGAAGGATTTTCTTTCAAATACATCATAGGAAGTATCCAGAACTTGCTGGCTCTTGCTGAAACATCCTCATTGAACCATAAAAACAGCACATTTTGGAGGTTAGAATTGCAGAGAAGAAAATTATTAAAAATACTAGATAGCTAGAAACTGGTTTAAACCTATACAGCACCAATGCCCCACTTTATTAATGTGTGGGGCAAGCACAGTATTTCAGAGTATTGTTTTAACAGAAAAAGTTACTTAAGGGAACCTGTCTTATCCTCCTAACTTTACAGAACTATTGTTGTACATTGTGGTTAATTGTAGTGCAAAATGTATTTGTCAGGAACAAAACACCTATTGGTGGCACTGTGGATCATAGACTTGAATGGCATAGTTCCATTGTCCACCAGTGGGTGTCTTCCAGCAGTCATTAGGTCCCAGAAATGAGTCATCACCTAAATGCTCGCTGCTGGGATAGTATTTAGCCCCATCTCAGCAACCACATAGTGCCTCGGTATATTACCTGTATATTCTGGATCTGATGCTCTCTGAACCTGCTACCAGAGATGAGTTGGAGTGCTCTCTTAACTCATCCCCAGACCAAATATCAACGCTACATTCTTTTTTGGTACAATCAGCAGTGGGTTGGGTCATTCACAACCTCACAGCATGCGTAAACTAAGAACTGGATACTGGTAATGTCACTGCTCTTGTATGGACACATGCCAATATTCATGACATTGACTAAATATGGGCATGTGTCAATAGAGGGACACCAAGCTCATCTCTACCTGCTACCCGCTCTGGCCCCTGTTCTTGACCCATGGTACTTCCAGTTACTTCTCCTGTGTGCAGATAGACAGATATTGAGTTTTCGTACATTTCATGCTTGTTTACTGGATTTTGTATAGTTCGCTGTATTTATGTTTCATGTCACTTGTTTTTGTCTGTTTATAATGCATTGTATATCTTCACATAGGCTTGTTAGGTTTCCTCTGTGTAGTTTCCATATATTTGGTTACACTAGCACTTCAAGATACCAGTACGTGGTATCCTGACATAATACTGAGGCCATACGACTAGAATGGTTACACAGGGATCTGTGAGTTGTTTGCTTGTATTCACTTGTATTGTTGTGGCAACCCCGAATCAAGATGCATCCAAACAATGTGTTATATTATGTGTTTCTAGTGAAGGAAGAAAGGAAATATTGCCGCCAGGTATTTCAAACTAGTGGGCACTTGCTGGATTACAGTCTTTGGCTCATCCCTTTGGTAATCAAGTATGCTTCACATTTGGAGACATTTAGCTTCCAGTTCAGGTCAAGCCCCAGCTGGGTTTGTCTGGTAACTCAAGTGATGATAGTTTTTCACCTCCCTTTAGTGTATTTAGGTAGTGCTTCTGGTGTGGTTGTTGGAAAATCATAAACCCTATTTTATTCCAACACTATTCTGTAAATTCATGAGAGGCTCTGCTTCTCTATTTAGACAAAGGAATCATAATTTGAGTCTTTTTCGTCCTCTACTCCAAAACTGTTTAGACATGTAATTTTCAGCCAAAGCTATTTTACACTAATCTGTTCCTGCCTCTAGATACCTACCTTCCCAAATGCCTTCATCTTCACTACCTACAGCAACCACACCTGCAACTCAGTACACCTCATTACCCACCATATTCGTATCAGTACCTACTCCACAGCTTTCTTTTCCTGTTCACATACGTAGTACATCCACTGTAGCTTATCACCTGTAGTTTCTTTCCACAGCCACATTGCCCATGGCAAACCTTTCAGACACTCTATCTTGTCACTGCTTACCTGCACTCTCAGCTCCCCACTTTTTTTCCAGCTCTTCCACCAAACATCCTGATTGGTTCCCAGCAATTAGCAGTAGGTGTTCAGTGATGAAAGCAAAAAAGAAGCAAATTTTTTTTACAACTCACCCTATTCAGTCACTGTCCACTCAAGCCTTAGCCACCATTCAGCCAGATCCTGTGCCAGATTCAGTCTTTATCCAGTTTCAGTTTGCTCCTGCTTCAGATAGATATTAGTGTGCTAGCCTCTGACCTGTTTTGCCACTACTGGCCTCTGGCAAGCTTGTGTAATTGCCAGGCTTTTAACAGCCTGCTTGCCTTCTAGCCTCAGACCCGTCTGTTTGCCTTCAATCTTCAAACCAGCCTGCTTGACAGCCCTTGCCTCCAATTAGTTTGTTCCTTTGTCAACTCCAGCCACAGTCCTGCCTGTCTCTATGCCAGCTGTTCCTGTCCAGCCATCTGTTGCAGTCCAGTTTACTTCTGTGCCAGCAGTTCCGATCCATCCTGCCTCTGTCCACAAAGAAAACATGCTTTACCACAGGTTATGGGAGACTGAGAACCTGTGCTCTGGCCCAAGTGCTTTTGAAATGTAGCAATATTCCTCTGAAGCCGACTATGAGTAAGGCTTCAGCCAAAACATGTTAGTGTTTTATTACTGTATCCTGCTATGTAGCCAATAAAGAATTGTTCCAATGGATGTCACGAGTAGCTGGGTTCTTCCTAAGTAGCTTCTACCTAAGAAGAACTATGAATGATCCTTTGGACAGACTGCTTATTTAGCAAAGTGAGGTCCATTTCTAAAAGCTACTCTCCTTCAAAGACTCTGAATCCTGTCTCTGCTTCTGAGGATTTGTACCCTGAATCTGCTCTAGAAATCTAGCTTTTTGACTTACTTCCAGAAGCCATACTCCTTGTTTCTGTTTCAATGGTTTGGACACCCAACTTTGCTCCAAAGACTTTGCACCCTGCCTCTGCTCCAGGAGTCATGCATCCCATCTTTGCTTCTGAGGTCATGCATCCTGAATCTGCTCCAGAAGTCTAACTGTTTGACTTTGTTCCAGAAGTCCTGCACCCTATCTTTGTTTCACTAGTTTTATTGCTTCAGAAGTCCCGGTCTCTGCTCCAGAAGTCATTCACTTCATCAAAGATCTTGAACTATGTCACTGATCCAGAAGTTTTGTACCCTATCTTTGCTCTCAGGATCCTGTACCCTGATTCAGCTTACAAGGACGTGTACCCAGATTCAACTTCTGAGATCAAGCAGCCTGATCCTCTTCATTCTGTCCCTGCTGTCCAACCTAAATGGTTCTCCATCTACTATCCAGCCTGACTCTGCTGTCTCCCCCCCTCCGCTGTCCAACCTACATTCAATAATAGATCAGTATTATTTTCCACCAGTAAACTTTACACTACATTCCAAAGATCTGGTATATTTAACAAATTAAACATTGCTACCCAACAGATAAAATTGCCAACATCATTACTCTGCAAATAATGGTTTACAGTAGTGTACAACAGAGGTGAGAAAATTGGCCATTTTTATTTAATTTGGGCCATTCCTGGAATCTGATCTGTGTTCTGATTTTTCCTTACTTTCAGTATATTCAACTGGTACTTATATACAGTGTCAAAACTGATACAATTTAATAAGATAGTTAGGGGCATGCAGTAGATGAAAAGTTTAGTTTCGAAAAAAATAATGGCTAAGAAAACCTTGTTGACAATCATAATGTTCTATTGTTTAAAGTATTATCACAACACATGTGGTTATCAGGTAGCAGACTAAAATGGGTAATGCTAGTTATGAAGTATTATAGAGTTGGATGTTGGAGTGAAATCTCACCAATAGGACTCATTAGTTGAACTCAGAGTTTTCTGGTCACAGTGAAACTATTACTAATGCAACCAATAAGATCTGTCTTCGTCTACACATCCGATACTTTTAAATATATTAGTGATGATTGCACAGAGATCTGAGCATTTAGAACCTATGGGATTGTTGTAATGAGCATTTGTAACTACTGGAGTGTTTTTATGTGGATGGTTCTATATAATTTAGTAATGAAAATGATACAAGCTTGCATTCAACTAGCACTGGACAGCCAAGTCTGGATGAAGATTGCTTGTGGTTCTGGCTTAACAGCTGCAAGTTTCTGACATCTCACTGTTCAATATTGTTGGAAAGTTATCAATCTTGTCTATAGTCAGCCTTAGCTTAGATCAAATCAAAGGTCACTTTAATTAAAAACAACATTGGTCCACCTCTGAAGCCTCATAAATAAAACTAATTTCAAACCTCTCACACAAATGTTTACTTATCTGAAAATGACAGCTATGGCATTCTCCTTCATATTTCCTCCAGGCTGAAATTATCTTCTGTGCTGGCCACATCTGTATGGTGGGTCCTTCTTCACTTCAATAGGGCCATATGCCAAGCATCTCTAGTTGCAGAGAAGGACCTCATCTAAGCCTTTGAGGGTATACTGAAAAACCAGCTCTGAAGAGGTTTTTGACTCTGAAAAGGCAACAATGTCACAGTTGTCTTGGTGAGGTAGGAATGGAACTGGGCAGAAGTTTTCTAGATTAGTTTAGGTTAAGGGGCTAGGGAAGTTGGACTGGTGTAATTTTTTTAGAAAAAATAACTTATGCTTTAAAATATTTTATGTAAGTATGTGCACATCATTTGAAATTACATTTATATCATTATTTACTCTTTTTGTTTCCTTAGAAATTACCTATAGCTGGGTTTTAAATGAGTATCCCTCATTTGTGGCTGAAGACAGTCGACGTTTTATTTCACAAGAGACTGGAAATCTGTACATCTCTAAAGCACAAGCTTCAGATGTTGGAAGCTATATTTGTCATGTAAAAAATGTTCTGACTAACACCAGAGTCATGAGTCCTCCAACGCCCCTAACATTGCGCAATGATGGTAAGTGCTTATTTTTCTCTATATAAGAATCATGATTATTTTTTTCAGTGTTATTTCAGTGTTTTATTATTAAATATTCTCATCTGCTGGCAACACTTTACTAGTTAATATAAACTGCAGCAGTAGTGATACCCTCAAACCTCAAAAGGGTTGAGTTTGCAACCAATCACATTGAAGCAAATAATGTCATCAATACGTAACCAAGCGTTAAAGTGTTACTAAAGTGTTACTAAACCCACAACAGTAAAATTAGCCTGTATATGCAGTGCTTGTTATACTCACAGTGGAACCTATGGGGTTAAACCGCATTATGTAAATAGGCTGTTTGATCCTGTCTTATATGATTCCTTCCCTACTTCTGTTTTCCCCAATCTATCTGCTGACAGAACAGAGCCTTAGGGACAAGCTGCACATGCTTAGATCGGTGTATATTGTTAAAGAGTTTTTTTTAGGCTCAGTTCACAAAGAGAACACACAAGAATAAGGATTTCTAATGATAGCTAAAATTTTTAGTCATATGGCTGAAAATAAACACCCTTGTCATTCAGTATATAAAGGATTGCTGTACCACTCAAGTGGTGGTTTAATGAAAACAAAAAGAAAGCCTGTAAAAATGTGATATACCAACAATCAACAGTCCACTCCTCCCTACCTTAAGCCCACTGGTAGATAGCATGAGTCAGGGGCTTCTTTTCCGTGTTTCCAAAGTTTAGGGCAGCCTATTGAAATAAATAGGCAGCCCTGCAGGTGACATGTGGGAATGTGCAAAAAACGCATGCCTGTAGGTGTGAACCAAGCCTAAAAGAGTTTTGTAATCTTTGAGGATTTTAGATTTGGATGGTGTGAGGTATACTATTCATTGATAAACCTCAGGGGCTAACCATTTAGTAAGTGCATAAAGATAGGATTGTGTAGAATAGCTGACTGTTTAACTATAATATATGGCTATAACTATGGCTTCACAATTTTCTACGATCTTATTCAATCCTTTTTGATCTAAGAATGAAATGACCTTGACTTGACCTTTAATCCCTAAGTGGTATAATAGTCTAGTCTATGTCCATCCATCGTGATTCATTGGACAGGTCAGAGAGACAGATTTATGAGGATCACCAATCACGTCATATACCTGTATATTTCCATCTATGAAAATAGAGAGTGATATTAAATCTTCATGTCACATTTTGCTGGATTGTATGACTTTAGCTGCTATCAGTCTTTTAATTCTTTTCCTATATATCTCAAAGGAAAACTTATCTTCATTGATACCAAACAAATTAAATAAAAACATCAAAAAAATACCTTGGGTGGTTTCTTGGTAAAATGAATATCTTGATTGTTAGAATGTCCTTGACAATCATTCATTTCCTACAATTCAATTTCACTTGGAGGAAGCTTATAAAAAACAATTTATTACAATATATAAAAAAAGATTAGAAGTTTTCTTTTGTAATAATACATTACTATATTAACTTTCGTTCTTCTTGTTGGTAATTTTTATAAAGCAATATCTATTTGGTGCCTATGGAGAAAATAAAACGGTTTAGTCATACATATATGGTATACAGTATGTTACATTACTATAATTTTATCTCAGTTTATCTATCTATCTGCCTGACTGTCTGTCTGTCTATCTTTCTTAATATATATTTGGAATTTCTTTCAGTAGTTACTTATTCATTGGGTGAGCAGTAGTCATACCATTCTCATACCATTGAAAAAATTATAAAACCAACTGCAGTTGTAGTGTTCTGTGAATGCACGATTTTAAAGCATATCTAAAAACATTTTTTTTTGGAAGTAGTTAAAGCCACTAATATTTTTTTCCACATGTCCCTTTTAAGAGATTCCTCTTGACTTCCTATAGGGAAGTAAAGGAAAGGACATAGGCACTGAAAGAGACTAGAAACGTTTGGTTAGGGTGGAAAACTAATCTAACTGACGCGTTCATTTTTTTTTGTTTTTTTTTTAACATGGTCTATTCTAGCATTCTTTTTCATTATTTAGATAATATAATATAAAATGTGGGTTCATCTCAGTAATTTGCTCATTTAGTTTTAACCCTCTTAGCCCTCAATTAGCTACTGTTTTAACATGTGCATAACTAAATATAATTTTTGCTTGTGTAACATGTTATCACATCATATATGATGACACAGTAGAATGAGGGTAGCTCTCTCTGTGCATTTAATGGTTAGCTGAACTTCCATTGTGTCATCATATATGTTTAGATAATATGTTGGACAATCACAAATTACATTAAAGTGGAACTTCACTCTCTCAATCAACATGGACTATTTTTAATCCTTATGCTGCTAGCATTAGTAAATAGAGAGGAATGCATATCTTATGCATATAGGTTAATTAGTTCCTCTCTAAATTGGACCTGCCATGTGTATGTATGTGAGTTAGGGATCTTGCATGATTTGCATTGCTCTGCCCACTATCCTAAATTAAGAAATAACCCCTTATTTTATGGTCTTCTGTTGGAAGTGATGACATGTAAATACTTTCTCAAGGTAGTGGTGTACTACAGTAGTAATTTATTGTATAAGCTTTAACATGTCCTTTCAAGAGTAATTTTTAATATATTAAAACTTTCAGCTTTCCCTAAAGCGGAACTTCAATTTGTCAATCCTGCCAACATTAGTAAATGGATAGGAAAGGATATCATAATTACTTGATTTAAATAGTTTTTTACATTTCTTTAGTTACTTTATGGTTTCCATGCCTAGGCAAATGATGTCATATATCCCAGGAGTCTTCAGGAGGGAGGGTTCTCAACTCAGCTAACACCTGAGCTAAGGGCAGATGAATTCCAGGATGTAAATCTACATTAATCATCTACCCTTACTCAAGATGGTCACTGCCAGAAATGCCAGGGGGTGTTTTTCAAATTGATTTCTCAGCAAAATAAAGTATGGAGACATGGATAGATGGGTGAGATTGCTTTGAATAATAAAAATAAATTAAATTGCATTTTTGGTTTGTGGTGCACAGATGTAGTGCAGTTCCGCTTTAAATGTTACTAAACCCAGGACCTTGCATTCACTATATGCGGTCTCCCACAGTACACAGAACATGGAAATGCAATTATTTTAGAAAATGTAAACTGCTAAATACCTTTTCTCATCAGCAGTATGTAGCAGTCTTGTAACTTTTATCAGTGTCCAGCTGAGCACTGGTTAACCTTGTAGAAGGAGTTTTCATTCTCCTCTGATTGCTCTATGGGGCTGCATGACCTCTGACCCTCTGTCTGGACAGTGCTGTGTGGCCCTGTGCTGATCACATGCACCCAACCTTCCTTTTTTTAAGGCAATGGCTGCACGAGATCAGCAGCACTGAGATGAAAAAAAGCATTTTAACACAAAAAGTGTTTTACAGATAATGTTTACATCTACTGTAATACAATGCAACAGAAAAATAATATAGGCTAAAAAGTAATAAACAACAGTAATAGACCCCGGAGTCAATTACCTACTAATTCTTATGACAGTATCAAATGAAAATATGGCTCAAGCATTTTTTTGACAGAACATATATTAGGGAAAAAAAACAAACATTTAGCACTATATTTTGTATTTCAGGTTATCTGGTATGAATAGTGATAATTGTTTGACTTTAGAGAGGCCAAGGTGAAGTGCATTTTCAGCCCAAGTCAGCCCTTGTATACTATGTCCTTCTTATGCTGTTGTGACCTGTAATACAACTATGTGCCCCAGGGCTTAGGCAGTATAGTTTTACAACTCATGTATTAGCCAAGAAAATAAAAAATACTATAGGCAATAAATGTAGCTAAACTGTAATAAAAAAAATGATATGCATCTCCCTATAGTTTTTGGAAATGGACAAAAGTATAGGTTTAACTCATTCCCCTGATAAACACTGGAGCAATGAATACTCTTTTATGGCCCTTCCAACCTTTGGAATGACCAAAACAATTCATTTTTAACAGGCTCTTTTGCCATGGGGTCAATAAATAAGAAGCATCCAGGGGAAATAGGCTTTTTTTTCTTACTAGCTGTTGACCAGAGCGGCAGAAGCCACCACTGCATTTCATTGATTGGGGAAGATGAATTAACTCCTGAGCTCTATAAGCTTCCAAAGACAATCTACACTGCTTTCCTGGTAGACATATAGAATATGCAGAGCAAAAATGTTTGGTTCAAAGAGAACCTCCAATAGAGCAGGCTATATGGCTAGCAGATGATGTCCCTCTGATTCTGGGGTGTTTTGGATGTCTGTTCATTCCAGTATTCTGGTATTATGTATCTTTATATACTGTATATGGTACATATTCAGCATTGCTTCTTTTGCACCATATTTGCCTATTTTACTGTTTAATAGAAATTATTGTGAAATACAGGTACAGCATGTAAAATAAGTATTGAACACATCAATTTGTACTCAGTAAATATATTTCTAAAGGTGCTATTGACATGAAAATGTCATCACATGTCTGTAACCACCCATGCAATCCATGCATACAAAAAACCCCCCAAAAAACAAATAAGTTCAGAAATTAAGGTATGCGTAATAAAATGGAATGACATAGGGGAAAAGTATTGAACATGACGAAACAGGTGCAAAAGGCATGGAAATCCAAGACACCAGCTGAAATCTACCAGCAATTAGAAAGCAATCCTGCCTTTGCCAGTGCAAATTAATATCAGCTGTTTCAGTCTCAATTGATGGCCTATAAAAAGGTATCTCATTACCAAGGTGTCACACAAAAAAGTTCTCATGATGGGTAAAAGCAAAGAGCTCTTTTAAGACCTTCACAACCTTATTGTTGCAAAACATATCGGTGGCATTAGTTACAGAAGGATTTCTAAACTTCTGAATGTTCCAATGAGCACTGTTGGGGCCATAATCCAGAAGTGAAAAGAACATCATTTCACCATAAACTGGCCACGACCAGGTGCTCCTCGCAAGATTGCTGACAGAGGAGTGAAAAGAATTATCAGAAGAGTTGTCCAAGAGCCAAGGATAACTTGTGAAGAGCTTCAGAAAGACCTGGAATTAGCAGGTACTACTATTTCAAATAAAACAATAAGTAATGCACTCAACCGCCATAGCCTGTATGCACGCTAACCACGCAAGACTCCATTGCTGAAGAAAAAGCATGTTGACGCTCGCTTAATGTTTGCTGTACTACATTTAGACAAGCCTGTGAAATACTGGGAGAATATAGTCTGGTGAGATGAGACTAAAATTGAACTCTTTGGATGCCATAATACACACCCTGTTTGGAGGTCAAATGGCACTGCACATCACCCTAAAAACACCATACCACAGTGAAGTTTGGAGATAGAAACACCATGATGTGGGGTTGTTTTTCAGTATACAGTACTGGCAAACTTCATGTCATTGAAAGAACGATGATTGAAAAAATGTACCAAGACATTCTTGATAAAAATTTGCTGCCATCTACCAGGATGATGAAGATGAAACGAGGGTGGACATTTCAGTAAGACAATTATCCCAAACACAAAGCCAAGGAAACTCTCAATTGGTTTCAAAGAAAGAAAATAAAGCTGTGAGAATGGCCCAGCCAATCACTTGACTTGAATCCAATAGAAAATCTATAAAAAGAACTAAAGATCAGAGTTCATAGAAGAGGCCCACAGGACATCCAAGATTTGTGTGGATGAATAGGCCAAAATCACACCTGAGCAGTGCATTTCTCCATACAGGAGGCGCTTGAAGCTGTCATTACTATCAAAGGATTTTGTACAAAGTATTAAATTCATTTCATTTTGCGTGTTCAATACTTTTTCCCTGTGTCATTTCATTTTATTACACATAATTTAATTTCTGAACTTACTTGTTTTGATTTCTTTGTATGTATGGATTGCATGGGTTGTTACCAACATGTGGTGAAAATTTCATGTCAATAGCACCTTTAGAAATATGTTTACTGAGAAAAATGGTGACGTGTTCAATATTTATTTTATCCGCTGAATCTCAGAACAATGGAGAGTAAGGATGAAAGAATCACAGCTGTAGCCTTAATTTGTACAGTTTGCAATATAAGAGTGGTGTAAAGTGATTTAATTTCTTCACAAGTTCCCAGCATTAATTTTATTTTTCTTGTATTGTTTTTTTCTATAAGGCAAAGGATAGTGATTTTGCAGAAAATTGTACATCTGTATCAGCCAGTCAAATTTAATTTTAATTGCACCGGCTCTGTGAAATAGAAGTTCCAGTTTTACTTTATCAATTTCTGTTTTTATTTACCTTATTTAATTAGATTTGTATCAGTATCTACCCTGGCCATTTTATTTTTAATTTTAGCTGGTTAGCTGGTTTAGCTGGTGGTTAAAAGTAATTTAAATTGCCTCACAAGTACCCATCATTTGGTTTTTTCAAGGCAATGCAAAGGGCAGTAATTTTGCACAGAATCAAAAAAAATCTGTACTGGACAATTAGATTTCAGTTCAGATTTCAGATTTCAGATTAGTGATGGGCTTGATGTTCGGATTGAACGTAAGTTTGACTCGAATATCGGCCATTTGTGTTTGGCAAACACACAAACAGTAAGGGTGTTCGGTGGGCTGTTCGCCCACTGCGCCCCACAATGCACTGCTCTCTGACAGTGCATTGTGACTGGCCAATCACAGCACAATTGGACAGAGCTAGCGGTGTCACCTCTAGCTCGGCCCAATTGTTTA
The DNA here is from genome assembly GCF_062004578.1 of Staurois parvus. Taxonomy (NCBI): domain Eukaryota; kingdom Metazoa; phylum Chordata; class Amphibia; order Anura; family Ranidae; genus Staurois; species Staurois parvus. The sequence continues at coordinate 235,915 of NW_028318218.1, forward strand.
CATCTGACCTGCAAATGTCAGATAGCAGCGGGTGAAGACAGGTTCGTGGGCGTTGTTTTTTTTTTAATATATTATTATTATAAGGGTGGGCGGCACAGTGGCTTAGTGGTTAGCACTTCTGTCTTGCAGTAATTGGGTGATGGGTTCAATTCCCAACCACGGCGCCTCCTGTATGGAGTTTGCATGTTCTCCCTGTGTTCGTGTGGGTTTCCTCTGGGTACTCCGGTTTCCTCCCACACTCCAAAGACATGCTGGTAGGTTAACTGGCTCCTGTCTAAATTGTCCTAGTTTCATCCCTGGCCATGCGGAATCTCCTGCACGGTAGGGGTTGGGGAAAGACCTGGCAACCTACCCTGTAAAATAATTGCTAAGAGAATTCATGGAAAAGTCGCTTATGAGTGACAGTCCATGCAATCGCCAAGGGTCGGATATGACTGAATGGATAGATAGATTATTAGGGTCTGGTAGGAATTTAAAGGGGACCCCATGCTTTTCTCCCCATTTTTGAGGGTGGGGTTCCCCTTAAAAGTCCCCTAAAGGGCCTGGTATGGCTTTTAGGGGGAATCCCACGCACATTTAAAAAAAAAAAAAGTCAGTTCTGGTGCAGCAGATTCTATACATTATACAGATGTGCAACTTTGCAGGTAGTTTAAGGGGACTCCCCAGGCATGATATTTAAAGGAATTTTATTTCTTTTTTTATACTTTAAACAATGAAAATGACTGCCCCTTTAAAAACGGTACTTTTTGAAATTTTAATTTTCTTTTTTACTGATTCATGTCCCTCAGGGCAGTAACCAAGTACCCCTTTTATGGCCATTAACGTGCTTATAAGCCTTCAAAATGGGCACTTTTGAATTTACAAGTTCGAGTCCCATAGAATTGCATTATGTTTCAAGTTTACGGTTGAACTTTCCTTAGGTTCGAATGTTCGACCGCGAACTGAACAGGGGAGTGTTCAGCTCATCGCTAGTTCTAATTGGTGCTATGGATTCCTTTACTCTATCAATTTCTATTTAGCCTATAATTTAGATTTGTATCAATCTCGAGCCTGTCCACTTTAATTATAACTGCTTTGAATTGAACTGTATTTATCTTAGATATGTTTGATCACTGGAGATGAGCTAATCAGTCTGCTCTTTAACAGAGGAACAGTTAATCAATGTACAGACAAAGCCTGTTTTATCTATCAATCCAAAGGGAGACCAATACATTTTTGTTAGTGATATTTAAAAATTAATTTGAAAATGTACTGTATTTTACAGATAACCATTCTCTACAGGGAGTAATAAATTGCACTTTTAAGTAACTTCTACCTTCTGCTTTCTACTAGACCAGGAGTCCTCAAACAAAGGACCCAACAGACTGTTTGAGGGATGGACTTTGGCCAGTGGAATAAAAAAAAAATGTTAGTGATCAATATCAGCAATAACTAGTGTTAGTGGTTAGCAGAAGTAATGAATGCCCAAGAGTCAGTGGCTAATAGGAATAATAAGTGTCCCTTTATCACTGGCCAGTGGAAGTAATAAAAATGTCCATGTGTTAGTGGTCAGTAAGAGAAAAAAATGCACAGACATCTGCGGGAGTAATAAATACCACAGCATCAGAGATCAATTGGGAAGTATATTGGGACATCATTAGTGGTCAGTGGGAGGAATATGGCCCTGTCAGTTCTGGTCAGTGGGAGAAATGTTGTGCCCTCATTGGTGGTCAGCAGGAGCGATATAACCCTGTATGGTGGTCAGTGGGAAGAGTATAGCCCCATCAAATGTGGTCAGTGAGAGGGATGTAGCCTCAATATTGTTGTTTGGTGTGAGTGGTCAGTGGGAGCAATGTAGCCCCACCATTGGTGGTCAGTGGGAGGAATGTAGCCTCATCATTGGTGGTTAGAGGGAGGAGTGTAGCCCAATCATTTATGGTTAAAGGAAGAAATTTAGCCCCATCATTGGTTTTCAGTGGCACTTAGCTTGCAGTCCCGGACCATTTCTTGTAGTGACATCACAACTGGTGCCATCACAGGCTAATCAACCAACATTGGCCATGAGTACCCTCCATCTGATATTGCAAGTGTTATTATGCTGAGTGCTGGAATCCTCTTCTTGGCATCTACCGCCACTCTGAAACTAGCAGATCCCTACTTTTGGCTTACAGTGAGAGAACCCTGCATGCAGGGCCTTTTGATTGTAGGGGCAGTCTTATGGCAACCAGTGGGCTGTAGTTTGGGGATGCTGTACTAAGCTGTGTTAATCCTTTAGTAAAGATGTTACCGTCTACATGAGCATAGAAGTGGGAGTGTCCCTCCAATGCCTCCTTTGAGTCTCTGTTTAAGACAACTGCTGCTCTCTGAGACTTGCTTAGAGCTTCATCTGTGCACTGCAAAGAATGGGTAAATGGGACATGTTCATATGCAATATTTCATATATAAATAATTAAAAATGAACATAATAAAGAAATTATTTAATTGCATTAAAATTCTTTTGATTCCATTCTGACAACCCATTGGCACAAATAATAAATTCTATCAACAGCTTTTTGACTGGATTACGTGCATTTTCAGGTAGACCAGCAAATTATGATTTATCTGAGTACTTTTAGAAACCCGTTCACTCTACACCACATCAATTTGTCACATGAAATCTGCTTATATTCCAAAATGCTTTTTTTCTAAAAACCTTTTGATTAAGTTACTCACATAATGAGAACGTTGGTAAAATCGTGTTTAAGTTACTTAAGAGAAATAATCCAAAAGCTATTTAAAAATACTCTTTCCTTCCCAAAACCTTAAATGGTTTCTTCCAACTCTTCTGATTCTCTTTCTGTCCACTTTTTTTTTTTCTACAAAGAACACAGTGGTAATGAATTATAGAAATTTGATTAGGCTTGAGGCCCCCTAATTTTAAATAACAAATGGAGCCATTTCTAGGTAGTAGTGACATTTCTCGTGGACATTTGCAGAATGACTATCAAAGGGTACATTTGTTACAAAGGCAGAGATTAATAAGACTGCGGGCGCTAGAAAGATTCTGTTTGGAAAACAAATCTAAAAGAGTAAGATAAATTTGCCGTGTCGGAAATCTACAGGGACAAAAACAAGTTGTAGACGTGATAATCTATTTAAACTCTGAAATGCTCTAGATGCAGAAGAAAGGAGACAGAATAGGAAGCCGAAGTGGTAGAAAACTGGAAATCAAATGCAAAACAGAGTTTGTGGAACCAAATAAAAATCAAATGATTCATGGCTGCCTGACAGGAATAAAAGGAAAGCCATTGTGGTAGCTTAGGGGTTGACAAGGTGGCCTTGTTACTTTGCTACCCAGAAATTGTAGGTTATCCCTGTGAGTGGATTGTATATTTCACTTCAGAGTGTTACTGGTAAGTCAGTGATGGCACACCTGTCATGGCAGCTGATAAAGCCATTATAGAGCCTTTAGACTGTTGGAATACCTCATCATTTTCTTCATTAGGAAAGTGATATACTTTTACCAAAACCTTGGTCGCATGTCTGTTTCAGACAGAAAAAAGCCATTCAATATCTATACAAATCTATGCATTTACAAATATTCTATAATGGCCATACCCAGATTACTGACTTCAGGTGCTTCCCGTGAAAATTACAGTTACTGGTATATCATTGACCAAATATTTCACATAGTTGGCTCAATTCACTAAGAGTTTTTTTCCTCTTAATTATACTCAATAACTCATAGATTATTTTTAAACATTTGTTTTGCAACTCACAAAAAAGAGTTAAGAGTTAAAATGAGTTAAGAGTTTAATAAAAATGGGAGGTATTTTATTCATGAAACCATGCGGTATTTTATCTCATGACGTGATATCCAGTGGAATGGATACAGTGGAGAAGGATTAGAACCGTTGTCCATTTTTATTACCAATAAAGAGGTAAAACGGTTTAAATTGTAGAGATATGCCAAGTCATTGTGGTCCCTGTAGCATATGTATTAATACAAAAGAATACCAGTCAAAGGGAAGCTGCTTTTACAGGACACACGTGGTATATTAAAAACAAATAAGGTAAATTATGTAAATACAAAATATCTTTATAAATGTCAAATATTAAATGAAAATAGTATAAAAATCACAAGCATTAATAAATACCTTTCTTCCACCAATAAAAAAGACAATGTTGTCATTCAGGAGATTTCCCTTCACTAAAACCAGTGTCCCGTTGGAAGATTCCTCCTCTATTACTTTTCTGGGGACAACCCAAAATGTGGGATGTTCTTTTACTTTCACTTTCAATGATAATGGTATGCAGGACAAATAGAGAGGACGCAGTCAGCAATAAAAACGGGGTCTAATCCTGCTCCACTCCACAAAGCTTTAAAAAAAAGGTTTTGCCTTTAGTTGTATTTTAACCGCTCCCATGCCGCCCTATAGCAGATATACTGCTACAAGGCGGCAGAGGTGCGCAAAATCACGTGATTTTGCATTTCCAGGTAGGGGGCATTTCCAGGTAGGATTGGTACCTTTGTGGAACGGGGGGGGGGGAGCGAGTACTTGAATTTGACAGGTACCCGCTCCCACTTCCACTGTAATCGCCTAGGCGATCGGAAGCCGGAAGTTGTCCTCCCTTACTCCCCGTAGTCTTCTAGGACACATAACAGGTCCCAGAAGACCACGGGGTCATTCACAAAGTTCAGCGCTTCTCGCACATGTGCAGTGGGCACCCGGCTGTGAAGCCACAAGCTGTCACAACCGTGTGCCCACACTAAGATGCCAGAGCCAAGGAGAGAAGACGGCCGGTGAAACTAGTGGTGGCGAGGACACCACTGAACCGAGGGACAGGTAAGTGGCTGTATTTTAAAAGTAAGCAGCTACAGTTTTTGTAGCTGCTGACTCTTTTTTTTTTACCAGCTGGAACTCCGCTTTAAATACGGTATGTCTGGACCACTACTTATTTAATTAATTCATTTATTTCCTTTAGTGAATTGACTTTAACATCATTTTATAAGAGTGTTTTTGGTTTGTGAGGCAAACAACTCAGATAGTGATGGTGAATTGACATTTTCAGCATCTCATGAGATAATTGCAAAAAATGTGTCACATGATTCAAATATCTCATTAGATATTCTTAGTGAATTGAGCCCAGTACCCCCGGTTACCTATTCACAAAAAATATACATATAAACACAAATAAACACACAGACACATGCACATCCTATGATGCCCACAAAATAATATCCCAACATAGAAAATGTCCCACAACAATCAGTGGGGGTATTTACTAATGTCATGGACCAAATATGGTCATCATGGCTATATTTGGTCAATGACATCAGGTAGCATCCCCAATCCCTTTGTTCACATTCAACTGTTGGATGGGGAAATATAATTTGCAGTGAAAGTATCAGAGCCAGTGGGTTGGCTGTGCAGGTCAGCATGGTTGTGTCAGCAGGTCATCAGGGGTCGTTCATTGTGATTACCAATGGATCTACATTGCTGGATGATGTAGTTGACCTTGGATCCACATGGGGGGGGGGGGGGGGTTAATGTGTTGGTGGTTTTTTTTTGCTTTTTAATTTTGTGGGTATGAGTTAACCAGGGTACCAAACCCGTGTTGAAGGCATGTGGTCTGGTATGGTTCAGAGTTGATGGGAATCAGATGCATGTTACCCTGCCCTGCTCGTTCCTGGTTACATGCTTGGATATGAACTTGGTATGATTTCATTGGGGTCCATGCTTCCATGCCTTTTTTTTTTTTTGAGTGATGTTCAACTTTAAACTCCATAGCAGAGCTTCATGAAGGACAATCAAGGGTTTGGCATAGATTGTGGAGGGGGGTGACCACCAGTTTGCTTTAGGGAAACTTTTTTATAAGAGTTTTTATGATGACCTTCTTGTACCCCTTAGACATAACTAGCATTTAACCCTTGCAGTGCGGGGAACCCCATTTCATGGGTGATTTTTTTCACATTCCTGGAGTTGGGGTTTAAGCCAAACTAATATGATGCCTTTAAACTCATGATCATCCTTATTGCTCTCACTTCTGGTCATCTTTATGGAAGTGATTCACATGATAAAAATATTCTGTGGAAAGAAGTGATATCCCTGTTATTTCTAAGTCTTTTCTCTATTTCCCAGGTGTGATGGGGGAATATGAACCAAAAATTGAGGTGCACTTTCCATTCACTTTTACTGCAGCTAAGGGAACCACCGTTCGGATGGAGTGCTTTGCGCTTGGCAAGTAAGTGCAGATTTCCTCAAATTAGTAGCAGTCGTTTATTAGAAGCTGTTGTGTTTTATTTGCGCTTGGCCATCTAGCTGTAATCTTTATTTATCTCTTTATTTTAGCCTGGGTCCTGAGGTACTAAAGCTTAGAAAATGCATTTGGACTGCTAGCTGCTATAAAACTTACAATTCACAACATTTCTCTATATTCCTTATTTTCTGAAATATTTATGTCCTCTTCTGCAAAATATAACCAATATTTTTTTTGGCTGTTCAGTCATCATTAAAGAAAAATTCTTTCTAGCACAGTTTTGATTTCAAACAAAATGCAGTGCACGTTGTTAGGTAAATGAAACCCTGAGGAGAAGTATGAGTAATTATACCAGGATCTCCCATCGTAATGACATTTGTTGCCCTTGTCTCTTCCTTTGTGCCCTCTGACTTTTGTCTGGACAGCTTGGGATGTTACTCTTATGTTTTGTCCTCTGTGACCTCCTTCTCTGTCCTTACATTGTTCATTCTGGAGGAAAAAAAGGTCCCAGCATAAAATATTTAGATACTGTAAAGTCTCAACAACAGACAATTTGAAGGGGAAGAAAGTGTGCAATTATCATATTTGCCAATTGTTCCACTTTTTACACATTTATTCTAATTTTTAAAGAGAATGCAAAAATATTAGAACATCTATTTGGTGGAGATTTACACTTATTTCCTGTACTGCTGACAATGACTTAACCCAGCCTTTCTCAACCAGGGATCATCCAAATGTTGTTAAGGGTTCCTTGAGCAATGACAAACCTCTGCCTCTTAAATGAGTAACCACTGACACCAATTATCTTTTATAAGGAGCATTCTTCCCACTGACCATCACAGTAATGTACTATGAGCTGTAGATATAGAATTATTTGCAGGGGTTCCCTGATCCCAGAAAGTTATTTCACAGGTTAATCCATGTTAAAAAGTTTGAGAAAGCCTGGTTTTACCAGATGGGAAATTAAGGAAAATCTGAAATAAAGACTCAAGACAGAAATAAAAATTTAACATGGGTTCTATTCTTAATAAAAACATTTTTTTTTATTTCTGTCTGTGTTGCTGTTAGAGAGTTACCCTCATACTTGTCTGATAAAACATTGTCATGGGACAGGGCATGGTGGTAAATATCTCCAACAGGGCCCTAATTATCAGTCCAAAATCTGATAGGGGTTCTAACCTTTCCACACTGTAAGGTTTCATGTACACTAGCCTACTCTGACCACAGCTGTGGAAAAATGTGCCAAAAATGCATGTAAACGGGGTATCGCATTTACATGTGTTTATGCCACATTTTTGCTACATTCTGCATTTTTCTGCTGCCGGTGGTCAAAATGTTCCTATCCTGAACAAGATTCTTCCACATTCAGGAGAGGGAAATTTAACATCACCTAAACGCAGCAGCTCTTAAACTCTGCTGAAAGCCTATATATACATGGACACCTAGATTTTTATGGAGCTGAGATTAGGAACTTTGGCAAAAAAAGACCAAAAGCTCCAAAACTCAAGTTTAGGAGCTGCTAGTGTACATGAAGCCTAAGGGTTAATGCGTACTGGCCTAATAAAACGCTGCCCCAAGAGGCGTTTAACGTTTTGCCTGTAGAAGCAGCTCAATGTTATCTTATGTGTTCATACACATTAGAATGTTTAGGGCATATTTTAAGTTCAGAGTTTAGTGGCAGAAAAAAAAACCCTTCTGTTTTTAATTTTTGTGAGTAGTTTTCTGGCAAAAAAAATGCTGAATGCTCGTAAACTCTCCTAGAAGCTCCTAAACTCTTCTAAATTCCCGTACAAAAACGCTCTATATGGCGTTTTTTTTTTGTCAAGGGAACTGGGATTTTTTTAAGCCCGATGTGCATAGACCCTAAAACTAAGGAAAGGTTTTGGTTCTATGGTTCTAATTAAGTATTAATTTATGTCCCCTTAGATCAGATATGCAAAAATGTAAATTAAGTAGTGGGATAAATTAAGAGGACTAAATATTCAAGGGGGCCACACTGTGAAGTTTAATAACTGGAAAATAATCGGTGCACATTTGTTTTTTGTTTTCTTTTTTTATTTCGACCCACTAAGAGCTGCAGAGAAGGAGTGAGAGGATCACATGTGATTTGTAAAATACCAGTTTAGCATGCCTGCATTAGACTCACTGTCCAAAAACTTTGTTTTTGAAAATTTAATTTTTAGCAGATATGATAACTTGTAGGCATCCATAAATGCATGACAATGTGTCCTTTGCTCAAAATATCTTCATGGTGTTTGCCTGGGATTTGCGGGACATGGCTTATAATTTTTGTGGTAAATGGCTCTTTTTGCCACCTCAAAAAGTTGAGCGATATGTAAGCCATTAAAAGAGTGAAGACATTCTGAACAAGTCTCTTGGGTGTATACTCAGAAACAGGGAAACACAATCTGAATTCTGGCAAATCTGGTCTGACTGACTGGCCAACTCATTCCATAATGGAAATCGTATTTTCCAATAATTTTAAACAGTAGCTACAGTCATAAACTAACACGACGTAAGGGTATATGCACTACGTTTGACTGTAAACAACAAATATAACCACACACTAGGTGGTTATTTTAAAGGTTTGTTTCTCCCAACTAAGGGAAACTTTCTAATGGAGGAAGGGTAATGGCTTGCTACTGAATAGAATTACATTGTGTGAACAAAACTTTGCACATGTATTACTCTTTCTTAGAGTGCTTTAGAGTGGAAGTGTATTTGCTTTTGTTATAATGAACAAGTGTACACATTATACTTGCACATTATGACATGTTTACCTGGCTGTTTGCCCTTCTCCAGCACTGACAGCTCAGAACTGTTCCTTATTGTCCCCCAACACTCTGTCTGCTACCAATACTGTCTTTTTCCAGTCTTCTTCTGGGTACTGATTGCCCCTCTTTGGGCATTGGGCAGCCACTGATGATAACACTCATGCCTCTTGCAGATGCTGAGAATTGGCTGCAAGTATAAACTGCACTGTTTATTAAAAAAAATTGCTAGGAAATAGGAAAAACTATGACACCAAAGGAACTAGCATTCTCAAAAGGAAAGTCCAGAAATGTCAGCCTTTATGATTCTTATATGGTAGGGTCCTTTTAATCATCATAGTTTGAAAATGCACTAAACTCTTCAAACCAGAAAAATAATGAAGGGACAGTCTACCTTCCCTACTTGGTTCTTCACTACAAATTGGAAGGTACACTTTAAATACCATCAGCAGGTAATCCAATTTCTATTACTATCCTGTCATTGCTCTGACTTGATTCATTTCAGATTTGAACATTCAAGCAGCCACTGAAGTCAAAGTTTAAGCAGAACTGCTGATCAGCGTACTTATACTGAAAGTATTGAAGCCATTGGATTAGCATGACAATTAAACAACTAACTTGGCAGCTAACAAATTCAGCTCAGATTTCTTTTAAACCATTTTCCTTATGTAACGGTAGTGTGAATACTCGTCAGGCTCCTATCAGTCTTGGGGCATTGGCTAATAATTATTTAATAGTATGCCAAACCTCTGGAGTCAAGAGTAAAAATATTGCTTCCTGCACTAGTGGATTTCTGATCACACAGTACATTTCATTCTATTTGATTGTGAGGAAAAAAGACCAATACATTGCTGGTCCCTACAGTACCGAGGTGTTAATAAATGATAGCATTTCACTGTCTGGGTACTTGGCACATCATTCTCTTCTGTAATTGACACCTTTCTGCTCAAGAAATTATTTATCATCGCAGTTTGCAAATTCATTTGAAATAAATTAGACTTTTCCATTATGTGCAAAACAATTGACCTTTAGAGACTTTCAGGGAAGTTTTTTCTTTTTAATCCTGCATTTTTATAAGTGTGTCTAAAAATGCATTGATTTATTGTTTTTCTGCTTTTATGTTAATTTCCATCAGAGAAATCTGCTAAGTGCTGTCTGATTCTAAACTGGCATCGTATCATATTCCCAAAGTAACTTTAGGAAAACGAGAGTTTTTTTCTGTGAATAATAAAATGCACGCATATGAACATAACATTTCTAAATTCAGAGAACATTATTGAAAAACAGTTGTAGCTTCTTACAAGAATTGACAACACACAGTATGTAACAATTGTGATTTTAAAGCCTGAGCTTATTTTTAAACCTATCCATAAAGGTTAGGTTCATTCTCAATACCTAGAGGTTATTGTTGAACATCTGTTTATGGTCTGTGTTGCAACTGAAATCAAGTTGTATTCGCCATCAACACTAGCCCAAAGCCCACCTTAAAGCATATCTAACACCCCCCAAAAAAATATTCTGTAGCTTACTGGTCCTTGGATGTGGTGTGTTTTTTTAATTTTCTCCTTGCAATCTCGTGAATGACACACTTCCTGTTTCTCGGTGGTTACCCTCACTCCTTTACTGTATCTATGGGGCAGCCAAACTGGCTGGATTTCAAACATGTTGACCTTTGTTTATTTCCATTATATAGGGGATAATGGGACTAGTGTTGTAAGCAAATAAAATAAGAATTTCTTATGCTGCAAGGTCAGCTCACATGGTGTGGCAAGGATGCTGCACTCCTGGCAAGAACACCAAGTATTTTCTGTAATTGCTAAAAATGTTTCTAGCCTGAAAAAGGAAACCAATGGTGCCACCACATCTAAGAAACAGAAAACTGCAATATGTTAATTTGTTTTCTTGGGTTTAATTATGCTTCGAGAGTAGCAAAGCTGGGGAATGTCTTACTGCAGGACATAGCAATATCAAAAAGAGCTGAATGTTTTTCTTTAAAGTTCAGGCACATTTTTTTCTTGGTTTTGGATAGAGTGGGGGAGAATTTTAACACTTGTTAGGTTTTTACTGCTATTTGTACTGTGCTAACAACATTTTACCAGACAGGAAGTGAAAGGGACTATAAAACAGCAATATAGAAACTAAAATCCATTTTTACTTTTGTAGAGTAGGGGAAGGCTAGAACCCTTCTGAGATATTTTGTCCCTGTTGCACTTTCTGTCTGGTGAAACTGCTGCCAGCAGGACAGGAAGTGAGGGTAAATTTCTCAAACGGAGTCACTAGTAACAATTAAAATCCAACAAACTCCTTCAACAATGTATTCAAATCTAAAAAAGTTTGGGTTCACATGCACTAATGATGTCCACAGCTATATTTACCAAAGATTTTATGATAATGGTTTGAACAAGGGAACTGATATGACTGCTAGTGGGGTCAGGAACTATTCTTTTATTTCATCTGGTGAAACAATAGATGATGGTTGCATGGGGTGTTTGGTAGTGCCTTCTTCTGGATTAATATTACTGGCATTTTAAAACCTTAATAATGCACTCAGATTCCCCTACATATCATGTACATGATGCTCAGTTGATATTAAGGGATCTAATGTATGCCAAGAAAATATTGCGCATAGCATTACATTAGTTCCACTCTGAACTGTTCACTAATGACCAGTTGGATTCTTGGATTCGCCAATCCCTATCTGACATTGGCGGACATATGCTTAACCTCCTTGCGCTGACAGTCTGCATATATATGCGGCCAATCGGTGGGTGGGCCTTGCTGCGGAGAAGCTGAATAGATGCACACCAAAAAGTAAACAAACCTGTGTCAAGAGCACATGCCCTGAGTGCTCCTGACAGTTACCTGTGCCTAACGGAAAAAAAACCTACTTGTGATTGGGTGCTTTCCGATCATGTGATTGGTGTGATCATAAACCTGGCATCAGAAACCCCTTAAAGGGCTGGGATGCACCAGCGTTAAGGGGTTAAAGCACACTTATCTTATTAAAATGATCTGTGTTTTTACATTTTGTATATAAAACTTTATATTGGTCTTATACAAACCTTAATCCTGCAATTCTGTGACTGGTCTAACAACATCGTGGGTACTTCTTTTTTTTTTCTGGTAGTTGCGGTGGATGGTTCTCACTCATAGACTGCATGGCACTTGCTGTATGTAATCACATGTGAGTGCTGCTTTGTCCAAGAGTACAGATAGCCAAGGTTGGAGTGGTGCAGTGATGACACAACCCCAGCGGGCATGTCCATGACAGCCTGGGTTTTCAGGAAGTGGGTTGGATGGCACCAGGTGTTATTCAATCCAGAAGAGCTGGGCTGGGCAACTGATTTATTACACCACAATTAAGTCTTTGATTTGAAAAAAAATATTAAAAAGGATATTAAATCTTTAAGAGTGCCTGCCCTGCATGAAAGGCATGTATCCCCAAGCCTTATGCCTGCTGATCTTTTAAGAATACGATCAATGTTACATTTTCTGGAACTCATTTTCAAACTATTTTTATTATCTATGTTTATCCTGCTTTGTGGTTAGTCTACATTTCCAGTGACAGTAAAAGATAAATTACAATTGGTAGTTTTAGTTGAATGCTCTTTACATGTTTCTTTATTAAATAAGCCCAATATAGTTCATTTAGTTATTTCTCTGTTGATCATATTACATGTTTATTGGTTTTCATTAGACAACACATCGTATAGACAGTGTTCAAATCATGGCATTTAGGCATATTTAGCTTCTGTTAGTTATTATGTCCATCTGACCTTTTCCTTTAACAGTTTTTTATCAACAGTCTAGCCTTTAAAAACATTTCTGTCAAGGTGCTGTGCTATCATTCATGATTTGAATAATTAGAGATTAGAAGTTTAAGATGGCATTGAGGAGGCAACTGCTAAATGGCAAAAAGGTTAATTAGGAATTTAGAAAAGAAGCTAATGGAGGGAGTATTACAGACTCCAGAGGAAGGCTCAGAACACTGGAAGAGATGAGTATAGATGAGTAAGAGACCTTCTCTATTAAACTTGGCAGCTGGAAATATGCATGCCAATGAGATGCTAGTGCTCTTTAAGTAACATAAATTGTATACTATTATACTTAGGACACAGAAACAAGAGCGATAATATGGAATCCTTTGTGAAGACAGATTATAGTGTGCACATACTGTACCTACTATTCAATACACTGTAAAGAAGAAGGTGGGGAAGATAAACACTTCCATTGTTCTGTCTGTCATGGCTTGGAGTATTTTGTGAAAATAAAAGTAAACTGCATTCATTTTTTTTTTTGCTTATCAAAATAGGACATTTTGCATATAACACTGACTACATCTCTCATTCAAGGCATCTATGTAAAAAAAAGATAATATGATGCCAAAATATTAACAATGAACGTACATAAAGTTCTGCACAAAGAATAAACCAAACGGATACAAGCAATATCTGGACAAGTTTTGTGGATGCCTTGACCATCACACCTACATATGCTTGTTGGCATCTCAATCCGAAACCATCAATATTGATATGAAGTGTTTGCTCCCATTCCTCCCCCACCTCCATCCCCTTCAATTTGAGCTATAACAGCTTTTACTATTCTGGAAAAGCTATCCACAAGATTTTGGAGTATGTTTGTGGGATTTTTGGCCCATTCAACCACAAAATTGTGTGCAGGCCAGTTGGGTTTCAAGATGAAAATAATCAAAACATCTTTATGAACTCTCAAAGAGAAAAGAAGAGCTGCTCACCAATTAAAAGCTTTGATTAATAAAGCTTTCTATCGTACAGGAATCCCCACCCTGTAAATGCAAGTATATATATACTGTATACGTGTGTTTTTGTTATTGCATTTATTTTATCTAAGAGCTTGAGTTTATGTTAAATTAATGTATGCTCTTTAGTGTTGGGACACAGACACCACTTTCTTGAAATTCATTTTCAAACTGCAATAAAGTAAATATGCTCAGATTTTGATTGCAAGTATCCTCTTCATCAGTGTTATCATTGAAGTAAAACAAATTCAATAGTGGTTATAGACCAACATGATTTTTGAAGAACCGTTCTGTCTTATTTAAACTCAGCATGTCTTACTATAATTATAGTGGCAAGCTTAGGTTTCAAGCAATGTATCTGCCACTGGCAATGATGTTTTGATGAGATAAACTGAGGATAATGGCCCCTAGAAAGAGAAAGAGAAAATAAAGTCACAATTCCCACATTTTGTGATTCAGGTGTGAATTGGCCTTTACGTATACTTTAGGCTTTAGTCTTAACTACCTGCCCAATCACAGCTGACCACATGAAAAAAAGGCTTGTCGGTTATTGTCAGTCTTTTCCTCACATGCTGTGCCTGTGTGAGGAAGAAACATCCGATACCCGGCAAGGCTGTTAGCATTTTTTGCACTGATAACCAAGGTACTGATCATCAGTACCCTGAATATCAGTGCAGCCCCATCAGTACTGCTTGTCAGTGCCCATCAGTGTCACCTATCAGTGCACATCAGTGGCACCTATCAGTGCACATCAGTGGCACCTATCAGTGCCCATTAGTGACGCCTCATCAGTGTCCATCAGTGCCGCCTCATCCGTGTCCATCAGTACCCCCTCATCAGTGGCCATCAATACAGCCTCATCAGTGCCCATCAGAGCAGCCTCCTTAGTGCCAACAGTGTAGCCTATCAATGCCCATCAGTGCAGCTTCATCAGCACACCTCAGTGAAGAAGAAAAATTACTTATTTGCAACATTTTATAACAGAAACCAAAAAAAAATTCAGTCTTTTTTCATTTGTTTAGCAAAACATTAAAAAAACAAGTGGTGATTAAATACCACCAAAAGAAGCACTATCTGTCTTTAAAAAATTATAAAACTTTCATATGGGTACAGTGTTGCATGTCCATGCAATTGTCATTCAACGTGCGACAGCGCAGAAAACTGAAAATTGGCCTGGGCAGGAAGGGGGTGAAAGTGCTCGGTAGGGAAGTGGTTAAAGTGCTACTAAAGGCAAAGCTTTAGATAGACTAGAGAGGGATTAGAACACCTGTCGGGTTTCAGGTTTTTATTGCTTCTGTTGTTCTGGTGATCATTATCACAGAAAGTGAAAGTGAAAAAAATCCCACATTTTGGATTGTAACCAAAAAAAGAACAGAGGGGAAATCTTCCAGTGGAGCCATTGTGACTCTAGTGACAACAGGGATATCCTTGCTTTGGAGGAATTTTCTCCCACTTTTGTTTTGGCTTTGGGACAGGGAATGAAGGTAATTCTCCCCAAAGGGACACAGATGACAAAGATGAAATTGACAGAGGTTATAACCCTCCCTAAGAGCCAGTTCACATATATGCAAATTGATTGTGTTTTGAACCGCATCTAGTTCCCATGACATGTGAAATTATATTGGTTTCTCTGGTGTGCGGATTCGGTGTGAATTGAAGAAGAATCCTGTCACTTTTCTGAATAGTGCCATCTAGCTCAGGTGCGAATTCAGATTCATTGACTTCTATGGGAACGCTTCTGAATCGCACATGTTATCAGTTGTGAACAGTACTGTTGTATTTCTTTCTGCATTGTGATCTTTATGTCTTCCCTACTAGCCCTACTAGCCCATTGTAGCAGAAACAATATGTGGCCAGCGTGGCCAAAATCCTGTTCTGGAACAATAGGGATAAGCCTATTATTAAGCCCATTTTTACTGGTGGCCCCGTGTCAAATACCTATTTATTAAAGATCAACATTTTTTTTTTATTTCAAGAATCATAACTCTCCCTCTTAGATTGTAAGCTCCAAGGAGCAGGGCCCTCCTAACCCTCTTGTATTGAACTGTATCATTGCTGTGTTGTCTCCCTTTATATTATAAAGCACTGAGCAAACTGTTGGCGCTATAGACATCCTGTAAAATAATAAAAATATACTAATAATAATATGAATTAGAACATCTGTCAGGCTTTTGTCATTCTTTATCTCCCTGTTGGGGTCAAACAAGAAGTGAGGAAAATCTCACTAAAGAGAACACAGAAAAAAAACAAGCTTTTACCCATTTGTGGCTCTGCCAAAAAGTGATTTTATTGTTGTCTTGGTCTCAGGGCTCGTTCACACCATGGTGCAGAGATACCAGTTTTTATGTATGCGTTCTGCAAGGGTACAATAAAATCAATTGTTCTCTATGTGCCCTGTTCACACCATAATACCAGCATCATGTGCAAATTTTTTTTGCACAGGAATCTGCAAGGTATATAAAACTCATTGAAGCGTGCATAAAAATTGATGTAAACTGATGCCTCTGCAAGTGAAATATGTGCATCAGTTTCCATCAGTTTTCATGCATGTACAGTGTGAACGAGCCTTTTAGTAGATAGATTTCCATTCACTTCCCATACCGGTGACCACCCCGAAACGTAGAATATAGTTTCCCAATGACAGAGAGCTACAAAAATCTGATATAGAATATAAAGATGAGAGTTAGGAAAATGGCTGAGCTTCCAAAAGCTGATCTTCACAATAAGCAAATATTGTCTACTGTATATACCGGCGTATAATGCTGGTATATAACTGGGCATATAAGACGATCCCCTAATTTTCCAGTTAAAACTTAGGTTTTGGGCTGTACTCGCCATATAAGACTACCCCCCTTTCCGAGGCACAGCATTTAAAAACATCAAATTTGATTTACATAATTTTAATTATAATGGTTATGACTTACCGGTACTTAAACTCCTTCAAAATCCACATCATTTTCATCTGACATTATAAGTTCATCAATGACATCTTGTGATACATTTGTAAGACAGTCATCGTATGGATCTAATTCTGAATCAGATGGTGTGGCTTCAGCTATGGCTTCCCCTTCATCTTGCCACAATTAGTTGTCCTCCATACCATCCAATGAATTTGATATGCCACACTTCTTGAAAGACTTGATTACTGTTTCTGCATCAATATCTTTGCAGGATTTTATGACAAAGTTACACAAAACATCCAAATGTGGAGCACGCATGTTTCCTTCTTTTGTGAATGACTTGTCGCTGCTAACCATCCACTCACTCCTCTGTTCTCCAATGCGATATTTAAATGGCTTGTTTAGGCACACATCCAGTGGCTGTACCAACGATGTCAATCCTACAGGAATAACTGCCCTATCTGTGTTTATTCTTGCCAGTCTTTTCTTTGTGCTGGTAGTTAAATGAGCCCTGAACATATCCCACACCAGTAAGCTATGTTCTCGATGAAGTCCACCTTGTCACCTACTCCATACATTATCAAGCCATAGCTTTATCCCATCTTCATCTATCCAGCGTTTTTCATTCACATGTACAAAAACTCCAACAGGGAACTTGATTTTCGGCATTGTTTTTCTTTTAAAAATAATCATGGTAGTATCACTGTAAAACTGGACTTCTCATGTTCTGTTGTTTTAATTAATACTGTTTCTGCACCTTTTGAATTCACAGTTTTATTTCCAACCATATTGAAATTCATAGGAGTTTCATTCATATTTCCGATATTACTTAACGCATAGCCATGTTCCTTGCGCTGTTGTATTACATATTGATGGAAATTACTTACTTTGCCGTTGAGATCTGCAGGTAATTTTTGTGCAATTTTGGTCTTTTGCCTCAGTACCAGATTATGCCTTTCCAAGAACCTAGTACACCAGGATACAGTGGCCTTAAATCCTTTACTGTGATCTGGGTTAGATTTGGCCCACTGAAGTGCAAATATACGTATCTTGTTTCGTGTCACTACAGAACTATTTTGGTGATGCGATGTCTGCTACATGATTTTTGAGTTCTGGCCAATGTGGGGTCTCCCTTCATAATGCACATTTACTCCTTGGCATACTCTTTAATGCATCTTCATTTGCTTTCCAGTCTTGGACCATCTTTTCTGTTATTCCATAATGTATTTCAGCAGCACAGTTATCATGTTCCGTGGCAAAGTTTATGACTTTCAGCTTGAAACTTGCTTCATATTTCCTTCTTTTTGCTGGTGGAGCCATGATGGGGTCTTGTCTAGCAGCTGTTTTGTTTACACCTACATGGTGATGTAAAACTACTGTCAATCATTATCCACGCTGGCAATGTCCCGTACATCGCAGGATTTAAGGTTCACATTTTATACTCGGCGTATAAGACTACCACTGATTTTGGGGGATGTTTTTAAGGTTAAAAAGTAATCTTATACACCAGCATATATGGTAGATACAAGAGACCTATGTATTCTTATAATACTTTGTACATTTTTTACAGATCTGTGCAGTAACCCAGTGTGAAATGTTGTGTCTGTGCAGGAACTTCCTACATTAAAACCAGTCAGTACCACTCTTTCTTCTTGTGCAGGGTGACTGGTCTTGTCTCCACCCCCTCTTGTAGTTATTTTGTAGGCAGCCTTTAGTGAGTGAACTTTCTGAGCCCCTCCCACTGCACTGCTCTTTGTACCAGTGATGTGCAGAACAGTGATGATGTCACCACTACTTTTGTGAAGTGATTACTGGATTTGCTAAGGCATTTGGTGCACAAAGAGTGGATTTGAATCCTTTTGTGGATAAATGTTTTCATGTTTCAAATTTAAATTGATCCTGCCTGAGCTATAAATTGTAAGTAATATCTGCCTCTTCTGAATACTTGTGACAGATTTTAAAATGTAAATATAATTAGAGGTATTATTCTAGATCCTTTCCATTATTAAGCTTCCACAAATACCAATGTGTAATCACAGCAGTCAGACAGATGTACACCTAGAGGGATTTGGAAATCCACAGTATGGGATGTGACATTAAAGAATGCTTTCACACTATTCTCTTTTGTTATGTGGTAGTTTAAACTCCCGAGAATCAGAACACCTTTACAGCTGCTAATAACAGCTAGA
Source organism: Staurois parvus (assembly GCF_062004578.1). Lineage (NCBI taxonomy): Eukaryota > Metazoa > Chordata > Amphibia > Anura > Ranidae > Staurois > Staurois parvus. The sequence continues at coordinate 254,771 of NW_028318218.1, forward strand.
GAAACAGACATTATCATTTTCCTCCTGCTTTACACCTTGCCTTCAACAAAAGATTTGTCCTGTTAAGCAATTAAAGGTTATCGAAGTCAACTCTATCAACTAACATGAAGTTATTTTGGTGTTCATGTAACAACTTCTTATCTTTGTCTCACAGGGAATAGCAGGGGATCAGATCACTATTTTTATTGTTGCTCTTTACCAATTGTTGCTTGCATTTAAAATTACATTTTATGGGTTGACTAATTTATGTGTTTAGTGCGTAAGGTAGCGAGGGGTGGCATTTATTTAATTTCAATCCTTTTGCTTCTTATTTTCTGACTTCAACTTTTGTGGTTATTATTTTATGTTTATATTAGAAGTACAGTGGGGCAAAAAAGTATTTAGTCAGCCACCAATTGCACAAGTTCTCCCACTTAAAAAGATGAGAGAGGCCTGTAATTGGCATCATAGGTAGACCTCAACTATGAGAGACAAAATGTGGAAAAATCCAGACAATCACATTGGCTGATTTGGAAAGAATTTATTTGCAAATTATGGTGGAAAATAAGTATTTGGTCACCTACAAGCAAGATTTCTGGCTCTCACAGACCTGTACCTTCTTCTTTAAGAGGCTCCTCTGTCCTGCACCCATTACTTGTATCAATGGCACCTGTTTGAACTTGTTATCAGTATAAAATACACCTGTCCACAACCTCAAACAGTCACACTCCAAACTCCACTATGGTGAAGACGCAAGAGCTGTCGAAGGACACCAAAAACAAAATTGTAGACCTGCACCAGGCTGGGAAGACTGAATCTGCAATAGGCAAGCAGCTTGGTGTGAACAAATCAACTGTGGGAGCAATAATTAGAAAATGGAAGACATACAAGACCACTGATAATCTCCCTCAATCTGGAGCTCCACACAAGATCTCACCCCGTGGGGTCAAAATGATCACAAGAACGGTGAGCAAAAATCCCAGGACCGCACGGGGGGACCTAGTGAATGACCTGCAGAGAGCTGGGACCAACGTAAAAAGGCTACCATCAGTAACACACTACGCCGCCAGGGACTCAGATCCTGCATTGCCAGACGTGTCCCCCTGCTTAAGTCAGTACATGTCCGGGCCCGTCTGAAGTTTGCTAGAGAGCATTTGGATGATCCAGAAGAGGATTGGAAGAATGTCATATGGTCAGATGAAGCCAAAATAGAACTGCTTGGTAGAAACACAACTCGTCGTGTTTGGAGGAGAGAGAATGCTGAGTTGCATCCAAAGAACACCATACCTACTGTGAAGCATGGGGGTGGCAACATCATGCTTTGGGGCTGTTTCTCCGCAAAGGGACCAGGAAGACTGATCCATGTACAGCACAGAATGAATGGGGCCATGTATCGTGAGATTTTGAGTGCAAACCTCCTTCCATCAGCAAGGGCATTGAAGATGAAACATGGCTGGGTCTTCCAACATGACAATGATCCCAAACATAGCACCTGGGCAACGAAGGAGTGGCTTCGTAAGAAGAATTTCAAGGTCCTGGAGTGGCCTACCCAGTCTCCAGATCTGAAACCCATAGAAAACCTTTGGAGGGAGTTGAAAGTTCGTGTTGCCCAGCGACAGCCCCAAAACACCACTGCTTTAGAGGAGATCTGCATGGAGGAATGGGCCAACATACAAGCAACAGTGTGTGCCAACCTTGTGAAGACTTACAGGAAATGTTTGACCTCTGTCATTGCCAACAAAGGATATATAACAAAGTATTGAGAAGAACTTTTGATATTGACCAAATACTTATTTTCCACCATAATTTGCAAATAAATTCTTTCCAAATCAGCCAATGTGATTGTCTGGATTTTTTTTCTCATTTTGTCTCTCATAGTTGAGGTCTACCTATGATGCCAATTACAGACCTTTCTCATCTTTTTAAGTGGGAGAGCTTGCACAATTGGTGGCTGACTAAATGCTTTTTTGCCCCACTGTAGTCAACATAAAAGCAGATTTAAAAAAACTAAAATTTTACATATTTTATTGAAGGAATACTGGGGTATATTTACCAAAGCTGGAGAGTGCAAAATCATGCTAACTTCTGCATAGAAACCAATCAGCTTCTAACCTCAGCTTGTTCAGTTAAGCTTAGCAATAAGACCTGGAAGCTGATTGGTTTCTATGCAGAAGTGAGCCTGATTTCGTACTCTCCAGCTTTAGTAAATAAACCCCAGTGCTACCTAAAGTAAGAAAATGTGTAAAATATAATATATAGTCTGCCCTAAGGTTGGGCACTTCTGGACCAAAGTCAACTGCTAAATACAGTTACTAGTGTTTCTTTCAGCAAGAGCCATATGAAGCTCTGCTTATAGAAAAAAAAACTGGAAGCCAACCTGTATATATTCAATATAAGTTATTTACATATTCTAATAGATGCCAAAAGGGTTATAAACAAAGCCTAGAGGTTCCTCACTCTACCCTTTTTTTGGAAGTTAAGCACTGGGCTTCTAAGGTCATGTGTTATGAGAAATCTCCAGTTATACAGACTGACGCTTTGAAAATTTTCTGGGAACAAAAATTTTGGGAACTGTGGGTCAAATCCTACCTTCCTTTTACTGTTCAGTTGAGCTTGCCAACAGTCTGAAGCTAGAACACCTAGGCTTTGCCCTACAAAATTGTAATTTTGTCTGGCTCCACTCCTCACTGCCGCCTATCTATACACCCACCCAACCCACCCCCCCTGTGTTTCTCACCATTTCCTTTCCTTTCCTCCTCCTCCTATCTTTTTCCTTGTTTCTCTTTTCTGCAGACCTCTGGACACTAGGCTCTCCAATTCTAATTCCCAGCAGGTGTTGTCCTCAGTTACACTATTCTGTTGGGTACCAAATCCTCTAGCTTTGTGTGACCCCCACACTGCCTCCATGCATCATGTCAGCTATTGTATTTAGCAGCCACAGCTCCTGCCAATGCCTGAATATAATGACACAGCCAAACAGTTACAGCATCTGATAGAATGCAGCCACTATTAGGTTGATACATTTCCACCTGCGTCAGTCAGTTTTTATATTGAGTTTTTGTTGAGCGAGATGGTGCTTGCAGGACCATCCAAGACTCCAATTTCAACAAATTTAGCAGGAGTCATCCACAATTCTATCTGTCTATGGCCAGCTATAAAAATAAAAATTCAGCCAGTTCAGCAGGGCCTGGCTGAATTAGGACCCATGTGTGCCCATCCATGTCCCATAGATTGACTTCTGTCAAACAGAAATGTTCAAAAACGTTTGTTTATCAGTGTATTCTGACAGTAGAGAGCCCCACTGTCAGAATAGAAAGTCCCAGTGGGGGGACTTCGGATGGAGGAATTAGTTAATATTTTTTCAATCAGCCCATTGGCTAAACAAAAATAAAACAAGTCTTTTATAGCCAGCTTAAGTCATAAGTTCACATTTTTGCCCCTTTCATAAATCAATTTGCATGAGATAAATTGTCAGTATCTGGAATTTATCTGGTCTTGTTTTTTTACCTTGAAGCTAGCCTTTGTTTTTAACAATATTTAAAATATATAATGAAAGAAGAGACAATTCTAAGAGTACACTAAGGTCTCTTTAACAGGGCCATCCCGTTTTTTTCATCAGTTCAGTCATGTTTTATCCAACAAAAAATATCAGTTTGTATCAGTTTTTCATCAGTTCACATCAGTTTTTCATCAGTTTATGTCAGTTTTTCATCTGTTTACATCAGTTTACATCTATTTTTCAACCGTTTTATCAGTTTACATCTGTTTTTAATCCGTTTTTAATTTGTTTTTCATACGTTTACATCCGTTATCCGTTTACATCCATGTGCATCCGTTTCTTGTCCATTTGTGGCTGTTTACAACCGTTTTTGGACGTTTACATTGGTTTTCCATCCGTTACCTTTTTTTTTACGGAATTAAAATAGGGTTTTCTTCCGTTCAAAAAAAGGATGTTAATGGATGTGGACATTAACGGATGTAAACAGATGATCATCCATTTACATCTGCTAGTCCATAGAAATACATGGGTGTCAGGACATACGGAACGCCCGTGTGAAAGGAGCCTAAGAGTATTAGATCAATCAGGCTAAGTAGGTCTAATATAGATTCTTTCTAGTGCTGGTCTGTGCATATCAGGTTCCATAAGTATCAGGAAGTTTGAGACTCAAAAAGGTATATGACGTGAACTAAGGAAAAAAAAAATTATGAGACCAGAAAAAATGTATTATTGTCATTAAAATAACTAACCCTTAATCTGAAGCTTTTTATCTATCCTTAAAAATTGAACTTGAATTCTAAGTTTATTCCTTAAATTGAACCTTGACCTCATTCTGCCCTAACCAATAAACCCACTGCAACAAATAAAGGTAACTCCTAACTCAACTTTCAAAACCTATCCAAATCTGCATACTGAACCATTATCCTAACTCAACCTTTAACCCCTAATTCTACCCCTAAGCCCCTCACTAAAGCTAAACTTACCTTAGCTTAACCTCTAACCTCAAATGACCTCCAAACATTACCCAAACCCTAAACATTATCTTAATCTAACCACTGAGGCTACCAAGATAAAGAAGAAAACTCAACTGATACAAAGCTAAGCAAGGCATAACTTCACAACAGGATATAGCAACTTTACAAGAAGATCTACTTAGAATAGAGGGGTGGGCAGCTGTTATGCAGATGGGGTTTAATGATGAAAAATGTAAAGTAATGCATTTGGGAGCTAAGAATATGTATACAAGCATAAATGGTAGTGGACAATCAAAGATGGAAAAGTACCTGGGGGTTCTGGTAGATTACAGACTCAGCCACAGCATGTAAGGCCAAGTTGCAGCAAGCAAGGCCAGCATACAATTAGCATGCATTAAAAATTGTATTTACTCAAGAGAAAAAAACTATAATTCTACCTCTTTACAAAACTCTGGTTCAGCCACATCTTGAGTATGCCAGCCAGTTATAATAACTGATCCTCAGGAAGAATGTGACTGAAATGGAGAGAGTCCAGAGAAGGACAACAAAGCTAATAAGGGGGCTGGAGGACCTAAAGCATGAGGAATGACTACAGACATTAAGCTTATTCTCCCTGAAGAAGAGACAATCAAGGGGGACATGATTTCAATATACAAATCTTTGAATGGTGACTCCAGCATTGGGCGGAAACTAACCTAAGATTGATAAAGAAGACAAACACCCACACACTGAAGTTGGACAAGAAGTGGTTCAATCTCAAACTGCATAAGGGGTTCTTACTGTTTGAGTAGTAAGGATATGGAACTCGATTCTAAAGTTGGTGGTGTCAGCCGGGTGTGAAGTTAAAGTTTAAAAATCTTTTAGATGTGTTTCTTAGTGACCACAATGTAAAGGGATATGAAAATAGTAGTCACACACACAGTCAAGTTGAACTGGATGGACTGGTGTTTTTATTTTCAATTACCAACTATGTAACTATAGTGTATGTAACCATCGTTATAAGATCCTCATTTTCATGTGCTGAAATCCACGATGCCGATAAAACAATGCCAAAGCTTTGCTTCTAAAAATTTCCAGCAAACATAAATGAGCCGTACTGCCAATCAGTTTAACTTAATGTCACATTGAGTTGGAAGACTTCATTTTTATTTTCATTACAAAACACCTGCCCTCTGTGATGTCATAAAAAGTGATTTCATTGCTAATCACAGGGGTCTCATTAAAAAGGCCCTTAAAATATTTCTTGAGTTTATTCTGTTGGATGCTGTTGGATTGAGCATTTACATGATCTTCATGATGTCATCAAATATATTTCCTACTTTCACCATCTCATATACTCTTAATGTATGTGCTGTCAGCGTTCAATATTTGTGATGACACTGTTTACTCTTTCCTTCTATCCTGTGCTTTTCCTTCTATCCTGTGCTTTATTTGGGCTGGCACAGAAATTTGTCATGATTCATATCTTCACAGTGGTTAAATATGCAATGTACCGTACTCATCGTGGCTAAGAAAGATGTTTCAAACAATCAGCCTCCCAGCTGTCACACTCCCAGCATTTCCCTCTCTCTAGCCATTGTCTGCAAACTGCGCTTTGGCTTCAGATGACACGTTTTGAGCCTAATAAACAAAGAGTTTTTTTTCCCAATTAAGACTCTCTGAAATAAAATAACTTTCAAAGATTTTGCAAGCCTTTGTTGCAAGAGAAAAAATAATAAAACAAGAATTTGATCCTTTTTTTATTTTTATTTTGTTGTTGTTCTTTAGAGACTTTGTTCTGTTCTGAATAAATCTCCTTGAATCTGAGCCCCTACTGATTGTTCATATTTGATGTGAGCGTATCTTTCCTCTCTTTGTACAGACTGTCTTCGACGTGATGGAATCTTCCCTCCTCCATTCTATCCTGCACATTGCATGACTTTAAAATAGTGCACTCAGTAGGGAGAGCGATTTAATGTACGCATTACCTTACCTCAATGCCTAAAATAACAAAGGCTTTAATGACTGGGTTGTTGGAAAGAAAAGGAATTCTCAAAGTAATTTTACATTTTTATACATAGAAAGCATATTAGGAAAATTGTATCTAACTATATAGCAATTTTATTTATCTAGTTAAAAAAGGGGATGGGAGGCCATGCTCATAATGATAGGTTCATTTGGACAAAAGAAGAAATAGAGGCGATCTCACTGCTATATTGAAACATATTTAAACTCAGGCATTTCAAAAGCTATGCCAACACCACGATTGCTTCATCTCGTAATATTAAATAACTTTTGTAGTAATATTTTTTGAGTTTATAAATGAATGATACAGGATCTGCCCTATAAACATTTAGTGCTCACTTGTAAAATGCAATTTCCCTTGCAAAGTTATCAGCCTATTTGCCTTTAGTAAATCAACCCCTTTGATTTTCTGTACAAGCTTTTGGGAGAGGTTTTAAGGCACTTACAGGAACAAAAAGGTTGGAATTTTGGTGTTGGTTCTAGTGATAAAGAGTGTTGCCCTAATCTCAACTGCTTGAGGTGATTATGGCCTTATTAGTGTATTAACCACAGAAACAACGGAGTACTGTCTGTGATACCTTTTTTGTTTGAACTAACTAAAAATTGGATGTTAGTGCCAATAAAAAAGTTTCACGCACAGTATTCAATTGTTTCTGCCATAGTCCCAAGGAAGAGACATTGACATTTTTAGGCAGATGTAAAAATGTATCACTTGCTGCCATTTGTAATGTAAAAATAATTTTTAATAATATTAAAATGATTGTATTTAACTGATTTTTTAATAATAAGCATGTCATACTTTCCTTATCCGTGTAATGGTTTTGCACAGAGCAGCCTAAGTCCCCCTCTTCACAGGTCCCCCGCCAGTTCTCCTGCCCCCCCCACTGAGTGCCTAACATAGGAAGTCGCTTACTGTGGGGTCACCTATGCTGACTCACTCCCGAGCCGACTCTGTGGGGTTTATTTACTAAAGCTGGAGAGTCCAAAATCAGACTCCCTTCTGCATAGAAACCAATCAACTTCTAACCTCAGCTTGTTCAATGAAGCTTTGGCAATGAAACCTGGAAGCTGATTGGTTTCTATGCAGAAGGGAGTCTGATTTTGGACTCTCCAGCTTTAGTAAATAAACCCCTGTGTGTCCTTAGACACAGACAGCATAGCTCAACCCCTCCCTCACTGTGCTCTCTCTACACTGGCTATGATTGACAGCAGTGGAAGCCAATGGCTCCAGCTGATGCCTCTGAGCCTATGAGGAGGGAGAGAGCCACTGCTCTTGTGCATATCGCTGGATCAAGATCGGGCTCAGGTAAGTATACGGGGAGGTCTGGGGAGGATGGGGGACTGCACTCAGAAAGCTTTTTACATTAATGCAGAGAATGCATTAAGGTAAAAATGCATTTAGAACCACTTTAAATTCCATAATGGCTTGTATAGTCAGTGTGCATTTCATTTTTACAAGACACTGGAATTTTCCTTTAAATACTAATATTTTCTTCTCTGAACTTTTGCTATGCATATAAAATAAACCCTTATAACCTCTTGCAGAAGTGATGTAAAAAAAGGTAGTTAAAACTACCACATTAACATTCGAAATGGTTTTCAGCCTTCCATTGTAAAAGTAAAAGTTAATATATTTTAGTTAAAATATCATCTTGCTTCTCTCTATGCGTTATTGATTTCCCCCAGCTTGAATCAGCAAAGTCTTCTATGGCCTTCACACTAAATAAAGCCTTTGGCCAGAATGTTTATGAGTACTTTTAGCTAGATATATAAAGACAATTCATAAGCATGTGTAGACATCTTTACAATGCAGTAAACACATTACTGAGAGTGCACGAGGCCTATAAATACTTCTCGGGTCTTATTGGATACTGCGGCCAAACGTAACGACCTGAATATTTTAGGGTTATGTGGGTCAACTGTGAAATACAAAAGTAAAACACGGTCACAATATTTTAGAGGTTATAACTTTGCATAGCACATAGAACATTGGTAAAAGGTGGATATAACTGGGTTATAGAGGTTTCGTAGTTTCAGCAAAAAAAGGAAAGGCCTCAAAGTATATTCAAAGCCATCTATAGAAAATGAAAAAAGTGAGCGCTGATCCTAGAAAGCAGCTAAGCACTCTAAGTAACCAATAAATACTTATACAGAATAATATAAATAAAAGTGCAGCGCTAAGTAATAAATCTGAAAATTGTCCACTGTAAGTCCAGTTCATATAAACGTGCCAGGTGACATATGGAAATCCAGAATGGTGATCCGTGAGGAAGTGGCAGAAATGCGCACTCACCAGAAGGCGGATGTATATAAGCAGTATATATCAAAAGCTCATGGATCCTCGGTCAAGAAGAAACAGGTCTGGTCACTGTGGATTGGCCTTTCCTTTCCTCAAGGGTGCAGAGCAAAATTCTTCCTCCTCTTAGATGGATGCTTGAATTCCTAATAAGGGCTCTGCAAAGAGGTACTCCTCCTTGCTGTTCTTTCACATGTGTGTTCTCTGTGCTAGGTGAGGCCAGTGTATATGCCAATGTTAAATTACTAGGTGTCTGACTTGAGGACCACAGAAACTCTACACTGTGTGAGCAATTATTAGGTAAGTTATACTTGTGAGGGTTAATTTCATTATTGAACAACTACAGTGCTCTTCGTCAATCCAAAATGTTAATAAACCTCAACCCTCAAAGTAATAGTGAGGTTTTGGCTTTCTTAGGAGAATATCTAGGTGCGCAGAATTATTATGCAACTAAATGAAAAGCAAAAACTCTCACTTGTTTATTTTCATTTGTTAAAGTGAGAATAATAAACAAACAATTCAAAATTTACAAATAAACATTTCTGACATTTAAAAAAAATCAGTGACCAATATAGTCACCCTTCTTTGCAATACCAGTCAATACCCTTCCATTCATGGAGACTCTCGGTTTGTGGATCTGTTAATGATCAACTTTTTGTGCAGCAGCAACCATAGCCTCCCAGACACAAAGTTCAGAGACATGTACTGTTTTCCTTCAGCATAAATCTCCTGTTTAAGAAGGGCCCACAAGTTCTCAATAGGGTTTAGGTCAGGTGACAAAGGGGACCGTGTCATTATTCTTTCATCTTTAAGGCCTTTATTGGCTAGCCACGCAGTGGAGTACTTCGATGCATGCGATGGAGAATCGCCCTGCATAAATATCATGGTCTTCTTGAAAGGTGCAGACTTTTCCCTGTACCACTGCTTGAAGAAAGTGTTTTCTAAAAACTGGCAGTAGGTTTGGGAGTTAATTTTGAGTGCAGTTCTGGAATATGACAGCACTGGAGCATAATGGGTTCCTGGTAGCTTCACGTTTGCTTCTTCTCAAATCTTTAGCAGTTAATTTGTGTCTTTATATTTCAACACATTTCTTGTGACCCTGTTGACTATTTGCAACAAAACGTTTGATGGTTATGTGATCATGCCCCAATATCTTAACAATTTCAAATCAGTCACTACTCGTGCCACCATTCGCAGTCACTGCTGTCAATCACCGGGTCCTGGCTGGTGATTAATCACCAGCGCCCGGTGATTGCTGAGCATCTCCGACAGGGGGGAAAACAGTTCTCCTCCCTGTCAGCTCGTGCACACTGCTTTGTATGGCTGTACTGTGAAGCACACGGACACAGCACATAGGGAAACAGCACACAGTTAACCCTTTGATCGCCCCAGATGTTAACCCTTTCCTGCCCAGTGCCATTAGTTCAGTGTCAGTGCTTTTTTTTTTAGCATTGATCACTGTATTGATGTCAATGGGTATGTGAGTGACACCAAGTCAGTTCCCCCCAGTGTCAGAATGCCCGCCGCAGTCCTGCTATAAGTCACCGATTGCCACCATTACTAGTAAAAATTATAAAAAAAAAATCCCAGTATGTATACCTCCATTTGTAAATGCTATAACTTTCACGTAAACCAATGAATTTACACGTAGGGATTTTTTTAGCAAAGACATGTAGCAGAATACATTTTGGCTTAAATTTATGAGGAAATTAGATTTTTTAAAAAATTTTTACTGGATGTAAAAAGTCAAAAATAATGCAAAAAGTCAAGAATACTGTTTTTTTCTCACTATTGTAGGTCTTTTTTTTTATAGCTCAAAAAATAAAAAACACACAGGCAATCAAAAACCACTGAAAGAAAGCTCTATTCGTGGGAAAAAAAGGACGTACATTTAATTTGGGTGCAGAGGTGCATGACCACGCAATTGTCAGTTAAATTAAAGCAGCTCCGTAACTCAAAACATCTGGTCAAGAAGGGGGGTAATCCTCTGGAGGGCAAGTGGTTAATTGGGGTGGGGGGGCTATTGTTCAGTGAAGGAGGGATTCTCTTGCTAGACTTTAGCTTTACCTAGAGCTTTGCCATCCAATATCTTGATTAAAAAAAACAAACAAACAAAAAGTTTGAAGAATTGCTGTTTGTTCTTTGTAATGCGCCATTCTCCGTCACTGGTTGAGTTATAGAAAAGGAAAACCAACCTATGATTCTCATATTCAGGCTATGAAAAAAAAGGCTAAAAGCCTTCACCGTTTATTAGAGTTTTAGATTTCCCCCTGGGAATGCAAAATGAAGTATATCAAGAGGTATAAGGCTTTTCAAAGTGATTAGGGGGTTTTGCTACTTTTAACCATAAATTGCAGAAATTAAATACCGGCTTTACAAGAAAAAGAACACTTTTATACATTCTTAACTTTTTTTGACAGCCCTGTTCCTACAATCTCATGGAGGAAAGTGAATGGCTTCATTCCGAGTAAAGCGAGGCTAAGAAAATCACAGGCGGTTCTGGAGATCCCAAATGTTCAGCTGGAGGATGCTGGGACTTATGAATGCAAAGCTGAAAACTCCAGGGGGAAAAACGCCTTCCGAGGGCAACTGCAAGTTTATAGTAAGTGCAGATTTCTGTAAATTCAGTGTTTTCATAGTCAAGCTTTACAAAATGTTACAGAATATCCTTATAGAATGTTAGTAGAATACTTAAAGTGTATGTAAACCAAAATTCCATTTATAGTACATTTTCATCATGCCTCATTCTTTACAGTTATCTTAAAGCGGAGCTCCAGTCCCCATAATCAATTTTTTTTTAATTCCCTTGTGATTTTTATTACTTTTAAATTGGAATACTGTTAGAACAGTATTTGTGCTGGTTAGCTTAAAATCTTTAAAAATGTACCTGATCTCAGACGCAGGCAGGTGGCCATTTAGGATGTGGGCATCTGAAGCCCACTTGTGTCTTTTTCCAGGATTCAGTGCAGCTGGCTACCCAGCATGCACCTCCTGATCTCGAGCCTGCACAGTAATGACACTGCGCGGTGTATTGTGTTTAGTGCAGGTTGCCGTAGCAATGGCGGCATCATGGAAGTACCCACCCTGCTGCTATGGCAACCTGTCAATCACATTACATTATTAGGCTTCCCAAAGACTCCTGGGATAGATGATGCCGATATCCCAAGAATCAATGGGAATCGTCTAATGACGTCATCGCCTAGGCGGCTGGGACGGGAAGTGCCACCCGAAGAATTATAATAAAGGTATTTAGAAACAAACAAACAAAAAAATGATTTCCATTTCGCACTGTACATTGGAGGGGCATTTGAAATATTTGAAGTTTAAAAAAAGACTGGAACTTCGCTTTAAGCAAAACTTGTATATTTTTGAAGATCCTGCCAAAGATATTATTTGCTGTTTGAAGACAACCCTAAGTTGCTGACTTGGAATTAGCAAAAGCGCTGTCAGCCTGCCATGTGCACTCTATCAGTTGGTCATGAGGCTGTCTTCAAGGTCTGCAGGAGGCAACTGAAGTAGTGCACACAGCAAACTGACAACTCTGTAACTAAGTGCAAGGCAGCCACTTACCGTTGTCAGTTTGCCATCTGCAGTTGGCTGTTGGGCTGAATATCAGATCTGCACATGCCTCCTGCAGACCTAAAATGCAGCTCAGTTGCCAACTGAGGGAGTGTAAAAGGCAAACTGACAATGGTTTTGTTGATTGCAAGTCTTAGGGTAGTAAGCATGAAACAGAAAGTCCTATTACTAATATCTCTAGGTAAGAAACATTGCAACATATTCACATACAGTATATGTAAGTTTGTAAACATATCTTATTTCTGCCAAGGCTAATGTTGAAATGACTCTTGATTTATTGTTAGGTTACTGTATCTTCTATTGTGTCTGCTACAACAACAATGGAGGAAGCATTGCATGTTCTTAAATACATGGAGATGTAGCACCCTCTTAGTTTTTATTGCCGTCTGTGTGCCCATTAAGGAGATTTGCCCTCTATATTTGTCCTGTTTAGGGCTCATGTACATGTTCTGAACGATGGAAACTGCTGGAAAACGTAGGTTAAAAAACGTCAGTTTAGCCGCGTTTGCATACCGTGTTTATGAGCATTTTTGCGTTTAAAAGCGTTTTTAAAAGGAAATTGCAGGAGACCTTCCCAAATGCCCAAAATGCACTGAAAAATAGTAAAAAATTAACTATTTCAGACATTTTGAGAGCAGAAACAGAGAGAGCAGTATGTTTGGAGATGACCTGTCTTTTCTGGTTGTATTAACTATGGATCCCATCATGAGCATAATGCGGCACGTTCTACCATTTTTTCCTTCATGCGAAACCTGGAACTGACTGCGCTGGTGTACCGGATCCATTTGAATACATGGAAAACGCTTTGCATGCATTTAATTAAACAGTAAAAAAAAGCTTCTAAACACAAACGCTTATAAACGCGGTTAACTGCATTTACAAGTGTTTACAGGCATTTACATGCAGTTGTAGCAGACAGAATAGAAGATACAGTAACCTATCAATAAATCAAGAGTCATTTCAACAGCAGCATTGGCAGAAATAATATATGTTTCTCAACTTGCAGTTTGGCATTTGAAAGGCCGGTAAAATCTACTCCTGAATGCAAGTTTGGTGCGTTAAAAAAAAACTATTGTAAACTCAACTGCCTGTAAATGACTGTAAACGACGATGTGTACATGGACACATAGGAAAACATTAGGGAGAGTTCAAGGGCTGCTGAAAAAAACACTGAACAGCTCCTGAACGTCAGTTTAGGAGCTGCAGTGTACATTAGCCCTTACCATTATCAGTGAAAGTGAAAGTAACAGAAAATCCCAAATTTCGGGTTGTCGCCAGAAAAGTAACAGAGTGGAAATCTTGGGGACAAACTAAGTGGAGACACTAGTTCTGGTGACCTGAGGGGTCCCCCAGGAATTCCCTTTATTTGCAGGGATTTCTTCTCACTTCCTGTTTGGCTTTTTGACAGGAAGTGAAGGGATATCTCCACAATGGGACACAGATGGCGAAAAAAATCTGACAAGGGTTATAACCCTCCGGTACTCTATCCAAAATGAAAAGAATGGTTTTACCTATAGTTCTACATTAATCCAGCCATTCAAAGGAGAAGTGACTGTAGAGACTCTACTGGTCAGGACTGGGTGTAGCCAGGAGTTGTGCAAGTCAGCCAGAGGCACACCACTTCTCAGAGACTGAGCTTAGTGCAACCAGGAGTTGTACTACTACTACTACTACTACTACTACTACTACTGCTACTACTAGTACTACTACTACCACTACATACAACTTAGATAAAGTACATTGCAGACTAAATTTGTGCAGTATAGCTTGCAAACTGTACAAAGCAGCCAGAAGTTTAGCAGTCCTCAAGTTGTTCAAGTTGTACAGTTTTACAGTTTGGGATATCCCATGCCCCCATCTCTAACCAAGTTCATTGTTCCCCAATAAATAACGCTACACAAGGCAACCACAATCATCTGTTGCAACTTAAAGAATTTTGCATGGAAATGTGTCATGCCTGGAAGGCAGTTATAGAAAATGCCTACAAAAAGTTGTTTCTTCTTCAGGAAGCAATACCAGCTTCTGAGGCCAATGCTGTACTTACATTTTCCACAGTACACTATTACATCTATTGACGTTTTTGTTGAAGAAATGATTGTGGACTTTCTCAACATATTTAAAAAGGCAAACATTAGAATTTTAGTCATACATTGCTTACAAATAAAGGTGATATCCTTCAACAAAAATACAAGAAAAATGTCCTTTATCAATTTCCACGGGATGTACTTCATTTTTCACATGACTGTGGTTGTTCTGAAAGGCGTTTGCTTTGCTTTACAATCTCTCATGTTTCAGTAAACCTGAACTGCAAGCTTTTGCAGTTGCAATACTTCCCACTGTGTAACTGACATCATTAAGGATGACAGCTCAGGAATCCCCTAAGATCTCCCATCCTGGGAGTCATGGACGTAAAAACTAAATCTACTACTGATGGTTTTCTCACTCCATGAACCTGGTAAATTAACCTTTAAGGTGTCAATGAAACCTACTACTAGTTCACATTGCAGCAAGGAAGCAGAGGCCTTTTTTTTAAATTTAAACTTAAATAAAAGGTTAAATCATTATGTTTATCCTGGGAACAATCAAAGCCACGATGTAACGTGAAATGATGCTTCAGCTTTTCTATTATTCTTACATTCCCCCACATTGATCTTAACTCATTGGCCTTAGCTATACTCTTCCTGCCTGTGCATACAGACTTAAAGTATATGAAAGTCCAGCAACTCAATATGGAAAACATATAAAATTGAATTGTCTTTATTATAAATCCATCAAGACATAAGGGAATAGAATATGCAAAAAGTTTGATGCGTTTCAGCCCCCGAACGATTTAGTTACAACTAAGGCCTGTTTAGGGGCTGAAACGCATCAACTTTTTTGTATATTGGATTCCCCTATGTTTTGATGGATTTATAATAAAGAAGATTGAATTTTATATCTTTTCCATACCAAGTTGCTGGACTTTCATGTACTTTCAGTTTTATTTGACAGAGCGTGCAGCTGTTGTCCAGGCACAGGTAACTACCTTTCCAGCAGCTATACCATCTAATCCAGGTTGTAGCATCACATTTACCTATTTTTGGAATCTGAACACACATACCTATTGGGCATGCCTTAAAATTGAACAATTCTGGATTGTAGTACTATCCTATACTATGACACACCTAGTTTGCCCTTAACTCCAGTTTGTAGCCTGACAGAGATTCCAGGCAATATATTTTTAAGAGGCTGCAAACAATTATTTACCATTATATCTCTCATGGCAAGGAAAACCATCCTACATAATCTGTTGATCTGCCCAGAGCAACCCCCCCCCCCCCATTTCTGTTTGTAGATATGTTGTCTTATGTTTTCCACATGGAATGGGTGGGGTCTCCTTATATAAGGAAACAAAAGTCTAAACATTTTTTGATGTCTTAGAATCTTTCATTCAAACCTTGCCTACTGATATCCAACAATCAATAGTACAATGTTTTCAATACACTCCATGGTATCAAACCAGTCTATTAAATGATGATCCTACAACAACAATCCTTTACCTTCCACTTAAATTTTCCTTTTTTATCCTGTTAGCCAAGGTCTTCCTCCAATTGCTAGATAATAGACTGACCACCATCCAAGTACTACTCAATTCTTACCCTATTATACTTTAAAAATGAACACTGTTGTTCTGTATTGTTTTGTTGGCCAAATGTTGTGGCCATCCTCACTGTCAAAAAAATGTTTCTGTAGTCCCGCAGTGAAGAGCTCAGGTTTGGATTTCAGTGCAGCAGAGGCAGTGTTGTCACCTCACTACAGGAAGGTAGAAAGTCATTGGACATCTGGCAGAATCAACAGTTATTTTTCTGTACTTGCAGAGTTTGTAATGGGACTAAATGTGCATGCTTTGTAACATGTGTATGTGATTAAATGTACATGTATTTTTGCAAAGATGTGTCCTACACTTTAAAATGTATATAAACCCCAAATCTATTTTTTATGGAATGAATTTCTTTTTCAATTTTAAACAAGACCTCTCACATGTCTCCTGTCCCCCAAGGGTTAAAGTACAAAAGTTAGCTGTGTTATTGGGCAGGGTGAACCCCCCCCCCATGGCCATCTGAACAAAAAGTTAGCAAGAAAATGAATAAAGCCAGCCATACATGGATTGCACTTTGTCCGTCCAGTTCACCAGGGGTCCATGTATGGGCACCCTGGTTATGCATGAGTCGACCTATTGAACATTAATCATTGTGTCCTGCCAGCAGGGTAAGATCCCAGCTGACAGAACACAATAGTGCTGTGGAAGTGAAACAACTTTGAAACTTTGCAACTGACCCATCCAAATCTTCCCCTCCCCAAAATAAAACTGTATAAAGTGAAGTGTATAAATGATGCCAAACATATTGCTAAGTATATTTGGAGTCTAATCATATTGTAAATTAGCAATGGGGTATGCCCCCTCACATCCCATAGTTGGCATATTTTGAAAGGTTGCTGAGTTTTAGCAGCTATTTATGTGTTTTGTAAAAACTGGTCCACTTTAAGTGAGGTTTGAATACAATATGGCCATTATCTGCATCTGTACTTGCCATGTGTTTAAGTTAATCCTGATATTGCAATGAAATCATTGTGGCTGTTTAGTAACACCAGCTGTAAGAATTTATAAAGGTAGATGCATAAAGATAACCTACTTTGCAGAGGAGATCTCCAGAAGAGACAGGGTCACTGATAACTTCCACTTAAGACTTGTATCATTTGAAAGAGTGAATTATAATACCAATGGAAGTATTAACACACAACGGTGTCCCTGTATGCCAGACCTTTAAATGAAGTACAGCGCCTTTTGGATTAGAGCTACTTGTGCGGCTAAGAACATAAAACAAAAGCCAAGCTTAGCCGGGGACTGAGAGTGTGACTCCTTTATTATTCAGCATGATTGATGCACAGCATTGCATCTGGAGCAGATGATAGACTGCAAATAAGCTCAGGGTCATTTAGGTGAGTGAAGGGCATATACCATGGCCTGCGTAACAATAAATTTCAATACGTATTTCCATGGGCCTACTGCCACTATATTATTGGTTAAAATTTACTTTAAGTGGAACTCCACGGAACCATAATTTTATTAGCATGTGATAAGGTTAGAAGCTCTGTGTTCCTATTGGACAGGTTTATCCTTCCTTTCTATTTTGTTGTTCGCTTCTTTAGAACATAAAATAAGTGGAGATTGGCCCAATGGTGGCTACACAGGGAGCGATTTTATGTTCGATCAGATTGTTGATTTACTGCCCTGAGAAAGATATGATTGTACTTCTATATGACACGCTGTAATCTACAAAACACTTTATTAAAATAGCATCTATACAATGATATACATGTACAATAGTACTTTAATTTGGTACCAGAGAAGTATGGCCAAAGCTGTTTTGCCCATACTTTTCTTCTCAGTCATAGGAGTACACCTAATTCTGCTGTTGTCTGACGTCACAGAGCCGGACTCGACTTTAAGGTCAGAATCTACCCAAATGCCTTACCGGCAGTTGGCTTAGGGTCTGAGTTAGCTGCTCCCATCCCCTCCACAGTCCAGAACTCCAGTGAGCACTGGAGGGGCAGCGCACAGAGCGGTGACTGGCAATCACCACTCTCTGCTCAGTGAAGACCAAGAACTGAGCAATTAGTGGTCCTGTGAACACTCGGTTCTCGGTCAGGGAAAGCTTTAGCATTGAAACGATGCTGTGGCCATATAGGTGAGATTGTATGTTTGTTTGCTTTTTTTTTTAATTCCCACACTTCTCCTTTAACACGGACATGTGCAGACATTTTGGGGAAAGTGAAAACTATTAATTTCTCTCATCCCAGCTTTCTGCTCAGTCTACTTTGCCTAATTCCAAGTGTTACTGCTAGGTACAAAATAAGGACATATAGAAGAGGATTCTTGGTAGCTGGTCATAGCTGTGATCACTACTACCACTCTTTACTCCAGAGCATGCTGCAAATGCTTCAGTTCTCGTTCCTCCCGAAGCGCCTTGCGGGAGCATTCTGACAAGTAAGTTGTACCGATTGACATCTGAAGCGGCCTACTGCACAAGTTAGTTTGACAACTAAAACTTTAACAACAGGTTTACTTTAAATTGGATAGGACATTAAGATGGCCTGGGGAAATCAGTAACCACTGGCCAGAACATAAAGCTCATATCTTCTTGGTTACTCATTTGTGTTGCTTTATTAAAAAAAAGAACGTCCCCAATAATCCTTGACAGAGACTGTTTCCGCTATTTGCTTTAGCACAATGTCACTTTCTGTGTGCCTGATTGTTTGTCCCAATTAATAACGGATCAAGTGTTTTTATTTTCTGTGCGCTTCATTAAAACATAACTTTACTTTTTCTTCTCTGTAACAGCCCAGCCACAGTGGATAGAGAAGATTAATGATACACAGTTAGACAGTGGAGATCAGCTCCACTGGGAGTGCAAAGCATCTGGAAAGCCAAGGCCCATATATCGCTGGCTAAAGAATGGGCTCCCCTTGCTACCCCAGGTACTGTTTGAGCAGGTTAATTAAGGATTCTGACTACTTTTGCCGTGTCCCTGCCAATAAAATTGTTATTATGGATGGAAGTGTCAAGCATGCACACACTTCTCTGCAAAGCTGTCACTTTATTTTGAATCCAAAATACAGGTTTGTTTTAGAAAGTAGTCAAAATATGTATACCCATTGCAACCACTTGCAGTCCAGTTTTAAGAAAAAAAGAGAGGGCCTCTCCACTTTACCATGACTGCTTATACAAGTCCCCAGTTATTAGGAGGATATAGTAATGAGAGCTTGCATTCTTGACCTGGATTTTATAGCCCAATTGAAATTTGTTCCTTTATTACTGTAATGCAGTCAGGTTACAAACATAATAACTGTGGGCATTATTTAATTAAAATTTTTACTGTACTATTGTGCTGCGGCTAGGGTCAAAATGCCCTTTGCTGGCAGCACACTAGACATCAAGACCATTGCTCCACATCACTCCAGGTCTCTAGTGGTCCAACAAGCCATCTGCACAGTACTCCAATCAACACTAAAACCTATAAAAAACCTTTAGTATGGAAGTCTACTTAAAAGCAAAAAATAGTTATCCCTGCACTGAGGCTCATTACTCCTCTTGCTGCTGCCATTATTCTTCCAGGTTGCATGATGTCCAGCATCATTCAACCCAGTTCCTGTAAGCACAGGGCGTCATGTACCTTCCCCTGGGGGTATGTTATCAGGCTGCTCTGGTCTTACAGGAAAATGCTGTAGAGTTTGGTCCACATCATTGTTTAGCTTTGTTCAACATTCAGGATCTGAGGAAGAGAAGGTTGATTACTGATGTCATATGGATGAACCAAAGAGTCAAGGAAAAAATCTATGTATATGAAGTTTTTACAAAAAATAAATATCAGGGGGCAGATGACCTGTAGTAGGACTTTAATTTATCATGGGATATTAATTCTTAAATTAATCATAAAGATATCGCCTTGAAATAAGTTTTCAAGTCTTAAATCTCCTTCTGGTGAGCCAAATGCATGGCAATCTGGAAGGGCATTTCCCACCCATTCAAGCAGCTTAGTGTTCCTTGATCCATTGTTGACTGTAGTAAGTCAAAGGGCTAAAACTAGCCACAAACATGAAGATTGCAGTAACAACTGAACTCAGATTCATATTCAAAAGGCCCATTTTTTTTATCATGAACATGTTTGGAACAATGTGTAACAAAAGTGCATTGGAATGACATTTCAAGAAAAATTAATGCTAATATACACTAAAATCATTTTAGAAGTAACAGAGAAAAACGTGGTAGCATGGTCAACCAGAGATGACAAGAATTCTGTTTTTAAATGACAGGAATAAGCATCACTTACATTTTGTTGATAATTGAGGCCCAAAGGAACTAATTACTGAAAAATGTAGGTTTTCTTTGGTTGACAGATGAACACCTGAGTAACTATATCTTTTAACAAGTCACGCACCTGGTTCAAAATTGTCATTTACCATTATACATGTCCCAATTTCCAAGCCTATTAAAGCACACATATTACATTAAATTTTATTATATAATTTATTATATCAAACCTTCCATAAGAGAAACATGGGGGCTGCCATTGCTGACCTTTCATTTTGCACATGCTCATTGCTGGCTGTCATGCTGAACTTCTGGCTTCAATATTTTGAATTATTAACCCAGAAGAAGCTCTAGGTTTTCTCTTGCTTTTATGACTTGCATACCAGTTCTGCCTTAGGAATTTAGTAAGTATTGAAGGCAGTGGCTCAGCTTACCCATCAAGCAATTAGAAATTTCAGATCAGCAATTTAGAAAAGGTTTACTTTAACTTGGACTTGTATATTGAAATGTTGTGCTCAGAAAAGTCAGTCAGGGGGCAAAGTGCTAGTCACCAGTATTGCTTGTGGCATCCCTGCAGCTGATACTTTCCCTGTTACTGACTTACGATACACTGTTTCTCTGTGTGGAGGCAGCCATTGTGGTAGAAGCAGAGCTTTTCTTCCTCTTCTCAGAGCTGGCCACCTGATGACTGGTACTCTGACAACTAGTGGGGTAATATTCAAGAAACAACAGAAGATGAAGAGAAAGCACAGCCCTATAGAATGATAGAAATTAAAGCAGAGAGATCCTTGCACTGTGGTTCCTCTAGTACAGCTTTCCCTCCAGCAAGGAGAGCAGTGAACAGCAATGACCTCACCAAACATCACTTTAATCTCCTGAGACTACCAGTCAGAGGTGAGAGCACCTTACAGCTCACACTACAGATTTACAACTGGGAAGCTGTACCCACAGGAGTGCCTATGAACAGTCACATGTCAGGTCTTCCAGTCCTGCCTATGTATCTTTTGTGATAAAGAGGCTTTTTAGATTTGCTCTGGCATATCATTAAAAAGTGAGAAAAGGTTTGCCCCAGCATCATGCTAAGATGAAGAACAGTTGTGTTTTATGAAATGCCTATATTATAGTATTATAATGATGATAATCAAGTGATCCAACTACATGTTTGTTATACACCAGTTGTAATATCTATTACAGAACAGACTTGAAATGGTTAATGGCATGTTGACAATTCACAATGTCAGTCAGTCAGATGCTGGGATGTACCAATGTCTAGCGGAGAATATCTATGGAATCATCTATGGAAGTGCTGAGCTTAAGGTTCTGGGTAAGTCGGGTGATATTTCTCAACTAAAGTTAATTTTATCTGCTGGATTTTTAATGAGAGAAACAGTGTTAAGGGGCTCAGAAAACCACATCTTCTACACCATTTTACCTCTTACATAATTTTAGGTGAACTTCATTTAAACTTTTGAAAGTAAAAGTCTTGCCTTCTAGTAAACATTGCAGGATGTCTGCTATTTCCTTCTTTAGTCAGAGAAACTTCTGTGCTCCATTCTAATTTAGGGTGCACTCACATTAGCACCTTAACTGGTCTTTATCTTCTTTGTCTGGTTTGTTTGTGCAGTGTGAGTACTCTGAACCATGCCCAGGATCGGTTAAGCATACCCTCCCCAGGACCACTTGGAAGGTGTGGTCTCAGACATGGTTCACTTGTGGTCCAGTATGGTTTGCTTTAATATGAGTGCAAACCTTGCCAAAGCACAGAACGTTACATAGATGACAGTGCTTAAGCTGGGATTACTGTTGGCAGGTTAGCAGAAAATGTGCCTGGGAACACTTCCTTATAGTCCAGTGCAAGTGCAGACCAACAGGAGAGTGGGGAGTGGGGACAATAGAACTCTGACATGGTTCAGTTACACCAGTGCCAGTATGAGTGCACATTATAAACCTACGTACTGAAACTTAACTTTCTTTCAAATCATGGATAAGCCTCATCCACTTTTATCCTCCTATCCAGGGAGAATGTCCTTATAGGGACTAGGAAAGTTTGATTGGACAGTGGAATAGTACTTTACAGAGCTCAGCCATGATTTCAGAGGAAGTCCAACCCCAGTAATAAAGTAAAATCAAATCAGAGAGGAGCACAAAAGAAAATTAACTGGTTAATAAAGACAATAACAGGCATCTGCTCTTAGTTAAATACTTTACTGTTAAATGTCTAAAATGGAGTACAGGTAATCTTTAACTAAACTAACATTGTTTATAAAATAAATGCAATATTATTTAATATAAGTAGCATATACTTTCTATCTCTCTTTCTTTGTTTCATCTCTCAAATACAATCTTTTGTTTGCTCTTCTCAGACTTCCTATGTTTCTACTCAATGCCCCCTTTGTGCATGTGAACATAGCCATTCTTTCCTGCACCCCCCAAAATGGACTACAAATATACCTGCAAACCCATTAAGCTCTATGGGAATAGTAGTACACATAGAGTGGGCCATGTGACCAGAAATAATAGCAATGCTTGCTTTACACTAGTAGCAGTGAGGTGCATAAGTGGAGTATAGGGAGCATTCACAAAAGAAGCCTGAAAACAATCGTAAGAGACTGTTTAAACAAAGACAGAGCTGTTTTATACTTGATATACTAGAGCGATTAATGTAAAAAAAAATTATTGATTTTAGTCGCACTTTAAGGGTGCAGTCACCCTTGATTGTCCCTTTATGAGCAATAATATTCCTAAGAAAGACTTAAACCGTGAAAAAAAGTTTGATTATTATCCCGTTCCTCTTTCTACCACTAAACAAATGTAAAGGCTTGTGGGATAGGATGGAGTAGAAAAGAATACGTGGAAAGGATAACTAAAATAAAAAACAAAAATTTAATATACTACAGTTTACCAGCCCTTGGATCTTGTGGTGGGCATTACTTTTCATTTTCAGCAAGTGCAGAAAATACCTGTTGATCTTGCAGGAAATGCCTTCCAGTTCAAGTCACTACATGTGAACTGAACTGGAAAACAACAATAATATATTCTTCTGTAAACTACTAATCTCCTATACCCACATATAGTGGAGATGAATTAATGCATACATGTTTGCAGTCCAGCATGGGTGGCAACCATTTTTGATACAGTGTATTCACAAAATTACCAGGTGAAAGTAAAGAGAAAAAGTCTGAAAATTCTAACACAGCCACCTCATCTAAGGACTCGTGAGCTGCAATAAATTCAATTCATGTTTTTGCATTGAGCTACAATTTTAGGAGGTTGGGTTACCTCTGAGTTCTCCCTGACTTCTACCCCAGCACAGCATATGCCTCCACTGGGGCAGGGTCTCTGTGAACACTGATTGGGTGCTTAGGCAAGTTCTGTGCCCGAATCAACAGCATACCAGTACCCAGATGAATCCCAAACTTGCTAGAAAGTACATATTCCACGAGACTCTTGTTTTCTTTGTACACACGCAGAGTGATATAATAGATAATAACAAGCAACAATTTATTGGGAAACAATACCTTCCATATTAAACTGAGTTTGTGATAAAAGCTTCATGCCTACATCGGTACTCCTCCATGAACACACACATAAAATGTTGCTTTTACAGATAACCTTTGCATTTGATTTTAGGTCTCCAAACAAAATACATAAAGACTGCTTTGTGTAACTCTTTCAAAGCGCCTAAAAAGGGAGCTGTCTTTGCATAAACATTCTATAAAGGCATGGCACAGCAATGCAGGAAAGAACAGTGGGGGATTTATTGTGATTCAGATCTGTGATTGTTATTTTCGTATGTGTTTTTGCTTAACAGCATCAGCTCCCTCCTTTGAGCTCAACCAAAGGCAAAAAACAATAATCATCACCAAGGGCAAGGAAGTCATTATGGAGTGTAAACCACAGGCATCTCCCAAGCCAGTCATCTCCTGGATGAAGGGTGACAGAGCTGTGAGGCAGAACAAGAGGTTAGAAACTGTCAACTTTACTTCTATAATTAATCAGTTATGATATGTTATTGTTTTCCTGGGCACCTGTCAGATTGCTGCACTTCAGCTTACTTTGTGTACATATGTAGGTAATCTATACAACTCTGTCACATGTTGAACTTTTCATTTGCCAAAACTAGTACAAATTATCTGTGTTTGCCTAAACCTTACTGTTGAAGTCAACAGGTTTACATCAATCCTCTCTCCCCAGAAGCAAAGCCATGTTTTTCTTTCTTGCCATGGTTCTTTTAGCTACTGAGAAAAGCAGAAACCACCCTTGTGTAAGCTACCAATGTTCTTTTCTCTCCAGAAGGGATAATCTTTGATCAGGCATGACCCAGGTTCAACATCAATGTCCTAGACTTTGGCCATAAAATAACCTAGTCCTGGTACCTGCAGAAAGTATTTTGTTTTTTTGGTTCTTTGTATGTATGTTCTCCAAAACAGCTTAATCCCTCAAACTTACTCTTTGGCTGGCCAGTGTAGAAAATACATCACTTACACACAACCAGGTCCCACTGCTGCTTCTCACAGTTTGACCAACCAAGCCTGTGAGCAGGGTGCAGTGTGGTGTGGCAGCAGAAGCGGATTTCAGAGGACAGATAAATTGAAATGTTCCAACCAATTACAACAGGCTTGACGGGCAACCACAGCCATCCGAAAACACATGTAAAACTGACAAGAGAGGTTCAGAGCGATACTGACAGCATCTGCAAGGAGGAGTGGAAGCCTGGCCTGGTTAGTCCAACCCCAATAAGGAGACTGCTCCAGAAAAAAAGATATATTCCTTGCACTTTCCTACTGCTCCATAACCTTTTCCTACCGCTAAGTTTTTTTCCCCAACAGGCGGGGAACCTGTCCCTACTGTTGTAGTATATTGTAACAATATGAATGTATTAATGAAGACCAGAGGCGTCCCTAGGGTTGGTGTCACCCTGTGCGATCCCCACAGGATCGTCGGCATGCAACCTGTATGGGGTGACACCGGACCCGCTCCAAGAAAAGTTAAGTTGTAAAGAAAACCGACGATCCCCGCAGGATGGATCGGATCCACCCTGCGAAGATTGTCGGCTTGCTTTATAACTTACCTTTTTGTGGAGCGGGTCCGGTGCCATCCCGTGCGGTCGGTGTCACCCAGTGCGGACCGCACCCCCTCACCTGCCTCGGGACACCACTTATGAAGAATTGTACAGTTACTGAAGAATTCACTTCAAAGTGAACATGTGTTCACTTTGAAGCTACTAAGCTGCCAGCAGACATGAAAAGCAGACACCTTAGGTATGTTCACATGCCATGGAAAGTACCCTGGAAGCAAATTTTTGTTCTTTATTTCAGTTTCATATTTTTATATTTGTAGCACCCTCCTAGAGTAGTGTTGGTACATTTATCTACCATCTCTGTAATCAGTGAAACAAGTTTATTGCTTAGGGCTGCTCAGTGTCTCACAGGCTGCTGCTCTGATTACTTCACCATGTATACTAGAGTATTCTAGAATTATAGTGGTAGGCACCCTAAGTATTTATGGGGCTCCAGCCAATCCCTGGGGAGGTGTGCCCAGCTGGTGGTTGGGGAGCCCATAAATAATCTGAGGCCTGAGACAGCAGCAGCAGAGTTCCTAGGTCCAGTCCTTCATGAAGAGACCCCTGTGTAGGAATCTCTGTCCCTGGGGCAGGAGTATAAGAGGTGCCACTGAGAAGACAGGGACATATTTGCAAGCTAAGTCCTGGAATTTAGTTAGGTCTGGAGAAGCTCACTGGAGCCTGAAAAAAGTTTGGAGAAGAAAGTCCAGCTGTCCTTTGGTGTGAGCTTGCATCTCCCTTGCTGAGAAGAGCCTTGTGGATATTGGTAGCAGTCAACTGATGATCCTTTGGCTGTGTAAGTAGCTGACTCCAGTGCTGAAGCACTAGTGACGGTGTGTAGCTTTTTGTTCTCTGGGAGAAGACATTGACACCATCAGCATAGATATTCTTTAGGACATTCTTTTTGTACAGTTCAGCTAGATTGCTTTGGAGTTCTAAAAGAGTCCGGTTTATCAGTGTTGGGGTTTCCCATGTTCCCTCATCCCTATCCAAGTTCACCATTCCAATAAAACAAAAAAAAAGACACCTATAGACTTTTCCTTTCAGCTAGTGAAAGAATGAAGAAAATGCTGTGTGTCTGGCTGTACCTGCTTTAACTGGGGGAATAGGACTAAGTTCATCAGCGGCTCTGTAGGGGGTGCACTGCATGTATAATTGTATTGTTCAAACTCCTTTTCTCTGTTCCCAGTTCTTTATTTTGCAGTGTACTTCAGGACCCCGCACACTGTTCCAGATTTCTCTTGTCAATGGTGATATTTTAATGCACAATGGCCTTGGAAACAGAAAATAGTTTAACTGGAATCACCCTAGACTGTTTGTAGCTACTTCTCATGCATAGTGTACGTGCAATGCAGATCACATAAATTTTAGGAAAAAAGCAGTGCATAATAGTTTATATTAAGGACAAAATATGGAAAGATAGCATATAATGAATATTTACATCAACTTCTTGAGAAAAAGTGAAGGATCCAACAATGAAATAGCAGATGTCATAAGATACCTGTACATAACTCTGTCTTCTCTGCGTGGAGCCCTCATTAGTCCTTAAAGAGGAGCTTCAGGCTCCCCCAAAAAATTAAAAGTCATCAGTTACATATACTGTAGCTGCTGACTTTTAATATAAGGACACTTACCTGTCCAGGAGTCCAGCACCATCCTCACCCACGCTAGTTCTTCACTAGCTTTCAGGTTCCTGGTGCTGGCAAGGCAAGTAAGGAATACCACAATCCTTGTGAATAGTCCTGTTGTCTTCTGGAACGTGTGAAGTGTCCCAGAAGTCCGTGGGGGAAGAAGGGGGGGGCCTTACTTCTGGTTCAGTTCGCCATGGCAAACTGAGCAGGAGGTGGGAGTGGGTACCTGTCAGAACCAGATACCTGCTTCCCCTAAAAAATAGTGCCAAATGTGTCAGTGGCAGGGGGGAGGGTACAAATAAGTGGAGCTTCCCCTTTTGGGATGGAGCTTTGCTTTAAGGGATCCTAACCCCCTCATATGCTATGTGGAAACACAAACTTTAATGATGATGCCTACAATAAACTTGACAGGTGCCTTTTTCCATGTTTTTGGTATAGGTCTTTATACCGTAATTATGTATTTTGGCTCCAATTGTGTATATGCATATAATGTTTTCAATATTGTGGAACTAGTAGTCATATCAGATGGTTTCGCCAATGTTGGCTTTGCATGCACTTTAAGCAATTCACTCTTCAGAGTGATTTAAAACCATCAGAACATTAATAATTAAATGTTTGAAGTTTGAACTATAGTCATAAGCATTTCTACATCTCAATAGATATGTATGGAAGAGCCATATCTAACAAACAATCCTCAGTGTGGGTTTTAAGACTGTACATCACTAAGAAAACTTTCCTGTTGATTTTAATTCTTTCTTGAAGAACCTCTTGTTTTGAATAGTTGTACAGTACAGAGGAATCACGTTAGAGTCTTGTATCTACCCAGCATTGCCCTGTGGCTATATTAATTATCAATAAAAGTGATGTCTACAGCCACTAAGGATTATCTGTGATGGATTATCCATAGTGTACAATACAAAGGGAACCTGGCTGTGAGACTTTTTCATCTATGTAATAGCTTCAGTACAGATGCTAATTGTTATATGGAAGACATACTATTGATGTCAAGGGAACACTGGAAAAAAAATTGAGGATGTTTAAGCTCATGAGTGCTATACTGTGTATAACCAGTGGGATGACCTCTGCCTCTGGTAGAGGGCCAGAGGGTGCATTCTATAACCAACCATTACAGGTAGAAAGCCTTTCTAGCTGCTTAAGGCAGCAGATGTATGGTAGCAGATATGTGCCCCCCCTCCTTGCATAGTAGCCATCTGCATTGGAAAATGTATATGTTGTTGTTTATGTTCTTGCAATGTCAATTTCTGTTTATATGTCCAGCTTTAAATTAAAGTTGAATTCACAAGTACTTCTTGTCCTGGGGTGCCAATGTTTGCTCAGTTCATCGGCACCATTGACATCCTGTACTGCACATTTTTGAGTTGGAGTACAACTGTTCCAATGCATAGTGTGCTGGCACATTCTGCCTTTGTAACAGCATTAGAAATGTAATGTTCAGCTGCCATTGAAGCGCATATACACTATATTGCCAAAAGTATTGGGACACCCTTCAAAATCATTGGATGCAAGTGTTCCAATCATCTCCATGGCCATAGGTGTATAAAATCAAGCACCTAGGCATGCAGACTGCTTCTACAAACATTTGTGAAAGAATGGATCGCTCTCAGGAGCTCAGCGAATTCAAGCGTGGTACCGTGATAGGTTGCCACCTGTGCAATAAGTCCATCCGTAAAATTTCCTTGCAATTAAACATTCCACAGTCAATTATTAGTGGTATTATAACAAAATGGAAACAACTGGGAACAACAGCAACTCAGCCACGAAGTGGTAGGCCATGTAAAATGACAGAGTGGGGTCAGCGCATGCTGAAGCGCACACTGTGCAGAAATCACCAACTGGCTGCAGGGTCAATAGCTAAAGGCTTCCAAATTTTGTGTGGCCTTCAGATTAGCACAACAACAGCGTGTAGAAAGCTTCATGGAATGGGTTTCTATTGCCAAGCAGCTGCATCCAAGCCTTACATCACCAAGTGCAATGCAAAGTGTCGGATGCAATGGTGTAAAGCACTCTGTCACTGGACTCTAGAGCAGTGGAGATGTGTTCTCTGGCGTGACGAATCACACTTCTCTGTCTGGCAATCTGATGGATGTGTCTGGGTTTGGTGGTTGCCAGGAGAACGGTACTTGCCTGACTGCATTGTTCAAAGTCTAAAGTTTGGTGGAGGGAGGATTATGGTGTGGGGTTGTTTTTCAGGGGTTGGGCTTGGCCCCTTAGTTCCAGTGAAGGGAACTCTTAAGGCATCAGCATACCAAGACATTTTGGACAATTTCATGCTCCAAACTTTGTGGGAACAGTTTGGGGATGGCCCCTTCGTGTTCCAAAATGACTGCGCACCAGTGCACAAAGCAAAGTCCATAAAGACATGGATGAGCGAGTTTGGGGTGGAGGAACTTGACTGGCCTGCACAGAGTCCTGGCCTCAACCCGATAGAACACCTTTGGGATGAATTAGAGCAGAGACTGCGAGCCAGGCCTTCTCGTCCAACATCAGTACCTGACTTCACAAATGCGCTTCTGGAAGAATGGTCAAACATTCCCATAGACACACTCCTAAACCTTGTGGACAGCCTTCTCAGAAGAGTTAAAGCTGTTATAGCGGCAACGGGTGGGCCAACAAGCCTTCTCAGAAGAGTTGAAGCTGTTATAGCTGCAAAGGGTGGGTCAACTCAATATTGAACCCTACGGACTAAGACTGGGATGCCATTAAAGTTGAGGTGCCTGTAAAGTCAGGAGTCCCAATACTTTTGGCAATATAGTGTACATTCACAATAAGTTCATACAAGAGTTGTACATGATATGCACTGGAAGAGAAAAAAATGCATTCTTATTTTACTCTGCAAAATGAAGTATTCATTTGTGAGAATTTAGTTCCACAGTAAAGCTCCCTTCATATGGGTGGTCCGGTCAGGTCCACGTCAGTTTTTCTGGCTGACTCAACCAAACCCTCCATTCTCCTCTAGGGGCAGTCAGATTCACCCGTCTACCTCCATTCCGATCTGGCAAAAACAAATGGGAAGGGGATCAACTTCCCTTTATCTGGCTGGATCAGATCGGAGGGCAGTTGGGTGTAAAGGCACAGCAGGTCTGTTTACATCAGGCTACCCATAGAGGGAAGCTGGCTGTGTCTGTGTGCACTCTGCATAAGCATAGCAGACATGGACCTGTCATGAAACAGCTCTACTCAGATCAGCAGGGGATCAGCAGACAGATTCCCTGCTGAGCAAAATCAGTTCAGGTCTGTGTGAAAGGGACCTTATGCACACAAATAAATGCAACTTTGTAATTATTATTAATTTGTGTCTTTTTAAATGTAATCTGTGTAAGTATCTGTACATGAAAGCTGAGAGAAGGAGAAGGAGAAGTAGCACAAGAAGCCAGACAGTTATTCTGCAGTGCAAGGGGCATGTGGATAGGAGGGAAAGAAAGAGTGCTAGAGATATAGTCATAGGGGTTGATTTACTAAGGGCAAATAGACTGTGCACTTTGCAAGTGCAGTTGCTCCAGAGTTTAGTAAATGAGGTAAAGCTTCACAACAAAAAATACGCAATAACATGCAAGGAAACAAAATGCATTTTTGCTTGCATATGATTGGATGATGAAAGTCAGCAGAGCTTCTCCTCATTTCTCTGGAGCGACTACACTTGCAAAACTGCAGAGTCTATTTGCCTTTAGTAAATCAACACCATAGTGTGCTGCTTCTTTTTTACTGTCTAGTCACACAGTACGGTTGGGGAGGGAACCTGTAAGTGAAAGTGAAACTGAAACAGATAAAATAAGGTCTCCTACCCTGGTAGACAGTGCTGTGCAGTGGGGAATGGATTGGCGGAAATACAATCCGTTGTCAGGTAAGGTAACTCTCCTACATGTATTTCATCTGCGTATTTAGCTATCTGTCTGGAGTTCAGCTTTAAGAACTTCTGTAGCCTGGCATCTTATGCTAGAAACAAAAGTATCAGGTAAGGCCAAGTATTATGTGATGTTGTTATTTAGATCACAGGAATACAGCAGCTCAGCCTTAGCAACATGAGAAAAGCTGAACAAGATAAGTCTTTGCATGCCTGGTGTCTTCAAATGCCATTTAAAGCGCTTAAAGGTCACGTCATTTCCAGTGTATTATTTTAGTAGTGACATTTTTAGTCCGATTAGCTAGAAGATGATTTCTGATTGGTTGCAAGATGATTTCTGATTGGCTACTTAGGGTCACTCCACTTTTCACATTATAGACATTCTATCCATTGCCCTATTGTATGATTCCAATACTGATATCTGAGCTTACGGAATATAATGCAGTGTGTGACATTGCTGTTTACTCATGATGCGACGTGTCAGCCTGGATAAACTGGATGCTTTCAGGACTATTATTCTGATAATCTTGCTAATGGTTCAAGACATTTCTTCCCACTTCCCATGTATATTTCATTGGAATACATCAATTCCTCTGCTGCATGTATATTTAATATTCAGACATATAATTCATTGGCAGGGATGTCAGCTTTGACTCTTGTAGACATTGAGGCTTGTAAGCAGGGGGAGGGGAGCGGCTCTCAGGCCCAATGATAAATGGATATTTTGTCCTTTTGAGTCTGAAAGGTTTAAAACAGGTTGCTGTTTTGGCATTATTAGGCACGAAGAGAAGTAGGAAGCTTTATACATAGAATATAAAACTTTGCGGATATAAATGCAGTATTGTCTGATGAATTGTTCAGTATCCAATGCAATGAGCAACAATAAAGTATAAAGGGAAATTATTTATAGATATTAATCACAACTGAGTTAATTATAGGCAAATCAGCAATTACCAGCATCAATGAAAAAGACCAACCTGCTTATAGGATTACAATGGACTATAAATAATGCATGGAAATGTATATTACGTTAAAAAACCAACCTCCCTCCCAAAAAAAAATATATACACATAGTTATTATTATTATTATTATTATTATTAATAATAATAATATTTGTATCATGTTATACCAGAGGACTATATGGGTAGTAGGATATTATTGAATAATACAATTATTATTATTATACAGGATTTATATAGCTCCAACAGTTTGCTCAGCGCTTTACAAGATAAAGGGAGGCAATACAGCAACAATACAGTTCAATACAAGAGGGTTAGGAGGGCCCTGCTCCTGGGAGCTTACAATCTAATAGGGAGGGGCTGGTGGAACAAAAGGTAATAACTGTGATGTATGAACTGATGGGAAAAATAAAAGATTTGGCTATTAGACGAAGGCAGGATAGGCATCTCTGAAGAAATGAGTTTTCAGGGATCGCCTAAATATCTGCACAGAATTCTTATAATTTTTGCTCCATATATGCTATGCACTGTACTAGCATTACAAATAAGGCACAATCCTAGTGAGTTGATGGAAACACTATACTGCTCTGGGCTGGAGCACCCTTTTGTGAGATTTGGATTGCTCAGTGTTCCTAGGATCTCTGGAAGTATTGTGACGTCACCCTCTCTAATGCATAAGCCGGGGGCAAGGTAAATATATATTATATAAATTTTCTGCACCTTTTTTAATGTAGGGATTTAGCTTGGGTATCAGAGACCTATTGACCTTGCAAGGCAAGACACACTTTCTATTGCTCCCCCAGCAGCTCCATTCAACCACCAGAAGTAAAGTGAATACTCTGGCATTTTCAGGTATGAGAAAGCATGTGATTATCTCACCCTCTTCCATGTGACAGCACTGGTATCTTGTGATTGGCCTAGCACTGTCACATGGGGTCACATAGTGAGACATATCCTTGTGTAAGCTCTGACAATCTAGTTTGGAGCTTACACAGGGCTTTCCTTTCCTGGTCCCTGGTGGTTGAAGGCATGGAGTGTAGGAAGGTGAGTATATGCTGCTGGTGACGAAGGCAAGGAAGTGATTTTTTTTAATTTGCCCTGCATGGGGTCATCCACCTAACCAGACCCTCATTGTCTACCAACCCTCTCTATCAATTCCTCCACTGACTTTGGCTTGCACAATGCAAAAAATTCAAAATACTGACCAGCCTTATCTCAAAATATCACCCAAACTGTCTTATTTTTTCTCAACACCTCCTTAACACAGAGCATCACCCATCCTCTTGAACCCACTACACCAGTCTGGCTGGCTATCCTCTACTCTGTCCACCTTTATGCTTAGTACTCATGATAAAAGTATCAGACAAATAATAGTCTGTTTTTTTTTGCATGCTAGTCTCATACTGTATATAACGAAAATTCTCAAAAGACAGAACACAGCTTTAGAAGTGATGTATTGTATTGTAATGTATTCTTTTTCAATGTATTGTACTGTAATGTATTCTTTTGTTTATGAACATGCACTGTCTTGGTCACTAAATATTTTTCATACAAATACTATATTAATTACGCAAAAATTGTTCATTCTAGTATCTAGTATCTAGTATAAAAGAAAAATGTTTGTGCTAGTCCCTTCAGATATTTTCACATAAACTGACCAGCTCTCAAAAGCTAGGTACTAGCGATCAGGTTATCAGATGATCGCTGAGAAGTTTTCTTTTCCTCTGCATTTCTCATCGTGTGTACTAGGCATTAGGCAATCCTTGAAAATGCATCTCTTAAGGGAAGTATATTGGGCCTCCTCCTAAAAACTCAACTTTTACTTTCTCCATCAACTCATCCCCCTCACAGTTATTATCTTTTTATCATTTGCCCCTCTTTTATATTTATGCTTGCACAAGCGGGGCCCTATGAAAACACCTGTTGTTTTGTAAAAGTACCGTCTCTCTTAGTTTTATAAAGTGCTGTAATAATAATAAAAATCAACTTTTTTCAAAAATTTGCCCTGCTTGTGACAATGAAAGATTTTACTTTGCAGTTAAAAAAAAAAAAACATAAAAGAGAAAAAAGATGTAAATCGCTTTTAATAATATCAAACATTGCACAGTAAAAATCCACTTACAGCTTAAATTCTGCCTTTAGTTCTTGTGATTTTGATAATCTTTCCTTTTGTTATAATAGTCTATTAAAAATGCTGAAAGTTTCCTTATTTGAAAGCTGTTGAATGGTTTTGAAATGTGTCATTGTAGCTGGGCTTTGAAAAGTCAGGTCACAGGCTCATTCTTCAAACCTTCGCGAAAGTCACATGAGGCTTTGTGAAGTCTGGATAAAGTCATAGAGAAGGGTACACAGCCCAAGGAAAAAGAGACAATGGCAAGCAAAATTAATTTAGATAGTGACATTTTTTGGCACTGCGCTTTAATTATGGATTTTTGTATTCTGCGCCGGAATTCTACATCGGCTTTATCAACATTTTTTTGAGAGTTTTCAGGGCCGTATAACCAAAATAATTTATTCATTCAAAATAGAAGCATTTTTGCATTAAAGCAACCATGATAGCATAGCAAAAAATTAGCACGCACTGTGGGTCGAATGAGTCCTTTGGGTTACTTTAAATGTTAATGTTTAACCACTTGCCCTCCAGAGGATTTATCCCCTTCCTGACCAGGCCATTTTTTGAGTTACGGCACTGTATTACTTTAACTGACAGTTGCACAGTCATGCAACGTTGCACCCAAATTACATTTCTGTCCTTTTTTCCCACAAATGGAGCTTTCTTTTGGTGGTATTTGATTGCCTGCGCATTTTTTATTTT
Organism: Staurois parvus; assembly: GCF_062004578.1. Taxonomy (NCBI): domain Eukaryota; kingdom Metazoa; phylum Chordata; class Amphibia; order Anura; family Ranidae; genus Staurois; species Staurois parvus. The sequence goes on from NW_028318218.1 coordinate 289,284, forward strand.
TTGCACTATAAACAAAAAAAAGCAGAAAATTTTGAAAAAAAAAACAATATTTTTTACTTTTTGCTATAAAACATAGCCAGTAAAAAAATGTTAAAAATCAAATTTTGTCATAAATTTAGGCTAAAGTGTATTCTGTTACATGTCTTTGCTGATAAAAATCCCAATACGTGTAAATGAATTGGTTTATGTGAAAGTTATAGCGTCTATAAATGGCGGTATATATACTGGATTTTTTTTTTTAATACTAGTAATTGCAGCAATCAGCAACTTATAGCGGGACTGCAGCGGGCATTCTGACACTATGGGGGGAACTGACTAATTGCCACTGACATCTCCAGTGACACTAATACAGTGATCAGTGCTAATAAAAAGCACTGACACTGTGCTAATAACACTGGGCAGGAAGGGGTTAACATCTGGGGCGAGCAAAGGGTTAACTGTGTGCTGTGTGTGTTTTACTGTGTTGTCTGTGTGTGCTTTACTATGTAAGCACACTGCTTTGTATTGCTCTGCTATGCTGGTGCTGAGGGGAGAGTTCTGTATTGTTTACATGCAGACCTCTCCCCTGTCAGTGTTCCTCAGCAATTGGAGGATGCCGGCGGGGAAACTTCGGGTTGGACTTGGTGATCGACAGCTGTAGTCACTAATGGTGGCGTGAGTAATATATACATGATTCTGCACAGCCCTGCCACCCTGTAGCAGTAGTTTTGCTATAGGGCAGTCGGGAAGCTGGTAATATTAATATCGGTAATGGTTAACTGTTAGGTGGCAGGTTACAGTTCATCGCTAGGCAATTTGTAACCCCTCTCTAGTCCTGCTGTAACCCTTCTTGCACTTTATTTTCTTAAAGCAGAACTAAAGTCCCCAATACTAACCGATCCTTAAACAATCCAATGCCCATCCCCTGCGGCAGCATCTTCTACCTCACTTCATCTGGGTATCAGGCTGCAGCCATCTTCATTAGCCGCTGGGGGATGACATCACTCCTGCTCATGTGCAGGAATAAAGTTAATTTAGGTCCAGTCTAAAGAAGACTGCATGCAGGCAGGTAGGTTTATTTTATTGCAGAAAAAGAAATTTCAATAAAGAGCAAACCTGCTCGCAGTTTTCAAAAGGAGACTTTAGTTCCGCTTTAACTTTTGAAGCAAGGTATACTCACATATATCTGCTCTTCTGGTCCCTTGCCAGAGCAAGGGACCACTAATCCAGCATGGCAGATAAAGTATGGCGGTCCTGGACAATTCCCTCCTACTGACATCTCTGCTTCAGACCTTGCTGGACAGCCTATAGGAAGTCAACACAAAATTTTACCGCACCTCCTGTAAACAGGGGGGATATAGATATAGGGACATAGGGGGGAATAACAAAAGGGAATACCTGGGACTGAAGTGTTTTGTAGGTTAGATTCGATTTTTTCCTTTAATGCCTTGATTAGTTTTTTTAAGTATTTATTAAGTGTTGGGTAAGTTTTACAATTTGGGTGATGGGAGGGTATAGTATGAAGGGTAGACTAAAGAGTTAATTTACTAAAGGCAAATAGACTGTACACTTTGCAAGTACAGTTGCAGTCTACAAGAGACTTTGCTCCAGAACTTACTACATTAGGTGAAGCTTCACTTTGCAAACAATACCCAATCACATGCAAGAAAAATAAAAGGCAGCATTTTTACTTGCTCATGATTGATTGATGGAAGTCAACAGAGCTTCCCCACATTCACTAAGTTCTAAGACAAGTTCCCTTTGCAGAGTGCAACTTGGAAAGTTCACAGTCTCCTTACCTTGTGTAAATCAACCCCTAAGTGTAAGAATTTAGGGGTCATGGGATGTGAACATTTTTTATTTATTTTATTTATTTTGTTTTTTTTTAATTGCATTAAAATGAAAGTACCTAGATTTGGAGGCAAACATGAAACTGAAATTACCTTATAATAGTCACTCTCTGTATGAAAAAATATTTTGTTCATGGTGTCTCAGTGTCAGAAACTACTAAGTACAAAAAATTCTTCTAGACAATAGACTTAAGTGTATATTTGCTGTAAACAAACTCTAGATTTCTTTTTGCCTTTTCTCTCCCTACAAATAAATGTACTCGATCAAGATCTACTCCCAAGGATCCATATAAAATGATTGTCAACCTTCTTCGGACCATTGACCAAGTCCACATATCTATACACTAAAAAGTAAATTCCAGCTGGTGACTCGGTATCATTCAAATACAGTAAAATTTATTAGCTACATGGTAAGTACAGCATGAGTACGATAACAAGTTTCGGCCATCAGACCTTAGTTATTGAATAGCATCATGATGTTATGATTAAGGCCTGAAGGCCAATACATGTTGGCATATTCATGGTGTAATTACCATGTAGCCAATAAATTTTACCACATTTGGATGATACCGAGCAGGGGCGGACTGACAACTCATGGGGCCCCTGGGTAATAGGGGATCATGGGGCCCCTGTGTCCTTGCTCAAACTCAAAAAAGCCTATGAAAAAGGTACCAAGGGCATCTCATGTGGCCCCCTACTGACCCTGGGCCCTAGGGCAGTGCCCGAGTTTCCAAATGGTCAGTCCGCCCCTGATACCGAGTCACCAGCTGGAATTTATTTTGGATTCTGTATACTAAGTAAACTAGAGTCACTGGTAGTCAGTAGTGGGCACTGTAGCAAACTTGCTCATCAGAGTTGGATGCGGAGTTCCCCTTTTTCCTTTCTTTTAGTGGAAGTATTCCTCAGCCTTCATTCCCTACCGCCTCCCTTTCTGAGAGGCAAACTTATCTCCTGACAGATGGTGTGGGTCAGCCCAGGTTAAGACATCCTGAGTACGGTGCCAGGCCGCCTGCGAGAGTGTAACCTTTCTCACCCATCATAAAACAGATGAGGCAGCTTCTCCCCGGACTTGGAACCGCATAAAACTGACCAGCAGTTAATTGAACATTCCTCATGTCAACTGTATGTTTCATATCATGGAGTATGAAGCTGTTAGTTTTAATTCAGAGTTCCCCTGACCCCTCCCAAGGCAGCGTAGTGGCCAGTGTTCAGAGCCCCCCCAGAGGGACTTTTAAAAAGGACAGGCTGCAAGCCTGGAAGCTGAGCTAAACACATCTCCTGAGTTTAAAATTGTAACAGAGGAGATCAAAGACCCTTCCTGCTCTGCACTTGTATCTGCTTACAAACCAAGGCATATTGGCAAGTAACTTAACCCTTTAACTTCCTTACTATTATCTCTTTGCTGTACCTTTATATGCATATATATATAGTTACATTTTCTTTGTAAATATTTTATTGCACCTGTTTGACTCTTTTAGTAATAAATCTTTCTTTCTGAAAGTGTTAAACTGTTTCTAAGCGCTTACTTGCAGTTCACGAATTCCTGCCTTTGTAGAGACGCTACTGTGTTTGTTTAATCCTCTGCCCAATCGGCCTGCGGTGACCATATTGGACAGGCGACTTTTCAATCATTATAGTTTATATTTGATAACGGGAGTTTCCCAGTCTCCAACAAAAGTGGTGGTGGCAGTAGAGGGTTAGTTGCGTAATTAACCCGACCCAGTAACAAGCGCATTCAGGCTTCAGGCACTGATTGTAGCCTATTAGCTGGACAATCGCTGTGCAGGGTGCAGCTGGGTGTGGCCTTGTTACGCGCGTCACCCCGCGGTTTTAGATCGGCCGGTCCTTTGGTCACAAGTTGGTGAGAAGGTCTGGGGTCTGATGCCGCAGGCGTGACGTATTACTGTTAGTCACGGTCGTGCGATTGTCGCATGTTGGTGGCGGCGACTGTGCGATTGTGACAGGCACCAGTATTTCTAACTCCTGTATGGGCACTGGCTTTGTCTGCTGCCCATGTGTCACAGGTTCTCTTTACTGCACATGATCTAGAGTACGGTAGAGGTAACAGGGTTGGCTCGAATCACAGGCTTGGATGTAAGTTTCATTAACAAACATTTGTACATTTTCTTGCCTAATGCAGGTTTGTGCTGGAGCATTGGGCTGCAAATGCTGTTACAAATGAGCTGTAATCTATTCAGAAGAGACTGAGATTTTAAATAAGTTGTTTTCCATTTATTTAATATGTTTGGTAAATCAGGAGAAAATTGCCTTTCCCAGCATTGTTCTCATTTGCGGCCTTTTGTCTAATGTCGATTTCACAGTTTGGTAAATTCTGAACAACACGTATCTCTAAACCCATCATGTACTAATTTTGTGCTGACAACCTTGTAATGGGAATTTAAACACGCGTTAGATTCTACTTGTTAAAATGATAGAAAAAAAAATATTTACAGTCTCAACCTGGTGTTGGTCATGACTTTATCTGCTCTTGGTTTGCTAGATAAATGAGGTGGAACTTTGCAAGTAAGGTTTCGGCTTCAGTTTAAAACAGGTTTACTGTCTATATGCATGGTGTTTGTACTTTATTTTCAGGTTCATGTCTTCTGAGTATAGTAGCTTCCTCCCCACAATCTATTGAGTACTGTCCGTGATACTTTTTTTATTTGCACTAACATACAATTTTGAGGACAAGCTTTCGGGGTATGTCCCCTTCTTCAAGGTCTAAGCAGTACTATTAAAAATCACAAAGTTTAAGCAGAATGTTAGAATGGATTGAGAGGAAAAAAAAAAAAAAAAAGGGCTACAGATAAGATACATCAAAAGTGAGGGGGGGAGGGGGGATACAACACTCACACAGAGGGGGTCAAGTTTTAGCTAATAGATAGTCATAAAGCTGTCGGATAGTGGTTGAGGAATCCCATGTCCAAATTAAGACCGTTATCTTTAGTGTCAAATAGAATTATCATTCTTAGTTCAAATGTTTTTCTTTCCTGGATGGATTTAAATTTTCCTTTCAGAACTAAAATATTGAGGTCTTCCATATTGTGGCCTGGTTGTGAGAAATGGTGTCCTACAGGTGTGCAGAGGTCATCTTCTTTATGTTCCTTGATGGTATGTCTGTGTAAATTCATCCTTGTTTGCAACCTCTGTCCTGTTTCACCAACATAAGATCCTTTGCTGCATTTTCTGCACTGGATAAGGTATACAACATTACTGGAGGTGCAGCTGTATGATCCGGAGATATTGAAGATCCCTTTTGAGTGTCTGACACTTTTTGATGGATTGATTTGGTTGCACAGCTTGCAGCGTTTCTTATTGCAGGGTTTGCTTCCATTATTTGTGGCATCATAATCAGAAGGAAGTTTCCTACTGATTAGTTTATTTCTGAGGTTGGGGGGTTGTCTGAAAGCCAGTATTGGGGGTTGCTGGAATATTTCTTTCAGAGTTCCATCCTCTGTTATGATGGGTTGTAAATCTTTGATTATTTTTCTTATCCCTTCTAGTGCTGGGTTGTATGTAGTTACTAGAGGTACACGGTTGTTTGTTTTTTTCTCTTTGTACTGAAGCAGATTTTCCCTTCGGGTTCTCAAGGCTGTGTTTATGCTGGTGTTGATAGTTTTGTCCTTGTAACCTTTCTTATGGAAGGCGTCTGCTAGTGTCCCAAGATGTTTATCTCTGTCTCTTGGGTCAGAACATACTCTGTGGTATCTCATGGCCTGACTGTGTATGATGGCACGTTTCGTGTGTTGGGGGTGGAAGCTAGAACTGTGGAGGTAGTTGCATCTGTCAGTGGGTTTCCTGTATATTGAGGTGTGAAGCGTATCATCCCTGATGTATACTGAGGTGTCTAGGAAGTTGACCTGTGTGTTTGAGTATTCCATTTTTAGTTTGATTGATGGATGAAAAGTGTTCATCAATGAGTAAAATTGTTTTAGATTTTCTTCACCTTCCGTCCATATGATGAAAATATCATCAATATAGCGAAAGTATCTGTATGGTTTTTGTTCCATGCTGTTCAGGAATTGTTCCTCCATGTCAGCCATAAATAAATTTGCATATTGGGGTGCCATTTTACTTCCCATCACAGTGCCCATACATTGAAGATAGATGTCCTTATTGAAAGCAAAGTAGTTGTGTGTAAGTATGAATTCAATGAGCTGTGTAACATCCTCAGCAGTGTATTTGTTGTTTGGTGAGGATGATAAGGATCTGTGACATGCAGCTAATCCATCCTTGTGAGGGATATTACTATACAGGGATACTACATCCATAGTCACTAGAAGTGTATTAGATGGTAATTGCTGGATGTTGTTGATCTTGTTCAGAAAGTCAGTTGTGTCTTGCAGGAAACTAGCAGTATTCATGACTAACGGTTTTAAAAATTTTTCTACAAAGCCTGAGATTTGTTCGGTGAGTGTATTCATACCTGTTATGATGGGTCTGCCTGGATTTCCTGGCTTGTGGACTTTGGGCAGCATGTAGAAGTCCCCGATTTCTGGATGATCCGGAATCGCATTTATAAGTTCTGAATGTAGGTGGGCTGGAAGTGTTTTAATGAGACCTTTTAATTGCTTTGTAAAGTCCTGGGTTGGATCATGATCCAGTTTTTTATAGTAGATGGCATTTTCCAGCTGCCTCTGGCCTTCTTGTATGTATTTGTTTGTATCCATCACAACAACTGCTCCCCCTTTGTCTGCTGGTTTGATGGTGATGGCCTGATTGTTGCGCAAATCGTGTATAGCCCTTCGCTCTAGTGGTGAAAGATTGTACAGAATTTTCTTTTGCTGGGTGGATATCAGGGATGTAGCTCGCAATCTGAAGCTATCAATATAGGTGTCCAGTTTGGGGTTGCGTCCTTGTGGAGGTGTGAAGCAGCTGTTCTTTTTCTTTGTGTAGCACTCCATTGTCCTAGGATTCCTTTCATTATTGTGGAAATATTCTTTGAGCCTTAGTCTCCTGAAGAAATCCTCCATATCTGACAATACTTGTAAATGATCCAATTTGGTGGTTGGGCAGAATGTAAGGCCTTTGGAGAGGATAGTTAATTCTGGTTCAGAAAGTTTATGATTTGACAAGTTGATGATTCCAAGTTCCTCTGTAATATCCACATTTTCAGTCGGGTCAGCATTTACACAAGGGATACCTTGGGATTCCCGATTAGATTCCAGGTCACTGATGGTAAGAGGTATAGATGTTGGGTTGCTTTTATGTTTAGGTTGTATCCAAAAGGTCTGCTCTTGGTGCAGCTTCTGAAGTTTTTTTTGAAAGAAAAACATTTGAACTAAGAATGATAATTCTATTTGACACTAAAGATAACGGTCTTAATTTGGACATGGGATTCCTCAACCATTATCCGACAGCTTTATGACTATCTATTAGCTAAAACTTGACCCCCTCTGTGTGAGTGTTGTATCCCCCCTCCCCCCCTCACTTTTGATGTATCTTATCTGTAGCCCTTTTTTTTTTTTTTTTTTTTTTTTTTTCCTCTCAATCCATTCTAACATTCTGCTTAAACTTTGTGATTTTTAATAGTACTGCTTAGACCTTGAAGAAGGGGACATACCCCGAAAGCTTGTCCTCAAAATTGTATGTTAGTGCAAATAAAAAAAGTATCACGGACAGTACTCAATTGTTTCTGTCGCAAATGCACTAATACGGCTACAATCACCTCCCCACAATCTAGAAATTAAATAAGAACTCTTGGAAATAATGTGAATTTACCTTTTAGTTCACTTTTGTATTTTTTTGTTTCTTTTCAAAATTATGAAATCTTTTGGTGTAATTACCACAGTCTTTATATCAAACTTCCACATGCCTGCTGAAGTTGAAATCAGTCTTTCAACTGGAGAGCCCACCTTGCCAGCTTGATTGGCCACAGGTCTAGCAGACAGGCAGCCAACAGCCAAATGAATAGAGCACATGTAAAGTTGACTTAATCACAAGTCATTGGCTTAGTTTTGGCAGCCTGTAATGGAAATGCTTTCACTGACAGGACCTCCAGAAAAGTTCAGTTTATTTGCCTTTAGTAAATCAACTCCTATGTGCATAGTTCAATCTCATTAATTAATGCAGCTTTGTGATTGTTATTGCATCATTAAATGTTTTTTTTTGTTTTATTAATTGAAAGCAGTGTAAATACCTGAATCTAACTTGGTATCAACCTCCGGCAATAATTAGCAATAAAGTTCTGCATGCCACTATCAACTACAAAATTCAGCAACTAACAATAGATTATTTTTTAGGGTGCTTAAACCTCTCCACAGTGTATCATTCTAATAGAACAAGCACACCACGCAACAAAAATGCTTCCGCAATAAATTTCTATTAGGGATTTACATACAATTCTACATTACAAATATCCAAGTATGTCATATCACATCCATTATAAGGCCTCATGCACGCAGGACATTTTCATAAATCTCTTAGAAGCCCTTTCTTCTGGCAACAGCATTTTGGCAGAGAAAAGCACCTGATGCTTGTAGTGTAATGCGTGTAATGCATTTAGGCGTGTTTAGCTGTGTTTAGCCGCATCAAGCATTTAGACATTAATTCATCGCATTGACCAGAATAAATAATTTAGTCTGGCCATTAAAATGAAAAAAAAAACTCAAGCGCTAAATGTGCCTAGTGTTAATGTGTGTTTAGACGCGTTTACACGCATTTAGAAGCATCAAGCGTTTTTCTGCCAAAACTCTGTTGCTCCTGGACGCACTGGCAATGGGTTGTTATTCTTGCCTCTAAACTCCTCTAAAAGTTTATGTGTGCATGGACAGGGGAGTTTAGAAGCATAAAAATAAATGCCAGGCGCACTACAGGGCAGCTGTAAAAATGTCCAGTGTGCAGGAGGCCTAATACAGCAAAGATATTCACTCCACTGTTGAATCACACCAACAAAAATATATGCATGCATATAGGTACAGTGAGGTGCACTTTAACCACTTCCACGCCACCCTGTAGCAGAAATAATGCTACAGGGCAGCATGGGTGCGCAAAATCACGTATATGTACGTGATTTTGCAGTTCTGGGTAGGGGGCACGCACAGGTTAGAGCAGGGTGAGAGGAGTTACAAATTGCCTAGCGATGAACTGTAACCTCCAACCTAACAGTTAACCATTACCGACTGAATATTAAAAGCATAAGAGCTGATGTTCAGAAATACATACAGGAGTTCAGTACCCAGAATAGAATAATGAAAAGGATAGGTGAGCTAGACCCTGTTGGAAAGAAAAAGGAGGAGGAGAAACCAACATTTCGGGGATGTAAGAACCCCTCACCCAGGGGCGGACTGACCATTTGGAAACTCGGGCACTGCCCGAGGTCCCGGGGTCAGTGGGGGCCCTATGAGATGCCCCTGGTACCTTTTTCATAAGCTTTTTTGAGTTTGGGCAAGGACACGGGGGCGCCATGATCCCTTATTGCCCGGGGGCCCCATGACTTGTCCGCCCCTGCTCCCACCTCTCTCTTCTCATCAGAGTCTGACTCAGCTATTCTTTTCAGTACTCTGTAGCAATAATGACGGCTGTATTTCTTTGAAAGAGTCTGGCTCCGTGTCTGTGTCCATCTGTTCGGTAAGCAATCTATTCCTGTCCACTGCTATCTGACACTGTTTGGAGACAATAGACCTGCCTGGCCATACATGGATTGAGCCAGAAGTGGATGAATTTTGATCCATGTATGGACACCCTCGCTGTACAGAAGCCAAGCTACTAATCAACTTCTGTACAACCAGCCTGTTGAGTTTTTCCCGACCGATCAGTGCTACTGACTATAGCCGTGATCATTGTATTCGGAATACATCATTATATATCAGAACAGATTTCTACATCCACATTGAATGTGTGGATGGGGGAATCAGATCATTGGGTTGAACAAAAATAATGATAAATATATGGGCTGCCTTAGATGTACTCAGAGCCAGGAGGCTGCAGGCAGTGTTAGAAAAATACTGTTGTATCCTGATATTTTTCAAGTGATGGTGTGTGAACTATTGCTACTGCCATCCAGGCATGCAAATAAAAATTCATATATGTGTCTATGTGTCTAGAAGTTACCGCTTTGATCCTTCTGCTTGTATTTTATTTTTATTGCTTTCGGTCACCTATAAATTGCTGTCATAACCAAGTTCTAAACACGGTATTGTATTATGCGGATTATTGTACTAAAAGTTTTCAGTGGAGTGTTCTTAAGGTGTAGCCACTTACTTATTCACCAAAAATTGAAATATTTCAAGCCTGAGTTATTATTTTTGGATGATTCATACTTTCCTTCTCAGCATAGTCTAAGGATCTCGGTGTTATTGGCATATATTTTCCCTCTCTCTCTTTTTGTTGGAAATGAATAATAATGGCTTTCTCTGTAGGTACTTCATTGTCACTAAATATATTTTCAGGATTATTTTGCCCTTGGGTTTCCTAAGCTGCATGGCATAAATCTCATCCAAATGAGCACAATGAATTCTCATGTTCTTCGATAATGGATGAGAGAAAGAAATATAAAGAAGAAATGGGTGGAAGGGACACGATGATGAGTGTAGTTCATCACAAGAAAAAAGTTGTAGACTTAGGAAATGTCTGATGGGAAAATGTTAATACAGGCTTTCCATGTGAAAAAGCACAGCCTTGAACCCAAGTAGGGTGGTGTCCTCTCATGCACAGCCTTGTTGTCAGTTGTCATCAGACTCATCGGCACCACCAGCGATTGCTACTAAATCTACCTCCCCCCAAAAAAAGTATATATATATATATATATATATATATATATATATATATATATACTGTCAAACTGTGAGCAATCAAAAGTGAGTCAGCTCACCAGTCTCTTATTCTCTTTTTCAGGACCTTTTAGATCTCCAACAAGGTAGAACAAATGTAAGTTTTCCCATGCAGGAGTAAGTTCAACATAAATCTTTACACAGGATCTCAGGTGTGCAGCATTATTGGACTTTGGGCTCAATTGACAAAGCTTTAACAAGGTTAAAGAACTTTTTTTTAGCCATGTGACTTTAGCTTTCAACTGTATGTAGCAAGTAAATGGATAAACCTTCCAGTAATGTTATTACTAGGCTGCAGCTAGAGGGAGACTTCAGGAGATCAACAACCCATAAGCACACGTTAAACTCAGAATGAGCATGTGAGCAACATGTGTTTTCTGTTCTCCTCTTGATAAAGGTTAGTCACACTTGGTTTATGCTATCTTTGTTCAGTTTTGTGTTTGTTCTGACATTCATTTTCTCTGTTTAGTATCCTATATGTTAGCAATGGTAACTCTGTAACACAAATTGATGCTCTTTTACATGTGGCCTGTGCTGCCACTATAAAGAAAGTAATTATCTGTATAATGTGATCCATTTCTGTTTGTCACAAAAAACAGAGCAAGTGAGCAACATGTGTTTTCTGTTCTCCTCTTGATGCAGATACTGCAGACTGCATCTTTGTCATACTTCACACTCAGATCACCGATGATCCTGTAATGTACAGAGTTACTTTTGAATACGTTTTTTCTTATTCTGAGATGTCAGCTGTGTGTCGCTTTTATATTTGTCTTAAGGTTTTCAGTAGTTTCCTAGCTTGGTAGTACCTCCAGCTCAGTAATACTCCCATTCAGCAGATACCCATCTCATTAGTACCCCCACTCAGCAGATGCCTCGCTCAATAGTACCCTCAGCTCTGCTGATGCCCCACTAAGTAGTACCACTGCTCATCAGATCCCTCACTCAGTAGTATCCCCCAGCTCTGCTAATGCCCTACTCAGTAGTACCCTCAACTCTGCTGATCCTCTGCGCAGTAGTAACCCCCAGCTCTGCTGATCCCCTGCTCAGTAGTATCACTCAGTACTGCTGATCCATTTGTTTGCTGTCCCCCCTCTCTCCGTTCCCTGATCACTATCCACTATAATGTTCCCATGTTGTGCTCTACATGGGGCGTCTGCTAGTTGTTTCAGTCTGGTCCCCACTCACCTGCTGCGCCACCCTGCACACCAGATGTGACGTCTTCACCAGACACTCCCTGTATATATACACACAAACCAGAAGTGACTCCTGATGACATCTTTTGGTTTGCTTGTTGGTTTCCCAGTGCGTCTTTGGATCTCTCATACCCACAATACCTCCAAAAGAAAAAAAAGCTAACTGAATAAATGCCTCTCTAATGCTGCAGGTGCTGTTAGTGAGCGTTGTGATGGACTTCTACGGAGGCTTTGGAGACACTTTGAAGCACCAAGAAAGTGACATGGGGTATCATTTTTAAAGCAAATCAAATTCAACAGTGTGAACAGGAATGAAAGTTCAGAGTGCTTTAAAAATGCGTGTCAAATGCCACATTTTGAAATAGAGTGGAGATGGTTTTTATTGCTGTCTGTGTCCCCGTTAGGCAGATTCATCCTCTCTATTTGTCATGTATCCTATTATCACTGGAAGTGAAAGTAAAAGAAAAGCCCATATTTTTGTTGTCCACAGAACAGAAATAGAGGAGAAATCTTCCAATGAGGATACTAGCTCTGGTGACCCTGATAACAACCAGGGATTCCCTCATTTTAACCTCCCTAGCGGTATGATTATTTCATATTTTTGGTGCTGAAAGCGGTACAATTATTTTGCATGGAAATATGTAGTTTTTTTATTGTAGGCTGTAGTTTTTAGGAATAACTCACTGAAATCTGTCTGAACAAGATTCTAAATCATACATTTAATTCAATAATATAATCAAACCAAAAACACTGAAATTTGAATATAGTGCCAAGTTCGCACATCGCTGAGTAAAGTCGCAGAATCGTTTTCAGTGTTTGATGACGAATTTCTCCACGAATCATTATCACTCAATTCTGCAAGTGGTTCTAATTTACTATCGCTGTTCTCTAGCCGGTCTAAAACCGCTTTTGACCTAAAGGGTCACTTTTTGGACGCCATGGACTTTTCTAAGTTTCCAGGCAGAAAGAACAATCAAAATGCAGACAGGGGACAGGACAAAGCACTAGGGACAAAATGTATGTGAAATGGGTTGAAACAGCAATGTTTTACCATGTAAAATCATTTTGAAAAAAATGACATTTTTTTAAAATTTTCAAATTTCCCGCCGCCGCCGGCGCCCGTACGTCCCAACACCACAGGGACCGGAACACAGGAGGCGGATGCCGGCATCAGCCGGAGGAGATGGACGGGGACGCTGCAGGGGACACATCGTGGGAGCGAAGGACAAGGTAAGTGCTGCAGGGACTCCCTATACAGCGCTGCATGGTAAGCCCGAGTGTAGCTCGGGGTTACCGCTTTTGGTATAGACATTTTACCCCGAGCTACACTCGGGAATACCGTTAGGGAGGTTAAAAGGGATTTTTTCTCACTTGTTTTGACTAAGGGACAGGTAGTGAAGGGAAATCTCCCCAATAGGAAACAGATGGCAAAAAAAAACTGACAGAGGTTATAACCCTCCCTTACGCTATACAAAATGAAACAAGTTTTGTCTTTAGTAATACTTTAAGCCATATTTAAAGCGGTATTGAACCCCAAACCAAAAATATGAATATTAGTAATCTATTGCAGCTTACCAGTGATTAGATGTGGTAGCAGCATTAGTTTTCTTACGGAGGCTTTTTTCCCCTCTATTTTCAGCTAGTGGTATGGTCAGTAACAAACTCCTGTATTAGAGTGCCCCCAATCTGGATGAAGGAGCACAGAGGGCACCTTTGCACAGCAGCATTATCATTCTGGGGGAAGGGTAGTATTAGATGTACCAGCAGATTTAGATACACTAACAAATTGAAACCAAACTCCAGCTCACACTTTATTTAGTTGCAGCAGTTTGTTTTTCCTTTTGGGATAAAGGTTTTACATAAATAAATAAAATCTGATGATCATTGTACAGTAAGCACTGCATGCCAGTGGTAAATGGCTAACTCTCTAAACTGATACACCTGTAGAACAGCTTGTTTTGTTGAAAAACAATTAACTTATTGGCCAGATCATCAGATGAAAATAAAAGAAATATAGCCTGAAAAAGAAAACTAATGTGGCTACCACATCTAAGAACTGGTAAGCTGCAATATATTACATTTTTGTTTTTGGGTTTAATACCACTTTATATCCTGGTATAGAGTACTGGCCAGAGAGCCCACTCTCACTCGCTCTGGCCACATTACTTTAAGTGGCTTTGACTGCTTTTGTTGCTATGCCTTCTACTAACTGTTGATGGTTCTACCATCCCCTATAACCCCAATGGTTAGAGATTTATTTTTATTCCTGGACAGGTCACATCTAATGTGGGGCATCCCTAAAATAGAAGTGTCCCCTTCAGATGAAATTGACTTTTCCCAGTATTTTCATAATTTATCATAATTTACAAGTCCAGAAAGAATACAGAATGTTGAGGAACCTTTGCCAGCACAGTTCTCTCCAAAAGAAAACCCTCTTACAGCATAGTGACATCTAATTTTAGTGAAAACTCTAAAACATGGGATAAATATTCTCCTGCTAAGTAAATGTTGGGTCTGAGTGGATCTGAAGTGGAGCAAATGAGGATTGACTCACTCATTTCTGCTAAAATTTATCTGCTTTTTATACACTTAAAGTGTTACTAAACCCAGGACCCTGCATTCACTATTATCTGGTCTCCCACAGTACACAGAACATGGAAATTCAAATATTTTGGTAAATATAAACTGCTAAATACCTTTTCTCATCAGCTGTATATATATCTTTCTTGCGACTTCTATCAGTGTCCTGCTGAGCACTGGTTAAAGCTTGTAGGAGGACTTTTCATTCTGCTCTGATTGTCCTATGAGGCTGCATAACCCCTGACCCTCTGTCTGGACAGCGCTGATTGGCCCTGTGCTGATCACATGCACCCTCCAAAATAAAAAAAAAATATATAACAATACACACTAAACTGAGCATGTGCAGAGTGACTCTTAGAGCTCAGTACTATCAGCAGATGGATTGGGGACAGTAGAAGAAGGTGAGGATCAGAGATCAAACATTCTTTTTACAAAATGTGGAGGATGAATCCCTTAGGTTCCACAGTGAGTATGACAAGTATGCTTTACAGCACATACAGACTGATTTTACTGATGTGGATTTAGTAACACTTTAATAACAGATGTTAACCCACTACAGTTTCCTAATTACACTATATTTCACTTTAGTGGTCCTTAAAAGCCCAGTGAGCTGGTAGTGGAGAAACAGCAGGACACTGGTCTTCCTAGTGAATGGCTGGGCAGGGAGGCATGTAAGCAGAAGTTTGACCATTGGCAGACAGGCAGGCTACTCTCAGGACAGCCATAAAACTGACCATGCTGGGATGAATGTGCTTCTATGCATAGTGTAGTCAGTTTTTATTAGGAAAGCAGAGGGATTAGCAGGATCACCAGGGATTTCAAGCAAAGGAAGCAATATAACAGGATACTTTTTAACACAAGTACATGGTACAACAGGTACATATCCAGAATATGAAATAATAGGGTAACATATTCTTTAACAGATATAATTAAACTGACCCCAAACAATTCTGGTTTCCATTGAAATTGGTCTGAATCTGAAGAATAGGTCCTTTAGTCAAAAACAACAGCAAGACAGACCTTTGAAGGAGACCGATAACGATGAGTAATGAAGGCTGATAATTATGTAGTAATTGACAGTGTTTGTTAAGGCTAGTTTCATTATACACGGGCAAATGACATCCATCCTCGGAGAGTCTATTAACACCTTTACACAAGGTAAACTAAGATGGTTGCCGCAACTTGATTAGTTCGACACTAGAAAAAAAATCACAGGGAATTAAATGTAAAATGTTCCTTTTAATTAACAGCATCAGACAGTTATTAAAACTTCAAAGGTCAGTGTGGCCTAGATTTCTCCAAAGATGTGAAGGTTTAGGACTCTTTAAATCCTTTCTGGATCAATGTACCCACATTACCTTTTGATACATTGTGTTCTGGACGGTTAAATAAAAGTATAAACAAGTCACTGATTTATTGGTTTCTGGATTCATATGTATTGTTTAAAGCAGTACTCTAGACAAACTGCTAAATAGCTTGTGATTTATGAATACCATTGAGCAGGGGCAGACTGACCGTTTGGAAACTTGGGCACTGCCCAAGGGCCCGGGGTCAGTAGGAGGCCCCATGAGATGCCCCTGGTACCTTTTCCATAGGCTTTTTTGAGTTTGGGCAAGGACACAGGGGCCCCATGATCCCCTATTGCCCGGGGGCCCCTTGAGTTGTCAGTTCACTCCTGCCATTGAGTCCTGTATCCAGTTCTGTATCTTCTTTGCATTAGAGGCCCATCTTCACCATGCAAGCATATAACACTTTCTTTGTGGCCAGCTGTCATAAAAATACCTCTGTGTATTTCTCAGGGCTACAGGAATAATGTAATGTACATTGCTCCTGTATTAGGTGTAATCCCCCCCCCGCTCCAGGAGCTGGATTTACAGATTCTCATAGGACATGTAGTATGTGAGTGGCTGAGCACCTATGTGACATGAGGCCAGTGCATGTCTGACTTGAAGCCAGCCCAATCACAGCATGGTGGAAAATAAATATGCTGTAGAACAGTCTCATGACCAAAATTTCAAATGAAAATTTAAAGATATTCCGGTTCATGAACGCTTCTCTTCTCGAACAACTCGGTTTGTGAACAGAAGAATTCACAAAAATGTGGTTCGGTTTGCAAATTCCACTTTGGTTCACGAACACAAGCCACAACCATCTTCCCTGCTCTGACACGTGATCATGACTTCCTGTAGGCAAGGTCGCGGTCACAGAAAGACACTGAAAGTGTACTGTGAAGAACACATAGTGGCTCACAAGATTCTGCACCTTATTTAGTGGTGTAAGTTCCACCTGAGTTCTCCTCTGCTGAACTACAAAACATACTTTTCATATTTATTTGAGATAAAGAGAGGGCAGGGGCGGACTGACCATTTGGAAACTCGGGCACTTCCTGAGGGCCCGGGGGTCAGTAGGGGGCCCCATGAGATGCCCCTGGTACCTTTTTCATAGGCTTTTTTGAGTTTGGGCAAGGACACAGGGGCCCCATGATCCCCTATTGCCCAGGGTCCCCATGAGTTGTCAGTCCACCCCTGAAGGAGAGTATGGTCTTCTGTAGTTCAGCAGTACGGCAGGGCTAACAACACTGCTTGGGATTTCAGGGCTGCAGAAAAAATGTTGCCAGCACAAACAAAAAGTTAGGAGCATGCTGGATTTCTGGCAGAATCGAGTACTTTATGTACTTGCAGAATCTTTATGTGTCAAAACATTGAGAAAATGTTCATAAAGTGCAGAGATCATGAAAAGGACTCCTAGGGCTTTGACTAGGAGACAGATAAGGAGACTTCATGAAATAACTTTTTTATATATTAGAAAAACTGTTGGGTTTGCTTTTTATTTGTTTTGTTTCATGTTTAATGGTCTAAAACAGCCTTTCCCATACCTTTTAACAAGGCAATTTCATGAAATAACTTTCCAGGCTCAGGGAGCCTCTACCAACAATTACTGTATCTATAGCTCACAGTACATGGAAGAATGCGCCTTACATTTGTGGCCACTGGGAATAATCCCCCTCACAGATAGTTAAAAATGCACTGTATTAGTGGTTATCTGAGAGGCGGAAATTGCCCATTGCTCAGGACCTCTGGCATCCTTTAGAGCAGTGGTTCTCAAGCTTCCTAATGCCATGACCCTTTAATACAGTTCCTCATGTTGTGGTGACCCCCAACCATAAAATTGTTTATCCAGTAATTATAATTCATGAGTGTCATTTTACCTCCAATACTGCTGCTTTCAGCACAGTAGCTGCTTTTAACAGAGTAGCTGCTTTCAACACAGCAGCTGCTTTCTACACAGTAGCTGCTCTTTACACATCGGAAATATGTGTTTTCCAATGGTCTTAGGCGACCCCTGTGAAAGGGTCATTCGACCCCCAAAGGGGTCGTGACCCACAGGTTGAGAACTACTGCTTTAGAGGAACCCTAGAGTTTAATGGAATCCTGGTTGAGAAAGTCAGGTCTAAAGACAACCACTAAACCAGGAAAGATGCCCTCCTGACCACACTGTTCTAGATAAGTTAATGAATATCAGAGGAAAATATAATATCCATTTCAATGGTAAAAAGGTGTAAATTAAATGACAGGACAATGAGGTAATGGTCAAAAAATGGGGTTGATTTACCAAAGGGAAATAGACAGCTCACTTAGAATTTTCACTTTGCAAGATAATTTTTCCTTAGCTTAGTGAATGAGGTAAAGACCATAATTCACTCATGTGCAGGACAAATGCTGTTTTTTTTATTTTCCTTGCTTATGATTAGGTACATTTTACCACTTTCACTTAGCTAAGGGGAAATTCCATTGCAAAGTGAACATGCTCTACTCCTTTAGTAAATCAGCCTTCATGCATCAATAGTCATGAGATATGTTACATTAAATTGATGTAAATAATTGTATCAAGTCATCAATGTTATGAGCTTCATTGATTGACCCTGTGCACAGCTGACCACAATAAATATACCAATTT
Organism: Staurois parvus; assembly: GCF_062004578.1. Taxonomy (NCBI): domain Eukaryota; kingdom Metazoa; phylum Chordata; class Amphibia; order Anura; family Ranidae; genus Staurois; species Staurois parvus. The sequence continues at coordinate 307,614 of NW_028318218.1, forward strand.
AAGCATGAATACAGTAGTAGTCTTGTGTCATGTTGGAAAACCAGGATGACCCCATTTCATAAGGTGCACTAAACATTTTTAGTTTATGTTATTTACCTAGACGGTAATGTAAGTAGATGATAACCTTAGAAAATCACCTTTTCCCAAATATTTCTGCCTGAGATATACACTATAGTATAAGTGAACAGTGATATAACTGAAAAAAAAATGGTGCCCACTGTATTGTCAAAAACAAAAAATGTTTATTAACTAATAGAAAATATACTGTAATTTAACAAGAAATAACAAACAATTAATACAATAGAAAACCAATTTAATTAAACCACCACCATGAACTTTATTTTTAAAAAAATTAGGAATGTTGCCCCAGACAATTGCATACACACACATATATAATTCCATTTAATGTTACTGGCTCTGTATATGGAGTGTCCTTGTGAAAAGCACAGCATTGTCCTTTGAACCATCAAAATGAGTCAGGAAGGAATTATTACTGTATATAGTTCCATTCAATGTGCAAATAAAGTCAATATAATTATGTCTCCCCCAAGAATTCTGGGTTATTTTGAAGCTTATGGGGTTAATCCTCCCCAGCGATGGTCCAGATCATAGTAAATTTAGTAGACTCGGTAGGGATCGATAGTCTCTTCTCAGTATTGAGTGTGCAATGGAACCAATTATGGAGATTCATTCTCAGGTATGAAATAATAAATAGAATACCACCGATAGTGATAAAACTGTCAGTTTAGCGTCCTGTGCAAATCTCTTTTTAAATGTTCCGCCTCCCCTACAGTGGAAGGCTCTGATGCAATATTAATAACATCTTGCAGAGTGTCTGCTCGCTTTCATTTGGCAAGAAACACGGCATAATATAAATGTCTGACCCCCTACAATGTTTTTCTTATTGCTTCAATCAGGGAGGTCCCATGGAGGGCAACAGCACTGAAATATCCTCTAATCAAATGATCATAACTTTAATGCGCTAAAGAGATTACTGCAATTAGCCAGATAGTCACGCAGTCAAATAAAAGCCAGTGACTTGTGAGCTTTGCTAATATTTGTTTGGTCTTGTCATCCATTAGCATAAGCGATTCAAAGTTTATGCCGTAAATTGAGCACATTGGTGGCTTCACTGGGCCGATATTAAAAGGGAGGTCATACTCTGGGCACCATCAACCCCTTAAAATAATTTTTCTGCAACCCACTGGTGAAAATGGGAAATAAGTGCTCCCCACCAACCCCCAAACTTCTGCTTGGCTTGCTTAACACTGCATGTACAAGTCCTAATTGCATGTGCAAGTCCTAATTGCATGCTTTTCATGTGAGATGTAAAACCTACTGTTACATTTGTTACAGTATGATCCGCCTGCCTAGTGACAGAAGAACATACTGGTAGATTATACGCCAGCAAAAAGAGTACATGCAGCATCTTAGCAGAGAATTATTCACACTTGTAAGAAATGCCATGGATTGTGATGCTAAGCACTGTTGTCCTGTCAACAGACAGAAAAAAGCATTCAATCGTACATGGCAGAAGCTTGGAGCGTATTCTGGTAAAACACTGTTGTTGATAAATTTGTAGGCTAATGCTATGCCAGATGAAGGTTAATGCTGTGCTCCACCATACACCTGACAATTGGGAATGTACACAGTACTGCTCTACTTCTGTCATTTGTAGGCATTTTACTCCATTGTAACACCATTACATTTTTTTTTGACATCGCCAAAGGAATGTTCTTGTATTTCACCTAATGTGCGCTGCATGAAATGATTTTGTGTGCTGGCAGCCAAACGTCCTTGTCTCATTCTAAATCCATCCATCAGAATCATACAGGAATATGTTTTAGGTCAGAGGTATACCCTTAGTGAATTAATTTGTGACTATATCTAAATCTTGACCCTGCTACTGGAAGAGGGGCCTTGGAAAAGCATGTGATAGTGGATTTGGGTTCTTATGAGTTTCATGGGCTTTTTCATTAAAACTCAACGCAGGAAGGAGACATAATCTACCTTAAGGGTTCATGTACATGGGACACTTGGAAAACTCTTCTGAACGATGGAAACTGACAGCTGGAAAATGTTGGTTAAAAAACATCTGTTTAGCCACGTTTGCATACCACGTTTATGCTTGTTTAGAAGTGTTTTTTTAAGATAATCTCAGACCAGGGGCGGACTGACCATTCGAGCCCTCAGGCACTGCCCGAGGGCCCGAGGTCAGTAGGGGGCCCCATGAAATGCCCCTGGTACCTTTTTCATAGGCTTTTTTGGGTGTGCTTTGAGTGTAGGCAAGGACACAGGGGCCCCATGATCCCCTATTGCGGGGGGCCCCATGAGTTGTCAGTCCGCCCCAAAATGCCCAGAATGCACTGAAAAACAGTAAAAAATTAACTATTTCAGACATTTTGAGATAACTAGAGAGAGCAGAAGCAGAGCGAGCAGTATGTGTTGAGATGACTTGTCTTTTCTGGTTGTATTCACTATAGATCCCATCATGAGCATAATGCGGCACGTTCTACCATTTTTTCCTTCACGCAAAACCTGGAACTGACTGTGCTGGTGTACCGGGTCCATTTGAATACATGGAAAACGCTTTGTATGCATTTCTGATGATGAAAAAAGGCTCTGGACAGCATCTGGATATGGAACAGTTAAAAAACGCTTCTAAAGGCAAACGCTTATAAACGCGGTTTGCTGCGTTTACAAGCGTTTGGCATTTGAAACGCTGATAAAATCTACTCCTGAATGCAAGTTTGGTGCATTAAAAAAAAACGACTGTAAACTCAACTGCCTGTAAACGACTGTAAATGACTATGTGTACATGGACACATAGGAAAACATTATGGAGAGTTCAGAGGCTGCTGAAAAAAACGCAGAAAAGCTCCTGAACGTGTATTTATCAGCTGCAGTGTACATGAACCCTTACAGTGGGACCCCTGCATGTTAAGAGCTAAATTCATGTTTAGTCTTGGGTGCAAGGATAAGCTGTATTACTTACCTTCGGTCTGGCAGCACTGTTCTCTTTTGCCCGAAGCTGCTAACCCTGAATTGTATGTGAAAGAGGTGAGCATGGGCCAGAGGCCTGAAGCACCTTAGAGAGCCAGTTGCATTGATGGAGGAACCCTGCTGGAGCTAGAACTATGGTAAGTATTACCTTTTTAACCTTTTTTGTTTACTTCCAGCAGTTTCGTTTTAAATGTTGTATATGTGTTTTTTTCTTTTTTTCAGAGGGGGTTGTTAGATGGAGATAGACAAAATATATTCAAACAATCATTTATAATGCATATGCATACTCCCTGTAATTGACAGCAATTTTCCTTGTTATCTGTGTGACCATTGCATGTGTCATTTGCAAATAAAAAATACTGATGCATAAGATCCAAATCAGCTTTCAAACGCTGTGATCAAAACCCTGAAAAAATGCTTTACAAATGCAAAGCATAGATGTGTTTGTACTGTTGACTCTTATGCATCATTTTTGTAAAGGGGCAGGGGACCAATGAGCTGAAAATGCACTGGAGTCTAATTAATCCCTTGTTAGTCAGACCTGCTACAAGGTTTTTATTCATATCTTAGTACTATTGGGGAGATTTCCCCTCATGCTGTCCCGAAGATAAGGAAGTTAGAGGAATTTTCCTAAAGGGAGTAGAAATCTTTGATGATTTGGTTGGGTGAGAGACATGCTTAGTATATATGTTTACCACACATGCGGTTGACAGCTCATAGATGAGACATAATACCAACAGGTTTCAGGGGAAATTCCCCCCTGCATCAGGGCTGTGATGATTGGAACTTACATGGAACCTGGAATAAGCTACCAGTATGGTCCATTTGGTGTTGTCAGGTAGTAGACGTGTCTAAGTACCCTTTAGGTGCTGTGTCTAATTTGTGAAATTTTCCCTTTACTCTTGTTCTAGTGACAACTGTAACATTTTTGGATTCTTCTGCCTGTTTTGTTTTGATGACACGAAATGGTGGTAAAGTCAGCAGGGACATAGGCAGAAAGAAAAATAAAACCGGACAGAGAATTTTCTCTACCCAAAACAAGAAAAGTCTTGAGCCGAGTTCTAGTAGTGGTTGTCCAACGTAAAACTACAAAAAGAAACAAACGGGAAAAGTGCAGCCACCTAGTTCATTACCAAAATGTATTAGGGATATATAAAACCGATATAAATGGATACTCACAAAAGTACAACATACTGTATGAAGTCATATTAATCAGAAGATGACATACAGAGTGTGCTCCAACAACACCCCGCTAAACTGGCAAGTTGACTCGTTTCAGGGGCACGCCCCCTTCCTTAGAGCTAAGCCCCCAAAACAAATCAGCTTGCCAGTTTAGCGCATCATTGGAGTACGCGTATCCTACACTGTATGGCATCTTCTGTTTTACATGCCTTCACATGTTGTACTTTTGTGAGTATCCATTTATATTGGTTTTATATATCCCTAATAAATTTTGGTAATACACTAGGTGTTTGCGCCTTCCCCATTTGTTCTTTTTATAGTTTTACATTGGACTCCCCTGTAGCAATTGTACATACAGATATGGACGCGGACATCCATTTTGCTCAAGATCCACCATCTTATGTCATTCTCACTCCAAATCAGTCCCCCTCCCTTTTTGTTGAATGGCATGTGGTCTGTGTGTGTGCTGAGTTCAGGAGTGCACAGGGCACAGCTGGATACACTTCATGGTTGTAAACCCAATTAGCTGGTTCCAGGATGTCTGTCAGCCTCTTGCTCTGGCCGGATCGTAAAGCTATAAACCCCTTCAGTCACTGGACTTGAAAGCATTCCGGAATAGCAGTAATACATACATCCCACTTGAAAACCACTTTGCATACAATTTCATAACTCCCAGCAGGAAAAAGGTACAATAGAACAAAGCATATATTCAGATAGGTCAGTTTAATGCGAGTCATCTGATACCTTACATCCCTAGATTACGTCTACCCGAAAGCAGAAAGCAATATCTCTTTAACCGTCACAGGCAGATATGTCATATCTGGTGTCTGGATGTTCAGCAGATGATTCTGCATATTATTCTACCAGTGGATAGGATGCCACATGTACCTATGGAAGGTTATTGACCATGATATAAACTGGGAGGGATTTGGGTCACAGGCTTGGTCTCCGCCTAAACCCCCTCCCCAAATGAGGCGATTGGCCCTTGGCTTCAGTAAACACCCCCTGCTGGGGGACTAGAAAATAGGCTTCTAGGCCTGGAGAAGTAAGATGAAGAGATTCTCCCTTTTTAACATCAGGAACCAACTCTGGGAGAAACGGTACCCTTTTGTTCAGGACACTTGAATCTGCTTAAACCAAGGACTCTGGCAAGTATTTTACCTCTCTAAACTTCTTTCTGTTATCTCTCTGTTGTGTTATTGCTCTTTGTATTTATATATATATAAATATTGGCTACATCATTTTCTGTAAATATTTTTATTGCACCATTTTGACCTTTTTAGTAATAAATCCTATTTTCTGAAAAGTGTTGAACTGTTTCTAAAGCTCTTTAATGCAAACTAAGAATCCCTGTCTCTGGAGAGCGCTACTGTGTGTTTTAAACGTCTGCATACATCTGCCTGCGGTGACAGTGTGTATACAGACGCTTACTCAAACATCATAGTGTTATTGCTAAAATTTGTGAGTTTCCTCCTTCTCTGTACAAAAAGGTGGTGGTGGCAGTGTGAAGGGTTAATTGGGTAATTAACCTGACCCAGTAACAATTGCTCTCAGTCTGCGGGCACATAGATTGTGGTCCAGTGAGCTGGAAAATCTTTGTGCAGGGTGCAGCTGAGCGTGGCATTGTTACGCAATTGGCAGCGCGGTTTTAGATTGGCTAGTCCTTCGGTCACAAGTTGGTGAGAAGGACTGGGTCTGACGCAGCGCCCGTCACATCCCCTATCTAAGGAGGGATGCATTTGCCAAGCATTCTGGATGTTTATGGATCAGTTGCTTTTCAGTCCTACCTCACTGTGGTGGACCTCCCAGCACTGGGAGTGACTGTTTTTCTGTGTGTTAGATGATCTGTTAACTTATTGCGAGGTTAAAGTTTGGGATAGGATTAGGTTAGGGGTTCATTTTTTGGTTTAGGTTGGGGTTTTTCCCAGTCAAACTAAACTCCAGGAAAAAAAAAAACTTTTGCAGTAGAACTTTCCCCACACACTGCAAGAATTAGATGCTTATTTTTTTCTAGGAGGAACAGAATAAGCTGTTATACTTACATTATCTGTAACTCCCACAGGCTTCCTCCAGTCCCCACAGCTGCTTCTCTTTGCCCAGCAGTCCTGTACTTTATTGTAAGTGAGGATACTGACGACCCACCCAAACCTCACAGCAGTCTTTCTCAAACTTTTTTTTACCTGAGAGGAAACCTTGATATCATTTTTGTCTTGAGGAACTCCTACTAAAGCAAACACATTGGGGGCAGTGGGAATAATTCTCATTACATTGGTGGCCAGTGGGAAGAAGGCCCCCTAAGGTTTCTTTTTAGACTTGCTGTACTGCTTACCTCTCGTGGTGGATTGCTTTTCAGAGGGCAGTATAGAAGCATCTGACAGGCCTACTGCTACCTCCCGAATGCCTGTGTTTTTTTCACCTTTATCTTTACCAGGGGCTTTTTTACATTGTGTGACCATGCCGCAACTGCAAGCTGAGCTTTCGGCTCACGGTTGTGGTGGTACCCTATTGATCTTCATGAGTGAGTTTGATAGGCAGTGCCTCCTATCAGACTCTACACTCCAAGGTAAAAATGCCACAGTATTTGCACAGCCCTGTCCAGCTGTATTATTACAATTTAGGTGGGTGGCCAGGCAACAGTAAAACAATGGCTCAACTGTCTGTTTTTACCATCACCCATCTGAAAAAGTGCATACAGGGGCTAAAAAAGATAAATGATGTAATACTGCCAAGTGGAGTTTGCCCCATAGCAATGCAGGCACCAACAGATAGGAGGTCAATTAGCCACAACTCAAGGAACCCCTAGCAACCTCTGGAGGTATCCTGGTTGATATTGGCTGTCCCAGAGTGTCGGAGAGAGGAGAAGAGCGCTGGCTGCCAGGAGAGTGAGGGATAAGATAAGTATAATTGCTTTTTCTATTGCCTCCAGATGAACATTAGCATTTAACCCTTTCAGTGCAGGAGTATCCCCACTGCAGGGGGCACTTTTTTTTTATAAAGTTCAACTTTATATATTTGCAAAGTGGGGGGTTACAATTTTGTGTTGTGGTGCAGGTCAATAAGGGTCATGGGAAGGGGTAATGATAGAGTTTGTTTAGGTTGGAAGGTGTTCATATTTTTTTTTCATTTGTTTTTGGTACTAAAAGTCATATACTGTACCTGAAAACAATATACAGCACTCATAATAGTCACAGCCACTATAACTGTTATCTCAACAATATCATTCAAATAGCAACATTTCACCTAGTATGGGCCTTTATCACCTTGGGAGTTGAAATATTACCATTTTCTAATGGAGTTGAAACAAAAAATGCAGTGTATTTGAATGTTATGAGTATGTGGCGATCTGTATACATATTTGATTTGCTGGATGGAGAGTACCTCTTGTCCGACTGGGATATTTCACCTGTCTACAGAAAACATAAAATGCACAGAGAAAATGCATTAACAATGGAAAATCACACGTGTGTAATGCTTTTCCATTCTTTTTAAAAATTCATGTGTGTACACCAGGTTTTCCCTGGTCCCTGGTATATACCAATATTCCTACAACAAAATAATAGCCTAGTTGTCTGTTTTTACTTTCCTTCTAATGGAATTGCCTGGGCTAAAGATAATTACTTTTGTTTAAAAGTGGACCTGATTCCAGGTAGGGAACAGCTGATAACAGCTTTCTGCATGTCGTTTTATTGATAGGGCAGGTAGAGGGAAAGAATATAGTGTATGTCAACAGCAGGTTTTAGTTTCCATTCACACAAGCATGCAGGTCTAACCTCTACATATTACCCCTGTACAACTCTCTGCATTCCTTCTCCTGCACATACAACTTGACCTTCTTACCCTTCACACTCTCTGCTGTATATACTAACTCCGTTATACCTTCCGTACACTTCCTATGTGTATTGACCTGTATATACTACCCCCTGTCATGCCCTCTGCACTCCTCTTCTGTATATATTACCCCCATATACCCTCTGCACTCCTCTACAGATTACTCCTGTCCTACTGTCTGCACTCCTCTCTTGCACATACGACCTACTGTTATAGGATTCAGGTGCTGGTGATCTTCAAAAGCCCGAGGGTCAGCCTGAAAAAGCATATTGGAGACCTATTAAAAAGTCTGAGGTATCCATTGGAAATTTAGAGTAGATAGTGAAGTATACATCAAAATGTAGTTATTTCCTCAAAAAAAAAAGGAACAATTACTTACATCTGGTGAGGTTTCAGTGGCCCAGATGGGTAGAACCATGCAACCTTCCATGAATGCAGGTGGAGAAGGCCCCGTCTTCATACTGGGTGAAATTGGTTGCTCTCAATGCTGCGAGGTCCCAATCCTGCATCCTCTATGGGTTCTCAGGTGGATATTGTACTGGTAGGGTAAGTGGAGGTAAAAAGTCCATCGGTAAAATGAATGGCAGAGATGCCAGTGCGGTGTGTCTAAGGATGGGTCGGAGTCATCAAGTTAGAAGTCATACCCTGCACATACATCGCCTACACGTACTGACCTGCATCATACACTCCTGACTCTTCTTCTATACATGCTACCTGCTGTCATACACGTCACACTTCTCTTCTTCACATACTGTTGGCTAATTTATTTACAAGATGTGACAATTTAATTCCTGGACTGCCCACAGCCTAGTGCTATGGTGGTGAGTCATCCAGCCATTCACACTCAAAGAGTGTTCTAACATGTTCCAACTTGCACTCCCCTGGGTCGCATAGCAATTGACTCAATCTTTTTGCAGTAGTAGTAGAGCTTTGCACTGTTGGTGGAAAATGAGTGACAGAAATCTGGAGCAAAAGAATAACGTAAAATATTACGTGAAAATTGGCAAAAGTGCAAGTGAAAGTTTAGCTCTGTTACAAGAGGGCTTATGGTGAACATTCTATGAACAAATCAAATGTTTTTGAATGGCATAGGAGGCTTAAGGAGGGTGGGAAGATGTCTGTGATGATGCAGGAAGTGTAGAGCCAGAAATGCAAAGGACAAATGCATCGAGGAAAGAATGCAAACCCTTGTACGCTAAATGGAACTCTGTCCTGGTTCTCCACCATGACAATGCTCCTGCACACGATGCATTAAAGTGATTCACCTTAATGCATTCTATGTATTAGGGTGATAAACCTTCTGTGCTGCAGAATCCCACCCCCCAGCCTCCCTTTATTCTAAGCTGAGCCCAATCCGATCAAATGATGTGCATGAGAGCAGCGGCTCTCACCACTGTCTCCCTCCCCCCTAGACAGATTTATAGCAGCAGAAGTGGCTGCTGTCAATCATATGCTGTGCTGGGCGAGTGGGGTGTGGGGCCAGACTGCCCGCTCTGTGTCAGCGGACACAAACAGGGAGGTTTGGGAGCGAGCTTGCACGGGTGCCCCAGGAAAAGAGGCTTTCCATGGGGGCACTTGTCAAAGAGAAGGAACCTTGAGCGGCAGCGGGGGACCCCAGAAGAAGAGGACCAGGGCTGCTCTGTGCAAAACCATTGCACAGAGTAGGTAAGTATGATACGTTTCTTATTTTAATTTTTATAAAAGGAAGCTTCAATGTTGCATTAAGTGTTCATGAGTTCCTGGTCCAGAAATCCATTCCAAAACTTGACCAACCACTTTATTCCCCTGAATTATCACCCAGTGGCTTTTGTCTGTTTTCAAATATAACCTGTTGGTGCCGACTGCAATGCAAATATGCAGCCTCTTGATGCCGAGGGGCCGCATATTTGCGCACTTAAAAAAAACTCACACATGTGTGCACTCCTGGCACATTTACCGACACCTCACAGAAAGGTCCTGATCGCTACTTGTGATCAGGACCTTTCTGATCATGTGACCGCCATGACAGCCAATCACGGCAAGACCCTAAACCCCGCACAGCCTCCCAGCATCACATACCCCTTAAGGGTTAAGAGATTAAAAACATGCCTTAAAAGGACACAGATTTGATGACATTCCAGATATCCAGCACGCCACGACAAAGATACTGTGCAGTGTATAGATAAGCAAACATATATTTTTTTTTTTTACAGTCCAAACCAGGAATTATTCTGTCACTATATTCATGTGTAAAATTCAGGATCCAGAATGCTTCCGCTCTCAGCTCTGCAGCCAGAATTAAGTTGTCAGTCTCTGGAGAATTCACTGACAATACTCAGCCTACAGAAAATCTGTAGATGGAGGAGAACACAGGTAAATGTATTGCGCCTAATAACAATTACTTCATCCCAATCTAAAGATCTGTAAAACCTGCAGTGGCAGACTGCTGAGATGAAAGGACGGACTGGCAGACTTCAGTACGAGCGGCTGGAAGTGGAGAGACACATGGCGCTAATAACTCTACTGATAAATCACACCGCACAAAGTCTAAAAAAAAACATTCAGACTTATTTCCATTTCATTGTGTGACTTATACAAATGATAATTTTTGTAAATCAGTCAGTCAATGAATATGTTAATATTCCGATATAATCTCTTAAAAATGACCCTGATGGATTGTCCTTTAGGAGATTATAAAAGCCAGCAAAGGTTCAAGGCAGCGGTTTATCAACTTAATGTCGCTGCATTAGGATCAGTTCATTAGAACTGGTTTCAGTGAAGAATGGGATGACTGGAGGAATAATTCTATTTTAGTTTATTGCTAATCCCAGGAGCTTTTCCTGTCACTCATATTTTACTGTCCTTAGTGCGGCATAAATCTCGGCAAATTGGAAAAACAATGGCCTCAGTGTAAAATAAGAAAACACATCCATGCCTTAAAGGGAAAAAACTATTTTATTTAAAAAGAAAAAATGTTTTCTATGTGTTTTGTAAAATTTGCAAATCTTGCAGATTCTTACCTGCTCCTGATCTGCAGATATTGTAAACACTAGCTATGGGCTATTGACATGTATGACAGATGTAGGCATTCATTTGGTAAATAGCATCACATGCCCCATAATCCATCGGCGCTCTCTGGCTATCAAGGGTGTGTGAAATGAAGGCTCACCATGTTAGTTGCATTTTGGTTTCAATACCTGTATGTGTTCACAGTTCAAAGTCCAGCCCAAACTTTTTTTTTAATTTTTAAAAATGTTTATGTTGCTGACACAGGGAATGAGGGGAAATCTCTGTTGAGAGCTCCGAATAGAAGTACAAATCCAACAGGGGGTTCTAATCCTTCCCTTCTCTATACAGAACTATAGGAAACAATTGGCTGAAAATACACTTTAATACATATAATGGTGGTATTAATCTCCTCCTGTCCAGTTTATAGTAATATGACGGTCGAGTGGGCGCTCTGCTATCCTGGGTGGACGTCACATGACATCTTCCCAGGATCGAGCCTCACTCGCACCCTACGGCCAGGCGCATCAGCGCAATCTGTCAACCGCAAAAACTCTGTCTAAGAAAACAATAAAAATGTTGTATGGGTACAATGTTTCATAACAACGCAATTGTCATTCAAAGTGTGACAGCGCTGAAAGATGAAGTTTGTCCTGGGCAGGAAGGGGGTGAAAGTGCCTGGTATTGAAGGGGTTAAAGGGCTATTAAACCCAAAACATTTATTATATTTCAGATGACCAACTCTTAGATGTGCTGGCTGCATTCATTTTATTTTTTAGTCTTTCTATCCTTTGTTTTCACCTGGTGATATTTCCAGTAAGTGTATTGTTTTTCAAAGAACAAGCTTCTTGCAGATGTAGCATTTAGAGGGTTGAAAATATTCTATAAAAAAAAAATCGCTCACCCCACTACAAATAAATTCAATTCCACTCTGAGAACTATATAACACATGAATCAAAGTGCTAATATCATTGAATAATAATCGACATAACCAAAATATTATCCATTGAATGAATCAACATAAATCATAAACTAAAAAGTGTCCATAAATAAATCACAGTCCATATACTGATTTCTCATCCACTTGCTGCTGATTCATCCCCACGTGCATTAAAATTAAATGCTTACCAGATCCATAATAATTCATGCATGTTCCAAAATCAATGAGGAAGCAGAGACCACCAGGATCTTCTTTTCGAATGAGCTAGTATGACAGTACACACAATCAAGAAACAGAGATGCTTCACACAGTGTAGCAAATGTTATTAAATATAAAGAAGTCAAAGGATAAGAATTCACTGACATTTAAAGGTGCTGCTTTCGGCACTTGCACAGCGCTTAAGGTACCGAGCACTGCCGCTCTGACAGGTTGAACCGTCATGCGTTCCACAGGATGATACCAAGTCACCGGAAGTGACGTAATCAGGGATCGGATATGACAACACCGATCCCTGATTACGTGCTGTGCAAGAGCTGGTGGTGTCACTTTTAAATGTGAGTTTATTATTATCCTTTAACTTCTTTATATTTAATAACATTTGCTACAATGTGGGAAGCATCTTTGTTTCTTGAGGGTGTGTATTGTCATACTGGTTCATTCGAAAAGAAGATCATGGTGGTGTCTGTTTCCTCATATGCATGAATTATTATGGATCTGGTAAACATTTCATTTTAATGCACGTGGAGGTGAATCAGCAACAAGTGGAATTCACACAGGTGTTGGGCACACAAGCGGATGAGAAATCAGTATATTGACTGTGATTTATTTATGGACACTTTTTAGTTTATGATTTATGTTGATTCACTCAATGGATAATGTTTAGATTATGTTGATGATTATTCAATGTTTTTAGCACTTTGGTTGATGTGTTATATAGTTCTCCCTGAGTGGGATTGAATTTATTTGTAGTGGGGTAAGAAAAATTTTTACTATACATTTTTGACACAGTAGGGAGTAGTTTACACTGTAAAGTGCTGCAACCCTTTTCTTTCTTTTCACATATAGGTTTAGTGTGGCACCCCATTTATTTTCACTTTATACATTTAGAGGGTTGAGACAATCCATCTGCCACTGACATGGGTGCTTAAAATGATCAGCTTTGATTTATTTATATAAAACCTTTAAATAAATGGTTTGGTTTGCTGTGACTGAAGACATTAACATATCGAATCCAAACCCCAGCTCACGCTTTATAAGCAATGTGTTAGTGTTAGCATCTAAATCTCCCAGTACATCTAACACTCCCCTCTCTCCAGACTGAAAATGCTGCTGTCCAAGGTTGCCCCTGTGGTACTTCATCCAGAGTGGGGGCACTCTAATGCAGGAGGTGTGTTACTGGCCAGATCACCAGGTGCAAAAAGAGGGGAAAAAACTCTAAAAAAAGAAAACTAATGCAGCCATCATATCTAATGGTTGGTAAGCTGCAATGTATTACATTCTTGCTTTTGAGTTTAATACAGCTTTAAGTGTATTGAAGTGACAGTGATTTCGATCAGGGGAAATTCTTACTACTGCCTTGGGGAAAGGAAGGTAGGGGCTTACAATGACAATCTTATATTCTCTGTATTCCTGTAGCATCAGTTCCTCCTGGACCTTTAGGAGCTTTCAGACGCTGGGAGGTGGAGGCGGGCATTTTGGTAATGTGGTTGCTGTAATTGGCTGTCAAAATTGTCACATGATTGGAAAGTAGTGTTAGCATTGCGGTTGGGCCTCAACCTAGGTCACCTACAAGAATGGTACCTGTACTGCCCATATGGCATCTTCAAGTTCCAAAGCAAACAAAACACAAGTTCAGATCACCAAGGAGTAGCCCCCCAGTTGAAAAACTGTATGAGAATCATTGCAGATGGCCAAATCTTACAATAGATTTATTTTTTAAAAAGTTAAACTAGTATTTTGAAAAACATCCTGGAAGATGGCGTTTCACTTTAATAACAGAAAAAAATTCTAGTATTAAATTTATTTTACTCTGCCAGAGGAGACAGTCTACAAATAACATGTGCTGTATTATATTTTAATAACCAGCGTCTTATCGTTGATTGTAAGCCAGCGTGTTAAAAGGGCACATTGCTATGTTAAGATAAGAAACAAGGCTGAATGTTTCACAAGATTTCGCATGGGGAAAACTTTGAAATGAAGTTGAATATATTCAGTGGGAATTACATATTGACTGTAAATGAAACAGATTAGGTGCAATTCTCTTTGGTTTTCATCTGCCCTCACTTAATCATGGGTTTAATCTGGATTTTATTTATCATAAATTTTAAATTATACCTGTGGTGACTTCAAACATATTAAAATGACTCCATGGCAGGTCCCTTCAGGTGTGACCAAGAAGCTTAAGTATATTTCCAGAAGCTCAAAACCTATTCTATTATGCAAATTGTAATCAGACTTTGGAGGTTCAAGCTCTGGCCTGCCTCATCTCACTACCTATTTGCCCATAAAGGTAATGGGCAGCCTCACTGGATAATCGTGAGTCATGGGGAGGGAAGGGTGCATGTTAACATCAATAATGTGGAGTTGTGTGGCAGCACCTGGAGGTGACTGCTGTAGAATATGGAAACTGGTTTAGTTATCTAAAGTAACCAGAAGTTTACTTTAAAGACTATTTGTTACAAACCTGGGTAAATTAAAAAGACGTGCATGCACAATGTTTCTAAAACCTATATATACAATACAGGAAGTCTTAAAGCGGGACGGGAATTATCTTACTTGCAAATTGCTGCAATCGTACATTGGTCTAACCTGGCATGATGAAATTATCTATATCTTATATCTGGAGGGGCACTAGAGATGTTGAAAATCACAGTAGAACAGAGATAGTCATTAACTTCAGTTTCTTATTTGAGCAACTCCCCCTCTGTTTTCTTGATTGGCACCTCCACTGTTCAGGGTACATTGTCATCTGATTGGATGAAGTTAGGCTTTGTATTCATTGAAAAAAACAAGGTGTTTTCTTAATGGCTGCAATGCTGAGCAAGGAACACTCCTTTGATTGGTATGCAAAGGGGAAACCACTCAAGTAGGACCTAGAAGATCACAGCTGTCACTGTATGTAATGTAGGCTACTACAGTAGTTTTCAGGATTCCCAGTGGCCCTCCAGATATAACATATGTATACCTGCATCATGCCAAGCTGGACCAATGTTAGCTGACAATTTAATTCCTGTAGTTCCACTTTAAATTCCCTTTAAGATTGTAATGATAGATGTAAAAGCACATCTCCTGATATAAATGAACCCCCCCTTTCACTCCTATTCAGACTTCTGGAGCAGGGATATATGCACTTAAAGTCTATCTTCGGGGGGAAAAAAACAATTTCCGTGCAGTGGGTCTGTGCCTGCACTGCATGGGTAAACTGTTCGTTTTTGTCTAGGGGAGAGGAGAAAGTAGAAAGGAGATATACTTACTTAATACTCCCAGCACAAGACTTGTCCCTGCGACTCCTGCCCCCCCCCCACGGTGTAGCAGTGCGATGGACTGTTCCTGATGTCATCAAGTTCCTGATGTCATCACTGGACAACAGTGGAACAAAGGGAAAACGTTTTTGGGGCCGAGTTTGGGCTTTAAGACCATCCTCCAAGTCCCTCATTGGTGCCATTTCCAGGTGCAGAAAATGGTAATCCAGAGATGAAGATATGCTCACGCTGGCAGGTCCAATTTTGCTAATGTCTTCTCAATATTGAAATGACCACACCACTGCACAGCCAATAGGAAGTGTTCACATCATGCAGGCAGTGATGTGGACACAATATTCCCCCTGTACACAGAAGAAGAGATCTCTGGATTGAAATGTCACCTGACCACATATTTAGGTAAGTAAAGGTAGGTAGGGTTTTTTAAATTTTTCATGGCAGCAATACATAAGGGGGGGGGGCGTTGTGGGGATGTCTGTTAATATAACTCAGAGAGTAGCTTTATAGCAAACATATTCTTTGCTAACAGCACATGCTCCCTTTTTTTCCTCACCACTTTACTTGCTGTTCGGAGCAGCATCTGATATTTCTGGTGGGTATGTGATTCATTCCATATGGGAGCATTGGTGCTTGGTGTTTGGACAACTACTGTTACATGAATGCATGAAGAGTCCCTGACCCTGTGTAGGCTCTAAGTAGAGTGACTCAGCACTTACACAGGGCTTTCTTTCTTCAATCTCAGTGGTTGAATGGAGCAATAGGGAGCCAAGAAATGATGACTAAGCAGTACTGGGAAGGGGGGGAGCAATAAAATGAGCCTGTTGCCTTGACCTGCATGGGCAAGGCACATGTTCACTTTTAAAGGATTATAGTTATAAACACCACACACCCTTCTTTTTGTATAACCATGTATCCTTTGGCTGCAGCTAGCACACTTCCAGGTAGCAAGTCAATAATTTGTTTGAAACAACCAGCCTCTCCCTGTCCCATCATGTTTTTAACCTCTTCTATACTCTGTCTCACTGAAATAATATAACTGTCACTCGTTAGGTCAAAGTCTACTCTGTTGTCCCTTTGTTTCCTTCTGGTTCAACATCCAGACAGGATATTTGGCATTCTGCCAAGACATTGGGACAGAAGAAGATGAAGGGACAACCAAGCAAATTCCAACTTAACAAAAGGTGGTTATACCATTTCAACAATTGGGGATCTGCAAAGGGGATAACAGAATTTGGAAGTTGGGTGGGAGAAGGTGTAGCTGGTTGTTTTAAATAATTGACTTTAATAATATCCACATAATATATTAAGGCAGAGTTGTCTTGACCTTTCTGACCCAATGAGCCATCTACCAGTCTTAGTGTAAGGAGTTAAAGGATGAATTTTTACATACAAACTTCTAAAAATTGTTCAGTGACTAATCACTAAGAATATCATGTGATCGCTAACAGAACAGATGATACCATATGGCAAAATATGTATAACATGCATACATGCAGAATATGGCAACTGCTCCGGGGACACCATTCGAACTCAGTTCCGCTTTAATCAGTACTACATCCGGCATGTGTCCCTCATATTATTGGAGCCATCTGTTTAGCAGTTGTTCACTATTCTTAGAAACTGCTAACAAATTTATCTGCATGATTGAACTACTACAAATTGCCCATGTAGCTTAAAAGTTCAGATAGATAGATTGATAGATAGATTGATAGATAGATAGATAGATAGATAGATAGATAAATAGATAGATAGATTAATGCTGATGCTTTCTTATTTTACCATCCAGTGAATGGATGATGAAAGTTGGCCTCTAGTTGATATAAAAAGCTTCTCAGCAGATTCTGTAATTAAAATTTTGATGAGTTCATAATCCTTCTTGCTGAAGCTTAATATGCTTTCATATCACATTAACGTCACATCTGGGATATCAGGCCCGCACTGGAATCGCAGGCTGGCTTCGTACGGCACAGTTGTCTTCTATTATTCTTTACACTCCGTAATATATTGCATCAAGCAATGCACAATGCTGACAAATAATCTCTGTCATAAAGGTTTTACAGTATAATTGGATTCCTGACTTGTACGCAGAAACATAAAGGTGTTTTCCAGATCGGGTCAATTACCATGGGCACAGCTTAAGTAGCACAGTGGTACGTCTTAAGTTACATAGAGGGAAAAATAAATTAAAATTCCCCAGAAGTGATCTTACATATCTTTATTAATAATGATTACAACACATTACATGATGCTGTTTTACGGCATGTTTATTGGATTGACATGCAAAAAGCTTCTTGAATGCAGCAAAAGATGTATTGGGGGATTAAGACATTTTAAGCTTTATAGAATTTGAATCAATTTTGATGCTGTGCATTCCTCCTTTAGGAATTAGGACACAGAAAGCCCTTTAAGTAGAATCCCACCATGAAGCATTCCAGTGATGGTCCTTTACTGAAGGGATTTAAAGGACCTGTCTATCAAAATGCAATATTTATGTTTATTTAGGTCAAGCCTAGTGGGTCAGCTGCTTATGTTATAGTCCAGCAAAAGGAGTCTATAGTAATATAAAATACGTAAATAAATGTACCCAGCAGGAAGAAAGAAAACATCTCATGATGGCTATAGTAGGTGGGCAGACCTAGTAACTAAAGTACAGATATCTTCAAAAAAATATAATAAAAACAAAATCAAGCAATAATAATTCCCTTAGCTCTCTAGCATCAGCATGAAATATCAAACAATATACCATTGTTCCAGGTCTGCCCGCTGGCACATTCCTCCACACAACCTTTTCTGTTAGGTTTTAGGCTCAGTTTGCTCTACTGCAGCCATGTAGAATTAAACAATTTGGATAGCCACACTCAAAACAAATTCATCTTTATTGAACAACACAAAAAGCACCTTGTGGCAGCTACATAGACACTGGTGGGACTAGAAAAGTCAACGCGTTTCACGTTATCTCAGCATTTAATCATGGCTGTCAGAATCTTTTCTATAAAGCATGAAATATCAGTTTTTGGGGACTGAACTTTTAAGAGCCCCTTCTCATCCTTTCCTCTCTATTGCAGTGTGTTATCGCATGTGTATTTTTTTTTTTTTAATTTAAATATTTATTAAATTTTTCATATTAATACAAAAACCCAAAAAGGGAAATAATTCTCATACAAATAGACAATTATATAACCTTTCTACCTTTCCCTTACTAAAAACTCTTTTCCCTCCCGTCCCACCAAACACATATTTGAGTTTTCTCCATTCATCTTGTGCTCTACACTCGGTGTAATATGCCATCGTGTCACACACTTATAATTAACCTCAACCTCTCTCATACTAACATTATTGTGTATCAATCTAAACATCTTTCTCTGTCTATCTTCATCAAACCCAACTCCCATATCCCTTTCCCATTTTGTCATAAAAATTAACGTTGTGTTTGTGTCTAATTCTGTACTATTCTATACACTTTTGAGATACCGTGCTTCCCATCCCTTCGTGTCTCTAACAACCTTTCAAACATATTCCACTCCCGTTTTATTCTCAGGGGTTTCGGTAGGTTTTCAATAAAACTTTTCAATTGATGATATTTCCACTCATCTATTCTAATAAAAATATCTCCCTTCTTCTCTATTAACTCTTTAAGTGATCTCAATTCTCCCTCCACCAAAACCTTTTTATTTTACTTTTCTGTGTCTCCTTATTCCTCTTCTCTTCTCCACCTCTTCTTGACCCTTGGGAATCCCCCCTCCTCTCTTTCACCTTTTTTTCTCCCCTCTGCCACAGGAGATTATAATACACACACAATGTTCCAGTATGTAAAAAGCCCCAGCCGCTCACACTCACCCGTCTCTTTACTTGTAAGAGGCTCTGGTCTTCGGGTAGAGGGTCTTTCTCAGTCCCAGGGGGATTCCTCCGGGTCTCCTTTGGTCTCTCGGTCACCTGGAGGTCATCACAAAGCTACAGGCTGCTTCTCACAGTTTTCCAGGGTCCAGGGCCAGTCTGCACGCCGGGGAACGAGGCCAGGAGTGAGCCGGCACTTCCCTCTCTGCTCGGGATGCCGGCCGGTCTCACCTCCTCCCAGAGATCCTCCGCGGCTTGTCACATGATCCCGCCGCGTCTCCTCGTCTCCCGGCTGACCCGGCTCCTGCCTCTCTTCACGGGCCACTCAGCTCCCCTGCTCTCCGGCCTCTCCTGCTCGGCCCACCTAACTCCGGTGAGTCTGCCCCTTCATTTTTTTATTTCCGAGGGTCCTTGGGAAGGATGGAAAGCGGAGCCTAGCAGAGTGCTAGTGCCTCACGCTCTCCTCGGCCGCCATGTTCGGGCTCCTCCCCCCCCTGAAAGGGTTATCGCATGTGTATTGACATTCAATATTACACACGTTAATGGGCATTGTGCTAAGGAAGCCCATTCATTTTAAGCTGCAAATGTACCACTTTGACCTAAAAAAAGGGCTTGCATCATTTTTTAATACAACCCATCACAACACATGCCACATATTTTGTTGCATGCTGGAGCATGGGCGCATTGCCAGCTGCAGTACTTGTGCATTGGGGTGCTATTCTAAATTGATGGTGTGGCATGCATGTCACAAAGTGCAATAAATTAACATGAGTTGCAGTAAGAAGATATAAAAACCAAGTTGTCACAACACAAAAAAAGCAGTTATTTTGGTTTTGAAAAGGTTAAATGTAGCTGGAAGAGTCCATTAAAAGTTCAATGAAAAGAGCACTCTTAAAGCCAAGGTTTATAGAACATTTTAATTTAGGCTATTGCTTTGGCCCTTGTCCTTGGGCACTTGAGCATTTTATGTATATGTATATAATACATGACCAGAAAGACAATTCCAAAACCACTGGGATATATAGCTATCAATCGTTGCTTTTGTGATGTAGCCTTGTAACAAAAGTGGCTATCTACTCGGCAACCTTGATCTTTCACCCAGGTGTTTGCTTAACCGTGACATAATCAAACCATCTGTGCATTTTATTCAAAGCAGACAAGATGACCAGCTAATGGCTCTATTCCATCTTTGTAACATCCTTCTGGTTGATTATGTTGTTTTTAAGGCTTGGTTTAACAGCTGAGCTCATGTTTTCCAAGAACTGCCAGGTCAGGTGCAAGGCTATTGAAAATTGGCAGAGTATTTTCTTGCGTCTGCTCTGTTATTGGCCTCTGTGCATTTCATGTTGAGCAATAACTGCTGCCTAACAAATACAATGCAGCCGCTTTGACCCTGTATTATTTTTTTCTTCCACTTTGATGAATATTGCATTGTGTTCTTAGAAAAAAATGTAAATATTACATGGGGAGAGACTTAGTGGATTTAAATAAACAGTTATGAAGGGGATATATTAAGCAAGTTGGCAATTGAATCAGGCACCTATGTAGGCATCTTATTCTGTGTTCCACAGAGTAGAAGATAGTGTGTATATATATATATATATATATATATATATATATTGGTAGTTTTTTATTTACTTGCACTTTCCTTGGAAGAGTTTTCTATTTAAAATACACAAGCTTAAAATGACTACAATAGATTACTATTATTATTATACAGGATTTATATAGCACCAACAGTTTGCTCGGCGCTTTACAATATAACAGGAGACAATACAGCAACAATACAGTTCAATACAAGAGGGTTAGGAGGGTCCTGCTCCTTGGAGCTTACAATCTATATGATAAATTCTATTTTTGTAATAATTTTTCTTTATTATTATTATTTATTAGTATAATATAATGAATATTTATTATGGTCAGAACTGAAAAGTAATTAAAAAATATTATTCTAATTTTTTAATTCAGATAAATAGGTGCCCCAATAGGTACCATGGTACATTAATGTGCACTGTGGCATTCGTTAATATGTGTTGCGTTAAGACACAACAGCTGAACTTTTATTTCTTCTATCAGCTCATTCCTCACAGTAAGGCCCCTTTCACGCGGGGTAGACCCACCAGCGTGTCCGCTTGTTCAGCGGGGGATCTCTCCGCTGATCCCCGCTGAGTAAGCAGATGACAGTTAAGTGTCCGTTCTGCAGCAACGCCTGTCCGTTTCCATCCGATTGCCTTCCTATCCAATCTGACGGACGAAAGAGGAATGTATCCCCATCTGTCTCTTTCTGGTCGATCAGATCAGATTGGATGTCGGCGGGCATAAACATATCCATTTACACCTGTTACTCCATAGAGGAGAATAGAGGTTCCTATCGGGTCCTCTTGAAAAACGGGCAGGAGGACACGTCTGTGTGAAAGGGGCCTTATTACCTTTTGTGAGCGCCTTTCAGCAGGAATGTCCTAACCATCTTGTATGGCATTGTAATTGTACTGTATCTCTTTATATTGTAAAGTGCTGCACAAACTGTTGGCGATCTATAAATCCTGTATAATAATAATAGAAATAATAATAATAAATGGGCTTCTTAACACACCAAAGCAACAAAACAGAATGTATGCATTAGTTTTAGCAACACAGCGCAGCAAAATGCATGGTAGTACATTATCATGTGTTGGGGTATGCTGCACCACAGTGCACCAATGTAGCGTGTTACAATAATACACACGTAACCTTAATGCAACTTTGTGA
Source organism: Staurois parvus (assembly GCF_062004578.1). NCBI lineage: Eukaryota > Metazoa > Chordata > Amphibia > Anura > Ranidae > Staurois > Staurois parvus. The sequence goes on from NW_028318218.1 coordinate 329,613, forward strand.
ATATGAAAAATGCAAAAATATCCCATATTAGTAGTATGATATCGTCTGTCCAGCCAGCTGGAGAATTTTTTTTTTTGTTACACAAAGTTGTAACATAAATGATATATTGCCATCGGTATGTGTGGAATTATGCCCCAAAATACATTATGTATGTATGACTTTTTAGGAGCCTAGCCACATACAGGAGTCTGAAATCCAATGACCACTTTGAAAGCCTGAAGGTGTGTAACGTCCTCATTTCACTTCTTCACTACCTATAACAGTTTTGGAGGCCCTGAAATGCCAGGATAGCACCAAACTCCCCTTAAACAACCCCTTTTTGGAAAGTAGACACCCCAAGGAATTTAAAAAGAGACATGGTGAGTATTTTTCAGATTTCATTTTTTCTCACTTGTTTTTAAATATAAAAAAAGAAAAGAGAAAATACTGTATGTTTTTGTTTTTTTTTCAAAAACTTGTGGCAACAAAATGAAATCTGCAAAATATTTGCCATCGGGGCGGACTGACCATTTGGAAACTCGGGCACTGCCCGAGGGCCCGGAGTCAGTAGAGGGCCCCATGAGATGCCCCTGGTACCTTTTTCATAGGCTTTTAGTTTTAGTTTGGGCAAGGACACAGGGGCCCCATGATCCCCTATTGCTCGGGGGCCCCATTTTACATTATTACATTACATTGAGTTTATATAGCGCCAAAGGGTTTGCTCAGCGCTGTACAATAGAGGGGGGGACAATACATGAAACATTACAGCAGCTACGAACAGCACACGAGGGGTAAGAGGGCCCTACTCTTTCGAGCTTACAATCTGGGAGGGAGGGGGTAGTGGTACAGGAGGAAGTGGCTGTGGGGGATGGAGTGGTAGGAGGAATGAAGGAGAGCAGCAGTTAGGTGAGGGTGGGGTAGGCTTCCCTGAAGAGGTGGGTTTTCAGGGAGCGCCTGAAGGTGAGGAGGGAAGGTGACAGTCTGATGGATTGGGGTAGTGAGTTCCAGAGGATGGGGGAGGACCTGGAGAAGTCTTGCAGACGTGCGTGTGAGGAGGAGACCAGGGAGCAAGATAGAAGGAGGTCCTGTGAAGAGCGAAGGGTACGGGTAGGGTGGTACTTGGGAATCAGGTCGGTGAGGTAGTTAGGGGCAGTGTTGTGAATGGCTTTGTAGGTCAGAGTGAGTAGTTTGAATTTGATGCGTTGGGCGATAGGGAGCCAGTGGAGGGAGAGGCAGAGGGGGGTGGCAGAGGTGGAGCGGCTGGTGAGGTGGATGAGTCTGGCAGCTGAGTTCAGGATGGTCTGAAGCGGGGAGAGTTTGCACTGGGGTAGGCCGGTGAGGAGGGAGTTGCAGTAGTCAAGGCGTGAGATAATCAGGGAGTGCACAAGTAGTTTAGCGGTGTCTGGGGTAAGGAAGGTGCGTATTTTGGCGATATTGCGGAGGTGGAGCCTGCATGTGTTTGTCAGTGATTTGACATGAGGTTGGAAGGAGAGGTTAGAGTCCAGAATGACCCCAAGGACTTTGGCTTGCGGGGCGGGATTGATGGTGGTGATGTTAGTAGTGATGGATAGGATGGGGGGGGGGCGCGGGCAGGAGGGAAGACGAGAAGCTCGGTTTTGGAGAGGTTGAGTTTGAGGAAATGGAGCGACATCCAGTCAGAGATGTCGTTTAGGAGGTGAGTGATGCGGGCGGAGAAAGTGGAGGTGAGGTGAGGGGTGGAGAGGTAAATTTGAGTGTCATCAGCATAGAGATGGTAGTTGAAGCCGTGGGAGTGTATGAGTTTGCCAAGGGAGGAGGTGTAGATGGAGAAGAGAAGGGGTCCAAGGACAGAGCCCTGGGGGACCCCAACAGAGAGGGGGAGGGAAGGGGAGGTTGTCAGTCCCTCCCCTTCCCTCCCCCTCATGGGGGCCCCATGAGTTGTCAGTCCGCCCCTGCTTGCCATTCTTCTTATCAAATTCCATGGGGTGTCTACTTTCCAAAAAGGGGTCATTGCGGAGGGGGGGGGGGGTTGGTGCTATACTGACATTTCAGGGCCTCTGAAACTGAGATAGGTAGTGAGAAAGTGTAATGAGGAAATAAAGCCCTTTAAAAGCCTGAAGGTGCTTATTGGATTTTGGGGTCCTGTACTTGGCTAGACTGCCAAAAAGTCTCTCACATGAGGTATCCCCATACTCGGGAGAAGTAGCAGAATGTACTTTGGGGAATAATTCTACTTATACCCATGGCATGTGTGAGCTATAAATCATTTAAGTGGCAATTTTGTATAAAAAAAAAATATTTTTTGTCATTATCCAAAAACTTGTGGTAAAATCAAATTCTTCTATCTACTCAACATGCCTCTCAGCAAATAGTTTGGGGTGTCTACTTTCCAAAAAGGGGTCATTTTGGGGGGTGGGTGCATTTTATGCCCAGCATTAGAAGTTTATGCCACATGTCACTCACTCTTCTAACCACCTGAAGACCAAGCCTTTTCTGACACTTTTTGTTCACATGAAAAAAATCTGTATTTTTTTGCTAGGAAATTACTTTGAACCTCCAAATGCTATATATATTTTTAAAGCAGACACCCTACTGAATAAAATGGTGGGTGCTGCAATTTTTTATGTCACATAGTACTCACGAAGCGATTTTTCAAACACAAATTTTTTTTTTTACTTTTAATGCACAAAAACGCAATATATTGGGCAATTATTTGGTAAAGTAAAAAAAGACGACGGTATGCCGAGTAAATAGATACCAAACATGACATGCTTTAAAACTGCGCATGCCCAATGCAATGGCGACAAACTGCATACATTTTTAATATCCACAGGCAATGTTTTAAAAGCCTTTACAAGTTACCATTTTAGATTTACAGAGGAGGTCTAGTGCTAGAATTACTGTCCTTGATCTGACGTTCGTGGCAAGACCTCACATGCATGGTGCAACCACTGTTTACGTACTGGCGCAGGGTCAATGCTCTCACGTGCAGTGGGGGGCGAGGGGGCTTTTTTTTTTAAGTTATTTTGATTTTTTTATTATTTTTACACTGTCGCTTTCATTTTTTTTTATTTGATAACTTTTAAAACTATCACAAGAAATTAAAATATCCCCTATAACTTCAATGGGCAATGTCATAGATTCTTTTTTGAGAAATCTCGAGTTTATCAGAGCCGTGTGCCCGAGCCGACAGGGTGGAGGACTGTTAGTTAACAAAGCAGTCCTCCTCCCATCGGTGATTGCCGGTAATCACCGGGCGCAGTGTTAATCACCAGCTGGTGGCCACGGATGGTGGTACGGGTAGGGCACATGCGCCTGTGAGCACCTCCTACCCGCACCTGTGCTGCCCTGTAGCAGTATTTCTGCTATAGGGTGGTCGGGAAGCAGGTAACAAAGAAACTAAAGACATATCCTTCTTTTTTTATTTATAGTAAGAGAATAGAATAACAGAGGGTTAAAACCCCTATCATATTTTATCTACCATTTGTGTCCCGTTGGGGAGATTTATTTCCTGTCTCATAGCCATAACACAAAGTGAGAGGAAATCCTCCCAAAGAGGGAATCCCTGGTTGTCACCAGAACTAGTGTCCCCATTGGACGATTTACCTTCTATTTCTGTTCTTGTGACCACCCAAAATGTGGCTTTTTCTTTTACTTTCACTTTCGATAATAACAGTAAACAGTACGAATAGAGAGGGGGAATCTCCCTAATGGGGGCACAGACAGCAATAAAAACCTGACAGGTGTTCTAACCCAGTGTTTTGCCTTTCAGTATACTTTACATTTCAGAGCTTGTTACATGTCATGTTACACCCATAGTTCAGTTATAATTTGTAACATGCTCCAGACCTCCCCCACACCTATGATCTCCCACACTCCTCCCACAGTAGTGAACGGTAGATCTTCTTCCCGCACCCGCTGTCACATTTTGAAAATATATTCACAGAGATCTGTGAATGAGGGAACAGCTGCAGCTGACGGCTTGTAATTCTCAATAAACTGCAAGGGCGATGATGAGTGATCTCAGTTCATTCACAGGCCCTGCAGCTTGTAAACAGTCATCCCGTATTGGAGGGCTTGTCTGCAGTGGCCTGGCATTGCACCCCTGATCCACTGATCACGTGTGCAGTGCTTTGCAGGCTCCTGATGTTAAATGTACATTTTTTTCCCTGCAAAGATATATACGTTTATTATTTTTCTCAAAAAGTGAACTTAGCCTTTAAAGTTATATTTTAAGGCTTTGTAGAGTTTTTCTTAAAGTCGTAGTAAACTCTATTTTTTTTCTTCTTTTACCTACAGGCAAGCTTATGATAAAGCTGACTTGTAGGTAAAATGAATATCTCCTAAATGTGCACCATTTAGGAGATATTTAATGAGTGGCAGCCAGTGACATCACCGGAGCATGCACTCTGAAGGAACAGCATGCCCATGCCGTTCCTTCAGAGCTTTGTGCCGCGACCATAGCTCCTACGCACATGCTCGGGAGTGAAATTGTTGAGGCTTCAGCCATTCAAGTGGCCACAGCCTGAGAACCTGGAAGGAGGAGCAGGTGAAGATGGACAATGGTGACAGCGTGCTGCTGGAGTGCTTCGTTTTCAAGTATTTCATAATGTGCTAGTATGCGATGCCTTTGCCTTGCAAGGTAAAATCTTTTTTTTTTTTTTTAGGTTTACTACCACTTTAAGGGTTGTAGGGCTTACTTGTAGAGAATAGGAACTTTTGTGGAAAGTCACTCCAAATATTTATATCCCTCACCAGCATGCTCCACTGCCAAACAAAACCTAGTGGTTGGTCTAGGAGAAATACAGCACACATTCATAACTCAGCAATATAGTTGTTACATTATCTGTTGAGAAACATTCTCCCACAACAGACATCAACAAACAATACTCTTAGTTTAGGGAAACCCAAACATTAGCAGAATGATTACAATTCAGAGCTTAGGGTGAGTACAGCCTAGCAGCAACACTAGATTTAAAGGATTTAAAACTCTAGATTTAAAGGATAAGTTCACCTTTCGTAATAAACGGACTGACCCCCACTCCTGTGGAGCACCGTGGTAGTTAAAGTGGAGTTCCAGCTGAAAAAAAAGTCAGCAGCTACAAAAACTGTAGCTTCTGACTTTTAAAATATAGCCACTTACGTGTCGCTCGGTCTGCTGGTTTCACTGGTCTTCTCTCCCACCGGCCTCTTTAGTGTGGGCACCCGGCTGTGACAGCTTGCGGGTGCCCACTGCGCATGCGTGAGAAGCGCTGTGCTTTGTGAATGGGCCAATAGTGTTCTGGGTCACGTGTCCCAGAAGACTACGGTTAGGGAGGACAACTTTTCCGCTTCTGATAGCCTAGGCGATCTCAGCAAAAGTGGGAGCGGGTAAATGTCAAATTCGGGTACCCGCTCTCCAAAGGTGCCAATCCTTAATGGGGAGCTGGGGACAAAACATTGAAGCAAAACTTCCCCTTTTGGGTGGAACTCCACTTTAACTGAGTCTTCCTGTCAGTATATTTGCTTGCCCATAGATCCCATGTGGGATACTTACATGGCACTAGAAATCTGCTGATCACTGGAGCAATGCTTTAGAGGCTCCAGAAACAAAAAATAATAAATGCATATTTTTTTTACCTGCAAAAAATGTGCATTTTTTATTTTTTGTAAAAAGGTAAACTTATCCTTTAAGCTAGTGACATACTGTTTAGGGCATGGTCCCTACACAAAGTATATCAAAGACAGAGCCAAAAAGGGTTGCAACACACACCGATCAGCCATAGCTTATTACCACCCACCTAACACTGAGTAGGTTCTTTTGCTGCCAAAACAGCTATGATATTTGAAGGCATGAACTTCTTTAGATCTCTGAAGGTATGCGGTGGACCAAGCCATCAGTAGAAGATCCTTTCGGTCCAGTAAGTTGATAGATGGGGCCTTTATGGATTGGATGTGTTTTTCTAACACATCCCATATATTATCAATGAGACTGAGATCTGGAGATTTTGGGAGCCAAGTCAACACTTTGAACATTCTTGAACCATTTTTGTAGTGTGGCAGGGTGCATTATTTTGCTGAAAGAGACGACTTCCATCAGGAAATGCCATTTCCATAAACAGGTGTATTTGGTCAGCAACAATGTTTAAGTAGGTGGTACATGTCAAAGTAAAATCCACATGATTGGCAGGACCCAAGGTTTCCCAGCAGAGCATTGCCCAAAGCATCACATTGCTTCTGCTTGCCTTTTTCCCCTACTGAATCCTGGTGTTATCTCTACCCCAGGTAAAGGAAAACATGGTTCATCAGACCAAGCCATCTTTTTCCATTGCTTGGTGGTTCAGTTTTGATCCTCACTTGACCATTGGAGACACTTTTGGCTGTGGACAAGGGTCAACACGGGCACCCTGACTAGTTTTTAGCTACGCAGCCTCATACACAACAAATTGTGATGCACATTTTTTTTTTGCTTTCAACACATCAGTTTTGGAGACATGTTTATTTGCTGCCTAATATATGCCACCGACTTTCAGATGCCATTATAACAAGATTATCAATGTTTATCACTTGACCTGTCAAAATAAAACAGCTACTTAAATGCAAAACACTTCATTGTACAATAAACTTGCATATCAAGTGCACATACTGGGCTCTTAAAATAAAACTTTCCTAGAAAAAATATGGGGACAGCCATTGCTGATCTCTTTCTGAAAATGCTAGCTGCCTTGTTGTAATGCTGAGCGAGTATGCCTACTAGTATGCATACCAAGAAGCCTGGGCTTTTTTATCTGTATGTGTATTTTGGGTCAGTGACTTAAAGCATTAACTACTTGACCTGTGGAAGGTTTTACCCCCTTCATGACCTGACCACTTTTTACTTTTCAGCACTACACTACTTTAACTGGCAGTTGTGTGTCCATGCAACACTGCACCAAAATGACATTGTAATTTTTCTCACAAATTATTTTGGCGGTATGTGATCACCACTGGGTTTTTTTTTTATTGTTTTATTATATAAAGGAAAAAAGACCAAAAGTTTTGAAAAAAAAACAATATTTTTTAATTACTGTTATAAAACATATCTAATAAAAAAAATAAAATAAAACATTTCTTCATAAATTGAGGCCAAAATGTATTCTGCTACATGTCTTGGTAAAAAAAAAAATCCTAATAAGTGTATACTAATTGGTTTGTGTGAAAGTTATAGCGTCTACGAACTATGGTATAGATACTGGAAATGAAGCAGCTATAGATGCTATATTGTAACGGCGGTGATCAGCGACTTATAGTGGGACTGTGATAGGGTGGCAGGCAATCTGGTGCTAACAATTGCTATCTGGGAGGGTCTTTAAGGCTCCATTCACACCTATGCAGTTTGCTTTTTGTCTGTTTTGCAGTGCTTTTCGCAGTTCATTTTACGTGTTTTTATGTGTTTTTGACGCATTTTTACTGTGTTTTGCATTTTGTTTCGTTTTTTTTTTCTTTTAAAAAAGTGGATTTTTTTTTGCTGGGCAGAATAAAAATGCAAAACGTAAAATGCGGCAAAAACGCACAACCATGCATTTCAGCAGATTCTCCATTGAACTCTATTGTACCAAAAACTCTGCTTTTAAAAAAGTCTCTGACCCTTTCCAAAAACACAGCAGCTCAAAAAAGCATAGATGTGAACGTGTCCCATAGGAAACCATATTAAATGGACTGTAGTGCGTTTCTGCAGAAAGCACTAAAAAACACAATGGTGCGAACGGACCCTAACTGACACTGACATCAGCTAGTGACGCTAATATAGTGATCTGCGATAATACTGTACACTGACACTCAGGGGCGGACTGACAACTCATGGGGCCCCCCGGCAATAGGGGATCATGGGGCCCCTGTGTCCTTGCCCACACTCCAAAAAAGCCTATAAAAAGGTACCAGGGACATTTCATGGGGCCCCCTACTGACCCCGGGCCTTCGGGCAGTGCCCGAGTGCTCCAATGGTCAGTCCACCCCTGCTGACACTGTACTAATGACATGGGCTGGGAATAAAATAATTAACATCTAGGGGCAATCAAAGGGATAACTGTATGCCTAACAATAAGTAATGTTGGTTGGTTGCTGGTTTTAATTTACTGTCTGGCTGTTATTTCTCTCTGCTTTCCCTGTTTTGCAGGAAGAAGAAACAGTCAGATCACTGTTCTCTGTGCACAGAGTTCTGTGTTTTTGTAAACACAGAACTCTGTGTGATTGGACACAGCTGATCAGCTGATTTCAGCATGGTTTGGCAGGGGGCATGCGCATGGGCACCTCTGAACCCGGAAGAAAGAGCCAATGTATAGGAACATTTACTATGACCGGTCGGAAGGTGTTTAAAGCCAGAAAATCATAAATTAAAAAATTTTCTTTAAAGGATAAGTTTACCTTTGGGAACATGTTACATGTTCCACCCCTTTTTAGGGTGGAACATGTAACATTCCCATAGCCGCTGCCGAACGCCACCCCTCTGACAGATAGTACGGGGAGAAGTCTCCTATCTGTGAAGTCTCCTACTATCTGTCAAATTGGAAAACAGTGTGGCCGCTTCATTCATTCACAGACTCCTATGAATGAGTGAACTGCAAGTCCCAACAGCACACTCTCAATACAGAAACCTCAGCTGTCCATTGGCACAAATGTGCAGCGCATGGGTATTAACCGCTTCCCCACCGCCCAATAGCAGATATACTGCTACAGGGCTGTGCAAAATCATTTATATATAATTTTGCATTTACGGGTAGGGGGTGCGCGCACTACCCACACCGCCATTCGCGACCACGGCTGTCAATCACCGGGTCCCAGCTATCTAGAGCAGTGTCCTTACAGTGAAGCCCGAACACACAGCCCCCTAGTAAAACACTCCCAGCACACAGTTAACCCTTTGATCGCCCCTCATGTTAACCCCATCCCTCCCAGTGCCATTATACAGTGTCAGTGCTTTTTTCTAGCACTGGTCACTGTATTGGTGTCACTGGGGATGTCAGTGACAGCAAGTCAGTTCCCCCCAGTGTCAGAATGCCCTCCGCAGTCCCACTATAAGTCACTGATCACCGCCATTATTAGTAAAACAAAATTCCAGTATATATATACTACCATTTGTAACCGCTATAACTTTCACGTAAACCAATTAATTTACATGTTTTGGGATTTTTTTTAGCAAAGACATGTAGAATAAATTTTGGCCTAAATTTATGATGAAATTTGATTTTTACATTTTTTTTTACTGGACATGTTTAATAGCAAAAATTCAAAAATATTGTTTTGTTCTCAAAATTGACGGTCCTCTTATTTTATAGCGCAAAAAATTCAAAATGCACAGGTGATCAAATACCACTGAAAGAAAGCACTATTTGTGGAAAAAAAAATGTAAATTTAATTTGGGTGCAGCGTTGCATGACCACGCAATTGTCAGTTAAAGTAGCACAGCACCGTAACGCAAAATTTGGCCTGGTCAGGAAGGGGAGTAAATCCTCAGGAGGGCAAGTGGTTAAAGCCGACCCATATACCGCCACACATATGTATTAGGCAGGTGACATGAGGTTAATCAACTGTACTCCAACGTACAGTTTGTTGCACAAATGCATGCACAGTCCAAAGAAAAGAATATTTTAATGATATCACATAACTTCTTGACAACATCAGTGACAATAAGACACTTTACTAGGGATATACTGCTTGCTAAAATATGTATCCTCTTAGATGAACAATTCAGATAACAAATATACAATTGTTTCACACTATTTCTATTCTTTTATAAATTAGTTTATTATAAATAATGACAAAGTATTACTGTTTAAAAAAAAAGTGAAAAAAAAGTTTTCAAGACTCTGAGAACAAAATATGAAGTCTTTCTGATGCAAAGTAAAGCCTAATGCTCCAAACCTTCAGTAGTAATGCGGTTATCTAACTGCTGTGGAACATTCTCTGTATGTACAATGAGCTCATACTTTCTGTACCAATATTTTATATATAAAGAGGACCTAGACAAAAGAGAATGAAGAATTAAAGAGTTCTGAACAAACTGTCTACATCGGATACCACAGGGGTACTTGAGGCATCTGAACTCAACAGAGGAAGGGGGAATGAGGAGTCACTGGAGATAGATCAGATCAAATTTAAAGTGGATCTAGCATGTCTCCTAAATAATGTTGAAGTGTAACACTTCCAGGAATGTATTACCTCTTAAACAGATTACAGTCTGACAATACCTTCAGCTGCTTTTCTCTCCATCAGAGGACAGCACCATCTTTGTTTCTGCATTATCCGGGGTCAATATTCCTACCTTCATCAATGTCAGACATAGATCAGCCCATATTACTTTGTGACTTGTTATAAAGTTACAACAAAGAGACTGAGGAAATGCTTCCTCCTGCCTGCAACAAACTGGTAACATTATGTCAGATAAGCTAGTCATGTGTTTGGGGCTCAAGGACTGTTTTTAGTGATAAAGTGTATCATGCTGGTGGATACTTGACACCGTTTGCGGAATTGGATCTGTTCTTACGACTGCTATTCTCTTTCTTTCTCTACTAAATTTCTATCTTTTGTTCATGCACTTTCTTATGTCAGATTTGATGTTTGTGCCTGCAACTTATAAATGTTTTAATCTGTGAATGCCTCATGTAGACCACTGATATGATTGTAGTATTGAGTTTTTCCAGAAGCCGTCAAACTGCTCAATAGTTGAACAAAGTGAAAGCAAAGGATGTGCTCTCTACCTCTCCCTAGAGTGCAGTACCCGGCTCTGTGAGTGAAGATAACAAAGTACTGCAACTTTTTATAGGGCTGCGTGTGTATCTGTGTGCGCGTGTGTATCTGTGTGCGCGTATGTATCTGTGTGTGTGTGTGCGTACGTGTGTGTGTACGTACATGTGTCTGTGTGTATATGTTTGTGTGTATGTACATGTGTTTCTGTGCATGTGTGTACTTGTGTGTGTGACTGTGTACATGTGTCTGTATGTTTGTGTTTAAGCATACATGTATGGGTGGTTTGGTGAGGTTCAGGATAATGTGGTTATTAGGGGTGGTAGAGGATGGGGCATTTGAGGTATTGCTGGGTTGGATAGAAGGTAGGACATGCTTGGTAGAGTTATGGTTTGGTGAGTGAGAGATTGTGGTTGTATGCTGTGCATGGTCTAAGTATGATGTAGTGCTTAGGGGGACATTGGAGGCCCTGATGTAATATGGGGGGACTTTTGGGACCCTGATATAATGTGGGGGGACTCTGGGGACCCTAATGTAATGCTCTAAAGAATGATTCCAGCCACAAATAAAACAATAGCAACAAATAGCTCAATGAAATATAAAAATAGCAAAACCTGCTTTTTCTGCAATGTCCTCCTTCAATGCACAGATTCTATCCACATTATTATTATTATTATTTCTGCCACTAGATGTCTGCAGTCTGGTGGCCAGCATCATCCAACACACTTCCATTGAGCCCAGGTCCCCCTGGACCCACCCCAGCCTATGACTGGACAGTGAAAGGAGATTCTGCAAAATGATGAGCTCATCTCTCTGTCACACTTTTGCTGAGTATCTTTAGGCACTTTTGCACACATTTAAGCTTAAAGTGGAACTGCACTCCATCTGAGCACCACAAACCAAAAATGCTGTTTAATTCATTGTTAATATTTAAAGTAAACTCCCCCATCCATCCATGTCTCCAAGAAATCATTTTGAATAACGTCCCCTGGTATTTCTGGCAGTGGCCATCTTGAGTAAGGGCAGACAATTCATGTAGCATTTACTTCCTGGAATCCATCTGCTCTTAGCTCAGGCGCTGGCTGACCTGAGAACCATTCCTCCCCTCCTGAAGACTTCTGGGATGTATGACATCGTTTGCCTAGGCAAGGAAAGCAGGAAGTAACTGAAGAAATGTTAAAAAAAAGTTTAAAACAAGAAAATATGATATCCTTTCCTATCCATTTACTAATGCTTGCAGCATAAGGATTATAAATAGTCCATGTTGATTGAGAGAGGGAAGTTCCACTTTAAGTATTTTTTTTTAGCCAATTGAAACCTAGTTACTAGAAGAGAAAATATGCAAACACATGTGAGTTATGCACATTTTTCAGGGCCCTATAATGGCCAAACCACCCAACTCTGCCCTAAAAGAAGCTCATGTACTTTTTTTAGCTTCAAGTACAACTGGGGGAATCAATGGTGGAGAAGGATCTGGGAGTTCTGGTAGATCACAAGCTTAATAATGACATGCAATGCCAAGCTGCGGTTTCTAAAGCGAGCAAACTGATATGAGGCATGGAGGAGCACAGCTATGAGGAAAGATTAGAGGAACTGAATTTATTTTCTCTTAAGGGGGGATATAATCAACAATGTAAATACATCAGTGGTTCATATAGTGAACTCAGTGTAGAGTTATTCACCTTGAGGTCATACTTTGATTTTGCAAAAGCGTTTATCACTGTTCCCCACACATAGCTAATGTGTAAGGTAAAGTCTACAGGCTTGGAAACGTCCGTATGTAAATGGATGGAAAATGGGCTAAAAGATTGTATTCAAAGAGTAGTGGTTAGTGATTCATACTCTGAATGGTCTAGGGTTGTCAGTGGTGTACCCCAAGGTTCAGTGTTGGGACCCTTACTTTTTAATATATTTATAAATGATATAGGGTCTGGGATTAAAAATCCCAATTCAGTCTTTGCAGATGATACCAAGCTGTGTAGTGGAATAACGTCCTTACAGGATGTCTCCAACTTACAAGCCGACCTCAATGCACTGTTTAATTGGACAACTATGTGACGAATGAGATTTAATGTTGATAAATGTAAGGTTCTGCACTTGGGGGCTAAGAATATGCATACATCATACATACTAGGGGGGGGTACAGCTGGGGGAATCAATGGTGAAGGATCTGGGGGTTCTGGTAGATCACAAGCTTAATAATGGCATGCAATGACAGGCCGCGGTTTCTAAAGTGAGCAAAACCCTCTTGTACTAGGAGAGGTATAGAATCCTGAGGGAGAGATATCATTTTACCCCTGTACAAATCATTACTAAGACCTCATCTGGCATATGCAGTTCAATTTTGGGCACCAATTCACAAAAAGAACATTGGGGAACTGGAGAAAGTACAGAGAAGGGCAACCAAACTGATAAGAGACATGGAGGAGATCAGCTATGAGGAAAGATTAGAGGAACTGAATTTATTCTCTCTTGAGAAGAGGAGATTAAGGAGAGAAATGATCGACATGTATAAATACATCAGTGGTTCATATAGTGAACTCGGTGTAGAGCTATTCACCATGAGGTCATCACAGAGGACAAGAGGGAGCTCTGTGGGTATAGGAATATAACTTTTTTTTTTTTTTTAATGGTGGAACTGGATGGACTTTTGCCTTTTTTCAGCCAAACTATGTAACTATGTCCTCACAGAGGGCAAGGGGGCACTCTTTACATCTGGAGAAAAATAAATTTAATTTCCAAACACGGAAAGGTTTCTTCACAGTGAGAGCTGTGAAAATGTGGAATAGACTCCCTCAAGAGTTGGTTCTGGCCAGCTCAGTGGATTGCTTTAAAAAAGGCCTGGATTCTTTCTTAGATACACAGAATATAACTGGATACTAACATTTATAGGTAACGTTGATCCAGGGAATATCCAATTGCCTCTCAGGGGATCAGGAAGGAATTTTTTCCCCTGCAGGAGCAAATTGGATCATGCTTGGCTGGGTTTTTTTCCTTCCTCTGGATCAACTGTGGGTATAGGATTATAACTTTTTTTTATTTAATATGGTTGAACTGGATGGACTTTTGTCTTTTTTCAGCCAGACTAGCTATGTAAATATGCAAGTGAAACATATTCAGGTGTGAATGAGCACTATTAAATATAATGGAAATCCAAGTGTTGAGTGTTAATGTGCTTCTGCCTAGAAACTGGCTGCAACCGACTGATCTTTTGGATCTTTGAGAAGGAATAACTTCACAGTGCATACAACTAGAAAAATCAGGGATGGCTTGTTTTAAAGTCTATTTCCTGATTGTTAATAATATGTAAATAATTAAAATGTCCATAGTTCAGGCACAAGTACACTTTAACTTCCCTGGCGGTATTCCCGAGTGTAGCTCGGGGTAAAGTTTCAGTACCACAAGCGGTATCCCCAAGCTATACTCGGGCTTACCATGCAGCGTTGCACAGGGATTCCCTGCAGCTCTTACCTTGTCCTTCGCTCCTGTGATGTGTCCCGTGCAGCATCCCCGACCATCTCTTCCTGCTGATGCCGGCATCCGGCTTTCGTGTTTCGGTCCCTGCAAGCATCGGAACGTACAGGGGCAGGAACCGGCGGCAAATTTAAAAATTTTAGAAACTGTCATTTTCTAATAAACGAAAATGACATAGTATAACATTACTGTTTCAAACCATTTCACATACATTTTGTCCCTACTACTTTGTCCTGTGCCCTGCCTGCATTTTGATTGTTCTTTCTGCTGGAAACCTAGAAAAGTCCATGGCATCCAAAAAGCGTCCCTTTAGGTCAAAAGCAGTTTTAGACCAGCTAGAGAACAGCAATAGTAAATCAGAACCACTTGCAGAATTGAGTGATAATAATTTGTGGGGGAAATTCGTCATCAGACACTGAAAACAATTTTGTGACTTTGCTCAGTGATGTGCGAACTTGGCGCTATATTTCAAATTTAAGTGTTTTTGGTTTGATTATATTATTGAATTAAATTTATTATTATATTCATTTTTTTTATGATTATTAAATTGTAATTTATGATTACGTGTTTCAAATTTTATCATACCCATGATGTTTACTAGACTCTTGTTCGGACAGATTTCAGTGAGTTCTTCCTAAAAATTACAGGCCTACAATATAAAACGCCATATTTCCATGCAAAATAATGATACAGCTTTCAGCACCAAAAATCTGAAATAATCATACCTCCAGGGAGGTTAAAGAACTGAAATAGTTGTCTATAGTCAGTAGGCCTCATTGAGTCATTGAAAGGCTGTTTTAGGTTTGGAGAACAATAATAATCATAATAATTACAGGTAACAGCACAGCGCCATGTTGTTTTTATTCCCAGATGATTAGGACTGTTATGCAGATTTATTCTTTTGCAGGAAAGAGCTATGGATGACTTGAGTTATTGCAGAGAAAGGTATGTAATGGTTGTTTTATTGACTGGCAGTGGTAACAGCTAAACATTTTTACAGGTTTACAGGTACAGTGAGTATACATTGTTTTTATTGGCCAAGTATATATAAGACTGGGTAGCACAGTGGCCTAATGGTTAGCACTTGACTTGCAGCAATGGGTTCTTTGATTTGAATCTTGGCCAGGACACATTCTGCATGGAGTCTGCATATTCTCCTTGTATTCACATGAGTTTCCCCTGGGTACTCCATTTTCTTTCCACACTTCAAATACATGCTGGTAGGGTAATTGTTTCTCGTCTTAGCCCTAGTATGTGAGTACAAACTGGCTGTGCACGTGTGTTATCACTATAATCTTAAAACAATAGAGTGCAGCGCTTAGCAAGGTAGAAGAGTCAATAAATAAGTATCCACAGTGATTCACTGTACAAATGTGAATTCCCACAGCCTCCACTCTGTCAAATAACAGAAATGCGCACTCACCGGAAACGCATGGGTTATGCGCATGTGTGATCATGCATCACAGGCAATGGGTACATCAGAGGTTAGGCAGCCAGGCATCTCCCTCACGGTGGGTCATCACAGACTCTTTAGTCAGATCCAGGGGTCCCCTTAAAGGTCAGCCAGGTGTTACTTGTAAAAGAACCTCCTCTCAGGGTGGCAAAAGTGTTTTCTCTTTTTGTGACCACTTTTAAAGGCCGATAAAAGAATTCAATGTGTCCTTCTTTCTCTTTGCTTACTGCTGGCGAACGACCGATCGCCAAGAGCACTTTGACAACTGGAAGGCAAGTGCGCATAACCCATGCGTTTCCGGTGAGTGCACATTTCTGTTATTTGACAGAGTGAAGGCCGTGGGAATTCGCATTTGTACAGTGAATCACTGTGGATACTTATTTATTGACTCTTCTACCTTGCTAAGCGCTGCACTCTATTGTTTTAAGATTATATTGATATATTTTTGAGGCATTGTGGTTGCCTAAAGTGTTCTAGCTGCTGACATTCAAGAGAGCGCTCACTATCTTTTATACGTGTGTTATCACGTTCTGCTTTCTAGTCCCAAGCTCAAGTAATTCAGGAGGGTTGAAGGAATACCTGGTAGACATGTGCATGCTAGAAATTTTAGTTTTTCGTTTAATGAAGAGTTTTGCTTTGTTATATATTGAACTGATTAGTTTTGAAATTTGGTTTGTATCTTCGGCATTCCTTTTTTTATATTCAATAGTGGATGGATTTGAAAAATGTTGCAGCTTTTCTGAAAGCTTGCTATGTATTTGATATATTATTGAATTGGAAAGGATCCAATATTTTCGGATGCTAGTCCAACCCACCAAGAGAAATGGCATGAGCTGGTTGGATAATATTGACTGATATAACATGCATCTGAATTAACGAATAGAACGAAACTCAGATCCATTCATTACTCTAATCCGAATTATTGAACAAATTCAAACATTTTATTCATTTCCCCATGGGCCCAAAGTACTAATGCACCATGTGACGCCATCTGAATGAAACAAATAAAATACATTTATTTGATAATTTCGTTGTAACTTTTTTTTGGATTTGTTGACATTTGTTACATATGTTCATAGACATTGAAATTTGTTGACATATGTTCATAGATTGCAAAATGTTCTATACATTAACGAATCGAACTGATTTGAATCGGAAGAATTTGATGTTTTTGGACACTAGTCCAACCCACCAAGAGAAATGGCATGAGCTGATTGGACAATATTGAATGGTGGCATGTGCATCCAAATTAACGAATTGAAAGACATTTGGATCTATTTGTTATCCAAATTCAAATTATTGAAAAATTTGAAAAAATTTTTCATTTCCCCATGGGCCCAAACTACTATCACATCATGTGATGTCATCTGAATGAAGCAAATGAAACAAATTAATTGATGTAGTTATTTCTTTTTTTTTGATTCGTGGACATTATCACTATGTCTGTTCGGAGATATGTATATATCCAAATCTGCAAACATCAAATTTTTGTCCAAAAAGCAAATTGTAACAAAATGAAATGCAAATGTCTAAGACCTGGTGAACTACCATGTAAAAATAAACAAAAAACCCAAGAAAATTCTATGGAAAGTCTTTGGAGCATAACAGACACAGTGCCCAGAAAGCTGGACCATAGAATTACTGAAAGTCGGACACAACTGGATGAATATTTTCATCATAAATATATAGAACTAAACTAAATCCTGGCAGTGACAATCCTCATTTTTTTTAAATCTATTGTGGCCCAGAATTATTTTTCCCCACCCTCTCCCCAATAAACCCTTGCACATTTGGAGATGCAAATAGCATTACAGATACACTTACGTCCAATAGGTCCAAAATCAGTATCATAAGAGTGTCAATGACATTCTTTTCTTAACTGTAAACATATTCTTTAATTAAACATTATCTCAGGAAATATTCCTCTCTAAGCTCTTCTTACTTTACTTTCCCCGTTTCAATTTCCAGTAAATCTTTCTCCGGGTCATTTGGCGCTCTGCAGATATTTCATGCCTGATTTGAAACGGCTTCCCTTAATTAATTCAGGACACCTGCAACCTGTAATTGATTTGGCTCTGACAACAATTTGCTGACATTCATCCAGCTATGGTAGTATTTTGGATCTTATCATTCTTTTCATGTTATACTTTAGAAATTCAGCAGTGTAGAAAAACATCTCTTATCGCTAGCCTGTTGTCCTAGGCAGCCAAGGTGAAAATATAGAGGATAACAACATATTTCAAGGAAGATCCTATTGTTGTTTTCATGTTTTTTTGGATATCTTTCTTGTTTATAAATCTTGTTGAAAATTTGTGTAAAATGTTGAAAAGTGGGACCCAGCGGAGACCTGCGGCACATCTCTGCATGCACGGCAGGGTTTCCCCGCACACGCACAGATGCTGGTCACAGGACCACATACCTGCTCTACGGTGCCACAGATCACCGGCAGGTCTTGAAGCCCTCTGACATATTTACACATGTGTGGAATCTGGCGGTGCACTCTGACGGGACGTCAGAGTACCTGGGGAGCACATTGTCCTTTTCACCAAAACGAGAAAGAAGAAAATGTAGCACCCAAAATGTATTAGAAACACAAGAAAAATTTATTTTCTAAAAGCTATTTGTGGAAGGGTGGGGGGAATTCATTAAATAAAATGTCTCATCTCCTCTAAAAATAGGTAGAGTCAAACATGGCTTGATTCAGCAGAACTAGGCCAACATTTCAAACTGTGTATGCCCAGCAAAGGTTATTGGTTCACAAGAGTTGTAGAATACAAAAATTTGTTTCTTTTAACTTATCAAGCAGATAAGCAGAGTGCTTAAAATTTTATAGTTAAAAGATATGTTTACCTTTTGGACAAAAAAAAAAATGCACATTTTTTTGCAGGTAAGAAAATGTGCATTTATTATTTTTGTCCAAAGGAGCCTGTAAAGCATTGCACCAGAGATTAGTAGATCGCTGATGCCATGAAAGTCTCCTGCAGACCTGTCAGAATATCTGCTTTCAGTACTGGATGTATGACCAAGCAGATATACTAACATGAAGCGTCAATGAACTACCATGGAGCTCCACAGCACCGTAGAAGTTCATTGAAAACTACAAGCCGACAGTCGCTAAGGCTGCCAGGAGATGTAGGCACTCATTATTTACAAAACACTGTGAATGAGTGATGCATCCTTGTGGGTGGAGCCCCGCATGGCCACGCTGTTTTCAAATATGACAGATAGTACAGGGAAACTTATCCCTATACTATCTTTCAGAGGGAGAGGGGTGGCCCGCGTGGCTGTGGTTTTGGGAACATATTACATGTTCCACCCTAAAAACAGGTGGAACATGTAACATGTTCCAAAGGTGAGCTTATCCTTTAAAGCACTATTAAACTCCAAACCAAAAATGTAATTTATTGCCGCTTAGCAATGACTAGATGTGGTAGCTGCATTAATTTTCTTTTTTCCATTTTTTGTTTTCATTTAATCTTTTTGATTATTTTTTTAAAAAATGCACCTCCCAACAAGCCACAAATATAATATATATATATATATATATATATATATATATGTATACAGTGCATCCAGAAAGTATTCACAGCGCTTAACATTTGCCACATTTTTTTATGTTACAGCCTTATTCCAGAAAGATTTAAATTAATTTTTTTCCTCAACAATCTACAAACAATACCCCATAATGTGAAAGGAGGTTGTTTTGAAATCTTTGCAATTTATTAAAAAAAAAAAATGAAAAAAAAAACACATTTACATAAGTATTCACAGCCTTTGCAATGACACTAAAAATTGGGCTCTGGTGCATCCTGTTCGCACTGATCATCCTTGACATGTTTCCACAATTTGATTGGAGTCCACCTGTGGGAAATTCAGTTGATTGGACATGATTAGGAAAGGCATAAACCTGTCTATATAAGGTCCCACAGTTAACACTGTATGTCAGAGCACAAACCAAGCCATGAAGTCCAAGGAATTGTCCGTAGACCTCCGAGACATGATTGTATCAAGGCACAGATCTGGGGAAGGGTACAGAAAAATTTCTGCAGCATTGAAGGTCCCAATGAGTACAGTGGCCTCCATCATCGTCCGTAAATGGAAGAAGCTTTTAACCACCAGGAATCTTCGTAGAGCGGACTGCCCAGCCAAAATGAGTGAACAAGGGAGAAGGGACTTAGCCAGGGAGGTAACCAAGCACCTGATGGTCACCCGAGCTCCAGCGTTTCTCTGTGGAGAGAGGAGAACCTTCCAGAAGAACAACCATCTCTACAGCACTCCACCAAGCAGGCCTGTATGTTTCAGTGGCCAGACAGAAGTCACTTCTCAGTAAAAAGCAAATGGCAGCCCGACTGGAGATTGCCAAAAAGGCACCTCAGGGACTCTCAGACCATAATAAACAAAACTCTCTGGTCTGATGAAACAAAGATTGAACTCTTTGGCCTGAATGCCAAGCATCATGTCTGGAGGAAACCAGGCACTGCTCACCACCTGGCCAATACCATCCCTACAGTGAAGCATGGTGGTGGCAGCATCATGCTGTGGGGATGTTTTTCAGCAGCAGGAACTGGTAGACTAGTCAGGATCGAAGGAAAGATGAATGCAGCAATGTACAGAGACATCCTTGGTGAAAACCTGTTCCAGATCGCTCTGGACCTTAGACTTGAGTGACTTTTCATCTTTCAACAGGACAATGACCCTAAGTACACAGCCCACATAACAAAGGAGTGGCTATGGGCCAACTCTGTGAATGTCCGGGAGTGGCCACCCAGAGCCCAGCCTTGAACCCGATTGAACATCTATGGAGAGATCTGAACATGGCTGTGCACTGACACTCACCATCCAACCTGATGGAGCTTGAGAGGTACTGCAAATAAGAATGAGAGAAATTGGCCAAAAATAGGCGTGCTAAGCTTGTAGCATCATACTCAAAACGACTTGAGGCTGTTATTGGTGCTAAAGGTGCTTCAACAAAGTATTGAGCAAAGGCTGTGAATACTTATGTACATGTGTTGTTTTTGTTTTTTATTTTTAATAAATTGCAAAGATTTCAAAACCAACTTTTTTCACATTGTCATTCTGGGGTATTGTTTGTAGAATGTTGAGGAAAAAAATTAATTTAATCCATATTGAAATAAAGCTGTAACATAACAAAGTGTGGCAAAAGTTAAGCGCTGTGAATACTTTCTGGATGCACTGTGTGTATATATTTTTATATATATATATATATATATATATATATATATATATATATGTATTATCACTTCTCAACAAAGAACCAATCAAACAAATGGAGCCTTTGGGAAAACAAGGACTAATTACTGAAACTTGATAGACCAATAACCATTTTCTATGAATAAATACAAAACGTAGATAAACACTAAATGCCCAGTAATAACAATGCAAGTCTGTGGGTCTCCTATAAAGTAAAAAAAACAAAAAAGAAAGAAGAACAGAGAAAATGAAAGAAAAAGGACAAAAGGGGAACAAGTCAGCTGTCAACTTGTCCCTAGGGCCAAGGATCTAAAATGCCCACTTCAGGGGTGGAGGATAGTTTGCAACTCTTGTGAGATGCAAAACGTGGTCCAAGCGCCCCATGTCGTGATATGTTTATCTAGCTTGTCATGCTCCACCTCTGATAAGTATTCCAGGTTAATGAGTAAATCCATTTCCAGTGCCCATTCAGCCACGGAAGGCACATTCAGTGATCTCCTGTGTCTAGGAATAATTGCTCTGGCAGACATCAGAAAATGATGGAGGATGTCACATTTTGCCTTTTTAATAGAACCATGTAGCATTGAAAGTAAGGTAATTTGGGGGATACTGGGGACAAATGTTCCTGTGACTTTGTAATATAATTGCAAGACAGAAGACCAGAACTTCTTGATAAGGGGGAGGTCAGCCCTAATATGAAGCATAGTGCCCTTTTGACCCCCACATCGCCAACACAAAGGGTATATATTGCAGCTTACCAATCATTTGATATGGTGTCTGCAGTGTTTTTTTTTTTCTTTTAGGCTTTTTTCCCTCTGTTTCCATCTGATGATCTGGCCAGTAACGCACCTCATGGATAAGAGGGCCTCCACTCTGAATGAAGGAGCACAGGAGGCACCTTTGGACAGCAGCATTTTCAGTCTGGGGGCGGGGAGTGTAAAATGTACCAGCAGATTTAGATTTACTAGCAGATTAGGTCACTTTCACACGAGTGGACCGATGGGGTCCGCCTGTCTGTTTTTCAGGCGGACCTGATCAGTCCATCCACTTCTATAGACTGGCAGGTGTCAGTGGACAATCGTCCGCCGACACCCGCTGGCATCTGATCTGATCCTGTACCCCAAAAACAGATGAATGGGAATACGTTCCCCATCCCTCCAGCGGATCGGATGACAATTGGGTGATCCATTTCCATCCGACCGACCTAGCAGGCAGTGTCTTTCATCCACCTGCTCAGCGGGGATCGGCGGAGAGTTCCCCCGCTGAGCAGGCGGATCACACTGACGGATCCGCCCTGTCTGAAAGGGTCCTTAGAGTTGAAACCAAACTCCAGCTATCACATTAAAAGCAGTTACAGCAACAATTTATTTCCTTTTGGGATAAAGGTTTTACATACCGTATTTTCCGGCGTATAAGACGACTGGGCGTATAAGACGACCCCCCTACTTTTCCTGTTAAAATATAGGGTTTGGGCTATACTCGCCGTATAAGACTACCCCTCTACCAACCAATCACGGCAAGCGATGTACCAGTATTTTCTGTGCACACTGCATACAAAGCCTGCTTGGATTGGGTGGGTCAGCTCTCCCTGCCTGCCCAGCCCTGCCTGTCTCCAAGATGATCCGAGCGGTACCATAAATTGCACAAAACTGCCACATTATAATATTAATAATTAATTACCGTATTTCATAGAAATGAAGGGGACAAGGTCGGATGCAGCAGTACCATACCGGTACTTCCGAGCTGACGCTTCTGCGCATGTCTTCGGCAGCAGTAGACGATCGCTGATCACCATTCCTCGCAGAACTGCATGAGACGTCGGATGCAGCTGTTCAGCGCTCGATTAATCGTGACTGAAACTGTGACATGCGCAGAAGCCGCTACCCGATGTGTATCCCTTCTCTGCATATGAGAAAAGGGTGTAAGGGTTACATGATGGCCACTGTATTTACATGGTACCCTTTCCACCCCTGCTTCACTAGTCAACTCCGAGTGCTGTTACCCTTTAAATTGCATATTAATCAGCATTGATCACATTAAAAAGATACAATGTTATACTAGCTTTTTAAACCAATGTATAATTGTATACATTTGTTCAGTTAACAAGAAGTAGTGGCGACATAACCCCTTTGAAAGGCAATTCAATTACAGTGAGTTATGGAAAACAACTAATTTGTACAAAGTGTAATAAGCATAGAATAAAAGCCATAATGAAAATGATGTTAAACACTGCTAGTACTACAGCAGACAGTACATTATAAATTACGCTTTCATCGTTATGTGCTGATCACTTGTGACCCATTTTGAAAAGTGTTTGCATATTTTAATCCACAAAGGCTCTGTACATTGCAAACATTAGAGCTACCTCATCATAGTTTATTTATCTCTAAAAGCATCTCTGTCTGAATTATATACAATGTTTGGAAGAACCATTTAAATATAAATTACTAATTTTAAACTATCAGCAGCTACTAGTGTAGTTGAAAGATGCTGCACTGCTTAACAGCCCATGTACTACGTCGAGATAGAAAGCGGCCTCAGCCTAGGCTCCTCCTAGGCCACACTTCCTGATGTGTTTTCTCCACCCACAGGGCGTAATCATAGACCTCTATCATTAAGTCCTATGACGGGGAAAAATACATCACTATCTATCCAGGGGTGGACTGACAACTCATGGGGCCCCGGGCAATAGGGGATCATGGGGCCCCTGTGTCCTTGCCCAAACTCAAAAAATCTTATGAAAAAGGTACCAGGGGCATCTCATGGGTCCCCTACTGACCCCGGGCCCTCGGGCAGTCCCGGGTTTCCAAATGGTCAGTCCGCCCCTGTATCTATCTCAATTTAGTACGTGGGCTGTTAAGGAGTGTGGTGCCCAAGTGCAGTTAGTAACCAGAGCAGATTGAATGGCCGCTCTAAGTATACGAATGGGGTATTAGCAGTTCCGACTATTTTATTGACAGTTTATAAACTTCCTTCCTTTCTTCCTTCCTTCCCCCCTCCTTCCCTTTTTTTTTTCTTTTCCATCCTTATTATCATTGTTTCCCAGAGGCAGACTGACCATTTGGAAACTCAGGCACTGCCCGAGGGCCCGGGGTCAGTAGGGGGCCCCATGAGATACCCCTGGTACCCTTTTCATAGGCTTTTTTGAGTTTGGGCAAGGACTCAGGGGCCCCATGATCCCCTATTGCCCGGGGGCCCCATGAGTTGTCAGTCCGCGCCTGTTGCTTCCATTATATTTATGCCAGATTTACCTTCCTTTCTTGGCCTTAGAATTTACAAATATCACATTACAAATATAAAATCTAAATATATTATTATTTAATATCTACAGAAGTAAAATAATTTTTATGTGCTTTTCAACAAACCTTAACCCTGGTTTTAGTGTTTGCTGCACAGTTATGTCTAAATATTTATTACATCCCTTAGGGAGTCTGGTGATGAGGTCTCTGAGCTTGAATTCACAAGTCTCCACACCTGTGGCATAAATAGCAATGGGATCCCATAGATTTTTAATGTCCTTCCTGCTATGCAGAATGAACTGATAAAAGTGAAGGTGGGTGGGATCATCCAAAACTACCCAGTGGGTAGGAAAATAGGCAGGAAGATCTCAATTCCGTGGTGCTGCACAGTTTTAGAAGCCATTGGGTTAAAAAGACCTATAACTTTTAAAAATGAGTAAACCAACCTTTTACACTATAAAGTTATTTTCTTATTAGAGATCATGTAAAGAAACATTTATTTTAAGATTCATGTTTTCCAGGTATTCAAACTGAGGGAGCACTGGGATGGTAGAATTTCCAAATAGTCCTAAAATGTGTATGGTTATTATGGTTAATAACTTATTATGCATGTTGTCTAAAATTTGCTGAACATTTGATTTTCTAAAAGTAAGCCACATAAAGATTAGATTATGGCAAATTATTATGTGTAATACTTTGAAATTTGTAGCTACAGTACGTATATCGTATCATTTGATCCTAATGAAAAGTAGTAGGTTGTCTCTTTCAATGCATTGTTCATAGGTAGATGCCATTTATACCTTACCAGGTGTTCAGATTTCCACTGTGCTTGGTATATTCCAGAGTTACCCTGAGTGGAACCCATTTGGGATATCTTTGTTATTGACATGAATGGGGTTATGTGGAATCCTTGCCCTGTCCTGTCTCAAGAATGAAATATAATAATTCCTTATTAGAGAGATAACCTCACAGATATCACAAATCTTGCTAGTGAGTCTATGCAGTCCCTCTCATTTACCGTATTTTTCGCTCCATAAGACGCACCTGACCATAAGACGCACCTAGGTTTTAGAGGCGAAAAACAAGAAAAAAAATATTCTGAACCAATGGACTGCAGACACAGTACAGGGGATGACCAGAGACTGCGGACACAATACAGGAGATGACCAGAGACTGCGGACATAGTACAGGAGATGACCAGAGACTGCGGACACCGTACAGGAGATGACCAGAGACTGCGGACACAGTGCAGGAGATGACCAGAGACTGCGGACATAGTACAGGGGATGACCAGAGACTGCGGACACAATACAGGAGATGACCAGAGACTGCAGACATAGTACAGGAGATGACCAGAGACTGCGGACACAGTACAGGGATGACCAGAGACTGCAGACAGTGCAGGGAATGACCAGAGACTGCAGACAGTGCAGGGAATGACCAGAGACTGCAGACAGTGCAGGGAATGACCAGAGACTGCAGACAGTGCAGGGGATGACCAGAGACTGCTGACCTTTGGGGAGGGAGGGGGAGCGGGTACCTGAATTTGACAGGTACCCGCTCCCACTGTCCTTTGCTCTTCTTCCCGGGCCAGCTTCTGTGACAGCCGGGTGCCCACTGCCACCTGTCATGTGTCCCAGAAGACACCGGATCATTCGCAAAGCACAGCACATGCGCAGTGGGCACCCGGCTGTCACAGAAGCCAGCGCGGGAAGACTGTGCAGCGCTGGAGCGAGGAACAGGTAAGGCCCTGCAGGAGACAACAGCTGAGCGGCCGGCCTGGTATTCTGACATGATGGCGGCAGAAATACCGGACCGGCCGCTTTATATTCGCTCCTAAGACGCACTGACATTTTCCCCCCTTTTTTGGGGGGAAAAAGTGCGTCTTATGGAGCGAAAAATACGGTAATTAACATAGGATCCTCATTGGGTCTTCTTCAGGGTCTAGCTGGTTAATCCCTACCACAAAATTGAGTAGCAGCTTCCTCTAAATAGTGGCCTGAAGATCTCCAGAATTTCCAAAGCATCTACACAAATAGATTTATGAACTGTGACGAACATTCCTTCACAATGGATTGGCTAAATTCAATGAGCAGTACTGATGATTCTGCATCTACTCTATTTGCAGTCAGGCCAATACGAGTTTGTGAGAAAATCTCTGGCACCCAACAAGATTATCACATAGACTGAAAGTGACACTACAGCTTAGTTTTTTGGGCTTTTTTTGTATACTTACCTGCTTTGTGCAGTGCTTTTGCACAGAGCAGCCCTGATCCTCTTCTTTTTGGGTCCCTGCTGTCGCTCTTGGCCCCTCCACCTCAAGCAGAGAAAGCCGCTCGCCCTCGGGGCACAGCTGCGTGCTTGTTCCCCAGCCGCTGCTCTATGCGACCATAAGACACATAGAGCCACGGCTCGGCCCTGCCCCCCACTCTCTCCTCATTGGTTCACTGGTTGTGATTGACAGCAGCAGGAGCCAATGGGAACCATTGAGGAGGAAGAGTCCACAGATAGCAAAGGCTGTTGATAGCATCACTTGATCAGAGGGGACTCAGGTAAGGATTGGGGGGGGGGGCTGGGGGGTTCCACTGCACACGAAAGGTGTATTACCTTTATTCATACAATACATAAAGGTATAAAACCTTGAGCCTTTAGAACCACTTTAAGCTCACTGAGTGGGACCTTAATCCATGGATTTAAAGGTCATTGATATGGATTCATGGATACCACATGTTTCAAACACAAGGCTGGCGGGCCAAATCAGTCCTACCAGGCCATTTCATGTGGCCCTCGCACCTCTTCTGCAGCTGTGGCAATTCCGCCATCTCTGCCCCCTCCTTGTCTCAGTAAATGGCAGCAAAGAGGAGGACAGAACTGCTCCACCAGATACTGTGCTTCTCTGTGCAGCCGTGGAAAGGTTCAATTCCTCCCCACCCTCGCTTTGCGTATGACAAAGCATTGGGTTCACGTTAATGCTGCCCTCCCCAACTAAGCAACTTTCCCTGCCCATCTCATATTCCTTTTACTGCAGCACCACATGATGTGGTCTTTGGAAGTGAGGTGAGGGAATCCTGCATAAGCTCTAAGTCCTGGCCTGGAACGTACACAGGGCTGAAGAACCCTCTCCTCACCTCCATGTGACATTGTTGCTGTCTCAGCAACCAATCACCAAGCACCAGTGTTGTCATGTGGAAGGAAGGGAATTCAGACCCATGTTCTACCATATTTGAAAGTACAGAGTTTCTTTACTTACTTTTGGTGAGCAAGTGAGTATGTGTTGTTGGCAGTGGCTTGCATGGGCAAAGCAAAAGTTTGCTTTAAAGCCTATATCTGGCCAAGGCCCCCAGCCCGAGCCTTATATATGGTCACATAAGGGATCAAATTCTGAGCCTTCTATCATCTGTAATTTGGAGGGTTTCTTCTTCAGGTGCTAACGTTGCTGCCTGGGTGATATGAACACTTCCAATAGGCTGGAACACCACAGAACATTGCAGAAACATGATGATATCCCAAGGATGGTACTGGTTTGCAGCGTGGATGAATTGCAGCGCTGGATCATCGGGTTTCCACTTCTAGAAGCAGTGCCAGCCATTGACATGGACAGTGGACTCAAGTGAGTAAAAAAAAAAGCTATAGAAAAGGGTTATGAATGAGTGGAAGCAAGGTGGGAGGGATAAAGGGCAGACAAGTTTTGCCTGCAGATGGGTTGTAAGCTTTAAATAGCGAGATTTTCTTTAATTATTGTTTTTGTCTTGTTTTTGTCTGGACATAATGAGATTTCTTTTTTCCTTTTCTTCATTAGTCCTTTCATTCCTATGGAAACAGCTAACCTGAATCGCCAAGGCTGAATTAGAATATTCTGGTGACATGCGGAGCGATTGCCATCTCTGCTAATTAGCCTGTCACAGAACCAAGTTTTTTTGGCCCAATTATCGAGTAATAAACACGACTTCTACCCATTGCGTGCAAATGTAGATGACAAGATGCATATACTGGCAACAGCTTAGAGTACAATAATAGATAAGGTGATCACTGGCCATGTAATTGGAGGAAAAGAATTTCAGAGAGGGGATGGAGACAGAGATGTAAATGCTGGATGAAAGAAAGGGAAAAAATCCATGTGGAGGATGTCGAGGATGATGGTGAAGAGAACAGTGAGAGCTTTGTAGATCTTTCAAGAGCCCGATTCTGTTAGAACTGTAGAGTACGTTTATTTTTACTATAGACAGAGCCATTACATGAATCAGAGCTCTGAAAGGAAATTATTTTTCAGCTTAAAGATATATACCAGCACTCAAAGACATAAATGCTACCAGCTTCTAACGGGTTTTTTTTACATTTTCAGATGCATTTACCATTTAGCCTATATTATAAATAAAGTCTGCTTAGAAAGGATAATACACTTCTAATAGGAGCCTTGTAGACTTTGAGGAGGCTATAAGAGACCAGGGGGATGCACAAACAATTGAAACACCTACCAACTTGTGCAGGGCATACCTGTGAAAGTACTTTCAAATGATTTTCTAAATCGCAGACTAGGTATATGTCCTAGCATTACTCAAATTTATCCTCAGATCATATTCCAGCATTCTTTTTTCTTACTTTGTTTCTGTAGTGAGGAACAGATTTTATTATTACCTATACCATCATCTCCAAAAGCCCTTTCCACACACACAATGAGGTTGGTTTAATAAAGGCAAATAGGCTGTTCACTTTGCAAGTAAAGTTGCACAGTGCATGTCATTTTTCCCAGAACTTAGTAAGTATAGTGAAATGTCACTTTGCAAAGAATACCCAATCATGTGCAAAGAAAAAAATACAACTTTTGCATTCACATGATTAGATGATGGGTGTAAGCAGAAATTCCCCTTATTCATTTCATTTCATTTAAGATTGGGGAAAATTCCCTTGCACTGTGCAACTTCCCTTGCAAAGACGAAAAGGTCTTTAATAAACCAAATGCAATGTGTGAGAAGATTCTTGGGAATTAATGTAACAGCTCCCAGAACCACATCACCCAAGAGTCCTTTCCATACCTACAGTATGTGGGAAGGCTGTCAGCAAGCAGTGCAGCAGCTCCCAGTACTACATCACCCAGCAGCCATTCCCATACATACAATGTGTCAGAAAACTGTTGGGAATTAGTGCAACAGCAGAGGAGACTGGGAGGTGAAGTTCTTTAGTCCAGCAGTCAGCACTGCTTTGGAATTCAGATGCACTACATTGTCCGGCCAAAATGGAAGATAGGAGCACACTGGTTTTCTGGCAGTTTGGTATTTTTCTGTTCATGCAGCATTTCCAACTTATAAAACATAAGGAAATGTGTATATATTGTGTATATATTATAGATGTGAACTGCATAGAATTGCGCTCAAACATTTGCTTACCCTTGGAAATTTGGTAATACTAGAAAACATGAGTGAGCCGACAAAGCACATCATTTCTTTTATTTCTTATGGGATTCATATTAAACTGTAGGTCATAACAGAATGGCACAATCATAAAACCAAACAAGTAAAGGAATGAAATGCCGCCTGTTCAGAAGTCTGCATACACTTAGTTCTTCATACTGTGTATTGCCCCCTTTAGCATCAATGACGGTGTGCAGTCTTTTGTCATAGTTGTCTATATGGCCCCAAATTCTTGCTGCTGTTAGAGCTGCCCATTCGTCTTGGTGAAATGCCTCCAGGTCATGTAAAGACTTTGTTCATCTTGCATGAACCATACATTTGAGATCTTTCCAGAGTGGCTCGATGATATTAAGGTCAGGAGACTGTGATGGCCTGTTCAGAACATTACATTTTTTTCTGCTGTAACCACTGGAGGGCCAACTTCGCCTTGTGCTTAGGGTCATTGTTGTGCTGGAAAGTCCAAGAGCATCCCATGTGCAGCTTTCATGTAGAAGAATGCAAATTGTCTGCACAGATTTTCTGATAACATGCATTTTTTTGGCATCAATTTTCACAAGATTCCCAATGTCTTTATAGCTCACATGCCCCCACAAAACATCAGTGTGCCACCACCATGCTTCACAGTGAAGATGTATTCTTGTCACTCTAGGCCTTGCTGACCCATCTCCAAACATGGTTGTGACCATAAGCTCTATTTTGGTCTCCTCACTTCAGACTACAATATACCAGAAGCTGTGGGGCTTTTCAAGGTATTGCTGGGCATATTGTAACCGGGCTTTTTTTTTTGCAGCATTGGCACAGTAAAGAGCTTTTTTATGGCAACTCAACCATGCAGGTAATTTTTTTCAAGTATTGTCATATTGTCGCCTTGAAAAAAACACACTGTCTTTTTCCAGAGTAGCCTGTATTTCTCCTGAGGTTACCTGTGGGGTTTTCTTTGTATCCCCAACAATTCTTCTGCCAATTGTGGCTGCAATCTTTCTTGGTCTACCTGACCTTAGCTTGGTACCAAGAGATCCCTGAATTTTCCACTTCTTAGAAGTGATTGAACAGTACTGACTGGCATATTCAAGACTTTACATATCTTTTCATATCTTTTTCCATCTTTATAAAGCTCCATTACCTTGTTACCCAGGTCTATTGACAGTTCTTTTCTGCTCCCCATGGCTCAGTAGCTAGCCTGCTCAGTACATCCACATGAGAGCTAACACATTTATACACAGACACTAACTGCAATTTAAAAAGCCACAAATGTGGGAAATTTACCTTTCATTGCCATTTTAACCTGTGTGTGTCACCTTGTGTGTCTGTACCAAGGCCAAACATTCCAGGGGATGTAAACGTTTGATCAGGGCCATTTGGGTGATTTCTGTTATCAATATGATTTACAAAGAAGCCAAATAACTACAGTATGTGATAATAAATGGCTTCATATGATCACTATCCTTAAATAAAATAAGTTTTTTTGGCAGGATCAGTCATTTTTCAATATCAATGTCAAAATTTCACAATTTCTGCCAGGGTATGTAAAATTTTGAGCACAACTGTATTCGCGAGTGTTGCTGCTGAGTGATGGAGTTAGGAGCAGTGGTGGTGGAGCTGGAGAGGTAAGTATCAGTGGGCCAGGGGGAACCTTTTGCAAAGACTCTGTCACTGTACCCTGAATGAGTAAGGTGACAATGTTTCTTTACTTGTTTTTATTTGCTGCTGTGTTCCTCTCAGATTGATTTTCCTCACCTTATGTTGTTACTGTGACAAAACTTGAGAAAAAGCTGCCCAACTGGGCCATAGGCAGCAATAATATCATGACAAAAGTTCTATCCCTTGTCTACTCTATCCCAAGTTACAAATATTTTACTTAAATACCACTTTAAATTTTGAAATTGTTAAGCAAATTCTAATGGAACTGTAAATGTGTGGAACTGAAGCTGAATTCTGGAATAAGCAAATGTTTCCTAAACAGAAGAGGCATATCAATTCTTACTTGAATCTCCGTGTGCTTTGTGTATTTAATCCAGGTCTGTGCAGTAATCCAGTGTGATACTTTACCTCTGTGCAGGGGCTTCCTGTAATAAAGACCGCTCACTGCGAGGGTCCTTTCACACAGGCATTCCGTTTTTTTTCATCTGTTCAGTCACGTTTTTTTCCAAGAAAAAATAGATCAGTTCACATCAGTTTTTCATCAGTTTATGTCATTTTTTAATCAGTTTACATCCGTCTTTTTACATCCTTTACCTATGCAAAAACAGACCGTATGTCCATTTACATCCGATTACATTTGTTTTTCATCCGTTTACATCTCTTTTTTGTCCGTTTTTTTTAACAGAAGAAAAATAGGGTCCTTTCACACGGGCGTTCCATTTTTTTCATGAGTTCAGTCACGTTTTTTTCCAAGAAAAAATATATCAGTTCACATCAGTTTTTCATCAGTTTACGGCATTTTTTCATCAGTTTACATCAGTCAGTTTACATCTGTTTTTCATCAGTTTACATAGTTTTTTACATCCTTTACCTATGCATAAACGGACAGTATGTCCATTTACATCCGATTACTTTTGTTTTCATCTGTTTATATCTATTTTTTGTCCGTTTTTTTTTTTTTTGCAGAAAAAAAATAGGGTCTTTTCACACGGGCGTTTCATTTTTTTCTTCAGCTCAGTGACATTTTTTCCAAGCAAAAATGGATCAGTTCACATCAGTTTTTCATCAGTTTACATCCGTTTTTAATCAGTTTACAACCGTTATTCATCCGTTTTTCATCAGTTTACATCCGTCTTTTTACATCCTTTACCTATGCAAAAACGGACCCTGTGTCTATTTACATCTGTTTACATTTGTTTTTCATCCGTTTACATCTATTTTTTGTCCGTTTTTTTTTAACAGAAGAAAAATAAGGTCCTTTCACACGGGCGTTACATTTTTTTCATGAGTTCAGTCACGTTTTTTTCCAAGAAAAAATAGATCAGTTCACATCAGTTTTTCATCAGTTTACAGCATTTTTTCATCAGTTTACATCAGTCAGTTTACATCTGTTTTTCATCTGTTTTTCATCAGTTTACATAGTTTTTTACATCCTTTACCTATGCAAAAATGGACAGTATGCCCATTTACATCCGATTACATTTGTTTTCATCCGTTTATATCCATTTTTTGTCCGGTTTTTTTTGCAGAAGAAAAATAGGGTCTTTTCACACGGGCGTTTCATTTTTTTCTTCAGTTCAGTGACATTTTTTCCAAGCAAAAATGGATCAGTTCACATCAGTTTTTCATCAGTTTATGTCATTTTTTCATCCGTTTACATCAGTCAGTTTACATCCGTTTTTAATCAGTTTACATCTTTTTTTAATCAGTTTACATCCATTATTCATCCATTTTTCATCAGTTTACATCTGTCTTTTTACATCCTTTACCTATGCAAAAACGGACCGTGTGTCCATTTACATACGTTTACATTTGTTTTTCATCCGTTTGCATCCATTTTTTGTCCATTTTTTTTAACAGAAGAAAAATAGGATCCTTTCACACAGGCATTCCATTTTTTTCATCCATTCAGTCACTTTTTTCTCCAAGAAAAAATAGATTAGTTCACATCAGTTTACGTCATTTTTTCATCAGTTTACATCAGTCAGTTTACATCCATTTTTCATCTGTTTACATTATTTTTTTTACATCCTTTACCTATGCAAAAACGGACAGTATGTCCATTTACATCAGATTACATTTGTTTTCATCCATTTATATCCATTTTTTGTCCGTTTTTTTTTTTGCAGAAGAAAAATAGGGTCTTTTCACACGGGCGTTTCATTTTTTTCTTCAGTTCAGTGACATTTTTTCCAAGCAAAAATGGATCAGTTCACATCAGTTTTTCATAAGTTTATGTCATTTTCATTCGTTTTTCATCAGTTTACATCCGTCTTTTTACATCCTTTACCTATGCAAAAATGGACCGTATGTCCATTTACATGCGTTTGCATTTGTTTTTCATCTGTTTACATCCATTTTTTGTTCATTTTTTTTTAACAGAAGAAAAATAGGATCCTTTCACACAAGAAAAAATGCTCAGTTCACATCAGTTTTTCATCAGTTTACGTCATTTTTTCATCAGTTTACATCCATTTTTCATCTGTTTTTCATCAGTTTATATTGTGTTTTTACAACCTTTACCTATGCAAAAACGGACAGTATGTCCATTTACATCCAATTACATTTGTTTTCATCCGTTTATATCAATTTTTTGTCCGTTTTTCTTTTTACAGAAGAACAATAGGGTCCTTTCACATGGGTGTTTCATTTTTTTCATCAGTTCAGTGACATTTTTTCCAAGCAAATTGGATCAGTTCACATCCGTTTTTCATCAGTTTAGATCCATTTTCATCAGTTTATGTCTGTTTTTTTACATCCTTTACCAATGCAAAAATGGACCATATATCCGTTTACATCCGTTTTCGTCTGTTCTGGGTTTCTTTACGGAAGAAAAATAGGGTTTTATTCCGTTCAAAAAAAAAACGGATGTCAACGAATGCAGATATTTAAGGATGTAAACAGATGATCATTCCATAGTCCATAGAATTACATGGGTGTCCGTTTTTTATCTGAAAATGGCCAGAGGAAAAACAGACATATGGAACACCAGTGTGAAAGAGCCCCTACTCTCTCTCTTCTTGTGCAGGGTGGTCTTTTCTCTGCCCCCTACTTTAGTTTTCTGCAGGCAAGCTGTAAAGGGTGGAGCCTGCTGGGTCCCCACAGTGATAATGCCATTGCTAGTTTTATATGGTAATATCTGCATTTGAAAAGGTGGTGCACACAAACTGGATTTATTTCCTTTGTGAATATTGCAAAAAAAAATTTCATTCAAAGTTTTGTGCCAAGTTCAGCCTAAAACATACTGGAGAAAATGTGCAAAAGTGAGATAATGTTAGAACACTCCTTTTGGCAATATCACAGCCTCCAAACATTTCTTGTTAGCTTGCTAAAAGCCCTTTTGTCATTCTTTATGGATTTTCCTTCTCTTTCCTGCAGAACACTTGTAGTCTGGAAATGTTGTTATGGTTTCCTG
The DNA here is from genome assembly GCF_062004578.1 of Staurois parvus. Lineage (NCBI taxonomy): Eukaryota > Metazoa > Chordata > Amphibia > Anura > Ranidae > Staurois > Staurois parvus. The sequence goes on from NW_028318218.1 coordinate 364,113, forward strand.
CACGCACATCATGTATGAGAGCACACTGCAAATATTCAACAATGTGCACAGAGCTACAGTCTCTTTTTTTGTCCCATTAGGGAGACTTCCCTTAACTTCCTGTCCCATAGCCATTAAAATCTCTACAAAATAAGAAAAAAATCCCTGCTTACATTGGCAAGCCCTATCCTTCCTCTCACAATGGAGGAAGGAGAGTATGGATAATCAACACATTTCAATAAATGGAGTATTTATGAATGAAGGCAGCACCATATTTCATTAATTTTAATGGGGAATTATGTTTTTAACCCTTTCACCACCCTCCTCTCCTTTCATCTCCTTTCCATCCTGCCTCTATGGTGCCTGTTAACTACATAATTATTAAAATATAATCTAGTATTACCAAGTTCTCTGATTTAACTACCTCAATGCTAGCATGTTTGTTCATTTCCAAAAAATAGTTGCAAAAAATCAGATTATCTTGGGGTGTCTGCTTTCCAAAAAGGGATTAATTCAGGGGTGTTCGTAATGTCCTGGCATTATTATGTGATATGTTTAAAAAACAACAGTGTTATTTTTTTTTCTAAATTGTTTTCCTTTAAAAATGATGTAATTATTAAAGTTTTTTGGGTGGAGTATGTAACATGGTCCAGCAGCTGCAGCCTCTAAACCAACCCCCCGTCCCCGCTCCTACCCGTGACAGCGGGTGGGGGTGCAATGATTTTACAGGCTGCCAAGAAATATCTATCAGTTAATCCTTAGGTTTTTTCACCATTCCTACATATACCCTCATTGACCTCATCATGGCCTTAAGATTTTCCTTTTGCTGCTTGAAAATTGAATACTTAGATGCAGACTTACCTTCTGGATGTGCTCAAAAATTAAAGGATTCTGAACTGCAGTTATTTTTTATGTTACCACTTGCCCTTAACTCCTGAGTGGTCACTTTTTGGCCCAATAAACATTCCAGGTATTAACATTTTTAATAAACTGCAAACAATTGTTCACCATCTTATCTCTCCTGGCAAAGAAAGCCACCTTACATAAGTGGATCTACCCTGATCCCCCCACCATCTCATTGTTTGTAGATAAGCTGTATGTTTTCCATATGGAATGGGTGGAGGCCTCTTTACATAAGGAAACACGAGTCCACAAACTCTTTTTTTTTATAATACATTATTTAGAGAAAAATATGGCACTATGACAGCATTAATATCACTTAACACTCGTATAATTACATTATAAACACCAAATGTTAGTAGTAACAACATGTATTCCTACCCTTCAACACCTGCTCAAAGCAGTGTACATTTGTGCACTGGCAAAATATTTGCTATCAAGGTCATCATTTCCAGCAATTGAAAAAAAAAGAAAAAAAGAACAAAAAAAAGAGAAAAAAATAAATAAGGAAAATAAAAAGAAAAGGAGAAAGCATCCAGAAAGTGATATCAACTCACCATCACCTCTAAGTGGATGAGGGTGTTTGTTATATCCTAGAATCCGAGAAACTGAATTAACCAAGCATGGCTTCCAATAGGTAGATGACAGAGCGTGTTATCTCATAAAGGACAGTAGTTGTGAAGAAACAAAAAACTCAACCCATGGAGTCCAAATTTTCCTGAACTTGGCATATTGTCATTAGTTATAGTTAGTAACTTCTCCATGCACATGATATAATAGACTTCCTTTGAGGGAATTGCTGAAGATTTCCAAAGTCTGGGATCAGGGCTCTTCCTGCCAGTAACAAGAGTTTAAATACTTCCTTTTTAATTGATATAATTAATCCTAAAATCATAGAAAGAATAGCTATCTCCGGAATCGAGTCCACAAATTCTTTGATGTCTGGGAATCTTGTATTCAAACCTTACCTACTGAAACCCAACAATTCATAATATGATGTTTCCAATACACTCAACGGTACAAAATCAGACTATTAACTTATGGCCCACCAATGGATCCTTTACATCAGTGTTTCTCAACCTTTTTTTCAGTCAACGCACCCACAGAAAATCCAATATTAGAGGTGATTTATTCTTAAAAAGAAAATACATCTTTGCACACTGGTACTGACTAGTATTACAGTGTTTCTCTTCTCCCTCACTCAGCTAACATGACCCCAGTGCTGACAGAGAGGGGCGCAGGAGGGGCACACCAGGATGCTGTGCAGGCGCCTGACATCCGTATTATCAACCAATGATGTCATCAGTTGTTAGGATGCCAGCAGCAGGCCTGGACAGAGCCCAAGGTTGTAATGCTACACAAAATCTTATGACTTTGTGTAACAACAAAAGGAGGATTGATCCACCTGTTGGGCTTCTTGACAATCTTGGAGCAGTTTAGAGCAATTTTTAGGCATTTTGCCAAGACACCGCTGACAAACCCAGAAGGAACTCTAGGGGCCCATGGCACTCTGGCTGAACATGGCTGCTTTACCTCATACCAAAATTGCACAATATATTCCATTATCAAAGGCCTTGGCCAGTTGCTGGATAATAGACCTACTGCCATCCTTCCAACGTGTACTGTTTAATATTCATTCCTAGACCCAATACAGCTAATCTAAGTATAAACTATATTATTACAATGAATATTGTTATTCTTTTATTGTTAAATTGGCAAAATGATGCAGCTGTCCTCATTGTCAATGGCATCCTCACATCATAATACAAAATAATTTCTATTTACCTCAAAAACCTATTAATGTGGGTACAGTTGCATGACAGAGTAATTTTCATTCAAACTATCACAGCACTGAAAACTGAAATGGCCTGGTAATGACGGGGTATATATACTGTTGGCACTCAAGTGGTTAAAAAAGAAACATTTAGTCCACAATACAGGAAGACTGTTCCATGTTTTGTCCTCTTAGAAACTCAGCAAATACCTAGAAATACTTGTTGACCTGCAAGATACCCAGTAAGCTCCTAACTCCCGCTATGTGCTGACAACCCAGAGGTTTTGCTGCCATGAAATCCTAAGAAGTGCTATCAGCCCTACATGTAGGATTAAGGAACTCCACCTATCCCTGCTCCTCTCTACCACACTCTACATGCATACTGCACATTGATTACTTCCCCAGCAAAACATTGTTGCTGTCTTGTCTCCTATGATCCTACCCACTACACCGAGTTTAGGGAAAGAACTCTTGGAAGATGTAGTTCTGGAAGCTTGCGTACATCAATACAAGCTAAACTCCCAGCAGCTGCCTCTGCAAGAATTTTTACAAGGAAAAGGTAAAACAAATCTGAGCGTGAAATAGTGGGGAAAGGGAAGGTTTGGGGTTAAATTTTGGTAATGCCTGGACATACCATATAAGAAGTAAAATAGAACTTGTAAAATGTGTTTATTGTTAGCATAACCTTTATTCTACAGTTGGGGCAGTTTTCTCTGTCAGTTTTATTTGTATTATCTTTTATGGAGGAGGCAGCAACTTTCTCTCCTGTTAAGTGAAGATAAGAAACTCAGTGAAATGCAGTAGGATACGATCTTACAGACTGTATCAATGTGACAAATGGTAGTCAATGATACATTTTTCTATGCAGTATTTGAAGAAGCAATAGTACAGCCTTTCTTAAACATTTCAAAAATGAGAAGCCCCAAAATAGTTTTCAGGTCTTAGAAAACCCCCATTATAATTATTGGATATGCAGCTCATGGTTCATTAGCATTATGAACAGGTTGAAGGGACTTTTAAAGATGAAATTTAGCTCTTTTTTTCTGGATCCTGTATAAATCTTATGTGAAGGGATACCTATCCTCTTCCTGTCTCTGAATGTCTGGCACTATGGTGGTTAAATAGATTTGGGCTCTGGGTTGAGCTGCTGTGAAAATGTTGCTCCTGGGACCCATCCCCTCCTCAACTGAGAAAAGTTATTTAATTGCTAAGGCTGTCCATAGATGGATCAAAATTTGATCCATCTATGGACAGACTGGTTGTACTGAAGTCAGTCCATTGATTGACATCACTACAACCAGCTTGCTGTTTTTTTGTTTGTTTTTTGTGATCACTGCCGGCGGCTCTAGCCGCCAGCAGTGATCATTGTATTCAGCTAGAGGGGAAGGATGCCCACCAGCAGAACAAATTTTGTTTCATTGTAGATGCACCTTTCCATAGCTCCTGAAGAAGTGACTGAGAGTCGCGAAACATGTAGAGCCCTTGTTCAGCTGAGGTTGTACTAGCTCTGTACTATGACAATATACCCGTGTTCAATCAATTACAAGATCATCTCAACCATTGGTGATCCATTTTTGGTACCAATTAGGTTATATGGTCATTTAGGAGTGGTAGGATCTCAACATTGAGTTGCAATTTTTTGTTGTTGCTAATTGTGGTACTTATTTAGTATCATATTTTAGAAATAATTGTTGATTGTTGAAACGTATGTGATTTGTCAATAGAGTATGGAGATTTTATACAAAAGTGATGTCTAAGTACCTATAAAGTCCATCCAGCTCTATTACAATCTTGATAGTCTTTCCAGGATGTAGCACAATGCATGAGTTTTTATCCATAGTACCACCCTAATACCTCTAATCTATAACATATTTATGTATTTCAGGTACTTATATAGCGCTGTCAATTTACACAGCACTTTACACATATATATATTGAACATTCACATCAGTCCCTAACCCTCAAGGGGTGTACAATCTAAGGTCCCTAACTCACATTCATACATACACATATTAGGGCCAATTTAGACAGGATCCAGTTAACCTACCAGCATGTCTTTGGAGTGTGAGACTGGAGCACCCGGAGGAAACCCACACAAGCACAGGGAGAACATGCAAACTCCATGCAGGAGGCGCCATGGTCAGGAATCAAACCCATGACCCATTTACTGCAAGGCAGACATGCTAACCACTAATCCACTGTGCTGCCCATATAACACTTCCATTGAGATATTATTGGTTGGCTTCACATATACTTTAACTTATCTAAAGGTATTGTTATAAGTAATTAATGTGTCTCTTTAGGTTTACCTCTCTTTTCTGGTAGTACTATAAAATTTCTATCAATGTTCATTAATTTTGTTCACAGAATCCCTACTACCACAGCCAACACCTCCACTGGAACATTTGCAGTTTTTTTTAACATATTATACAAATGCTAAAAAAAAAGTATTATGTAACATGAACACATATAACACTTACATGAGATATTATTGGTTGGCTTCACATATACTGTAACTTATTAAAATATATCATTGTAAGTAATGAATGTGTCTGTTTAAGTTTACCTCTCTTTTCTGGTAGTACTATATGGTTTCTATCTGTGTTCATTCATTTTGTTCACAGAATCCCTACTGCCACACCTCCACTGGAACATTTGCTGCAAAGGCTATGTTATGTTTAGGTCTAATGATTTTCTCTTGTATTTTCATACATAGAATGTTATGTTTATAGGATAAATTGGGCAATTTGTGTTCATTGTAACACCTGCTGAAAAATAGCAGGCTATTTCATACATACAAAGAGAAGTCACAGCATGCTTAAACCATTAGCTGGCAACACAATAAATCACATATTTTATTTATAATGGACACTACAGAATTTGGTAGCTACAACAATCATGGTGGTGAAAACTTCCACACATCAAACAACTATTAGAACAAAAAATGTATTTGTTAAAAAATAAATTGCTGTACTTTGATAGAGGAAGGTGAAGAAGAACATGACTGTGCTCAGATCATGTTTAGCAGCGAAACAATGCCCTAATTATGGGTCATAACAAATCTGCGCAGCCGCATCTCTGTGTTCAAATGCCACTCTATTGTATTGTGCGCGCTCTGATGATACATCAAACACGGCAGTTTACAATTAGTTCTTTGGAAATGTTTCAACCACTTTTACAAAAAAAAAAAAAAGTTTGGAAAATGTTTTGTTTTTATCTTTACAATTAATGGCCCAAAAAACAAAATAATAGTGTGGTTTAATGAATGACAAAAGCTTTGAAGGATGTCAGAACTCAGAAATGAAAGGAAACATATTAAATATTAAGGTTTAACGCCGAACTCCAATATGAATTTCTGACAAATAGTTAAAAAAAAGATCCTTTAATCAAGTTAGGTTATCATTAAAATTAATTATGGGTGCTTCTAAAGGTGACTAGTATTAGTACTTGAATCTGTCCATATATTAGCTTCCTGTAAACCTCTGTAAAGCAACATTAGTACCTTAGAGCGACTCTTGCTTTTTATAAAACCTGGAAAAGCAGCCCTCACTACAAAGAAAGCAATTAATGTTTACTGGCACCAAAGCCTGCATTGCCAAACTCCTCTGAGTTAAAGAACGAAGCTTGCTCGAAGATCTTCTGTATTCAAGATAGCTGAGATTGTTGGATGCTGATATCCCCTGCTGTGCTCTGCAATTTCCTCCACTGGTCCTTACGTCACTAGACAGGGGCTGGCCGAAGGAACCACAACTCACAAGGAGGACCAGGCATTCCCAAACACCCAGAATCATGTCCAATGATGAAGATTGTCGCTCTTCAACCCAGGGTAGTTTGGCTGTATGGGCAATAGGAAATGTAACATTTAAAGTGGATGTAAAGGATCAACATTTATTTTTTAAATATAAGAAACATGTTATACTTACCTGCACTGTGCAATGGTTTTGCACAGAGCAGCTCTGATTCTCCTCTTCTCGCGTTGCCCGCTTGCTCTCCTGGCCCCCCACCAAGTGCCCCCATTGTATGGGGGCACTCTTGTTGGCTTGCTGCCAATGGCTCCCACTGCTGTCTATGAGCCAATGGGGGAGAGAGCTGAGAGAGCCTTCGCTCTTGTGCACATTACTGGATCAAGATCGCGCTCAGATAAGTTTAAAGGGGGACTGGGGGGACTGCACTCTGAAGGTTTTTGCACCTTAATACAAAAAATACATTAAGTTAAAAATCCTTCAGCCTTTACAACCACTTTAATTACTTTCTTTGTGGCTAGGACTGCAACAGTGGCACAGTATAAATAAAGCATATTTTATTTCAGACAGAGTAAGAAATGTATCATTTATTTTTCTGTCTGTGTTCTGTTGGGTAGATTTCCTTTACTCCCTTTCTCGGAGACACAACATGAAATAAGAAATTCAGTCTTCCCAAATTGCTCTCACTTTGGTGTCCCCAATAAAAAAACAGGTGTCCCCAGTGAAATATTTGCCCTTGCCATCCATTCTCGTGGCAGCCATAAATTGTGAATTCCCATCACCTTCTGCACCATTGACAGTAGTCCCCCAGACAAATACTATGGATAATCTTCCCAATAGGGACACAGACATCAATAAAAATCTGATAGAGTTCCTAACCCTTGCCTAATCTATCTGAATAAAAAAACGTTTTGTATTTAGATATATTTCAATGATTACATACAGTAGGTAGATGGCCTAAATTACTGGAAATTTCTCCAAAAACGATTAATTTACTGTGTAACTTACCTCTGGAATCCCTGGTCACTGTTCTCTCAGCCCTGGTACGAGGCTGTTACTGTCAGCACGACCATCTTAAATAGCAGGCTGGAAAAATTTGAAAATTTCAAAGAAAATCATTCATACATAATACATTTCAAATACCTGTCACACGACTGTGGGTCTCCTTAGTGTTACGTTGAAATACTGGTGTAACTACGGGGTCATACTATGGGTACAATGGTATTAATACACTGCGCCACATCCAATAGATTAGTGCATAACCATACATAAATTTAATACAAATTATGGACTTTTTAGGCACAAAAACACATCTTCATAAAACGGTAATGATTTTATTCAATGCAATTTAAACGTTTTTTAACCACTTGAGCTCAGGAAGATTTATCCCTTCATTACCAGGCCAATTTTTACTATAGGGCACTGCTCTACTTTAACTGGTAATTGAACGGTCATGCAAATCTGTACCCAAACAAAATTTATATCATTTTCCACATAAGTATAGTCTTCTTTTGGCGGTATTTGATCGCCACTGGGTTTTTTTGCGAATAAACTAAAAAAGACTGAACATTTTGAAAAAACGTATATTTTTTACTTTCTGCTATAAAACATATCCAATAAAATTTTCTTTTAAAAAATTCTTCATACATTTTGGCCAAAATGTATTCTTCCACGTCTTTGATAAAAAAAAAAACCCAATAAGTGTATATTAAGTGATTTGCGTGAAGGTTATAGCATCTACAAACTATGGTATATATGCTGAAATTTTTATTTATGTATTTATTTAGTTATTTATGTATGTTTTATTCTACTACTGGCAGTAATCAGTGACTTATAATGGGACTGTGATAGTGCAGTGGGCAAAATTACACTAATTGACACTAGACTAACCAACTGCCACTGACATCACCAGTGACACTAAGGCCTCATGCACACTGGGCATTTTTGAAGCCACTTTTAGGGGTGTCAGACATTTTTGTACAACTTTCAGTTGGCCCTCCATGTTATTCTATGTGTCCATGCACACAAAGACTTTTAGAAGCTTGTAGTAGCAGTAACGTTTACCAGCAGGAAAAAACCCAGGGCCAGTGCATCCAGGAACAACACTGTATTAGCAGAAAAAAAGCATGATGCGCATAAACACGGCTAAACACATCTGTTAATTAATTTCAATGGCAAGAATAAATTATTATTCTGGCCAATAAAATTAATTAACACCCAAGCACCTGACACTTGGAAATGCGCCTAAACGCTTGTAAAGCGTTAGACAATTTGACAAGCGTCAGGGTTTTTTTCTGCCAAAACGCTGCTGCCAAGAGGAGGAGCGTTTGTGCATGAGGCCTAATGCAGTGATCATGGCTAATATTATACACTGTCACTGTACTAATGACACTGGTTGGAAAGGGGTTAACATCTAGTGCAATCAGAGGGTTAAATGTGTGCCTACCAATGTGTAATTCATGTTTTATGTGCTGCTTTTACTACAAAATCTTTTTGTTTCTTATCCCTGCAAAGCATTGTTCCTTTGGTACAGAGGCCAGTATTGAATGTCAACACCGGGCTCAGGGCTGTGGTTGGACACAGCCAATCAGCAGGTCCCAGCCATGAATCATTGGCTGGAACTTGCTGACAGACTCCTGCATTGTACAATCACAGCGGGTGTCAGCAGGAGGTGCGCATGTGTGCGCCCTAAGCCAGGAAGGAGGCAGCAACGTACCAGTAAATGCCTTTGCCTGCACAGGCCCGCCCGTTTACAGTACATTGCCAACCAAATTATAAAGTATTGCACCCCATGGGTATGATTGACCCCAGATCAATATTCATAACCAAATGTATTATATCATAGTTATATATATGAAGAGTCGAGGAATTCCATAAATAAGGAGTGCCTGGCTCAACATGTTTCATGACTAAGCACTTCTTCAGGAGATTTTTTGAAGATATCTGATTAAAATAAAAACATAAGATCAATACATAGTTAGTGATACTATCATATATAGAGATTTAGATCCTATTGTGTAAACTTACAAAAGTTAAAAGCATAAAATCACAAGTTGTAATCATAGTATTACATGTTTTATGGATAGGAATAGTGTTAGAGATTAGTAGAATTAGTATTGTATATAGCATAGTGTTAGGGTTATGCTTAATTGATTCCCTTTTTTGCTTTACCTCCTATCACTTTTGCAAAAGTAAGGGCTCATTATTTTGCTCTGCCCCTAATTATTGCTTTGGGGAACATTTCTAAGTTAATTAATATTTTGGGATGTTTCCAGTATTTTGCCCCTTGCCCATGGGTGCATGCTAAAATCATGGTAACCTTCAATGTGATAACATCAGAAGTCTAATGACATCACTGTGCTGGAGTGGGTGATGATATAAATGCATTTAATAGTAGCAGGGCAGAGGAGCAGCACTAGTCAATAAAAGGTGCATTTGATGTTTTGCACTGTATGCAATTTATTCATTGACAAATGTATGAATTGTAGCTAAATACCTTGGGAGATCGGATACAAAGAGACAATGTAAATGACTTATTGGGATGGTGCAACAGAAAGGCTATAATATAGTAAGAAAGGAAAGGATATGGTATCTTAAGATTAGCAAAGGGAGATATACAAAAATGGGGTAACATATGAGAGCCATCTCCACTAGTCTGCAGATTTAAACCCAAACCAAAAAAATAGGATATATCATGGGATTGTAAAGTAATATAAATACAAGTTATGTTTTACTGTGTTTGGATAGAGACACTGTAATGATGAGGTGTGTTAAAGGAGAAGTACAGCCAACACTTGTTTGGCTGTACTTCTGTGGATCACACGAGTGCAGTTCATTCTGCCAACAGAGGGATAAAGTCTGCTCTCAGCTGACATCACTCAGCCAGTCCAGGCTGGTAGAAGATTCCAAAATCCACCTAGATGTCTGGACTAGCACCTGACTCAGCCTCTCAATGATCCACTGAGAGGCTGAGCCAGCCTCTCTCTTCCCCTCCACAGCCCAGTGTTCCAGGGAGCGCAGGAGGGGGCAGACCAGAGAGCCGGTGACTGACAGACACGGCTCTCTGCTCAGAGCTGCAGGGAGAACTGAGCGATCAGCTGTGTCTGATAGCTCAGTTCTTACCCTTAGAGCTGGCAGGGGACAGGTGCAGCATCTGATCAATGCTGCACCCACCTAGGAAAGTAGGATTTGAAAAAAGAATAAACCCCATACTTCTATTTTAATGACAATTACAAAAAACTGGAAGTGAAATACCTGAGAGAACCAAAGATCTTTTCATGTAATAATCAAGACTCATCAGAAGAATATATTTATTTATTATTACAGGTACTTACAGTATATAGAACCTACAATTTACGCAGTGCTTTACATATATATTGTACATTCACATCAGTCCCTGCCCTCAAGGAACGTACAGTCTAAGGTCCCTAACTCACATTCATATTTAGAAAGGATCCAATTAACATACCAGCATGTCTTTGGAGTGTAGAAACCCATGCAAACACAGGGAGAACATGCAAACTTCAGACCGTTAGTGTCATGGTTGGGATTTGAATCAAGGACCCTAGTGCTGCCATGCAGAAGTTTTCATCTGCCGCTGTGAGTAGCAGTTGAGAACAGTCTGAGAGTTTCGATATGTTCCAGTGATGACCTTATACAAACCTGAAACAGCTGTCTGTTAATTAGAATGAATGTCTCTATTATACTAGACTGCATCCCTGCAATGTAGCATTATAGACCCATATAGACCTTGTGTTATGTTTATTTACACAGTAATCTTTGATCTTTAAGGATTTTATCTAAGCCGGCATAGCTGAAATTGCCATGTCAAATACACACGGTCTCTTTAACCGCTTCCAAAATTCCAGAACTGACATCTGTTGTAATGGCATACCCTGATAAGCGTTAATTCACTGTAATCTTGTCACTGAAAGAACTATTGGCAGTACTGAAAAATCTTTCAACAAATCATTAGGATTAATGTGTGCTTCTATGAAGTAATTGTTATTTTTGATCTTACTCTGATATAAAATCGATTTGTTTGACAAGCAAGTCACATTGTTGAGACTCTCAGTTTGGATAGAGGAGTTTGGAAAAAAGTAAAAGTGGTACGACTTCCAACACAACACAAAGTATTTACATGGGCACAGATGTCATTCAAAAGCATGACAGGTCTGTGGATAACAGCATTCAACATCCTGTCCTAGGCTGTCACTCACAGTCAGTATAGCAGGGGTAATCCAAAATTAAAGGAATAGCCGGCACTCCTTTAAAGGATAAGTTTACCTTTCATAACATGTTACACCCATATTCATTCATGATTCATGGTGTAACATGTTATGATCCACCCCCCCCCCCCCCCCCCCCGATTTCCATTGCGACAGCTTACAGAGGATCTTCTCCTCCCCTCTAGCTGTCACAATTTTAAAAGAACGCGGCTGCGTCACCCATTCACTGTATTCTGTGAGTGGGAAAACTTTGCGGCTGTCGGCTTTTAGTTCTCAATAAACTACCGCAGTGCTCCACAGCACCATTGTAGTTCATTGAGCCTTCCTATCAGTGAGTAGCTACTTGCCCATATGGGATGTACAAGCAAGCAGATATATTGACAGGTCAGGGGAAGACCTGCATGGCACCAGTGTTCTGCTGATCGCTGGTACAATGCTTTAGAGGCTCCAGAAACAAAAAATAATAAATGCACATTTTTTTTACCTGCAAAAAAATGTGCATTTATTATTTTTCGTTAAAAGGTGAATTTATCCTTTCAACTCTGTACAGTATGTGAATACTGGCAGTTACGTATATCAGACTAATGTCCAAGCTACCAGAATATAGATGTAATCTAGAAAAATTCATACTTGGTCAATATTTCACTGGGACTGGAATAGAAATAGCTTTTGTGCTCTTGACAAACAAATTCCAGCTGTCATTTTCATACTGTATTGCCAGTAAAAGACGAACAAAAGTATATGTTTGCTATAGGCAACACAGTCACTTATAGAACGATATGAATAAAATCTATGAACAGTTTTGAAGGTTTATTTTTCAGAAGAAAGTCGTTACATATAATAAAATAAAGTTTAGGGAAGAGATCAGAAGGACTGTGAAGGTCTGACATTGATTGCCAAAACCTCACATCGTAACAGAAACACAAGCATTAAGATAGTTGCCATGTAGGCTCTCCCTAAACATCTTTCATACCAACTCATTAAGAATTTGCGCAAGCCAAATGACAAGAAACATTATATTCTGATACTATTAAGCACCCCACCTTAAAGTGTTATTAAAGTAAAAAAATGTTTTTAATTAACAAACATGTTATATGCACCTGCTCTCTGCAATGATATTGCACAGAGGGGCCCCAGTCCTTCTCTTCTCGGGTCCCCTGCTTGCCTCCATAGACTTACATAGCGGGACATATCCCCACCTCCCACTTCTTCCTCACTGCACTTGATTGACAGTAGCAGGAGCCAATGGCTCCTGTTGCTGCTTGAGTCCCTGTGTGAAGAGGAAGAGGGAGGAGAATAGATGCAACCATGTACAGCTCTGGATCTATTCTCCCCTCTCTTCCTCTTTACACTGGCAGAGAAATAGAATTTTTTTTTTTACCTTAATGCAAGGAATGAAAATGCCTCGATGTAAAATATTAGGAGATTGTCTGTTCAAGACTGCACAAGGTCTTCCGAGGACTAACAACACATTTCAAGGACTGCAAAGTAAAAAAATAACATTCTAGGAAGAAAATCTGTTATAGAAAGAATCCTAACATTAGTATACAAGCACTTCCTATTATCATTTTACCATTAGTAAAGAATATGTCATTTGTTTTTATTTATCAGAATACTTTTGATGTGCACGGTCTACTTGTTTTATTTTCCTTTTTTGGTTCAAGAGGGTTGAAAAGGGTTTTCTCCACTGCTATGCATCAAACATTTAGGGCCAGTTCACACAGAACATGCAAGTTCATGGTGGAACATGGAAAGAGTGGTGTAAGCACTTGTTTTTCAGAATGCACTGCACCAAACTACATGGTACTGTGGTACTATGCAATTTGGTGCCTGCAAACGCAAATGCATTTTGGATACCATTAACAATTCATAGACACCTGCATGTGGATAGCAAAGGCAGTGCATCTCCCTTTGGAGACGTGCATGGAACGTGCCTTTCCCACACCATGATTTGGTGTGAACCACCCTCCAAACATTTGAGCTGGGACCAATTCTGTAATAGAAAGGCTGATCAGACAAAAAATCCTCACACTACTCCCAAACTCCTACAGTAAAAATGTTTGGGAGCTGCTATCACTAACGTGTAGTCACACCACATCAATTCATACAATATATGTACGAAAATAGTGAAGCACCCTACCTGTTGAGGTTGTGGACAGGTGTCTTTTATACTGATAACAAGTTCAAACAGGTGCCATTGATACAGGTAATGAGTGCAGGACAGAGGAGCCTCTTAAAGAAGAAGGTACAGGTCTGTGAGAGCCAGAAATCTTGCTTGTTTGTAGGTGACCAAATACTTATTTTCCACCATAATTTGCAAATAAATTCTTTCCAAATCAGCCAACGTGATTGTCTGGATTTTTTTTCTCATTTTGTCTCTCATACTTGCGGTCTACCTATAATGCCAATTACAGGCCTCTCTCATCTTTTTAAGTGGGAGAACTTGCACAATTGGTGGCTGACTAAATACTTTTTTGCCCCACTGTATGAGGGGCGTTCAAGGCAAACCGAGACGCTCAGCTGTAGTAAGACATCTGGATGGTGTAAACGTTTCATAGACGGCCGTACGTCCATCAGTGACATTCCCAGCCCACAGCAATCATTCCTGTGAACATTCTGTACATGGAACACCTGATCCTGGATAAACGATACATAACTTGTGGAATTGAACAAAAGACATTGAACAAGAGATGAGACCGGTGAACACAATGATGATGATATAAATAAATAAAATATTCCCAGTGAATCAATATGCATCACCGCAGTGCATGGATGAACCTCATCACTATGATAGGAGACCTAATTTTGTTTTAGGAGGTCGTTTCCACATATAAACCCTTCACAAGCAGATCTTCCTCCCAGGGCTCAAAGGACGATAAACCTTCCAAATAAAGATCTTCCTCCAGATTAGGGGCGTTCTTAGGCAGGTGCGGGGGGTGCGTGCCACACCAGGTGACACCTATGGCACAGGGTGATGCCGGACCCGCTCCACGAAAAGGTAAGTTTTAAATCAAGCCGATGATCCCCGCAGAATGGATCGGATCTGTAGAATAAGCATAATGGGTCAGAGTCCGATCCATTATGCTCCCCAATCCGCAGATCTGATCCATCTTGCGGGGATCGTTGGCTTGCTTTAAAATGTACCTTTTTGTGGAGCTTGTGGAAAGATCAGTTAACCCTGTATAGGTTGCAAGCCGACGTTCCCCTCAGGATGGATCAGATCTGCGGATTGGGGAGGATATGGATCGGACTCCAATCCATTATGCTCAATCCACAGATCTGATCCATCCTGCGGGGATTGTCGGAGGGGGTGTCACCAAGTGTTCCGGCACCGGGTCACACCAACCCTAGGGATGCCCCTGCTCCAGATACTAAAGGCAATATGTAAGTACAAAGGAAACTCTATAATGCAAAACTGTCCCACTTTTATTAAAATAAAATCTCACTCACATAGTATCTAAGAGTAAATGCATTACACAGATATTGATCCACAGATGTTAGCAGGTAATGGGAATCCACAATGGCATAATAGGCCCATCCAGCATGATAACATAAATAAACTCTGTCCATCTGACGCGTTACGTCCCTCCAGACTTCATCAAAGGTCAGACATATAGGGGTTTATTTACTAAAGCTGGACACTGCAAAATCAGGCTCACTTCTGAATAGAAACCAATCAGCTTCCAAGTTTTATTGCCAAAGCTTAATTGAACAAGTTGAGGTTAGAAGCTGATTGGTTTCTATGCAGAAGTGAGCCTGATTTTGCACTCTCCAGCTTTAGTAAATAAACCCCATATTAACAGATGTGTATGTTTATAGGTAGGCTTGCTTTTCCTTTTTAATTTGCTCTCCTTGCTTCATTTTTTGATAGATGACCAAGCATGATATTTGGAGATGCTTCCTCTTTATTATCTAAAGGGAAATAATAGGAGGATGAATCTAAACCCTGTAAATGAAATCACATTTCTTGATTCTGTTGTTGCAAGAGTACCCAGCATCCCTTTAATGTGCAAACACATCTGCCATTATTAAATAGTCCAGCCTTGTTATAAAGTTAAGCTCTGTATTGACTGAATATCCATTCAACAGCTAGAACTCATATAATAATTCATATCCAAAGGATATCTGCTGTATGAGTAAAGTAAATACAGGCAGTCAATAACTGCTCCCTAGATTATATTTTAGTTAATTCATGCTGGCAAAGGTCATGGGAGTTTGATTGAAAAAAAGAGGAGTGATAGTAATAAAGAAGAAAGCAATGGACTTGAAGGAGAAACTGTTGGTGAAAACAACACAAATACATTCTAAAAAATTGCAAATATCTCCCTCTACAGCCTTCCCCAATGTGCTACCCAGATGCAATAAAAGATGATGGAAACCTTGAATTACTTATGTTTGCTTCAGAAAATGCAGCTTCATGATCCCTTGATGTCTGTTGATGCCTACACATTTTGTAATGTGATCTCTGCTGAAGGGAAGGGCCAGAATTCAGATTGGCTGGATCTCCCCTTAAAGTGGTTGTAAACCCTTACATGTACCTAGTGAAGTGACTGGGATCAGGTGATATACAGACAGGAAAAAAATCCTCCTACATAAGTTGTACAGCCGTTTAAAATCTTTTATGAGCTTTCAGAGGCAAGGGATGGGGATCTGACATCCCCCACTGCACAGCTCAGAGAGGAGAGCTAAGTAAATTGTACTTGTTTGCTCGCAGCACTCTCACCTCTACAGGCTCCTAAAGCACACATTTTACACAGCATTTCTGAGCTCAAGTAGACAGGAGGTGGGGATCTGATGTCACACAGCAGAGAGCAGGAGGTTGGGTGTAACCTGAGACCTGAGTGGAACGGATGGACACAAAACCCCATCCACAGTCTTATGCACAGCTGAGGATGTCAATGACAGGCTGTGTGCTGGATAGCCCCTGTCCCACCCCATTCGAGTTTGTTTACCCTGTCAGAAAAGATTCATGCAGATAGCACGGGAACAAGGCTGCAGACAAAAATCACCCTCTGTAATTTGGATTGTGTCAAGTTTTGTTCATTTTTCATATAAGAGGTTTACAATCACTTTAAGCAGAGACAATGCCACCAAAGACCTAGGCATTCGACTATGTGACTGGTTGGCTCTCCAAGCAGCAAAGGTCATTCTGTTGTCTCTAATATTTTTTAGAAGTCAGTGTGCATGATTACGTTGACAATTAGTCTGCTTTGACCAAACATGCTAAACTTGATTTTGTGTTTAATTTGCCACTTTTAAAATGTTTCTATAGCCTACTGAAAACATAATTAAATTATACGAGTTAGTTAATATTGATATCATAGTAAGCGTTTCTTTTAATGAGGTTAAAATGAGTTTAAGTTCATATATGAAAAAAAGACTGAATTGATTTTCAGCTTCTATTGGAAACAATGACCATTTATTTCTGGAGTGAAGTGCACTAATATTCCTTAACTCCCATGAGTATGAATATATGTATTAGCCTAAACATCAGTGATATGTTCTAGCGATTTCCCCAAAATTGGCAATTTCGCCTGAAGCAAGCAATTAAGAATAACGATTACAAGCCAATCCATTTTTATATTCTCTCTCTTATTTTGCATAAAATTATATTAACATTTTTGAACATGATCGTCAGAAATGACATCGGAGGTTCTGCAAAGCAGCGTAGCTAAAATTTTAAACACTTGTTATTACAGAAATAATAGGAAGGATATAGGCTTGATTTGCTCAATCAAAAGTAATTGAGAAATTATGTGCAGTAATAACGTTTAAGTAGAAAAAAAAAAGTTAATAAGATATATATTTTTCAGCATAATTCGGATTACCTCGAGTGCTTCGTATGAAAATTGGCAGTAGAAATTGTGCACCCCTCGTTGTTGGGAAAACTATATAACCTTGGGCTTTGTCACGGAGTAACCTTTGTCTTAGTATTTATATGTTTCTACACCTTTGGCAAGTGGACTGTGATTGTACAGCCTTGGAATGTTCCACGCTGTGACTGTAATGAATTTGGAATCTTATTAAGCTAATGCAACGAAGATAGGAAATAAATGTGAAAAATTTAAGGTACATCCAAACCCTAACTAGATAACATTTTGTTTGCAAAAGTATCAAGTATACAGTTGTCATGGCTTTTTTTTTCCATAAAATAGTGTTTTCACCTTTTTTGAAGTGCTGCTGCTAATCCCCTCCAGCTTCTTTTAACCACTTTCTGTCTACATGCATTCAGTAAAGAGTCAGCCGTACAGCATTGCCCTGGACTGACTTTCCTTTAGTGACAATGGTAGACCATACTTGTACAATAAGTGTTAGCATGGCAAGTTTTCAACATGAAACAATGCCTCCTACCAAAGCCACTGGAGGGTAGACCCAGAGGACTCTTTGAATACTTTTGGACATACACCATAGTCTCGGGGATCATGCCTCCCAGCAAAAGTTCCTCGGGTCCCATCAGTTCAGCATCAAGGGCTGGGAACAGAGGGGACTATTTTCTAATTGTCGGGAGCAGGCAGAATAATTCTCTGTGCTCCTGACAATTAAATTAAAGATCCAGGCCCCTTCTTCTATATTAGTCTGCTGGGGCAGGCAGATTACTTCCTTAGGAACCACTGACAGTGGGTAGCTGACATATATAGAAGCAGTACAAATTCCACTTCTATATAGAATGTTTAACTGCTGCAAAACAGGGGGCTAAACAGGCGTTCATCTGAATGCCCAAACAGCCAGAGTTTGGTATGAACCTAGTTTCATCCCTACTCATGGGGGAACGGAGGGGGATGTCAAGCAGGCTGTATGGGGCCCCACGATTTCTAATGGCAGCTCTGCCTCCTCTGCCAGTTAAAATGGATTTATAACTTCAGTGTCCTTGCTGTCAGTTTACCAAGTAAAGCCAAGTTTTTAGCCTCTTTGTCTTTAAAATATACCATTTTGTTATTCTTGTTCAATATGTGCAAAACAGTCTGTTGATCCTGCCAGGAATCCAGTATTAGGGTGACAACACTGCTTCCCCATACAATGAGTGAGTATTGTCACCCTGGTACTGGCAGGGATATCCAGGTGAAAATAGTCACAACATCTAAGGACTGCTAAGCTGCAATATATTATGTTTTTGATCTTTGGTGTAAATACACTTTAATTAATTACAAGAACATAGGCAGGCTTAGAACCTACATCTAAAGCTCATACTCATCCTTCAACTATATGGGTCCAATAGAAAAGGATAAATTAATATAAACAAGCTGATGTACATCCTAATCTGGTACTGTATTATTTAAAGATTTAGGATCTTGAATTCATATAGCAGTTCACTTGTGTCACTTTTAAATCTTTCAGTGGAGAACATGTCATAGGGTTCCATTAAAATCCATCAAGGATCTCTGCAAATCAACAAAATTCTTATAACAAACATTCCATGTTGAATGGCCATACTGAGAGCATTGTCTGAAGACTCATCCAATTCTGCTGATACCGAAAAACTATCTGGAACTGCAATTATAGTGATATACAGCTTAGAAAGTCTGTTGTTTTGCAGACTGATCATTCCACAATGTGTCCACATCAGTGCTAGATAATCATTAAGGACACATATTCACAATGAGACAAAACTGGGACAGTTCTGAAGCAGCAGCTGAAAGGCAATAAAGGAGATAGTACCAATGTTCAAAATATAAGCTATTGCTCTGAAATCTATGTTGGGCTGTAAAGGGTTAATTTGTCATACATGACCACCTTTGCCTTGTGCAAGATGGTACTTTACTCTTTGTGCCTCATACCATTCATAAACTTCAGTCTTTGCAAAATTCACTGAGCTAAAGACATGACTACCAAAAATGCCCATCTGTTGGCAGACAATTGAAAACGCCACACTTGTTGAAAAACTGATGTAATGTACACAACTGCTTTGTTTAGTATTATTAAATTACATTTATACAAGTGCTGTACTGAAAGTAATGTAAAAGTGGGCATAATGTATTTATTAACCTACATAGGTTGTTAATAGTTAACATGTTGGTGGAGTAACTCTTCTTCTTTTTCATTGCAGGTAAATAATGGATTCTAAGCAGAAGCAGTGTGCCAACATTGAGTTCTTAATGAAGGAGAAGTGCAGGCTGTCTGACATCCACAGAAGGTTACAGAATGTTTACGGAGATGACACCATTTAAACTTCTTCCTCCATCTGTGCACATCTGGTGTCATCTTTGTAAACACTCTGTAGCTTTCTGTGGATGCTGGACAGCCTGCCCCTCTTCATCAAAAACTCAAACTCAAACTTGTTGCTTCTGTTTGGAATCCTTTATTCACAATGCAAAAGAAGAAGAAAATGTAGGCAGGTTGTAAGTTAATTAGTTAGGCGTCGCCCCAGACGGGAGGGTAAGGGTTAATGCCTTTCTAGGTTCTGTAGTTCACTCTGAATCCTGCCCATTGGTTCTGTGATATAAAAGAGGGTCTGGAGAAGGGGGGATAGAAGAGGAGAGAGAGGGGAGCCCAGTGATTTTGAAGGAGAAAGGAAGGAGCACCCCAGAGCCCTGGGATTGTTGAGAGAGAACTTGAAGCTAAATATCTGAGATTTGTCATGATGTAGGAGATGATTGGGACCTGGGGTTCACACCAAAGACACCAGTCACTAATGGAACTTTATTCACATGGACTCTACCTGTGCAGGTATGCCAGGGTAGTACTTGAAGCCTAAGTTAGGATTAGGGAGTTAGGAAAAAGACTGTTTTTATCTGTAGGACTGTGTAATATTTTGCTATTTCATTAGTAAAGCATTGAAACTTTGCCTTCTGCCTGGTCTGAAGTCATTCAAGGAGTGTAATGCAAGTAACTGGCAAATTGCTATAGTTTTGGGTCACTAGCACAGGGGGTATAAACAGCCTGCACATTAAGAGTCATCCTAGTGCAAGTTATACATGTGGTTCCCATGAGCAATGAAGGCACAGTTAGCAAACAGCCTGTCAGAAACGCGTGCCCGTTATAGGTGGAATTGCATCTAGCTGCGAGGGAGATGTTGTCTACACTCTCTATGCCACATTCCCTCTCCCACAGAAACCAGAGTGGAACTGCAGCACAGAAGTCCCCATCCTGTACAGTGGCAACTTTT
Source organism: Staurois parvus (assembly GCF_062004578.1). Taxonomy (NCBI): domain Eukaryota; kingdom Metazoa; phylum Chordata; class Amphibia; order Anura; family Ranidae; genus Staurois; species Staurois parvus. The sequence continues at coordinate 384,840 of NW_028318218.1, forward strand.
CAGAGCCATGCAGGGCCCCTTCAGCAGGCAAGTGACGGAGGGGCCCTGCGTGGCTCTGAAACATTGCCGCTGTTGATATTATGCAACCACTAAATAAAGCTTCAGACCCGTTTGAGGATTCCTTGATGTACTGGTGACAATTTTCTTTCTGGATTGTTTGCGGTTCCCAGCCCGTGGTCACTACAGCACCCAAACACCATTTACAGCCACTTGCAGGAATGTGTACGTTTGGAAAACTACATTTTGATTTCCATTCTGTACAGGGGTATGGAAGTTCAAGAGTTATAGTCAAGTGCACATTGAAACCCTTGCTATGTGCACAATGGGGTTCCATGCCACTACTGGGATCGGTAATGGGAAAACGCTGGACAAGTGGCTATGATTTGTGTTCAGCACAACCCGCCTAATCCCAAGCTAAAATGGGAAGATGTACATTGTCATGGGGACCTGAGAGTCAACTAGAGGACAGCTGTTGCACAAATATACATGGTGTGCATCCATCTTAAAAAAGTGGAGGCCCGTCTTAAGGTCAAGTATTCCCTCACAGCGGCCTCAGGGTTGTCCCAGGACATTGATAAAATGGCACAAGACTAAAGGTACTCCATATGTGTGTCAAAAGGGATCCTGTTACAGGTGCCTAGCATAGCTCAGAAGAACCCATCCCGGGTGTAGTCCTTGCAATGAGTTAATGGGGAACATGGAGGAAGGTCCAACGTCCATTACCCATCTACCCCAGTGCCAACAAAGAGTTGCTATAGAGGAAGCGTTTCTCTAACAACCTGTGAAATTTGAATGACCCATGCAGACCATATATATATATATATATATATATATATATAAACAATAGAAAAAAAACAATATTTGCCTTAAGCTGATAAGTTGCAGTTCAGTCGTCAGTTTTTCATACGTATTACCAAAGACTCAGGTTTTGGCCAATTTAGTAGGAATCAGCTGAAATTGAGCCTTATGTGAACATTAGCTTGAAAATATCACAAGTTTAAATGAGTACATTGTATTTTACAAATTCTCTTATATCTTTGTAAACTTATCAGTGGTGACTGATCAATATGTGGCTATCTCTAACTATGTAAAATATCTTTCTAAAAAAAGTTATTTGAAGAGAATTTTGAGCTGTGTATAGCCTTGTTGTACCACCCATTTTGGATGGAACGTTCTCAACTGAACAGTGACTGCATCCTATCAGATGGAGTCAGTATTTGGGTATTCAAGCAGCTGCAGCTGTTGCAGCCATTTGGATATGATAGCCAGCAGCAGGGATTCCTCCATCCACACTGTTTAGTGGATATGGATAGCCTTGGACCTTGGTTTCCTGCATATTTACCTAAGCAAAGCAATGGTGATTTTACTTAGTCCTTTCCCATATCCTTTTGAGAAAGCTGAGTATCCCATATCTCATGTTCTTACACTACTGCACTGGGCTGAGCTGTTCAATTGCTCGACAGATTGACGTGTGTATAACCAAGGCGCCCATACATGGATCGAAATTCATCCAGTCCAGGGGCGGACTGACCATTTGGAAACTCGGGCCCTGTCCAAGGGCCCGGGGTCAGTAGGGGGCCCCATGAGATGCCCCTGGTACCTTTTTCATAGGCTTTTTTGAGTTTGGGCAAGGACACAGGGGCCCCATGATCCCCTATTGCCCAGGGGCCCCATGAGTTGTCAGTCTGCCCCTGGTCCAGTCCCTGCTGAGCTGGTCAAATTTTGATCCATGTGTAGTCTGCTTTAGTCACCTAGGCTCAAAAAGATATTATCCATAAAGTTCATCCTTTCATATACTCTAGTGGTTTGGGGTCACAGGTGGATAAACAGCCTACCCTGGGTCTGAGTATCTATAAGGAAGAAAATAATTATAACTTTGAATATCATTAGCTTTAGGAAAACTACCATTTTTCCCCCTATTCAGTTGGAATTAAAGACAGACCCTTCCATTTAGCAGTTTTAGAAAATGTGAGTTAGACCCACATCATTACCTACAGAGCAGGCAGGTGAAGCTTTGTTAAAATCTGAGCAATGGATATAGTATGTATTTTAACTGTGTATGTAGTTAGCTTGGAGCTCTAATAATAAATGTGAGCAATTACAGAACTGCATTTTGACTTTTTTCCATATCACCTTTCTTTTTGGGGTTTTCTGTTTTCATTTTTTTTTTCTCCTTCTTATGCCGCAACTGAACAGTTGATGATTTGCCTCCCTAAATTAGGTAAAAATAATAACCCAAGAACCTTTCTAGTTTACACATTTTTTATAGTAGTCGATTTTTATCACAAGCCCTATGATCAAGATCGTTACAAAAAAGGCAGTCAAAGGACGAGCTCATTAAATACTTGGAGGTTATGTAAGGCAACGTGTCACAAGGGGTAGAGATTAAAGGCTTGACAACATCTTTCTTTGTTTTCTATGCAATCAAGAGAAATATGAGTTAGATGGAAACACAGAGAACATTAAATCTATGCTCAATGTGCAAAGAGAAAAATAAAAGTGTTTTTCGTTCTTTGTACATGTTCTCTTTGTGTGTCATATTAAGGTATCAAGTTTGAGTGAAAGACAGCACTGGACTGGTGCCTCTGGAGACAGCATAGCGGCAAGTTACTGTGTGGAGGGTATAGAGAAAATTGCTTCCAATGGGAAGTTATATCCCAATTATATGTGTTGGGGTCTAGGGCTACTACTGCTCTGAGAAGGACAATTACGTTACCGCAGGGAACACTTCGGTGATGGGAGAGGAGTGCAGGAAATCCAAAAAAAGTCTCACTTGATGAATGTTATAGCTGTTTATTGAAGATAAAAGTAAATTGGTAGAGCCAACAGGTTTCAGCGGAATTGCCTCCCCCTTCTTCAGGACTAGTATATAGAAAGAAAGATACTGGTAAAACCCAAAGCCAGTTCATAGGATTTGTACAAAGTGCAAAGAAAAAATATTTGTTGTTAAACATAGTTTCAAGATAAAGTGGAATCCTAATTTAGTCTCTAAAACCATAATGCAAATGGCATATACAATGAAAACATATCCACATTGAATTCTAAATTATATGAAAAACTATAAATAAGTAAAAAGCAAAAAAAAAAACCAAAAAACAAAAAAAATGATCTTCAAGTAAAGAACAGATAAAAAGTCATCAGTAAGAAATAATAAAAGCAATGTACATGTATCCTAAATAATAAGACCCGTCCAAACCAGTTAAACATTATTATTTAGCACTTACATTATTTATTGTAATACATTGTTAGCGTTCTACAGTATGACTATGAATGAAGTACAGTATAAAGTTAATAACTTTTAATAACGATGTTTCACTAAATATCAGTAGAATGTGGAACATTTGTGCTGCTAGTGATTTGCAGAAGAAAGGGAAAAATCAGTTTTAGTATATCCATATTGTGTATCCAACCCTTTTCTTATGAGTGTATCCAATCCAACCCTGAAACGTTGTGATAATTAAAACTCAACTCCAGGCCAGCAGTTTCATGACTAAGGAAGTACATAAATATAAGTTGTTTCGCGTGCCAAAATTGTTTTAACTTTGTTTAGCCAGTCCAGGTACTCCTGCCAGACAACAAAGCCAGGTCTATGGTCTTGCTTTTCTTCACTGTAGCTACACAATACAGATTGGACACCAACCCTTTTCCTGCCTAATTATTAATCAATGAAGAAGTATCATCACAATAATGAGGTTAATAGTCTGCACTCTTTTTGGCATACAGGCTTGATAGAGTGGTGAAGGGTACAACCCTCTGTCAAGTTTGCATTACAGTCCCATTGGGGAGGTTCACAATTCTATTTGTACTCCTGATCATTGTAATGTAAGCGTTGTACCCAGATCAATAGATAAAAGGTCATCTTCAAATGTGGACACCTTTTCCGGGGGAAGACTCACTAAAAGGGGCTTTCCCTTCACTTTGAGAATTTCCATAAACTATCTGTTGCATCTCTAATGGAAACTTTCTCCCATGGTACACAGACAGCAAAAATAACCTGACAGAGGGTTTAACACTTTCTGAATCTATATAAAATAAAATAGCTATACGTACACTTTAATATAACACTCATAATACTGGTAAAACCCACTGGACCATGGTTAGCAATGCAAGGTCCTTGGCCAGCTTGGCCTGGATGCAGTCAACTGACTTAAAAATTCAAAAAAGCATACGTGGGGAAAACCTAACAGGGTCCCTACAGATGATTTAAAAATATATTGAGTTATTTTGAAAGCATTCATTAATTAAGTGGTTACCTTGCATTTATTTTCTTGTTTTTACCCTCTAGTGGGTACATTTTTCAGGGACATTTGGAGGGGTGACAAGATGAAAAACTATTATGCTTGCTCTGCCTTTCTAGCATTAGTTTAATATTTGCCCCATGTACATGTCTACCTAAAGAAAGCCTGTCATCAATAACCAAATAAACATAGTTACAGTATATTATAGCAGACACCACAAAATGCTGGTACCTACTAGTCCCTTGGGCAATCAGCACCCAGCATACCTCAGAAATCCAAAGACCAAAAATGTTCACAAAATGAAAACATCAACCTCAAAGACGTGTCTATCCCCTAAAGTTCAAAGTGAGTGCCTTAGGATTCCATAGAACACAACTAAATTCTAATACAGATATGGAGTGATATGCTGCATGTTATACCCTAGATATGCCAGTTTGTCCTACTTTTCCTGTAACAGGTTCCCTGTAACAACATAAACATTACAGTGTGTTAGTTTGTTATTGTTTAAAACAACACATTACAACCTAGATGCACAAGTCCCTGTATGTGGTCAGCAGAGTCCTTCACCTTTTCTCTCCACCATTTGAGAACCACAATTAATTGGCCTGTAAAATGCCAGCATGGATGAAGTGTATGACAGCATTCTATCTGGCATGTTAGGCAACAGACTCCAATATAGACCAAACTACAATATGTTCCTGTATTTCATTCTGCTCTGCTTCATCAAGCTATCTGTTTCTTTGTTTTGTGATTGAATAAATGCTAAATTTAAGCAGGCATATTATTAACATGCCTAATTCAAGTCTGACAAATGCTTTTAGGTACAAATAGCAATTACACGAAGACAGATATCAGAAAGAGAGTAATCAGTGGTCCATAACCCTTGTAAATGACTTGGCTTTCTTGGTGGGAAGTGTATAGCGTGATACCGTTCATAACTGACATTTATTGGTTCATTCTGTTTTCTGACTTCCTTTGTATAGAATGTAATGTCATAATGAATAGCCTGATCAGGAAACTGTCATAATTACTTCCGAAAAGACTTTGCAATCTTGTTTATAGAAATTGTACCTATAAGAACTGTGAAAATAAATGACTTTTTCATAACTGTCAAACATAAATGCTTTGGAAAATAACTTCCTGTTATGTTGGTAACCTGTCATTCATGGAATTTGCCAGAAAGGTGTGGTTGATTTACTAGAATTATCTCTATTCTAGTCACTGCTAATGAGCCCCCCAAAAAGCAGGCTATGGAAATTCTGGGCTTTATGATGTGCAAAAGAAATGAGATGCTTGCACTGCAGATCCTCCAGTACAGTTTCCTCTCCAGCAAGTACTCAGGAGAACAGTGAGCAACACAGTACACATCACCAAATCTCACTCCCAATTTGGTGTGATTTGCTGTGAGAGGCAGTAGTGCAAATGTACAGCTATGAGGCTAAAGATCAGGAGTGCCTAGGCACAGTCACATGCCACTGGGTGCACTGCTATTTTTTGGCAGGAATTCAGGACAAAAGGTAAATAAATCTGGGCACTTCTTAGGCACAATATTCATTTCTAAAAACTACACTATAACAGAAAATCTTTTTTAAAGCAGAACTGGATTTCAGTGGGTGGGGGTGAGCTCTCCCCATACTGTGCTAGTAGGGCATGCGCACCTCTCAGTGTGCCCTACTCCAGCCATGACAGTCACTGCTCCATTCCACACCACTGCTTTTTGCCCCACTACTTTTTCAGGTCCTGTTATGTCCTCTTTTGGCCATTTTATGGCCACTGATGATGCACGTAAGAGTTACATCGTCCCTAGCACCAATCTCACACGCGTGCTGCAATGTACATAAAAAAGGAAAAATGCAAGTAGCAATTGCAACATTTTTCTAGCTCCTTGCAGTTTTTTACTACTGGACTTAAAGCGTTGTTACAGTTACACTGAAAAAAAATAAAAGTCAGCAGCTACAAAAACTGTAGCTGTTGACTTTTAAAAAACATCCATTCACCTGTCCCTCAATCCTGCGGTGTCCTCCCCGCAGCCCGTTTCACCGGCTGTCCGGTGTTCCCGCCACCGGCATCTTCAGTGTGGGCACCCAGCTGTGACAGCTTGCGGCTTCATAGCTGGGTGCCCACTGCGCATGCACGGGTAGCGCTGCGCCTTCTGACTGGTCTCGTAGTCTTCTGGGACCTGTCATGTGTCCCAGAAGACTATGGGAAGGGAGGGGTGGAGAACAACTTCTGCTTCCTATCGCCTAGGCGAACGGGAGCGGGTACCTGTCAATTTCAGGTACCCGCTCCCCAAAGGTGCCAATCCTTAATGGGGAACTGGGGACCTGTCTTTAAAGCAGAACTTCCCCTTTTGGGTGGGGCTCTGCTTTAAGTTCTGCTTTAACCTCCCTGGAGGTATTCCCGAGTGTAGCTCAGGGTAGAGTTTCAGCACCACAAGCGGTAACCCCGAGCTACACTTGGGAATACCTTGCAGCTCCGGGATCTGTTCTTCTCTTAACTTGTCCTGCGCTCCCGCACTGTCCCTCCAGCAGTGTCCCTGGCCATGTCCTCTGGCCGATGCCGGCATCCGTCTTCTGGGTTCCGTTCCCTGCGACATCAGGACGTACGGGGACGGAACGGCGGGAATTTAAAAAATGTGAAAAAGTGACATTCACTAAATACACTAAAATCACATAGTAAAACATTACTGTATCAAACCATTTCACATACATTTTGTCCCGAGTGATTTGTCCTGTGCCCTGCCGCATTTTTACTGTTCTTTCTGCCTGGAAACTGAGAAATGTCCATGGTGTCCAAAAAGTGTCCCTTTGGGTCAAAAGCGGTTTTAGACCGGCTAGAGAACAGCGATAGTAAATTAGAACGACTTGCAGAATTGAGTGATAATGATTCGTGGGGAAAACGATTTTGTGACTTTGCTCAGTGATGTGCGAACTTGGCGCTCTATTTCAAATTTCAGTATTTTTGGTTTGATTATATTATTGAATTAAATTTATTATTATTATAATATTATTTTTTATGATAATTGATTAAATTATAATTTATGATTTCGTGTTTCAAGTTTTATTATACCCGGGATGTTTACTAGACTCTTGTTCGGACAGCTTTCAGTGAGTTATTCCAAAAAATTACAGGCCTACAATAAACAAAATACATATTTCCATGCAAAAAAAAGTACCGCTTTGAGCACAGAAATACTGACATAATCATACCGCTAGGGAGACTATGATAAAGTTAAGATAAAAAATAAAGTTTGCTTAGTGCCCAAAACCAATAAGACCAACACAAAATACAAATGCTGAAATAATACAACAATCTACTGCACAATAGGTAGATTATTTCATTTAAGATAAGGTTACCATATTTTAAAAAAGAAATACAGGGACACCATGATCATGCTCAAACAACTACGCCCTCATTTGGATCCACACCCACAAAACCAAACCTACATTTGCTAAACTGAAAAAATGGCCAAAAGGGAACTGTTCTGGCATGCCCAGTGCAAGGAACACCTTGATCTTGCCCACATTACCACACCTTAATTTCTAGCCACACCTACAAAACCACACCCACATTTGTTAGACTGAACAAAATGGCCAAAAGGGAACTGTTCTGGCATGCCCAGTGCAAGGGACACCCTGATTATGCCCACACTACCACACCTTCATTTCTAGCCACACCTACAAAACCACACCCACATTTGTTAAACTGAAAAAATGACCAAAAGGGAAATGTTCCAACATGCCCAGCGAAAGGGACACCCTGATCATGCCAACAAAACCACACTTTCATTTCTAGTCACACCTACAAAACCACACCCCCATATGTTAAACTGAACAAAATGGCGAAAAGGGAATTGTTGCGTCATGTGTAGCGTCGGGTAGAATAAATCTGCAGTGCACAGGCTCCAACTCACACTACAAGCACCAATCCCATTCTAAAATAGCACAGGCTGCAGCTGTCCTTACGTGCATGGCAGTATGGAAAGCCATGAACATACAAGGCGTTCTGCTAGAGCCATTTTAGAACGAACCACTAATCCTGCCTTGCACAGCCTGGCTGGAGCGGTGTGCTTGTGCATGGTGGTATGAATGATGACGCATGCACAGAGAGCTCTGCTGGTGCCATTTTTTAAACGACAAACAGAAAAACTGCGGGGGGGTGCTCATTTCCTGGCGACAGATTCCCCTACGATGGGACATTCCCCAGGAAATGGGGACAAATGGTAAACTTTCTTTAAGATTATGGAAAAAAAGTAAAGTAACACCACTGCAAAAACATAGGAAACAGTAGCAACATTTTTTGGTAGTAGCAGAAAAGTGGGTTGTGAAGTAAGGGTGTTATTAAATAATTCATGAGAACATCGCAATACACTTACAAGTATAAAAACAATTAGGGAATTTAAACTGATGTAGTCTGTTCATTTGCTATCCTTTGTTTTGAAATGACTTACAGAAGGAACACAAGTGACAGATGAGATTTAGCAGGAGGCAGTGAAGCTCCTAAATCTAAATTTTTATTTGTATTTGTATTTATGGTAATTTTATTCAGATTTTGTTTGGAGAGAATGAATGAAATATAAATATGAATATATTCAAGTTGCAGTATCTGCATTGTAGGGAGATGACGTGCACCGAAGAAAACAGCATTGTTTACACACTTTGAAGAAGTTGTACAGGCAAAATCTGAAAAACTTTAATAGGAGACTGTAGGTAGAGCTTTGTGTTTTGTCAGCGGTGTCTCCTAAATAGATGTAAACATCAGAGGAAAAAGGCACAAAGGCATAACATATAAACAATGGATTTTCATTCTATGTCAAGATTAAAAAAGTCACACAAAACAAATTCAACATCTTGCTTATGTATATAGTGATGGAAAACAAGGAATTCACATGTGAATTTCTGAAAGTTGTCAATTTGATCTAAGTAATTCCACAAACTGGACAACCAGCAGTATGTATGTCCTCTAAAAAGGTCAATGCTTACAATTGTTTATTTATTTGGCTGATATGGATATTGCAAATTTAATCCCTTCATGGCCGGAGGTCATAGGAGCCTAGGTGCCCAGAACAAATTTAGCAGCATCAGGATATGTTGGTTGACTTGAGAATACTGTATTTTCTTGAAACGTTTGCTCACATAAATGATATTTGCATTGTTTTATAGTGGTTGTAAACCCTTACATATATCAAGTAAAGTGACTAGCCTCAAGTGATGCACAGAGATGAAACAAATCCCCCTATATAGGTTGTACCTGTTTATTTGAAGCCCTCTCTCCTCTACAGTTTCCTCAAGTACACAGCATTTCTGAGCTGCAGGAGGCAGGTATCTGATGTCACACACAGCAGGGAGCTGAGTGTAATCTGAGATATGAGTGGAGTGAATGGACACACACTCCTACACAGTCTCATAGGGAGACATTCACATCTGATGCTGTCAATCACCTTCTATGTGCTGGAGAGGGAATGGGGACATCTCCCAGGATTACTTGGTGTCAGCATAGACTGTTGGGCGTGACTCATGCAGATAGCAGAGGAATGGAAGAGCAGAGAGAAAGGCAAATACATACTATGGAAAAATATGTTTTGTTCATTTTCATTTTCAGAGGTTTACAACCACTTTTGGGGAAATAATGGCTTTTATTTGGTTCAAAAATAGATTACTGATGTTTTAATTTTTAAGCAGACAAAAATGTTGGTTAATTTACACAATTTTTAATAAAAAATGTAAAAAAACATTTCAAGTTAATTATTCATGTTATCACATAATGACGGCGGCAGGTTTGTTTGTGAACAAACCACATGTGATCACCATGATTGGCTGTCACCATGATCATAAATTATTAGAATGTAAATTAAGGTTCACTCAGCATGGCGCACCGTGTTGGAGAAAATTAATGCACAAATTGTTGTTAGGAATAGGTTCATCTAATGTGTGTTTAACACATCTGTGTTTAATTCTGTGTTTAGTATCTATTTCTGGTGGAATTGCATTGGCAGGTCTGTGCAACTCCTGGCTTCAGAAATGGTTGTGTAGACCAGAAATGTTGCAATTTTGCTTGTAGTCATGGTACTGCTGTGTCATGTGAGCGCTGTTGTGCAGGGCCGTCTTAATGCACGGGCATACCTGAGCACTGCCCAGGGGCACCAACTGCATGGGGGCCCCTTGGTAATCTTGCATTACTTTGTATTTTCCAGCTTTCTCGAATTTGCTGGGACAGTCACACTTTTTGCTAAGGTGCCCCAGGATGGCCCAGGCAATGTCCTGGAACTTTTATTGTGCCCTCCTGATCCCAGTATTGCGCCCTCCTGATACCGGCCCATACTGAGCTCTTCTGCCTCCCTCCCTGTACTGTTTCCTTTGTGTTGATTAGTCTGTCCTATAGCAGAAATGCTGTTACAGGGTGGCACGGGTGTGCAAAATCACGTGTCTGGAGGGCAAGTGGTTAATTTATGGCATGTTTTCTTACTGTTCAAAATCAATTTTATTGAAAGTACTAATAAATATATGTTTAATTATATCAGCTATTTATACTTTAACTCTTGAGAGTATGTGTGTAAATTGGAGCAGGCTGGTAGGGGCCCCAATGCATTACTTTGCCCAGGGGCCCATGATGTTATTAAGACAGTCCTGCTGTTGTTATGGGATGTAACAACAGATTTTACAGATGTCACTATTGTTCAAAGTTAAAAAAAGCTATTAATTTATTCCTTTGCATTCACCTTTTTGTATGCAAGGGGATACAATGACAGACAGAAAAAGTGGTGTTTGCAGTCTGTTCGTTTGGATACTGGTCAATCCTTAACTGCTGAAAAAAACATGTTGGTTGCAGAGTTCAATAGCTCCTGCTGAATTTTATGCACACAACAGAATGTGTAAGGGGTGTGACTCCTTCCCCTTCTCCTCTTCCCCTCTTCTTTCTATGTTCTCTATTCAGAGTAGGTGTACAAAGCCCACTATGTCTCCTCCTTTGTGTCCACAGCTATCCCCCCAGGGTATCATTTGTGTCTGCATGGGTTACTGTATACATTCCATATACCATATATATATATATATATATATATATATATATATATTCTTCATTGTCTTAAGAAGCTGCGTTCACCTACACATGTGTGATAATTAATACTAGTGTACCACTAAATTACTGATGTATTTGTGAGGACAGACAAGCTAGGCTCATAGGATTATGACAAGATGTTGGGTAATAGTAATTGTAATAGGCCTTAAAGAGATATTGTGATGATGATGCTATGCAAAGTGTTTATTTGTGATGAACAAAAATGGCAAGAAATGTTAAATAAATTGTCAATAAAATTGATGTTTAATAAAAATACACTTATTCTGTATAGTGGACAACATATTGGGGTTGATTTACTAAAGTTGCGCCATGCAAGTGCAGTTGTATGTATTTTCCACAGAACTTAGTGAATGTGGTTAAGCTTCACTTTGTAAAGAATACCCAAGGAAGGAAAGTGTAAGATAAATAAAAAAAAAAAAAACAACCTTTATGCTTGCACCTGATTGGATGATGGAAATCAGCAGTTTCACCATTTTCAATTAGTTTCGGGGAAAATGAGTGCAGCGGCATTTGCACGGTGCACAGTCTAATTGCCTTTAGTAGATCAACCTCAGTGACTCCTCAGAAGTCCCCCATAAACTGTTTTTGTTGTATTGATATGATCATTTAGGACTACCAAATTATTTAATTAGCAAAAATTGATATACAACAGTTTAAAGATGTATAAACGTAAAACAATTCCGATGAAATTGAACTAAAGCCATTAAAGTTTCCTTTGAAAATACAATAAGACAATTGACCTTTAAAAAAAAACATTTTCTAAAATCTTTTATGTGTGTTGTTTGGGTTTTAAGTGTTAAGTGAAACAAAATCATGTTAAACAATTGCTCAGAGCCCACAAACAAGTCCATGTAAACATAATTAGCAGCTTCAAATATACATAGTACTTATGGCTCTGAAATGAAAGTCTATGAAGCTGGAGGTAATCCTGTGAATTCTCAGGCACTTGTTTGGTGCTTTGTCAAGGTTAATGGTAGTTGTAGTAGTTGAGATGTTGTTTGCCCTTCACACAGGATGCTCCATTTGTTAACAAGTTCTAGATCTCATTAACCCCTGGCAAAGATGCTCAGGGTAACAATACCCAGAAGAGAGTTTAGCATTTATAATTAACCCGTTCCACTAATGACTGCATTCTTTCTGAAGATGTGCTTGTGTAATCGTTGTTTGCCTGTTCGGAGGGGAAATGTTTGTGTATTCCTGCCTGATGAGCTGAAAGATGGTAATTGCACTCTAGCAAAGATGGTTTTATTGGTGCTAGTTACAATGCGGGTCTTTAGCTGTAAATATATATTGGAAGATATGAAATGAAACAGTATTTCTACTCCTGCTTTGAATTTTAATCCAGAGCTTCAATTACAAAACAATTTTATGGTTTTCTACAAGATGGACATTAGATTAAACTCATAACTTTAGAAAAGCCTGTGCATATGTAGATTAAAGAAGTATCATATTTCATGCTAAACCGTGTAGGCAAAAAAAAAAGCCAAACAGTGGCAGTTAAGGCCAAGGACAAAGAGAGGTCTTCTTGCCAAGGTGACCGATAGGCTTTGGATCATACTCCACTGCCGCCAAAACAGAAAATTTTTATATGCAGTTTCCTGCACTAAAATATCTTGTTCATCAACTTGTCTTATGCATATACAGTATGACCTTTTTTTAATTATGAATATCCTTTATTTTAAAAATGGCCTAAACAATGGATATTTTTCAAGATTCATGTTCCTATAAGTGTAAGTCACACTTGCACTTCGCAACTATTCTTATTAGTGTAAACCACCCTTGCACCATTTTGTATACTGTGTACACATATACAAAAAATTGTGAAGAAAAAAATTAATAGAAAATGATTATTACAAAAATAGTGCTACTGCCCCTTTAACCACTTCAATACGGGCACTTTCACCCCCTTCCTGCCCAGGCCAATTTTCAGCTTTCAGTGCTGTCGTACTTTGAATGACAATTGTGCAGTTATGCAACACTGTGCCCAAATGAAATTTTTTTCACACAAAGCTTTCTTTTGGTGGTATTTCATCACCGCTGGGTTTTTTATTTTTTGCTAAACAAACAAAAAAATGATGAGGCTGCACTGATGGGCACTAATAGGCTGCAATGATAGACTGCACTGATGAGGCTGCACTGATGGACACTGATAAGGCGGTATTGATGGCCACTGATGAGGCAGCACTGATGGCCACTTATGAGGCAGCACTGATGGCCACTGATGAGGCTGCACTGATAAAGCTGCACTGATGGGCAGTGATATGCTGCACTCATGGGGCTGCACTGTTGGACGCTGTTATGCTGCAATCATGGGGCTGCACTGATGGGCACTGATATGCTGCACTCATGGGGCTGCACTAATAATCAGGGCACTGATGATGATAAACGTCCCTGTCACAGGAAAGCCATTTATCGGCTTTCCTTTTATCAGAGCTGTGACAGCGATGAGGAAATGCCGATAACCGGCATTTGTTTACGTGTGATCAGCTGTGATTGAACACCGCTGATCGTATGGTAAAGAGCCAACGTCATTGTCACTTTACCCTGATCAGTGATGCACTGTGTCTGAGGGATACAGTTCACTGCTGCTCACCACGTTTCAAGCTCCCAGTGGTGCACAAGCACAGCAAGAATGGGTGGATGTCATCCCAAAATGAGAGCGGTTCCACCCAGTTGACATTGTACAATTGGCTGGGCGGTAACCAATTAATAATAAAACATACCAAACCAGTGTTTGAAATTCTAACCAAAATACACAGACATTAGGTAGCACTGCACATCCCTATACCTGTAGTGATTAAAATTAAATAAATATGTAATAAAATGTAAATCGCCTCAATTAACAACATAGACACAGAAAAGATATATACAGAATAAGATAAAAAGCAGTCCCAAAGAAAGTCCTCCACATCAGTGGATATTATCGATCACCAATAGTGTCCATATATGATCCACATCATTTTCTAATTTTCCCACTGTGCAGATTCAATGAGTCATCAAAAATAAATGTCTCACATCCAAGATGATCCTATTGTACTCTTGAGGATATGGTATCTTCTAAGATGCTTTCGTTCCAACAGTCACCCTTAAAAAAGAAAGGCTCCCAATAGTACAAAATCACTACACCTTCAAATTTTATTTAAACCATATGAAACACTCACAAAGACATTATAAAAAAAAGCCTTCAATAATAAAACCAGCCACCAGTGTTCCCGCTTTCCCTGCATGAGCTGGATTCTGGTTCTACGCTTGGTAATGCCCTAATGCACGTTTCATCTGTGTGGACTTCCAGATACATATTTACTAAGACACAGTCAAAAACAAAAAGGTAATATATTGTTACTTATTAATCCTTAAATCTTGTGGCTGCCTTAGTTTTCTTTATTTAGGCTTTTTTTCCCTTTTTTTTTTTGACCTGCATAAGAAAAGTTGATGAACAGAATATTTCAATGCAGGAAAGTCTTTTTTAAAGACTGCCGTTTTCTGGGCATCACTGTTATCTTTCACTGCCAGGTGCGTCATATAGCATGTTCCCCACTGGACACTGGTTCCTCCCCGACAGTCAATAGGCTGTAGAATAATGATATTGTACAGGAAGACTTTCCTACTTGTTGTTAAATATTTCTCTGAGCAGACTCAAACCGTTCCTCTGCTGCATAGTTTAACATGGGTCAGGAATTGTAGATGTGTACAGACAGATATCTACCAGAAAATAGCAGACAGGGAAATGTCTGCCAATTTATGGCCTCCCTAAATTTCAACCCAGCAGCACTTGAGTGCACCAATTTACTTTGTGAAGTCTTGTGGCTGCCTTCAACAGTTTTTAGTGTGCCAGAAACCCAAAGTCCTTCTAACGTAAGGGCTCTGCAGGCTAATATCCTAATGTCCTGGGATGCTTTTGTGCTTTGGAAGCCAGAGATACTGTAAAAGTCCTGCTTTATTCAATTGCAAACAATTTAAAAGGAATATATACAAACTTAACATTAAGCTAAATCTAGTGGACTTTCTGTAGTCATAAGTCTTGAATACCATTAGCAGTTTACTGATTGATTTTTTCATTTCTAAGTTGTTCTTTAAGGACTGTATGTTCATCATTTCTCTTTTTATATCTTGTGCAATGCTGAAGGATAAGTTTTCAGATACTTTACAGTGTTTCATAGCATCGTTTCATGCTGGGTTAAAGATTCTTGACATACTCAACATCCAGCTTAATGTAAAAGGACAAATTAATGGCATCTGGACTTCAAAAAATGCCAAAGGGCAGATGACTCCATAGCGTTTCAGCCTTATCTGTCTTTTTAGATGAAATCAAAGAAGTGTCTGTTGCTCAGAAAATGCAGTGATAATTAATAGTGAATCATTTGCCTCCACCTGCGAAGAGTAACCTTTTTGTGCAGGTAGCCATTTTGTGGAAACAGACATTTTTATGTCAAGCTGATACACAGATCATCAAATCAATATAAAACAAAGCAGATTTTTCTGATCTTAAAAATAGTCTATATATAGACAGCAACAGCTGAGCTGTTAAAATATAATTTTGTATCAGTTCTGCTCCAGGAAAGGTGATAACATGCAAACCAGCAGGTGTCCAAATCCCAAAGTGCCGTTGACTTGGATCCAATAAAATCTCTTAAACTTGACTTAGGGGACTTTGCAATTACAAGTATTCCATATACCGAAACTCAGGTTTACTTGGTTAACATGCTTCCTGTGAGGTGCTATATTCAAAAATAGGGAAGAGCAGAATAATTTTGTTGAAAACAAATTGAATGCTAAATTAACTATTTTTGTGTTGGTGAAATTTTACTTAATAGGAAACTTTAAGTTTCGCTCATTTACTTTTTTTTTTCTTTGCATGCAGTATTTTTGTTTTACTTTAGTTTACATATAGATAGCTAGAACAACCAAAAAGGGTTTAGAATTTTTTTTAATGTAAGAGCAGCAAATCTCGAATATGCAAGCTAGCTACAGCTATTGAGATTTTAGTTGTTTTGTGTAATCACAACATAGGATTGCAGGCCAGTTAGTTGCATATCATCTTACACATCAAGTCTATATCTCCACTTTGATTCCACTTACAAAAAGAAAAGTGGGAGTACAGCTATATAAACTTGCAATATATATAATAATAAAAGAGTGAGCGCTAATCCAAAAAAGCAGCTAAGCACTCTAAGCAACCAAAAAATACTTAAACAGAGTAATAACAACAAAAGTGCAGCGCTAGATGATGAAGTGTGAAAGAAAGTCCACTAAAGTCTATTCATAAAAACGTGCCCGATGACAAGTGGAAAATCAATGGTGGCGGTCTGTGAAGAAAAGCAGAAATGCGCACTCACCAGAAGACAGATGTAAGTAAGCGGTATGCATCAAAGCCCATAGATCCTCAGTCAAGGAGAGAAATGGTCTGGTCAAAGTGGGTTGATCTTCCCTTAAGGATGCAGAGCTAATCCAGAGCAGATCCAGGTAGCCAGAGGTCTCCTACAGCTGGAAGGACGGAAGGGGTCTCCTGCTTAAAGGGGGGGTCTTCCTCCTCTTGGTAAAGGCCTGAATTCTCAGTGAAGGACTCTGCAAAAAGTTACTCCTCTCAGGGAGTCAGGGAAGGACGCCCATAGTGTAGTATTCATAGAATCAATTTTATTAAGGACAGTAGTAACAACTTTCAAAAACATGTGTCATCCAGGTGTAAAGGTTGAACTAACCCTAGAAGATGAAATAATGGCCGCCGGGTCTCCATGTGGCTCCGGCGGCGTAGCATCTCGACGTCCAGCCTCCTCCTTACGCGTTACGAGGTATGGAACCAGTGAAATATCAACTTGCAAGACTGGAAAGTGGGAATACATCTGTGTTGGAATAGCTGATCGCTGATTGGCTAGTGGCCTCCCCACCTCAATCTGTATTGATAATGGTAAAAGTAAATAATCAAACTAAACAGCAATTAAAAAAAAAATATTCAGAGATCCAGTCCCATATCCCAATAATTTGGTTCCATACCCTTCAAGAGCTACAAATATCCCCAGTACAGAATCTCTAAATTGGTATTAAAAACTACTAACCACAAACAACAAGGAAATATGTGAAATTCACATGAGAAAAAAGTATGTCTGGAGAATTATTTCAATGGAAACATCCTGTCAGAGGGATAAGAAGGTCTAAAGATATAGACAGCTGAACGTATATGGAAATCTTTAAATTTCCTTTGAATGGTAGTAGAGCTATAGGCTAAACCTTTTTTTTTCTGCGTTTTGGATAGAGTAACAGAGGCTTATAACTCCGGTCAGATTTTTTTTTTGCCATCTGTGTCCCATTGGGGAGATTTACATTTACTTCCTGTACTATAGCCAAAACAAGAAGTGATAGGAAATCCCTGCAAATTAAGGGAATCCCTTGGGGACCCCCAGGTCACCAGAACTAGTGTCCCCATTGGAAGATTTCCCCTCTATTACTTTTCTGAGGACAACCCAAAATTTGGGATTTCATTCTTTCACTTTCAATAATAAGAGTAAAAAGGACAAATAGAGAGGGTGAATCTGCCTAACAGGGCCACAGACAGCAATTAAAACCTGACAGGTGTTCAAACCCACTCTATCCAAAACCAAAAAAAGTTTTCCTTTTAGTTTCTTTCCCTCCAGTGGATTTACCCCGCTTCCCGACCAGGCCATTTTTTGCGGTACGGCGCTGTGTTATTTTAACTCACAATTGAGCGGTCCTGCAACGCTGCACCCAAATTAAATTTATGTCCTTTTTTCCCACAAATAAAGCTTTCTTTTGGTGGGATTTGATCGCCTGTGCCTTTTTATTTTTTGCGCTATAAACCAAAAAAGACCGACAATTTTGAAATAAAAACTATATTTTTGACTTTTTGCTATAAAACATATCCAGTAAAAAAAATTTAAAAAATCTAATTTCATCATAAATTTAGGCCAAAATGTATTCTGCTACATGTCTGTGTTAAAAAAATCCCAATATGTGTAAATTCATTGGTTTACGTGAAAGTTCCGTCTATAAATGGCGGTTTATATACTGGAAATTTTGTTTATTTTTTTTTTATACTAGTAATGGCGGCGATCAGTGACTTATAGCGGGACTGCTGTGGGCATTCTGACACTGGGGGGAAACTGACTAACTTTCACTGACATCCCCAGTGACACTAATACAGTGATCAGTGCTAATAAAAAGCACTGACACTGTACTAATGACACTGTGCAAGAAGGGGTTAACATCTGGGGCGATCAAAGGGTTAACTGTGTGTTGTGTGTGCTTTATTGTGTAAGCACACTGTTTTGTATTGCACTGCTATGCAGAGCAATACAAAGCAGTGTGCTGCATCTGACAGGGGAGAGATCTGTATTATTTACATACAGACCTCTCCCCTGTCAGTGATACTCGGTGATTGCCAGGTGCCAGCAGGGAATCACTGGCCGGGATCTGGTGATCGACGGTTGAAGCTGCCAATGGTGGCGCGGGTAGGGCGTGTGTGCATGCCCTCTACCCGGAAATACAAAGTCTTGTTATATAAACGTGATTTTGCGCAGTCCTGCCGCCCTGTAGCAGTAGTTCTGCTATAGGGCGGTTGGGAAGCAGTTAAGTTCCTGATCACCATGAGGTTGATTTACTAAAGACAAATAGACTGTTTTGCAAGGGACTTTTCCTTAGCTTAGTGAATGAGGTGAAGCTCTGCTGACTTCCATCATTCATTAGTACAAGCAGAAATAGGGCTCGGTCACACTATCTGTGGTGAACTGCCTTTTTTCCACACTGAATAAATGCAGATAACTGTTAGGGGTCATAGAAAACAATTGTTTTCTAAGTGTCCCATTCACACCACAATGCTGTGGCACAAAAATAAAAAATGATCACTGAAAGTAACCCTTGTTTATAATTTTTATGAATTCCCCTAACGTGCTAAAGGTTTGTTTTAGAACTATTTTAATGCTTTAGAGAACATAATTAAATAAACTCCTATCAGTTGGTGGCACCCTGTCCATGTTTCAATGTGACTGATAACAGCCCAACACAACAGAGAAGAACAGAGAAGTCTCATTTTTATCAAAATACCAGCATCATGAAACACAAAACATCTGATAATGACCTGCCAATCCTGTAAAAAAAATTGTATTCATTTTTCTTCAAACTCTTTCCTATAATGTTGATTATGATGCGCAATTCTACTTTTTACACTGTTAAATTTTTTTTATATTTTTAGTTTATGAAGGGGAAGTATCAAAACATGTTGGCTTTAATCATAAAAATATATTATATATTTTAGGATCTCCATTCTATTCTTTGAGAGATCTGTAAATTAGGACTGGAATGGTTACCTTTATGAACCCCAATGTACATTGACCTTCTGAGCAATGCAACTCTTCCCCCAACAACTCTACCCAATGTCCCGATGTGTGCGTGGCAGGTGGAGACCGATCCCTCCACCCTCCTGGCTGCGTGGCTTCGCCCCCTCACTCCCAGGGGTTCCAGATACTGACCTTCCCTTTCTCATACCTGACAGCCAGGGGACATACAGTAAGAAACTCTCCCACCCTCTTCATAGCAGTACTGTGACTGAATAAAGGCACTAAGAGGCTGGATTTGGTTAACTTTCTTTTACTATATGCCTGAATTAATAACATGGCTCTTTTTTGGGTCACAGACCCCAACACATTTCAATCAACAGCAAGGAACATTGGGTTTTAGGCTCTGCTGGAGACAGTTTGGGGGAGATTTACTAAAGCTGGTTCACTCAGAATCTGGTGCAGCTGAACATGGTAGCCAATCAGCTTCTAACCTTAGCTTGTTCGGTTAAGCTTTGGCAATAAAACCTGGAAGCTGATTGGTTTTTATTCAGAAGCTAACCTGATTTTGCACTCTCCAGCTTTAGTAAATAAACCCCTTTGTGTCTTCTGCAGAATGATGCTCACTCCTTGTAGGCCTGCTACACCTCTCTTCATGGGATAGGGAGGGGAGGGACCAAGGGGTAGACCAACTCCTCAGAGTACTCCTCTGGGCTTGTAATGACCTTCTTCTCTCTCCTAGGGACCAGGATGAGGAGTCCTGGTGCACCCTGCGCTTCTCCCAAAGGAGGAAGAGCAGGAGCACAGCAACTGAATGTTGTTACGTAGTTAGTCTGGCTGAAAAAAGACAAAAGTCCATCCATTTCAACCACAGAAGTTATAACAAAAGTTATAATCCTATACCCACAGTTGATCCAGAGGAAGGCAAAAAACCCAGCAAATCATGATCCAATTTGCTCCTGCTGGTTTTCTCTTCTCCTTCCTCTTGTGCCTGGGCCACCTCCCTCCCTGGTCCTGCCTAAACTTCAACCTTCTACCAGGGGGAAGGGGCACCGTAAAGGAGAACTGCTCTACCACCTGCCTACAAGCTTGGTTATTTGAAGTGAACACAGGCTGGGTTGAAACTCATTAGATAAATCGGATCACAATGTTAACTCTGAGTGTTAAAACATCAATCAAATAGATTCACATCACATAGGTAATCTACAACTAAATTCTAATACTCAAAGTGTCTCTAAACCCAAAAAATAATTATTTATTTTTTAATTGAAGTGGCTGCATTAGTTTCTTTTTTAGGTTTATATTTCCTTTATTTTTATCTGGTGATCTGGCCAGTAAGTCTGTTATTTTCTGCTTTGTGTAACAGACCAGCTGTCTAGCAAAAGTGGCAGTTAGAAGGTTGAGGCAAGCCATTGCAATGGTCAGCTTTTATTAATTTATGTAAACCCTTTATCCCCAGATAAAAAAAAAAAACCCCATAACTGCATAAAAGGTGTTAGCCTAATTTATTTTTAATTTAATTTATTAGTTGAGCCGTCTAAATCTGCCAGTGCATCTAATACTACCCTCTCTGCAGATTAATAATGCTTTTGTCCAAAGGTGTCTCCACAGCTCCTCCAGTTAACTGGAGACACATGAAGACATAAAGTGTGTTACTGGCCAGATCACCAGGTTAAAATAAAGGAAAAATGCCTAAAAATTGAATGCAGTTACCACATTTAAGGATTGGTAATTTGTCATATATTATATATTTGATTTTTGGTTTAGATACGCTTTAATGTATCATTCCCTTGGGATGCGTTCCTCACATCTGTCTCATCAAAGCAAAACAACAATTTGATTTTGTGAATGGATAAATCAATCAGCAATTTACGCTTGGTGTGATTAAAATGACAATCCTTTTATACGCTGTAAATGCTGTGTGTTATTCTTGTGCAGAAGTCTCTTTCCATTAGCTTAAGAAAGAAAAATACCATCCTATGAATTGATATTTGCATTTAGAAAACATTTTCTGGATGCATGTGTGTGTCTTGCATTTTATATTTATAGTGCAGTCTTAGCATGTGCAGTATTAACATGGAACTAAATTCTCTCAGTCAACCTTAACCATTTTTAATCCTTCTGCTGCTAGCATTAGTACGTGGATAGGGAAGTATATTATATATTTACTTGTTTTAAATCTCTGCAGTTGATTCCTGGTTTCTGACCTTGGCCAAAATGATGTCATACATTCCAGCAGCCTTCATCTGCATTTTTTTCTCAACTAAGCACACCCTCCTGCCCAGGGGCGGACTGACAACTCATGGAGCCCCTGGGTAATAGGGGATCATGGGGCCCCTGTGTCCTTGCCCAAACTCAAAAAAGCCTATGGAAAAGGTACCAGGGGCATCTCATGGGGCCCCCTACTGACCCTGGGCCCTCGGGCAGTGCCCGAGTTTCCAAATGGTCAGTCCACTCCTGCTCCTGCTCCTGCCTGAGTGCATGAGCTAAGGGCAGATGGAATCTACATGGATTCCAGTTCTACATAAATCCACTGCCATTACTCAAGATGGCTGCTGCTAGAAATGCTAAGGGTATTTTTCAAAGTGATTTCTTGACAAAAGAACAGTTTGTAGTGCTCAGATACAATTTAAGTTACAATGAAAACATGTCACTCTGTTTGGCCAAGGAGGAGCGGTAGGGAAGTGAATGGGAGACCAGCAGCAGGATGTGAAATTCTGGACTTACCTAGACCTGTCTCTGGCCATGATCGAGGGCTGTGCATTTCAGAACAGCTTGTGATAAGTGTTATTTTGGCTCTACTATATGAGTCCAATTTATATTAATAAAGGATTTGTACACAATTTCCATAGTCTATATACACTCAATGGCTACTTTATTAGGTACACCTTGCTAGTATCGGGTTGAACCCCCTTTTGTCTTCAGACCTGCCTTAATTCTTCATGGCATAGATTCAACAAGGTTTTGGAAACATTCCTCGGAGATGTTGTTCCCTATTGATATAATAGCATGCTTTCTGTCAAGCCAGTCTGCCCATTCTCCTCTGACATCAGCAAGGCATTTTTGTCCACACAACTGCCAATCTCTGGATATTTTCTCTTTTTTTGGACCATTCTCTGTGAACCTTAGAGATGGTTGCGCGTGAAAATCTCAGTAGATCAGCACTTTTAGAAAAGCTCAGACCAGCCCGTCTGCCACCAATAACCATGGTTGTTCAAAGTCACCTAAATTCATGACATATATCATCTTGCACATTGTGGTATCATGACATGCACCTTATACATATCCAATAGAAAAAAAATACCTGAAAAATACCTTCCTTCCTAATTCTCTAAGGCAGGTGTGCTCAACCTGTGGCCCACAGAGCCATCCAATGTGGCCTGCAACCTAAAGTTTATGACAACCCACACAGCCTCCTTCGGGTGCATGCCCCTCCACTGAATGATTGCCAGTCATCTTTAATCACAGAAGCTGTCATACACAAGCCGCTATCTGGCACAGGCCGGTCCCTGCTCTTCTCTTTCCTTCCTAATACACAGACAAAGGGGGAGGAGCCTTTAGCTAAATGGATTCCATCTTGTGGCATCCAGGGGTTCTGAAGTTGGATTCTCACAGTTGTGTGATGAGCTTGGTGTCATTCCAGGAGCATGTGAGTGCATTATGTGTCATTTTATCTTTGCTTGATAAAGACGATTACTACTAGGGCATGCACCTCCCTGGTCTGCTGTTTTTTGTCTAGATTGTGCACAGTCCTTGTTTTGGCAATTCAAGGGATGGCTGCAAAGACCCTGATATAGTGAAGGCTGCAACACTGGTTCAGAGCTTTCTTGGCTGGTCACATCTGAGTGCAAGAGTGAGATTAATGGCAATCTTGTTAATAAAAATAAGATTTTTGTGATTAAACAGTGGGTAAATATCCAATGGGGATCGGTCCTACGGAAAACGATGATCCTGGTTGTTTTTTAAAATCTTTATTTTGCTATTGAACCGCTTCCCGCCCGCCCACCCGCAATGTACTTCGGCCAAGCGGCAGTTACAGGCAAAGCGACGTACCCGTATGTCACTCTGGCTGTACTAACACAGGGGAGCGCTGCGCTCTCCCCCTGCAACTGCTGTGTCCAGCGGACACAGAAGAATGAAGATCCGGGTGAACGGGACCTGGTGATCATGTAATCACTATGCCATGAATGCCATGAATCGCTATGTCATGAATTAGTTAGGTTTTTGACAGCTCAAAATTTGTACCAATTGATTGTGGGCCAAAGCAATGTATACGCACAACAATACATCGCCGCCCACCCAAATTCAACTGTTGCCAGACAATTCACATGGAAACCTATCATGGGTTCTGAATTTAAAACTTTTTTGGGCCTAACTCTCAACATGAACATTACAAAAAAAGAATGAATTGCGGTCATATTGGTCCACAGACCCGATTTGTCTGCTGTTACGTATATGTCCAACAAGGACCAGCAATGTACTGGTACATTGCTGGACTTAGTGTGGTTTACAGGGATGATACCTGCAGCTACAGGCATCAGTTTTCTTGGTTCTCCTGTCCCACAGAGGAATCCGAGATTGCAGCCAGAAGTTCCTCTGGCTGACTATAGAGCTGATCAGAGACCAGAATGACTTCACTCATCTCCATAGTCTATAGCACCGGAGGCTACAAGCTTCCGTTTCGCCGGACTTTAAAAGCGCCATTTGTAAATTGGTAAAGCATCTGATCACAATCATCTTGGTGAGATCAGATGATGTAAGGGCAGAGGAGATATCTAGAGTCTGATAGACCCCAGATTTCTCAAAAGAGAATACCTGTCACTGTCTACTGCAGTCACAGGGGATATTTACATTCGCTGTGATAGCAATAAATGTGATAAAAAAAAACAAATGAAAGGGACAGTGTAAAAAAATCAAAATAATAAAAAAAAAAATTAAAAGAGCACCCTTGCCCCCCCCCCCCCCCATGCGCGCACCTGTGTGCGAAAGCGTTTACCCCGTGCCAGTATATAAACAGCGGTTACAGCATTCATGTGAAGTATCGCCGCAAATGTCAGATTGAGGGCAGTAATTCTAGCACTATACCTCTTGTGTAAATATAAATTGGTGACCTGTAAGGCTTTTAAAGCACCGCCTATCGATAATAAAAATGTATGTACTTTGTTGCCATTGCACAGGCATGCACAATTTTAAAGCATGTCATGTTTGGTATCTATTTACTCAGTATAACATCATCTTTTATATTTTATCAAACTACTGGGCAATATATTGTGTTTTTGTGTGTTAAATCTCTAAAAAGTGTGTATTTCCCAAGAGATTTGCGTTTGAAAAATCCTGGCATTTTAGGGCCTCCGAAACTGTGATAAGTAGTGGGGAGGTGATATGAGGAACGATGCCCTTTGAAAGCCTGGAAGTGGTCATTGGATTTTGGTGGCCTGCATGTAGCTAGGCTTGCCAAAAAGCTTCTCACATGTGGTATATCCATACTCAGGAGAAGTTTTGGGGTGTTATTCCACATATACCCATGGCATGCATGAGCAATATATCATTTAAGTGACAACTTTGTGTAAAAAAAAAAAAATTTCATTTTCGAACATTTTGTGGCAAAAAATAAAATGTTCCAGGGACTCAACATGCCTCTCTGCAAAATCCTTGGGGTGTCTACTTTCCAAAAAGGGGTAATTGGGGAGGGGGGGTTTGTACTGCCCTGGCATTTTAGCACCTCAAGAAATGTGATAGGCAGTAAGAAAGTAAAAGCTGTGGAAATTCCAATATACAGTATATACCATAGTTTGTAGACGCTATAACTTTCACACAAACCAATTAATATACACTTATTTGGATTTTTTTTACCAAAGACATGTAGCAGAATACATTTTGGCCTAAATTTATGGTTACCTTTGAATTTATTGGATATTTTTTATAACCAAAAGTGAAAAATATCGGGTTTTTTCAAAATTTGCTGTATTTTTTTGTTCATAGGGCGAAGAGTGAAAACCGCAGAGGTGTTCAAATACCACCTAAAGAAAGCTCTATTTTTAAAAATTTTCGGTGTTTTTTTGTTTATAGGACAAAAGGTA
This sequence comes from Staurois parvus, assembly GCF_062004578.1. Lineage (NCBI taxonomy): Eukaryota > Metazoa > Chordata > Amphibia > Anura > Ranidae > Staurois > Staurois parvus. The sequence goes on from NW_028318218.1 coordinate 410,520, forward strand.
AAAACTGCAGACGTGATGAAATACCACCAAAAGAAAGCTCTATTTATGTGAAAAAAAGGAACATAAATTTTGTTTGGGTACAGCATTGCACAACCATGCAATTACTAGTTGAAATAGCGCAGTGCTGAACAGCAAAAAATGGCCTGGTCATGAAGGGGGGTAAATCTTCCGGAGGGCAAGCGGTTAAATAAAAAAAATTTAATTATGAACCATTTCATCGTGTTACCATATCTCTTTAGTTGCCCGGGCTCTGCAAACTGTTAAGCACCCCAACCCTAAGGTAACAGATAATTCGATAAATCCTTGAATATTATCCGCTTGCTATGCATAGAAAAACTAAATTGGACCTGTAAGTAAAGCAGGCCATAGATTATGCAATTTTCTTTCCTTCCATCATGAGTAGAAGGAAAGGAAATTGCTTGATTCTCCCATTAACATAGTCAATGTTGATGGGGGAATCCCTCCCGCATCGCTATTGTGTTATGCCGTGAGGGAGCCTTCCCTACCAGCAGAACACAATGATCACTGCCGGCAGCTATAGCCACCAGCAGTGATCCCATGAAAGAAATCCAGCAAGCTGGTTGTACTGAAGTTGATTGATGGATGAACTTAAGTACAACTAGTCTGTCCATAGATGGGTTAAATCTCAGCCGGTCCCTGCTGAATGGCAGGCTTAACTGTACAGGCCTACATGCATAAATTCCAGACACATCATAATATACAGCAACATTTTTCACAAATATTTTTTCTCATTATAAAAGAGTCCCCGTGTTTCCATTCAAGACTTAGGCTGAGATGATGTTATCAGTCTGTTGAAGGCAAGAGAAAACATTTCTTCAATCTCTTCTCGTCCTGTGATCAGATTGTACTTTATGACCAATCACAAAGTGATAGGCTACAGCAGAGGCTGATCTGTGTCAGATAATTGTGAACACAGTTAGATATTACAGAGATACCAGCATTTACATGACTGTTTCATATTTTAGGCAGCATCAATAGGAAGTAGATGCTAACCGTGAATAAAATTTGAAAAATGGCAAAATCTCATTATTATCCTTTTACATGCCATGTTGTGCTTATTGCTCCGCAAAGTGTACAGAATTACGTTTGTAAATACTTTACTAGCAAGTGCAGTCACATTATGGCGAAGGGGTGGGACGATAAGGGCAACTTCACCCCTACGGAGTGCAACCCAAGTGGTATAATACTTACCTTCCAACCTAGATAATCTGTACCTTCTAGCCCAATCCAGCAATCTTTCCTCTGGCACGGTGCAGACTGCTTCCCTTTCATTCTTCATATGTGTGCTGTGACCGCATTCATCCCTATCCATAAACTGTACTCCTGGAGACCAGTGAATTTCACCAGGAGCTCTGCATATACAAAGGTATTAACGGCAGTGTCAGGGTAAGATTGCTGGATCAAGGCTAGACAAAAGAATCTCAGGTGGGCCTCATTCACTAAAGGTGACGTTGTCCATTAATAATCGTTTGGAAAGACATCAGTCTGGCCTAGATTTTGGGTTCCTCCTTTAGGAACATAGGACTTGATATGAAGACAAACAGGAGTACTTGTGAGGCCACATTCACACCGAAGCGTTTAGTAGTGCGAAGTTCAATGCTTCAAAACACGCAGAAAAAATCAATATTACTCTATGGAGATGGTTCACATCTCCACTCCAAGTTGCCTGAAGCTCAATAAAGTTTGGAGCTACTTTTATGGCTCAAATTGGGCAGATTTGCATATTTTGGGTGTGTTTTTATTCCCATAGAAAAGAATAGAAACATGCAATTGGCGTGTTTTTGCATGCTTTCGCACATTTTAACACACGCGTTGCGTGATTTTCTGGCCAAATGAATATAAAAAAAATAGTATTAATATATGAATAAATAAGTGTAAAATAAATGAAATACACATATAAATAAAAAATCATGATAATAAATAAATAATAATTAACAAAAAATTATAAAGTATTATTATTATTAATAATAATAATAATAATAATAATAATAAGGTTAAGGGGTTAGCGGTTAATTATTATTTATTTATTATTACAAGTATTTATGATTATTTTTATTTATTTGTGTATAAAACATTTATTTATTCATTTATTATTATTATGATTAATAATATTAATAATAATAATGTATTTTTGTTCTGGTTTAGGTGTTTATTTGTTCTGGTTTAGGTGTTTATTATTATTAATTTGTTTAATATGTTTTTTAAGGGTTAAGCGGTTAAGGTTTTGGTTTAAGGAGTTAATTATTATTTATTTATCATTGCATAGTATTTATTATGATTATTTGTATTTACTTGTGTGTTTATTTTACATTTATTTATGCATTTATTATTATCACCCTAACCCTAACAAAAAATAAATCATTAAATAATAAGAAAATAATAAAATACTAACCCTAACCCCTAATTCTAACCCTAACCTAACCTTAACTCTAACCCCTTACCCTAACAAAAAAAACAAAATAATAATAACAGTAAAAAAAAAGAAATAAAAGCTGATAGAAAAGCTGAAGCAGAAAAACCTAGCAACAAATGATGTAACTGATGATATTTTTCTCTCTCTGGCTAATGCAAAAACACCAAAGCGCATAAACGTGCAAAAATTGCAGTAAAATATGCACAAAAAATTGTGCAAAAACACTACACTCAGATGTGAATGGAGCCTAAGCAGCACCACATACCTTCATATTGCAAGTTATAGTATTTATATACATTGGCGGACCTGACTGACTAATGTAAATATTTTGTATTTGGATTAATTGTAAATTTTAAATTTGAATACATTTTGGAAACATACTGCCTGCAGCATAAACATGACTATAGTGGATATACAGTACTTTTATAATTGTCTGCATGTTTGTACTTTTTCATTCCATACCTGTATTGTGCATTGTATTATTTTGAGGGATTTCAGGAAAACAGGTTAACTGTTTTCATACAATACAGTATTCATATAAGCACTGTATTGTGTGAAACCAATCAACATGTTTTCCTGAAATCCCGTGACCTCCTGTGTTTTATGGAACTACAATAAGGGACATTTATATGGATATCCCTGCATAGTGTGCAGCCATTCTATTCCTTGTTCTACAGTTGACAAGGTGGCAACCTGGGCCGGCAACTATTCTATGGGATTGACTCCTTGGGTTCAGCCTTTTGTACTCACCTGAGCGGTGTCTCCTTCTGTTTGTTACTGAAGTTAGAAGCTGATCTGCTACCATGCACAGCTTCATTAGATCTCCAGTTTTAGTAAATCAACCCCTAAATGTCCCAAATACTGAAATCTGTGGTCATGTGATAAACCAGGTCTTCAATTTTCCATCTGGGAAAGGGTAGGGAAAGGGGTTGCACATCACTTTCTGGGTAACATGAATACTTACCATTGGGTGTCCAGCAGTGGGGTCTTTTCAGGCTTCAGAAGACTGCAAAGTATGATAGGGTCATAAAGAGGGTGGCAACTGGACCAACTGGCAACATTCCAGCCTCCAGCCACTGGTCTTCAATCCTAGAAGAGTCACCGGTGAGACTATGGCAGAATAGAATGAGTAAAAAAGTATTTTTTAATTTAAATTAGTGAATGGATGTGAGGGATTCATGGGAAGGGGGTAGTAAGATTGCCAAGAGATGACCTTTAAATGGTAAAATGTATCTAGAAAGCAACAGTAAAGTGTCGAGCGAGCGACCAGATATGATTATTGCACCACATCCCTTAAAATTGCAAATATTCAATAGAGAAGATGGGACTTTCAGCGTGCATGAACACGAATACCAAACATATTAAAAAATTATATAATTTTTATTTTGTATTTTTTAAAAACAAAACAAGGAAAAAAATACAGAAGCATAAAAACTATTTCAGTACTAAGAGTGGAACTGAGATTCAAACTTGATTATATAATTGTAGTTACTCCCTACATGTTTCGCCCTCACGGGCTTCATCAGGGGAGATTTTTGAAGAGATTTCAACCGCCGAGGCAGTCTAAAGGTATATAAAAAAAGATTATACAATTACCAAACAACTTTAATATATCCAATACAAAGTATTTAATCAAATATATATGTATGTATATATATATATATATATATATATATATATACTGTATATATATATGGGACTCAATGGCATGTTCATGCACGCTGAAAGTCCCATCTCGTCTATTGAATATCTAGAAAGCAGTTATATCGCTGTGTAAACTTGACAACTGGAATCTTACCTTGAAGCAACATTAAAACCTCTAGCGTTGAGAGGGGTAGGGGAAGTAGGTTTAGAATAGAAGTTTTTAATAGAAACTACATCACTTCTACATAAATAATAGAAACTACATCACAAGAACATAAATTAACAGTTTGTATTGTTATCACAAGAACATAAATTAGCAGTTTATATTGTATGAAAAATACTTGACTATAAAGGTGAACATGTAAAATAACAGATTTGTTTTTTCCAGGGTAGCAGTTCTTCCAGATGGAAGTTTACGGATCTTAAACACTTCTAAGTTAGATGAAGGAAAATACACATGCCGAGGAGAGAATGTGTTTGGCTCAGCGGAAATTACAACAGCTGTGTCTGTTACAGGTACTGTGACATATTACCTGTTTGTTTTTGGATTCTTAACCACTTCCCGTCCGGCCCATGTATATAAACGGCCAGACGGTGGCAGTGCAGGGGCGGTTGCGGTTCATAAACGGCGCTCGCCATTTTGGCCAATCAGTGATCACATGAATAGGAGTAAGCAAGATCTCATTTCTGACATCATTGCTTACTATGTGTGAAATCTGTGAATGATCACAGAGATCACATGGTACAAGGCTATTCACAACAGCCTTGTACCATGTGACAAGCTCGGACCAATCAGAGCTCACACAGTATTTCTCAATGGCTGCAAGAATGCAGCCAGAGAGAAGGAGGAATGATTGCTTTTACAGCCGTTATGGGTGTAAAAGCAATCAGTGTAAAAAAAACAAACAAAAAAAAAAAAAAAATCTTCATCACCCCCCACAAATAGTACAGTGACACTGTACTGCTAGGGTGACAGTATGTTAAAAAACATAAATAATAATATAAAAAAATAAAATAAAAATGTAAAAAAACATTTTTGAAAAATTATAATTTTTGGTTATAAACTAATTTGGGTTTTTTTTTTTTTTTAAAGATAACTGAATAAATTTTGGCCACTTTTTTCAAAATATATAGCAAAAAAAAAATCACAATGGTGAATAAATACCACCAAAATAAAGTTTTATCTGTCTCAAAAAAATTCATATGGGTACAGTGTTGCATGACCACGCAATTGTCATTCAAAGTGTGATAGCACTGAAAGCTGAAAATTGGCCTGGACAGGAAGCAGGTAAAAGTATCCGGACATGAAGTGGTTAAAGTGTGTATGTCTGAGCAATGAAACAAAAAGAACAATTCCACATTGTATCCCTTTAAAAATGCTGCAAGTACAAAAAATATGATTTATCTGCCTAAAATTCAGTAAACTCTCCCTCCTGTTTCAGGAGGGAACACAGTTCATTTCTCTGCTGTACTGAAATCCCAGACAGTGTTGTCAGTCTTACCCTGTTCTTTACTGCTGGACTACAGAACACCCCACACTTTTCATGCCCAGAAATAATAATAATAAAGGGGGGTGGGGGAGGCCATGGTCCAACAGGCTGCCAACACTGCTTAGAATTTTGGTTGAGCATAGGCAGTGTTGACAGATCAGTGCAGGATGTTTGGAGCTCACTGGATTTCTGGCAGGATCAAAAGGTTTTTTAAGTATACATGTATGCATGTGCTGTACTGTATTTCAGAGATGTACTGAATTGTTTTTCTGCCCAAACATACATTTTAATTATGGCAATTCCTGAATACAGTTTACTCAGGAAAGCAAAACATTATATGCATCATTTGTTGGCGTTAATACCTTTAATACGTGATTATTTTAAGTTGAAAAGGGGTATTACATATAGATATGAGGGTCAGTTCACTAAAATGTAGAAGTAATTTTTAACTGTGTTTGACATTTTATCTCATTATAATTTTCTCTCCAAAATGGTCAGTTCACAAACATAAATGTTGCTAAGGTGTGCAGTCATTCATTTCTGTGCATAAAATAGCTAATCACCGAAAGTCTTTATTTCTTACAAATCGTTATGTTATCTTGTAAATTGTTATTTTATTACCTCCTCAAATGGCTTCCATTTTCTCCTCTTCTCGAAAGATACCTATTGAAACTCAGAATTATAACCCACCTGAAGCTAACATCATTTTTAAGAATTATAACCCTCCTTGACAGTCTTTGTGAATTGACATTTACAATCTAAATACTGCAAAAATTGATATAATAATTTGCATGCCGTAAATTTATCTGAACTGTGCAATAAAGCCGTTACAAAATTACAAAAAGAGCAACAGATAATTAAAATGAGCAAATAATTTGCTGTAATGAAAATACTGAATGCTTGATAGTTTTGTAACTTAGCCATAATACCTGTTAAAAGGTCCTCTTACACATATCTGGACATTTATATTGGCTGTAACTTCACTGTTAATCTTGTAGATTTAAAATATAAGTACTCTTAGCCAGTTCTATATTTTGGTCGCTCTCAGTGCGTTAAATAGCAATATTTTAGTTTTGGGTGGATGTCGCTAAAGTGGATGTAACCAATGTATTTTGAGATATAATATGAGATCAAGGCTTTCTGTTTTGCTTTTGACCCCATAACACAGAAGTAAGCTGCAGTGTCCAAAGGCTTTCCAGCTTCTACCATCCTCCAGAACCCTGAAGAAGGGAGTACCTTATCCCCTGAATTGTGTTCATTGTATTTTTTTTTTTTTTTGACCATCGCTATTTTAATAAATTGAATTGTAATTATTAAGTCTGAAATAGGAATCTCTGCACAAGGATCTCCTCACTCAACACACAACCCGAAATGATTTCTTCTAAGAGTTGTTAAAGATGATTTCCAGGCATGGTATATTTTCACATAGCTACATTAGTCCAGTTTGGTCCAATGTAACTATGTATATACCAGGGACGGACTGACAACTCATGGGGCCCCCGGGCAATAGGGGATCATGGGGCCCCTGTGTCTTCGCCCAGGCTCAAAGCACACCCAAAAAAGCCTATGAAAGGTACCAGGGGCATCTCATGGGGCCCCCTACTGACCCCGGGCCCTCGGGCAGTGCCCGAATGGTCACTCCGCTCCTGGTATATACCATACCTGGCTGATGCCCCTGGAAGCTGGAAGTCATTAAAGTAGATACCACTACTTCAGTGATCTCCATTTTCTTCTGGTTCCTATGCTGAGCGGCTGGCCTGATGTATTCTGAACAAAGATAGTCAGCTGCTCAACATGCGCACCATTCGGAGATTGCCATGTATTTTCTGAGTGAATGCAAAGCTTTCTCTGATTGGATGAGGTGGTATGATAGAGTATAATACCACCTCCCTGTCCCTCCAGCTTATCCAATCAGAGAATGCTTTGAAATAATTCAGAAAATGCAACACAATCTCTAAATGGCACCCATGTCAAACAGCCAACCCCCTGTGTTCAAGGTGAACCACTCATTACAGGGTCCAGAAGCATGTGGAGATCACTAGAGCAGCGAAGTCTATTTCAGTGATTCCCAGCTTCCGGGGGTATCATCCAGATATGGTATATACATAGGTACATTGGTCAAAGCTGGACTAATGTAACTTTGCATAAAATATCCATACCTGGAATTATATATCTAAGGCCTCATGCACACTAGAATGTTTTTCTGCTGGCAGCAGAAAAATGCTAAACGAGGTAAAAAAAGCATTTACCCACGTTTAGCGCTAAGACATTTATTCATTTCTTTGGCCAGAGTGCTTATCATTGAAATTAATAAACGCCCAGGTGCTAAACGCAGGTCAGCACTTCAAGAAGAGTTATTTTGTCTACCCGCAGACAAGCACATCAGCTTACAGGTTCCTTCAGAGACACAGCATTATTCTGGAATAAATTAATTCCCCAATAGAAAAAACTTAGACTAATAAATAAATTAGACCATTTTTTTTTACTACAGGTATTTATATAGAGCCAACAATTTACATATTTATTGTACATTCACATCAGTCCCTGCCCTCAAGGAGCTTGCACTCCAAGGTACCTAACTCACATTCATACTAGGGCCAATTAATCTACAATCATGTATTGGCATGTGGGAAGAAACTGGAGTATCCAAAGGAAAAAACTGCCAGGCAGAAGTACTAACCAAGGTACTGTGCTTAGGATCTAGATCAGCCTTTCTAAATCCTTTTACTTTAGAGGAGCCCATCAGTCCCTGCCCTCAAGGAGCTTGCACTCTAAGGTACCTAACTCACATTCATACTAGGGCCAATTAATCTACAATCATGTATTGGCATGTGGGAAGAAACTGGAGAATCCAAAGGAAAGAACTGCCAGGCAGAAGTACTAACCAAGGTACTGTGCTTATGATCTAGATCAGCCTTTCTAAATCCTTTTACCTTAGAGGAGCCCTTGAAAATATTTTTAGGTCTTAGGGAACCCCTGCTAAAACCAATTCACTGAGGGTCAGTGGGAAGAATGCAAAGGATGCATTGTGGTCATCATGCGACCCTTACAGATATATTAAAATATCACTGGCATCATGCCTTTGACGTTACCATGTGGTGTTGGCCATGGAACTAAGGAAGCAACTTCAAATGGAAGGTCGATCAGCCACAGCTCAAGGAACCCCTAGCAACCTTATGGTTCTATGGAACTCTAGATGAGAATGGCTGATTTGGATAATATGATAAATACTATAGGCAAATCATAATTCCCTTTTAGACTGAGCAGCCTAGGACAAACCAGCAAGCATACAGTTAATATATTCCCTGTCTCCATTTTACTGCATTTAGAACCAACAAAAATGGAACTAACTCCAAAAAGAACAGAACTGACGGTCGGGGAGAGTGTTGTGCTCAGCTGCAAGGCCATTCATGATCCTCTATTAGATGTTTCCTTCTTCTGGACCCTAAACGAGCAACCTGTGGACTTCGACAAAGATGATGGGCATTTTGAAAGTATTCGAGCTGTAAGTGCATAATGCTGTTTACTATGATATTATAATTATTGTTACTGCATTGCCTTTTTATTGGCCTGCCTTACAACCATGATATGCACTGCGGTTGGACCACTAAAAGTTCATGTGTTGTGGTAAAAAGGGGTTTTGTTCAGTTGAAGCTGGTAGATGTTTAATTGGCATGGGTGGACCATCTCTTTAAATTAGTAAATTAAATTAGCAAGGGGTGAATAAACAAAATGTTGAAAGTTCTAAGAAGCATGTACACATCTTTTTTATACGATAAGTATTATTGTTTCTTTTCAAACTCATTTATCCAGCTGATATTATAACTGGCTTTGACTAAGGAGACACAAAGCACTCATGCTGAATCTCAAAGAGCTGTGTTGGAATTGGATGTTGTGGTGGTACTGAAAATACTTTACCATTTCAATGCAGACTGATAAAATATGAAATAACAAAGTATTTTCCTGCAATATTTTTGTTCGTAAAAAAAAAAGCAACACATTTTTCTCATTTTATCAGTCTATTCAGCAAGAGATATAGATTGTTCTTCTTTTATATAGATTTTTTTTTGTTAAGTCTCTTTTCAAAAAGTCATCTAAATTATATATCTCTAGACTTGCAGTTTTACTTTATCGGCTTTCTTTTCAAGTATCTAAATGTGTATTATTATAAACTTTTCGCTGGTCTGTTTCTCAGCCAGCAGGAAGCAGAACAACCGTTGTGGGCGCTCTTTTATAATCTCTGCATTTTTCAGTTGCTGAAAGTTAAAAAAAAAAAAACAGTATAATTATGTTCAACTATAAATTGGATTTTGAAATGGTTTATTTATAAAGCACACAACAAAGAACTGTTTCTTCCTAAATTTAAAAATAAACTAATCATGATGTTATTTCTACCTGAGTAGAAATAAAAAGCAGATACCTAGAAGTGACTGCACAAATTTGAATCTTTCTACCTTTTGAGTCATATCATGTAGTCATTTATTCACATTCTAATGAGAAAGTTAGGCCCCATTCTGACCATTCTTTTGGTCTATGAGGGCAGCTATCAGTAGATGAACAGAGAGAAACTGGAGGCAGTGGAAAACATTTGACTTTTTAATCTTAGTCTGGAATTTTTATAAATGGGTACTCCTACTTTCACTAAGTATGTGCAGACAGAGCCTTTGAAATTTTTTTAGCATCTCATTAAAGATATAGAAGAGTGATGGAAAAAAAGACCAAGTGGTCTGTCAGTCCTGCCCTTTTTTAGTTTTTTTTTTGTTCACTATAGACCAGCCTTTCCCAAACTTTTCAATACAGCGGAACCCTTGGTATAGTGTTCTGGTCTCAGAGAATCCCTACTAAAAATGACCGCACCTACAGCTTACTGTACATTCATGCAATTGTCAAGGGGAAGGAAGCTCCTTACATTGCTGGCCAGTGAAATAAATCTCCGTCTTATAGATAGCTGAAAAGTTAATTGGTTTTAGTAGCAACTTATTTGAAAGGCAGCAATTGCTCCTTGCTCAAGGAAACTCTAGCAACCTTTGGAGAAACCCTAGAGTTCCATGGAACCCTGGTTTAGAAAGGTTGCTATAGACCTATAACTTTTTGCATCCAGTCTTGACTTTTTCCGTGGCTACAACCATGTTTTTTTAACTTTTTTTTAGTAATGGACAAATCTTTTAAACCGATATGATTCATTCTGTAGATAATTGTCAAAACTGTCAAATCAAGAAAGTTCTCCTTTTTACTATTTTGAGAGGGATCCCAATCTTCTAGGAACATTTCTCCTTTGATCCAATACTTAAGGGCATAATGGCATGGATAGCTGGCTGATTGTTGCCTTTTAGCTTTGGAGATACTTTGACTATGTCCCCACTATGTTATTTATTAGCATGGTTGTTTTGGGCCCTACAATCTAATCAATGTGTAATTTATTACCTATTAATCCAACCGAATAGACTACTAGCTGGTAATTTTAAATGATAAATGTATATTTGTTATAACAATATAAAACTACAGTTAAGCTAAAAATTATTTTTATCCCTTACCTAACTTACCTGTAATAAAGTATGTCCCACATTATGCAGGCACTTTGACCCTGGAGAAATCTTCACTGCAGGGATGCTGGTCCTCTTCCTGTCTGTGAACGTTCAAAGCTGCAATGTTAGCTTTGGATCTCCAGGCTCAATTCAAAAGAAAAGGCATTTGACAGGAATTTTCCCCCAACTCACTCCTCCTCAATTGAGAAAATTGTTTTCAATGCTTTCACTGCATTTAATACAATCTCTTAATTGGGGAGAGAGAAATATATCATTCATCAGGCTTTCACACATTCAGAGGCTCAAATCAGACAGGCCAGAAAGTAGAAAAAGGTGGAAAAGGGAGCCCAGGAACCATAAGGATAAAGGGGTTTAACAAGTAGATTATACAGAGGTTATTTATGTGATTGGGTGCCTTTATGTTGACAAGGTGGCCTATAGGGAGGAGTGTGCCAAGTCCAGTTTGAGATCTGCAGATGTTGGGAGAAAGTCTTACCCATCCCTCATATGATCTGGAAAGGCAGAAGTCATTATATTGGAGTTGATCTTCAGTGTGGCCTTCTCTATTCAGTGTGGTCAACTGGGAGTGACCTGGGATTTATACAGTAGATCACAATGTGTCATCAGCTATTTTGGAGATGATCCCTGAGGCAGTGTGTTGCAGCTGGGGCCTTACACATGTAAATAGTTTTGCAGATATAGAGATGGTGTTTCTTCTTATAGTGCTTTCAAAGACCTGCAACCTTATCCTGTTCTATTGTTGAATTATTATTAAAAAATTTTGATCAAATGAAAACAGACCACATAAAATTAAGGTAAAATACAACATTTTGGGTGTCATCAATACAGGAAATTGAGTTGCAGACATGCACAGATTAATGGCATTGCTGTCAAATAAGTAGTGGATTGACTTGCAAACATAAGAAGATAGAGACAAGAACAGCTGAACCTCAGCCCACTGATAGAAACAGGTGCTATAACTATTAAGTTTACTAGCTAGGTGAGGGTATACAACGTACATAATAAAATGTCACAAATTTTGTTCCCCACTTTTCGTATTTTTTTTAGAATATACAGTCACAAAATACCAGTGTTAACGGAGACTATACTATCAGGAGACATACCACAGCTATATTATGTTTTCAGACTCTAAACTCATGACAGGTGATTCATCATCTCCAATACAGAGAAGGCCTGTGGGGAACCCAGTAGAACCGAAGGAAAAAACAAAGAAAACTGAGAAAGGGAGGAGGAGGAGGAAAAAAGGAAGAATAGGAAGCTTTGGGGAAAAACTAAAAGGGGTAGGTACAAAAGGGCCACGGTTAAAGGGAACAACACACATACAGCAGTCCCAGTCTCCATCAATGAAGCCAAACCCCATCTGCCAAAGGAAACAAATTTTTAGCTGTCATCAGAACAGGAATTAACTTTAAACACAAGGCCTGCGGGTCAAATCCAGCCCTCCAGGCCATTTCATATAGTTCTCGCAGCTCTCCTGCAGCTCTGTCATCCCCATCGTTTCTGCCTCCACCTTATTTCAATAGTCAGCAGCAGAGAGGAGGACAGCACTATTCCACCAGATCCTGCATCCCCAGCCCCCAACTTCTTCTAGGCAGAAGCAACAGAAGGTAAGGCGTGTGCACTATGATGTAAAGGAGGGTGAGGGACTCTTGACTTTAGATTCCACAATAATGCTAATGTGGTCAGTGATTAAACTGAGTTTGCCAACCCTGGAGTAGAAGAATTCCGGTCAACATTTTTCATTGTAAGAATATTGTAAGAACTTTTGCTCATTTTTTTAATCATTGGTAGTGTCAAATCGGCATTCGTTTTCAGTCACAGTGACAAGAAAATTCAAAGAATGTACAAATTTCTAACAGTGTATGTGGTTTTTGTTCAGTAAAATCCATTTATTTCAAAATCGCATGTTAAAAGCTAATGCAATCTTGAATTACTTTCAAATAATATTCAATACTGAGAATATTGATATGAATTTTTCTAAGAATTTTTGAATGATTTTTCATTTTCAGATTTCTACTAGTGTATAACAGCTTAAGTCTTCCATTGCTTCTCACTACCTTTAGACCTCTATCTGTAAGACAGGAAGTGAAGGGGATTCCACAAGCCTCATCTGTCCTACAAACTTCTAGCTGAAAAGAATCTCTGGGATTTGTAACTGCTTAAAAGAGAAGTCTGGACTTTTTTTCCCCCAGTTATACTTACCTAGGTGGATGCTGCATCAGTCCAATACTGCATATGTCCCCTGTTGGCTCAAAGTGTGAGAGCTGAGTGATCACATGACCACTGATCGCTGAGTTCTCATAGCCGCTCTGAGCAGAGAACAGTGACTGTCAGTCACTGGAGTGCTTGGCTGTGGAGTGGGAGGGAGCCGCTGGCTCAGGCTCTCAGCGGCTCGCTGAGAGGCTGACCCAGGTACCGCTCCAGACTCTGGTGTGCATCCCAACTTTAAAGTCAGAATCTTTCCCCAGCCTGGACCGGCTGAGTGACGTCAGCTGAAAGCGGGCTTCAGCCCGCTGTTGGCTGAAAACAGGTTACAGGAGTGAAGAACGAACTGCACTCCTGTGATCCACAGGAGAAGTACAGCCAAAAGTGCTTCTCATTTAAGACTCCATTCACATGTGTGCGACTCCAAAATTGCACGCTTTCCAGTGCGACGTTTGAGTGCAACTTAAATGTGACTTTACACTCTCTGATACTCAAGTTGCATCAAAGTCACATCAAAATACTGCAGGGACCTTTTCAAAGTCCCTGCAACTTTAAGTTGCATAGATCCGAACTTGTCATGTGACTTTATGTGGCCAAAGTCTCCATTCACACAAGTGTGAATGGAGCCTAAGGCATACAAGGTTAATTTCTGTCTGTAGTTTAAAAGGTAAAAAATCTAAACTGCCAAGACAAAGAGACAAATACTTCTAACACTCCAGAGGGGGATCTGTGACTACCAATAGTCCTGATTAGCCATTATTTATAGGAGACTTCACAGACTAGTTTTCCCTAATGCAGTCCCCCCTCCTACCCTAAGCCCCATAGCAGCCTCATGGGCTGCCATGCGTATTGCTACCCCACTATTTTGAAAGATAACAGTTTGGAATCAAAAGGTGCTGGTTCATGCAAGCACTATGTAGACTGTGTCCCTGGTGATATCTATGCTCAGGATACAGAGATACAAGGTAGACCAACAGTTAGTGTTCTGAACTCGTATTTAGAACATAGCTCTTGGGTAGGCCAGATAAAAGAGCATTACATTAGTCCAATCTAGATGACACAAAAGCTTGCTTCAACTTCTCAGTGTCCGCAGAAAAAGGGATCACAGACCTTGGGAATGTTACATAAGTGATAAGGAGCCATTATTCAGACATTGGTAATGTGATAGTGAACTCTAAGATCCTTTTCGGAAAGGACTCTGGAGCCCCTAGCCTGTTCTTTTGGGCTTCAAAGTCTAAATATGCTATAATATCATTTTCTCTGTGCTGCATTTCCAATAACTCCTCCGTGTTATACTTATTCTACTGCAAAAAAAAAAACATCTAAGACATCCACAGGTTAATGTCATCACTGTCAAGATAGGTAATTGACTTGCAGTCATAAGATAATAGAGAAAAAAAAACAACTGAGCATCATCAGCCGACTGAAACTAACAGATGTTACACTTATTGATTGTACTAGCTGGGGGAAGGCTATATAAGTTAAATCATAAAAGACCTAAAATCAAGCCATGCTGGATTCCACAAGATATGATACAACCCTGTGAAACATGAATAACCAATGCAACGTGATATTTACAACTTAAATTTGACCCAACTTGGACTTTGCTACAAAGGCTGACTCAATTATGTGGCTGTTCAAGTAAGATCTTCTGGCCAGCTGTATCAAAGGCCGTACTGACATCTAAGAGAACCAGAAAGAAGAGCTGAGTTTCTTTTAACTCTAAAGTCATATAGCATTCTAACAATTGTGGTTTCAGTGCTGTGATGCATTCAAAATTTAGACAGAAATATTTTGTTAAAGCAGAGTTCCACCTAAAAAAAAAAGAGTCAGCAGCTACAAAAACTGTAGCTGCTGACTTTTAAAATACAGTACAGCCACTTACCTGTCCCTCGGTCCAGCAGTGTCTTCACCACTGCTAGTTTCACTGGCCGTCTACTCTCCCTGGCACTGGCATCTTCAGTATGGGCACCCGACTGTGATAGCTTGCGGCTTCGCAGCCAGGTGCCCATTGCACATGCGCGAGAAGCGGTGCACTTTGTGAATGTGTCCCAGAAGACTACAGGGAGGGAGGACAACTTCTGCCTAGTCAATTGCAGTGGAAGTGGGTGCAGGTACCTGTCAAATTTGGATACCCGCCCCCCCTCCCCCGCTCCCCAAAGGTGCCAATCCTTAATGGGGACAAAGGCTTAAAGCGGAACTTCCCCCTTTGAGTGGAGCTCTGCTTTAAGTTTGTTTTTAAGATAACCACCTAACTTTTTATATATATATATATATATCAGTTTTTCATTTCCACCAAAAGCTCAGGTTTTGTGAATATTTGCACAGATAACTAAATCATATTGCTGAGACGATAGTGATACTACCTGCAAATATATGAGGTTATACAGGTGAAACTCGAAAAATTAGAATATCGTGCAAAAGTTCATTTATTTCAGTAATGCAACTTAAAAGGTAAAAATAATATATGAGATAGACTCATTACATGCAAAGCAAGATAGTTCAGGCCGTGATTTGTCATAATTGTGATGAATATGGCTTACAGCTCATGAAAACCCCAAATCCACAATCTCAGAAAATTAGAATATTACATGCAATCAATAAAATAAGGATTGTACATAGAACAATATCGGACCTCTGAAAAGTATAAGCATGCATATGTACTCAGTATTTGGTTTGGGCCCCTTTTGCAGCAATTACTACCTGTGGCACTGCTGAGGTGTTATGGAAGACCAGGATGCTTCAATAGCGGCCTTCAGCTCTTCTGCATTGTTCGGTCTCATGTCTCTCATCTTTCTCTTGGCAATGCCCCATAGATTCTCTATGGGGTTCAGGTCAGGCGAGTTTGCTGGCCAATCAAGCACAGTAATCCCACGGTCATTGAACCAGGTTTTGGTGCTTTTGGCAGTGTGGGCAGGTGCCAAGTCCTGTATGTAAAAGATGAACTGTGGCAGGTTTGGAATCACTGGCTGTCTTCATACCAATGCATTGTGTTGCACTCTCACACAACATGCAGTAAAGTAGGATACTATGTGCATTGTGTTGCAATACAATTCATTCTGAATGGTACCCTAACACCCCGGTCACATCAAGCCCGACTTTGAACTGTGCGACTTACAGTGAAGTTGCACGATTTCAAAGTCGGGTGAGATGCCAATTTTAGGTGCAATTTGCAAGACATCTGACACAGATGTCTATGCAAATCGCACCAAAAGTAGTGCATGTACTACTTTAGAAATGACGGCTCTAATTGCGGACAATAGGGTGTGACTTGTCATGCGACTTGTAAGTCGCATAGCATGCAAATTGCATGCCAAGTTGCACCCGATGTGACCGGGGTGTTATGCACATGTACAGCAGGGTCTAACAGACCTGCATTGCATTAGAAATCGACTGCAGGTCTTGGGGTGTTTTTGCATTGTAGTGCAATCATTATTATTATTATTATACAGTATTTATATAGCGCCAAAGGGTTTGCTCAGCGCTGTACAGTAGCAAGGGGGACAGAACATGAGACAAGACAGTAACAGTACAATACACGAGGGGTTCGAGGGCCCTGCTCTTTAAAGCTTACAATCTAGGATCACGCATTGCATTTGCTGCAGAACTCGGTCACACTTATTGCACCTCAGATGGCCAAACCTATTTTGCTATTTCTAATTTCTAGCACCTTCTCTTATTTTAGAGTGCAGCTAAGCAGCCACTATTGGGCTACGTTCACACTAGCTTTGTCAGCAGGTGTTAGACAGGCTTTGGGAAGCGTTTTTAACGCTTCTCAAACTCCTATGAAAATTCTGAAAATGGCAGCACACAGTGCTGTTCACACTGAAGCGTTAGCGTCACAGCAAACTTGATGCATCATGTCGAGTCAGGAGGAGTTGAAGCCTCCCATTCAAGTCTATGGTGCTGGTCCCCAAACGCCTGGCAGGCGGTTGCAACGTGGTTGTGAGGTGTTTGCGAAGCATTAATACCATTTAACTTCATTATAGGTGTTTGTGGTGCGGTTTTAACGCTTGGCAAACGCCTATCAAATGCCTCAAAACCACGCATAGGGCGTTTGGGGAGCGTTTGGTGAGCATTTGAGGAGTGTTAAAAACGCTTCCCAAATGCCTGTCAAACGCTATAGGGGCGGTTGGCAAGAGTTAGAAATAAAGTCAAGTGTGAACGAGCAGTAAGGGTTCAGGAGGCAATCCTGCCAACTCCTGAATGCTTGTTTTTATTTATTTATTTTAAACAGCAATTTACAATGGTTGTCAGCACTGAAATTGTATTTGGGGCTGACCCTGTTGACTTGACAAGCAGCAAAACCTATCAACTCCACAGATCGTAATACATTTTCTAGAGCCATGACCCAAAGCATAGCAGTCACTGAATGTGAGCAGCATTGTATTGTGGACATTTGGTGGGCAGTTGGGGAGGGGCGGTAAAACCACCACCTGTCTTTACTGTCCCCGGCGGCAGCCTATCGACTCCACAGGCTGGATTAAATTTTCTAGGGCCATGACCCAAAGCATATTAGCCGTTGCATGTGAACAGTCCTTCCTACTGTATTGTGGACTTTTGGTGGGCAGATGAGAAGGGGCGGTAAAACCACAGCTCAAAAATTGGTTTTTACCATCTACCAACAGCCGATGTGAAAGTGGCCTTTGAGTGGAGAAATTATACCAATGTGTGAAGCAGAAAATTATTTTACGCACACTTTTTTTCTGCAGATGGTTAGATATGGACTATATTGTTTATATAGGTTTAAGCATTGTTTAAAAAAATAAATAAATAAATATATATATACTCACATAAGGGGATGCAGCATCGATCCAATGCTGTATCTTTCCCCTACCAGCTCTAAGACTGAGAAATGAGCAATTAAGAAATTAAAGAGCACTGATCGCTCAGTTCTCCTATCCGCTCTGAGCAGAAAGTGGTGACTGTCAGTATCCAGTTCTCTGCTCTGCCCCGCCAGCACTTATTGTGGAGGGGCAGGAGTGGCTGGCTCAGGCTGTCATCGCTAATTCAGGCCATAGACGGGTTGAAAACCGTCCGTTTTAAAAAAAAAAAAAAAGAAAAATCGTTCGTTCAGTAGGCCGGCGTTACCACCTATGGTAAAAAAAATTGTCCAATTTTCTTCCTGTCTACGGCTGGCTTTTAATTATTTCTGTCCCTTGCAGAGAGCTCAGCTATTATATTTGACATGAAAAAGTATTGCGGTTGCAACAATGTATCCATTTCGGATACAGATGGTTTATTCGGATACAAATAGATACATTGTTGCAACCGCAATACTTTTTCATGTCAAATATAAGAGCGGACTGGAATTCTTCTTTTTCCTCTTCTTTTTCTTCCTCTTCTTTTCCTTCCTCTTCTTTTCCTTCTTCTTTTTCTTCTTCCTCTTCTGCTTCTTCTTTTTCTTCCTCTCCTTTTTCTTTTTCTTCTGCTTCTTTTCCTCTTCTTCTTCTTTTTCACCTTCTTTTTCTCCTTTTTTTTCTTCTTCTTCTTCTTTTTCTTCTGCTTCTTTTTCTTCTTCTTGCAGGTCATGGCTCATGCGCAGATTTTTTATTGTAAAATGATCGGCAGAACGATCGGCAAAATTGGCCGATTTTTTTCCAACTTTACCGATTAAAAAAATGTGGCAAAACCCCAAAAAACGGCCGACCAATTAACCCACTAACGGTGCGAAAATCGGCTGATTTTTTTTTTTCGGCCGAAGAATCGGCCGGTTTTTAACCCTTCTGTGGCCTGCATAAGGGACTGAGCCAGGTGCCGATCCAGGTTCTAGGTGGATCCAGACATTAAAGTCCAGATCTTTTCAGAACCTGGACTGGCTGAATGATGTCTGCTGACAGTGAGTTTTAGCCCTCTGATGGGTGAAAACAGGTCACAGGAGTGCAGAACAAACTCTACTCCTGTGATCTACAGGAGAGGTTTAGCCAAAAGAGCTATACTTATTTTCAACATCTACCAAAAAATTAAATATCAGTGGACTGCCCCTTTAATGCGGTTTATAATCATAATTTTCTTCATATTGGATCTCTTATGGGTATTTATTAATAAAAAATCAAAAGAGCAGCGTAAAGATTTTAAAAGTGATATGACATTTATAAGTACATTGAGGTCAATACCGGGAAAGACAGACATTTCGCTATCACAGAGCGGGATGGCAGAAGAGTAATACCGCGAGGACGAATCCTCACTATATTTTCTCTGATGGCAGGAATCCTTTCATTGCAAACTCATTACATTATTCTGTCTGTATAGAACTCTGATGAGATCTGATAAGAAGGATTAATCAATTTATCTATAGCAGAGGAAAAAAAGAATTTTGGGTTGTCTTTATGATTATCAATCAAGCTTGAGGAAAACGATTTCCTGGCGAGCTTCATTTCTCTATTAAACTTTTCCTAATGATTTTTATCGATAGCGTGATGAACCGCTAAGTTTGGCCACCGCCATTTGTTTCCTGCTCGTCTTCTGTCGTTTTCAGTATATTCCTCCCAGAGATTTTACCTTGCCCTGAGACATTCTTAGTTTTCTGTGGCACAAATATTGGTTCATTTAGGAAATCTGAGTTGAAATGTATGTTAACCCTAACCTTGAAGTTGAACGCTAATTTAATCCCTAAGCAATGCCTGCGTTGTCTAAGTTAAAGCGGTATTAAACCTAACTCCAAAAATGTAATATAATGCAGCTTACCAATCATTAGATGTGATGGCTACATTAGTTTTCTTTTTTTTACCTCTGTTTTCTCCTGGTGATCTGGCCAGTAAAACACCTCCTGTATTAGAGTGCCCCACTCTGAATGAAGGAGCACAGGGGGCACCTTTGGAAAGAGCATTGTCAGTCTGGGGGGAGGGGAGTGTTAGATGGACTAGCAGATTTAGATACACTAAAAAATTGAAGCCAAATTCCAGCTAAGGCTTACTAAGCAATTACAGCTAACATTTTTTTCCCGTTACATAAATAAATAAAAGCTGATCACTGTAAGCAACCCCTGCTAGAGTTAAATGTTTTTTCTCATCTCTGTAACTTAAACATTCTGCAGGATAGCTTGTTCTTCTGAAAAACATCAGACTTACTGGCTGGATCACGAGATGAAAATAGAAGAAAGAAAGCCTTAAGAGAAAACTAATGCAGTCATCACATTTAAGTATTAGTATGCTGCAACGTAATTAGTGTTTGCTTTTGGGTTTAATGCCGCTTTAATTTCTACAGATAAAACACTTCCTTATGGCATGGTAAATACAGAACACTGTATACAGAATAAATAAGCTATAGAATAGATCTGCTACGCCCCTATCCAGCCCTTTACAGTTGGAGTACAGTGGCATCTGGACGGGATTTGAAGAGATGCCAATCCTTCCTGTATCCCCACCCCCCAGGTGGGTTTTCCATGCTAATAGAAGTTCCCTCTTGTATATTTGACATTGGTAGAAGCTGCCAAGTGTCTACAGCCATTTAACTGCAGGAGAGGAGTTGGATCGAGCAGTCACGTAACCTTGCAACTATAAAATTAAACAAAATTTTTTTTAAAAGGAATTTAAAAGCCGACTTTGGTAAGCATAACAGTGATCCCTTGTAATTGGGCTGTACCCACACTGCAAGGGATATTTTCTCATTTAGGTCTAAAGGATTTCTTAAAGTAGATTTACTTATCCAGTTCTCCACTCCAATGTGCAGGAAGACCAGTTTCCATAGTGTCTTCATCCCCCATGCTCCAGTGGTTCTAATGTCATCAAGACCAATGCAAGGTCAATAGCCCTGTATTGGATGTGATGGGATAGTCCG
The DNA here is from genome assembly GCF_062004578.1 of Staurois parvus. NCBI lineage: Eukaryota > Metazoa > Chordata > Amphibia > Anura > Ranidae > Staurois > Staurois parvus. The sequence continues at coordinate 431,618 of NW_028318218.1, forward strand.
CTGCGTAAGAGAGCAACATCTGTCAGGAGGATCAGTTGAGTTAAAGGGGTTAATTTAGTAAAGGCAAACAGACTGTGCACTGTGGAAGTGCACTTGCACTCTGCAAGTACAGTTGCGCCAGAGCTTAATGAATGAGGAAGTCTCCTTTTCCAAAAAAGAATACCCGATCACATGCAAGGAAAATTAAAAAAAACTGCATTTTTGCTTGCATATGATTGGATGATGGATATCAGCAGAGCTTATGCTCATTTGCTAAGCTCTGGAGAAACTGCATTCGCAAAGTGCACAGTCTATTTTCCATTAACCTCCCTAGCGGTATGATTTTTTCAGATTTTTGATGCTGAAAGCAGTGCCATTTTTTTGCATGGAAATATGTAGTTTTTTTATTGTAGGCTGTAATTTTTAGGAATAACTCACTGAAATCTGTCCGAACAAGAGTCTAGTAAACATTCCGGATATGATAAAACTTGAAGCACGAAATCATAAATTATAATTTAATAAATAATCATAAAAAACAACAATATAATAATAATAAATGTAATTCAATAATATAATCAAACCAAAAACACTGAAATTTGCAATATAGCGCCAAGTTCGCACATCGCTGAGCAAAGTCGCAGAATCGTTTTCAGTGTCTGATGACGAATTTCCCCCACGAATCATCACTCAATTCTGCAAGTAGTTCTGATTTACTATCTCTGTTCTCTAGCCGGTCTAAAACCGATTTTGACATAAAGGGACGCTTTTTGGACGCCATGGACTTTTCTAAGTTTCCAGGCAGAAAGAACAGTCAAAATGCAGGCAGGGCACAGGACAAAGCAGTAGGGGTGAAATGTATGTGAAATGGTTTGAAACAGCAATGTTTTACTATGTAATAATCGTTTTAAAAAAAATGTCATTTTTTAAAATTTTCAAATTTGTCGTTGGTTCCGGTGCCCATATGTCCCCACGTCACAGGGACCGGAACACGGAAGCTGGATGCCGGCATCGGCCAGAGGAGATGGCCGGAGACGCTGCAGGGGACGCATCGCAGGAGCGAAGGACAAGGTAAGCGCTGCAGTGAATCCCTATGCAACGCATGGTAAGCCCGAGTGTAGCTTGGGGTTACCGCTTTTGGTACTGAAACTTTACCCCGAGCTACACTCGGGAATACCGCCAGGGAGGTTAATTAATCAACCCCATAGAGCTTCACTTCTGCCCTGGACTAAATGAGCTGTTAACCCTTGCAAATCTCCCACAGTTTAGCTTGATTTTTTCAATGGGATATTTTCTTTTCATTTGTTACCTTCACTTATACTACTATTTAAAGTACACAAATTCTGTTAAAAATTTTATATAAAAAAATGATATTCAAAAACAAAAAATAATCTGTTCAATAAATAACAAAAATCTATAAAAAAGGCAATAAAGATTTTTATGTATGCAGTCTTGCCCTGTAATGCCAGCTGTCGCTGGGATTGTAGCATGGCCATATAGATACAGTCGGTATTATGAGTTATTGTTTGCAGGGCAGTATAATTGGTTATATAAGTTCACCTTTGACCCACAAACCCCTGTGAATAAAATTGGGACAAGCTCTCAGTCTCATTTATTAGAGGCATAAGGGAGAAAAGATGACTCGGTGACTGAGACAGGTCTGTGCCAAAGGGCTCTTGCATGCAGGCAAAATTCAGATTTGTGTAGTTTATGTTTTATGTTATAGATCTGAATGCAACTCTATCGTACCCAATGTGTCCGTGGACATATCAGCATTATCTTTGTAACCTAGAAGTCCATTCACTGGCATGATTTTTGATTGATTCCTTTTCCTCAGTTAAAGCACACACAGCCAAGCACACAGCATTTTCTTCACTCTTCCACTGGCTCATATAGAACAGTCTAGGAGTGTCTTTTTAAGTTTTATGGGGACATTGAACTTGGATAGGGTGATGGGAGCATGGGATACCCCAAACTGGTGAACTGAATTCTTTGATTACTCTTCTCTATCTCACTGAGCTGCACAAAAAGTCCCACATGATCTCTAATGCTGATGGGGGACTATGTCTTCTTCCAAAAGACCAATAGTTACACATAGTCACTAACATTCAGCACTTAGGTCATTTACTCACAAAGACACAGGATCATCGGTTGCCTTCTTGCGCTATCCATCGTGCGCTCTTCATTAATGGAGATGCAAACTATCACCACCATAGGACAGCTGGAAACTTTTCCCTGACTTCCTCCTGGCAATCTCCAGTGAGCTTCTCCAGACCCAAACTGACTCTAGGGCTAGACTTTGCAAACAGGCCTCCCAGCTAAGACTTTAGCTGGGACCTCAATGTCTTCTAGATGGCACCTCCAGTGGTCCTGCTTCAGAGGCAGAGCCCCTGCACAGGGGTCTCCCCCAGCAGGACTGGTTTCAGGAACTCTCTCTCCTCTGTTTCAGGCCCCCAAGTATTTATGGGCTCTCCAGCCACTTACTGGATGCACCTCCCCATACTGGATTGGCTGGATTCCCCATAAATATTCAGACTGCCTTCTCTGTTCTTCCTCCCACTATGATTCTAGAATCCTTTGGAATGCAGGGGAAAGTAATCAGAGCAGCAGCCTGTGAGACACTGAGCAGGCCAAAATAATCAAATATTGCTCCACTGATTACAGAGGAGCTAGTCTAAATTTACCAAGCAACCTGCACTAATCTAGAAGGGTGCTACACCAATGCTGTATGGACATATACGCATACAGTGCCTTGAAAAAGAATTTATACCCCTTGAAATTTACTACATTTTGTCATGTTACAACCAAAAATGTATTTTATTGGGATTTCATGTGATAGACCAACACAAAATGGCACATAATTGTGAAGTGGAAGGAAAATGATAAATGGATTTCAACATTTTTTACAAATAAATAACTGAAAAGTGTGGCGTGCATTTGTAATCAGCCCCCTTTACTCTGATACCCCTAACTAAAATCTAGTGGAACTAATTGCCTTCAGAAGTCACCTAATTAGTAAATAGAGTAATTTAATCTCAGTATAAATACAACTGTTCTGTGAAGCCCTCAGAGGTTTGTTAGAGAACATTAGTGAAAAAACAGCATTATGAAGGCCAAGGAACACACTAGCTAGGTCAGGGATAAAGTCGTGGAGAAGTTTAAAGCAGGGTAAGGTTATACAAAATATCCCAAGCTTTGAACATCTCACGAAGCACTGTTCAATCCATCACCTGAAAATGGACAGGCCAGGCAAGAAAAGCATTAATTAGAGAAGCAGCCAAGAAGCCCATGGTAACTCTGGAGATCCACAGCTCAAGTGGAAGAATCTGTCCACAGGACAACTATTAGTTGTGCACTCCACAAATCTGGCCTTTATGGAAGAGTGGCAAGAAGAAACCCATTGTTGAAAGAAAGCCATAAGAAGTCCTGTACGCAGTTTGCGAGAAGCCATGTGGGAACACAACAAACATGTGGAAGAGGATGCTCTGGTCAGATGAGACCAAAATTTAACTTTTTGGCCTAAAAGAAAAATGCTATGTGTGGCGGAAAACTAACACTGCACATCACCCTGAACACACCATCCCCACTGTGAAACTTGGTAGCGGCAGCATCATGTTGCGGGGAAGTTTTTCTTCAGCAGGGACAGGGAAGCTGGTCAGAGTTGATGGGAAGATAAATGGAGCCAAATACAGGGCAATATTAGAAGAAAACCTGTTCGAGTTTGCAAAAGACTTGAGCCTGGGGCAGAGGTTCACCTTCCAGCAGGACAATGACCCTAAACATACAGCCAGAGCTACAATTGAATGGTTTAGATCAAAGCATATTCATGTGTTGGAATGGCCCAGTCAAAGTCCAGACCTAAATCCAATTGAGAAACTGTGGCAAGACTTGAAAATTGCTGTTCACAGATGCTCTCCATCCAATCTGACAGTTCTTGAGCTATTTTGCAAAGAAGAATGGGCAGAAATGTCCCTCTCTAGATGTGCAAAGCTGGTAGAGACATCCCCAAAAAGACTTGCAGCTGTAATTGCAGGGAAAGGTGGTTTTACAAAGTATTGACTCCGGGGGGCTGAATACAAATGCACAACACACTTTTCACATATTTATTTGTAAAAAATGTTGAAAACCATTTATTATTTTCCTTACACTTCACAATGATGTGCCACTTTGTGTTGGTCTATCACATAAAATCCCAATAAAATATGTTTTTGGTTGTAACATGACAAAATGTGGAAACTTAATTGCTCATAAATGCAAGTAGATTAAGAAACATTACATGCATTGTTTTCCAAGTTTTTCTTCCATATTCTCTGTAGATATGAGTATTTTAATTTTGTGCATGTTCTTGAGCTGTTACTGCAGTAATAGCCACTCACCATTATTTTCTTGTGCTGTTGTCACAGAGACAGGATATGAGGGAAAATCTCCCCAGTGGAATAACAGACTGAAATAAGAACTTGACTAAAGTTTGACTTTTCACCACTCTACCTAAAACTCAAATCTAAAAAAAGTGCTGGCGTTGTGCTCTAATCAGTTTATGGTCCCTTTAATGAATCATTCGAAGACACCAGAAAATGATCCACATTTCTGAGGGTCTGTTCCAGTTTTCTTCCTTTTTCCCATTTCAGTTAGAATATGTCTTTTCTTCCCAAATCAAAATCTATAGCCAACAATTTATATGTATTTTCAGGACCTGGAATGTCACTCAGTCAGCCTCATCTTGCTCCCATATTACCAATTTTTCATTCCCTATGCTGGCTACCCATAAATTGGAGTATTGATTTTCACAGTGAGCTGCTCATTTTCAAATGGCTAAATAACCCTGACTCTAGCTACTCAAAAGCTGTGCTACATCTTCCAGTCCCATTAGCAGCACAAAAATTCTGTCCATCCTGGCATAAGCTCCAGCTTTTTTAACCACTTCCAGTCCGGACACTTTTACCCCCTTACTGTCCAGGGCAAGTTTCAGCTTTCAGCGCTATCACACTTTGAATGATAATTGCGCGGTCATGCAACACTGTACCCATATTCATTTTTTACCATTATTTTGAGACAGATAAAGCATTATTTTGGTGGTATTTATTCACCACTGGGATTTTTATTTTTTTTGCTATGTAAATGAAAATGACCGAAATTTTTTTTTAAAAAAGTGTTTTTCTTAGAACATTTTGCAAATAAATAATATATCATCATAAATCTTGGCCAAAATGTATCCCGTTATCTTTTTAGTAAAACAAAAAAAATAAGCCAAATTAGTTTATATCCAAAAATTATAATTTTTAAACTTTTTTTTTAATTTTTATATATTTTTTATATGTTTGTTTTTTTTTTACATACTGTCACCTTAGCAGTACAGTGTCACCATGGTACTACTTGTGGGGGGTGATGAAGATTTTTTTTTTTTTACACTGATTGCTTTTACACCCATATAGGATATAAAAGCAATCATTTCTCTTTCTCTCTGTCTGCATTCTTGCAGCCATTGAGAACTACTGAGTGAGCTGTGATTGGTCACAGCTTGTCACATGGTACAAGGCTGTTGTGAATAGCCTTGTACCATGTGACCTCTGTGATCATTCACAGATTTTACACGTAGTAAGTAATGATGTCACAAGTGACATCTTGTTTACTACTTTGCATGTGATCACTGATTGGCCAATCAGTGATCACATGATCAGGACCTCGTACAGAGGTCCTGTCCGATGAACGGTGTTTCACTGTGTCCGGAGGACACAGCGGACATCGGATCGTAGTGCTGTGCACTCCCGGGGGAGCGTGCACAAGCAGGGTGCAGGGAGGCTGTTTATATACAACGGCCGGACAGGAGGTGGTTAAGCCTGGACACATAACTGTTTGCTGAAGTTACCACCTTGCTTGTTAATGCACAGAAATACCCCAGTACACATACAGTGGGTGTAACATGTTAGGAATAGACCGGCCCCCGCTACCATCCAAGTGAAAGATATAACACCAACATGTCAGATAAAAATCAAATCAAAAACAGAATCACTGAGTTTGAAAAAGGATAATTTCCCTCCTAAAAATGACTTGTAAACTCAATCAAGTGTAGTTAATCACCGTTGATTTTCAACTGTGATCAGCTGTGGTCTTTTTGATTAGCTCAGCATGAAAAGAGCTATCCTGGAGCATTTCAGTCCCTGATATTGCAAATGAAGCAAACAATAAACTATGGGTGGCAAGGCACTGTCAAAAGATCTCCGGAATAAAGCTTTGGACAGGCACATACAGTATCAGGAGATGAATAAAAAAAAATGTAAAAGGATTTATCAATGCCTAGAAGCACAGTGACATCTATTATTAAGAAGTGGAAGGTTTTCCATATTAATTAATTTTGCGTTTTTGGCTTTGCATTGTCCATAGTGCTGCATGCAAGTTTGGACCATGCCAACCTTTTGAAGTGAGCTGCTTCTCTCTGTAACCACCACACACCAAACCTGAAGCACAGGAAACTTCTGTTGGTGTTAAATATGGCTACTAGATGTCATTCTGCATCCAGCACCAATATGTACCTGCCATTAAAAGGAGTCTGTATTTCAAAGAAAAGATATACAGATAGATAGATAGATAGATAGATAGATAGATAGATAGATAGACAGACAGATAGATAGATAGATAGATAGATAGATAGATAGATAGATAGATAGATAGATAGATAGATAGATGATCCCTATCAACTTGAAAGAGGAACTTCACCCTTTTATAAAAAAAAAGCTTAAAGTAGATACAAATCCCTGTCCCTGGAGACCAGCAATGTCTTCCTGCAGCTGGTTCTTCTTCCCCGGAACCACCATCTTTAAATTGGGAGTCTACCCACTGGGCATGTGCAAGATCACATGACACTGTGGGACTGTGTAGGGGGCAGGCCCATTCATATCTCATTCTTGCCTAGACAAGAATTGACAAAGTGGGAGCAGGTACCTGTCAAAAAAGTAAAAACCCTTCAAAAGTGATAGAGGCAGGGGTTGGAATGGAGGATTAGTGGCACTTTCGCGTTTGAGCGAAGGTTCACTTTCCTTGTATATAATCATCATAAATATATGTAATTGTCATAAATAATAAATATATGTAAATGGGTATATACTATTTGACTTTTATATTCATTATTTTTTACTTGTATAATAAATACCTTTTGCATTTGTACTTGTTTTGTTTGAAGGAGGAGCATGTTTGACCCTCGAAACGGATTTTTTTTTTTTTTTTTTGCAATGAATCAATTTTAAAACTAAAAACCTTGCACTCTTGGACATTTGTTTGTCACTCTCTTTTTGGAGTGAATATATGAGGTTTTTATTGCAGTCTGTGTCCCTGCTAAAGACACTCACCCTTTATTTCTTCTGGTGACCACTGACGTGGCACAGAAAGGGATAGGAAATATGGAATTCTTCCTCCATTCTTCCATCTTCCTTTTTCTCTTTTCTTTTTCCTTCTTTTTCTCCTCTCCTTTCCTCTGCCTCAGTCCACCTAATTTGCTAATACTGTGACACTGGAGTTGCCAGCTGATGTCAGTTGGCCCCTCCTTTTTTTATAACCCTCTGGTACATAGGAATATCACAGAGATGCCATATTGCACTACTAATCCTCTTTTCTTTGTCCTTATGCAATCTTTATGATTACCTATTGTCTAACCCGTTCACCCTAAATTAATAGGATGTATAAGTGTAGTCTTGACATCCTATCCTCTATCATATACTGTAAAACGTCTTTGTAAGCTTATGGCACTTCGATTTATAATGGTACCACATTGGTCTGTTGTATCCTTCTGTTCCATATTCTCATATGTGGGCTCTCAGCTGCAGCATCCCTCTTAGACACTTCCTGTACATTTTCCTTATATAATGTGATGTTTCTTGTACACAATGCCTATTTTTCTATAAATATATCAATAAAAAGTTTGAACCAGGAAATATGGACATTTTTGGGTTTTCACCAAAACAAAAGATGAAGGCAAGTTCTTTAAAAGAGAATTTCCCCTCATTTGTTGTGGTGCCCCCAAGTCTGGATGTGAAAGGAGGTCTTGCCAATGGGACCTAGTAAAACTCACAGGGGTTATAACTCTTCCCTACTTTCTCTTCAACTATATAAAAAATATTTTTTGGATTGATATATACAGTAATATTTTTTAAAAAGTTTAATTCTACAGCTTTCATTGAAATATTTCCTAGTTATCCTTCCATGAAAGCTCCTGTTTCAGGCACTTCCTGCTATGGGTGATAGCTGTCCCCTATCATTCTCCTATATTGTCACCCTGTCACATATGAGCCTGGTTGAGACTACAAGTGGCTGTGCCAACACATATTGCGTAGGCATGAGCCACCATCTGGTCCACAGCATGATGTGCAGCCCACTTTTTGGAGTGGGAAAGATACTATAATTTATACATATATAAATATATACAGTATATAAATATGTATACGGTATATATAACTTAACTTTGCAAGCTATTGGAAAAGAGCTTCTTCCTGTAACTACCTTTTACAGTTGAAGAAACTCTCTAAATTAAGGAACACAGAGTTGTATTTATAAAAAATTTGCAGAGCCCTTCGTCCTGTGAAACTGTATGTACATTTGTTCTGTGTGACTTTTGGGAAAAATAAATGTCACTAGGCAATTTTCTCTCCATTGAATGTTCTTCATTCATTAGAATACAGTGAAATAAATACTTATAGCTTCGTATAGTAGGCATAATGCTGTATTTTCATGATTCACACTGTTCTTATGAACGAAGAACATCCAACCTGGAGAGAAAATAGCCTAATAAGCTATATTAGCAAATGTACAGTTATGTTCAAAATAATAGCAGTGTGTTGAAAAAAGTGAATAAAGCTCAAAATCCTTCTAATAGCTTTTTTTTCCATACACACAAATGCATTGGGAGCACTACACATTCTATTCCAAAGCAAAACATGAAGAAAAATATATAAAACTTGTGTTGTTCCTCTAAAAAAAATTTAAGAAAAGTGAATATTAGACAAAAAAATAGCAGTGTTTGTAAAGAAAAATACAAACTCAAACATTCACTATATAAACTGAAAAATGTTTGAAGATTTTGCTTTCCTTTGAATCACTTCATTAATATTTAGTTGTATAAGCACTGTTTCTGAGAACTGCTGTACATCTGTGTTGCATGGAGTCAACCAACTTCTGGCCCCTGTGAACAGGTATTCCAGCCCAGGATGATTGGACAACATTCCACAGTTCTTCTCTATTTCTTGGTTTTGCCTCAGAAACTGCATTTTTGATGTCACCCCACAAGTTTTCTATTGGATTAAGATCCGGGGATTGGGCTGACCATTCCATAACGTCAATCTTGTTGGTCTGGAACCAAGATGTTGCACATTTACTGGTGTGTTTGGGGTTGTTGTCTTGTTGGAACACCCATTTCAAGGGCATTTCCTCTTCAGCATAAGGCAGCATGACCTCTTCAAGTATTGTGATGTATTCAAACTGATCCATGATCCCTGGTATGCGATAAATAGGCCCAACACCGTAGTATGAGAAACATCCCCATATCATGATGCTTGCGCAACCATGCTTCACTGTCTTCACAGTGTACTGTGGCTTGAATTCAGTGTTTGGGCCCCTAGACCCAAAAAGAACAATCTTACTTTCATCAGTCCACAAAATGTTGCGCCATTTCTCCTTAGGCCAGTCAATGTGCTCTTTGGTAAATTGTAACCTCTTCAGCACGTCTTTTTTTCAACAGTGGGACTTTGCGGGGGTTTCTTGCAGATAGCTTGGCTTCACATAGGCGTCTTCTAATTGTAACAGTACTCACAGGTAACTTTAGACCTTCTTTGATCTTCCTGGAGCTGATTGTTGGCCGAGTCCTTGCCATTTTGGCTATTCTTCTATCCATTCGAATGGTAGTTTTTCGCTTTCTTCCACGTCTTTCAGGTTTTGGTTGCCGTTTTAAAGCATTTGCGATCATTTTGGCTGAGCAGCCTATCATTTTCTGCACTTTTTTTATAAGTTTTCCCCTCTCCAATCAACTTTTTAATCAAGGTACGCTGTTCTTCTGAACAATGTCTGGAATGACCCATTTTCCTCAGAATTTCAGAGAGAAATGCACTGTAACAACATTTGCTGCCTTCCTTCCCTAAATAAGGGCAATAATTGCCACCTGTTTCTCAAAGAATGAATGACCTCACTAATAGAACTCCACTCCACTGCTATTATTTTGAACATGCCCCTTTCAATGAGTGATTCAATTACACAGAATCAGCGGCATGCATGTCATGACTGTTGGGTCTGTTGGATTTCTATTACTCTACTACACCTGCTAGTAAATTATTTGCCATGTAGAAATATCATTTCTACCAAAAACAGTGATTGATCAGGTTAGTGATGTCTGACTGATATTATTTTGAACACAACTGTACATGCAGTTTTGCAAGATGAATAGCTCTGACATTTTTTTTAGATGTATACCACTATGTCAAAGATTTGTTTTTCTTTTCAGCTCTTTGATGGGCATCTTAGTGAATGCAATATACAGAGATATGGGAAATAGTATAAACATAAAAACACACACACGTTGAACACACGTTTGATTCAATCTTACCAACAATGTAATTTTTCTTTCTTGAAAATCTACCCTAAATTATAAGTTCACTTTTCGTAAAATGTTACACACATGTTCAGGGTGTAACATGTAATATGTTACTGTAGCAGTGACCCCCGCACCAACACCCCCGCCCCTCGATCCCCCTGCTCGCTGTCTGTCACAATTTAGATAAACATGGCTGTGCGTGGCTCCGCCCACCTGTCCGGGTAATTCATTCACAGAGTTTACTGAATGGTAAACTACAAGTATCGACAGCCTTTGTGGCTTGTAGTTCTCAGTGAACTACCTTGGCAGTGTTGAATGCTCTGGTAGTTCATTGATTCTTACAAGATTCATTCTTCATACATTGTACACTGACATGCTGTAGGAGTCCTAAAATGCACATTTTTTTAACCTGAATTTATTTATTTATTTTTTTAAAGTGAACTTTTCTTCTAACATTGCATTTACTTGGTCAGTTTTCTGCAAGACACATCTTGTGTGACATCTAAATGGTAAGGTCAGCATCAGCAAGAGAAACCAAAATAACTTTGCCGGTTCCTTGGTAATTGAGATAAAACCCACAGCTCAGTGCAGTGTAATCTCTATGTACAAACGTGGCATTTATTTATAGGAAAAAGTCATCATTTTCAACAATTTCTTTTTGAAATTGCTGTGAACAAGTTGAAAACTTCAGCTGGGTTGAAGTGAGAGATAATTGTATACCTTCAAGCTCCAGTTGCAAAATAGCTGACCCTTTAGTAAAAACAAACAGCAACCATAATAAATACTGGATGTAGTAATGGCTAAAGTCCTCTCACAGTCCACTGTAGAGTTTGGCTAGTGCTTGCCAACTCTGGTCCACAGGGGTGAGATTAGGCATATACCGGCTATTAGATGTCTGCTACTCAGGGATTAAAAGCTGAACTCCAGGCTAAATAAGCAGATGAAATACATATACGAGAGTTGTTTTACTTGCCAAAGGATTTGTGTTTCTGTCCATTCAGTCCAGAGATTTACACAGCTCTGCCATATGGCAAAGCCCTGTCTGGCAGGGCAAGACACTGTTTTTTCTTTACTGCAGTTCATTATCACTTACAGGTCTCCTTCCTGCTCATCTCTCTGTTGCTCTGTTCTCTTATCATCATGCTTCTTGCACTTCAGTACAACTGATTGGCTCCATGTTGTCCTTCTCCATCCCACTCTCTGAGCTCTGCTGCAAAGAGACTGAAACAGGCTGATAGAAGTCAAATTCAGGTACTTACTGCTTGCATTAAAAAAAGTTATAACCTGTTTACAGTACACTGTTGCATTTTAATGCACATGTTGCAATATCTTAAAAGCGTTTGTCCAACTTCTCCATCCCATCTCAGCACTGCAGTGCATTGTGTGTTGAAAAATATGCCATGTACACTTTTATCCTGTGTTTTAGTGCAGTGGGAGGCCAACAGAAGTCAATGGCAGTGCATCAACATGCATGTAGCATGTGTTTTCATGCATTGGCAACAGTCAATGGCTGTTAACCCTAACCCTATTTTGGAGTTGCTCTAACCCAATCTTCTAGCCATTATAATTTGGCCCTTGTCAAAGTCACTCAAATCCTTACACTTGCTCACTTTTTTTGCTTTCACCACATCAGGCTGACTCTGATGCCAGAGCGATAGCAGCAGCACACAATCACTGGGATCTCACACATTGGTCTATACTCACTAATGTCCCTGGAAAGTTGGATGCCTCCTTCCAATATCAGCCAGACATTTCTCCCGTGAACTCTTCAGACCAGATCCCCAAAAGGAAATCTCTCAGTCAGCTCCAACAAAGTTTGGTTGAATAGGCTCCCCAGTTAACACAGCTTAATGAGCAAATGAAGATGTGCAGATGGCCTGCCAAGAAGGCAGCTGCCCTTCAGGCTGGGATCTCCTCCTACTGGACAAGAACGCTTCTACCGCAAGCCCCAAACTATTTATGTTCCCTCCCAGCCACCTACTGGGCATCCTCCCCCAGGGATTGGCTGGGACCACATAAATTTTCATACTGTAGATTTGACTTTCCCAGCCCACATTCCAGAACCATCCAGAATGCAGGGGGAAGTAGTTGAACCCAAAGCCTTTGAACTTCATAGAAGACCAGAGTACTCCCAAGCAGCTCCACTGATTACAGGAGAGATAAAGAACTACATTTACCTAACCTAGCACCTATCTAGAAGGATAATATATGAATACAGTTGCAAGAAAAAGTATGTGAACCCCTTGGGATTACGTGGAGTTTTGCATGATTTGGGCATAAAATGTGCTCTGAACGTCATCTAAGTCACAACAATAGAAGAACACAGTCTGCTGAACATAATACTACACAAACATTAGATGTTGCCATGGTTAAATTGCACATAACATGTAAACATTCACAGTGCAGGGAGGAAAAAGTATGTGAGGCCCTAGCTTAATGACTTCTCCCAGAGCTAATTGGAGCCAGGAGTGAGCCAACCTTGACTCCAATCAGTGTGATGATATTGGATGTGTTGCTGACAGCTGTCCTGCCCTTAAAAAACACACACCTGTTTTGGGTTTACTGGTTTCAAGAAGCACTGTCTGATGTGAACCATGCCTCGTAGAAAAGAGCTCTCAGAAGACCTACAATCAAGAATTGTTGACTTGCATGAAGCTTGAAAGGGTTACAAAAGTATCTCCAAAAGCCTTGATGTTCATGTGTCCACGGTAAGACAGACTGTCTACAAATGGAGAAAGTTTAGCACTGTTGCTACTCTCCCTAGGCGAGGTCGTCCTGTAAAAATGACTGCAAGAGCACAGCGCAGAATGCTGCATGAGGTAAAGAAGAATCCTAGAGTGTCAGCTAAAGACCTACAGAAATCTCTGGCACATGCTAACATTTTTGTTGACACATCTACAATAAGGAAAACATTAAACAAGAATGGAGTACATGGGAAGACACCACAGAGGAAGCCATTGCTGTTCAAAAAGAATATTGCAGCACGTTTGAAGTTTGCAAAAGAGCACCTGGATGTTCCACAGTACTACTGGCAAAATATACTGTGGACAGATGAAACCAAGATTGAGTTGTTTGGGAAGAACACACAACACTATGTGTGGAGAAAAAAAGGCACAGCACACCAACATCAAAACTTTATCCCCACTGTAAAACATGGCGGAGGGAGCATCATGGTTTGGGACTGCTTTGCTGCTTCAGGGCCTGGACGGATTGTTGTCATTGATGGGAAAATGAAATCCAGAGTTTATCAAGACATTTTGCAGGAAAACGTACGACCATCTGTCCGCCAACTGAAGCTCCGCAGAGGATGGGTGATGCAACAGGACAATGACCCAAACATACAATTCAACAAAACAATTGCTGCAACAGCACAGAATACGCCTTCTGGAGTGGCCCAGTCAGAGTCCTGACCTCAACCCGATTGAAATGCTGTGGCATGACCTTAAGAGAGCGATTCACACCAGACATCCCAAGAATATTGCTACACTGAAACAGTTTTGTGAAGAGGAGTGGTCCAAAATTACTCCAGATCGTTGTGCAGGTCTGATCTGCAACTTCAGGAAATGTTTGGTTGAGGTTATTGCTGCCAAAGGAGGGTCAACCAGTTATTAAGTCCAAAGGTTCACATACTTTTTCCTCCCTGCATCGTGAATGTTTACATGTTATGTGCAATTAAACCATGGCAACATCTAATGTTTGTGTAGTATTATGTTCAGCAGACTGTGTTCTTCTATTGTTGTGACTTAGATGACGTTCAGAGCACATTTTATGCCCAATTCATGCAAAACTCCACATAATCCAAAGGGGTTCACATACTTTTTCTTGTAACTGTATATCCCACAAATTGCCAGGTGCCATTGTCACAAGATAATCAATGTTATTATCCACTTTACCTGTCAGTGGTCATAATGGTATGGCTTAATCACAGCACAATACAGTACTTACAGGGGAAAAAAAACAGTCTGTGATATTTACTTGTGACCATATTTTATAAAAGAAAACAAATCCATGTAGTGTAACACTAAATTGAATAGTTCACAAGTATTATGCTTCAAAAAATTCTCTCTTGTATATTCTTAGTGAAGTTCTGCATAAATCAATAAGGTGACTTTGTGTTCAGAAAAAAGTGAGTTGTGCCCCTTTTGATGTGCCTGCACTCACTGGAAGGGATGGACCCCCTGCCAACAGCATAAGATTTAAACAAGCTTGTTATAAACAAATAAAAAAAAGTGAAGCGCATAAATATTAAAGTGCAAGAATACATAAATATTATACATAAAATGCAAATATATAATATTATGAAAACTAACGTTTGTGCAAAAAACAGTAATCAAGTGATGTTTCTCTTTCCTTTCATATAGTCACCAAATGTCCAATAAAAGTTCAATATATAGCATATGAAATCCACCAACAACCTTCTGTGCCGAGTAGTGACTTTCAGTGCCGAAAATCACCGAAAGTGTTGCTTATCCTCCACCTCAATGCGCTCAGCAGTTGGCTAATATGTATTAGCATATACAGTAGTATCAGCAGTTCACCAGGGCGATCCATAGAATATACATGAATATCTCCCCACCATAAGTGACTTCAATCCAGAAGGGCACTGTGTAAAGAGAGCTCACCACACTTAGCCCAAGGAATATAAATACTCTCTATATACTGTAGTGCAGTATTTATTGTTTAAAATGTGCCACATAAATAGATTAAAACATCAACCACATGGAGCAAACAATACATAAGACTTTGCAAATTTACAAAAATTACCGCCTTCCTGGATACTGGAAGCGGTGGTGTGACATCAGCACGTAAGGACCCAAGGTGGGTGCAAGAATATAGGTGTGGCTGTCCGATTTCCGGGATGGTGGGATTTTCCGGGATTTTAGAGCATAATACTTGTGAACTGTGCAATTTAGTGTTACACACCATGGATTTGTTTTCATTATACACTCATGATTAGTGGATATCTAACACGGACTGTTTTTGTTTTCTATATGTACTGTATAGTGCTGTGATTATGTTTTATTTGATTTAGTGTTCTTTTACGCCTTGAGCAGCAGAATCAGTACAGTCTAAAGTTCTATAGCGCAGATTCTTTTTATTTTATATTGTTATGGTTTATCGGTGTATATGCTTTGTGGCCATTGAAGAATGTACTGTATTTAAGTACAAGTTTTTGTGCCCAGACTTCAGCTTTAACATCAACTTGGATTCCACAATTGTTGGCTGGCACTCTTATTGCATCTTTGACATTTAGGCAATAGGAATTTGACTAAGCTTCTAATCCTTTCTCGCTCTTAAATAATAAAAAAAAAGAAAAGTTTTGTCTGAAGTTCTACTTTAACTAGTTGAAGTTTATAATGACCTCCTGGGTCTGCTTACCCTTAAGGCAACCCTGCACACATGTGCATTTTAGCAAAGTGTGTGATATATCATTTCAAATTGGACAAGTGCATGGAATATTTTGGAACCTGTAATGAGCGAGACAGAATGAATTTAATCATTGCAGTAAGTCACTTATAGTCCAAATGTGTAGGGATTTGCTGAAGGCACTTCAGGCAGTAAAAAATGAAATTATCTGCAAATGTTCAGCTTGTAAAAATATACATTTCACATAAACATTTCATTATTTTATCATACATTCAGATTTTACATCAGAGATAGGAATTGCTATTTATAAACTGGAATAGTGCTAACATATATTAATGCGCCAAATCATATTACAAAATGTACGAGCGGTGTCTTCGGTTATTATGTGCTGCAGAACTGTTTGTATTAAACTCTTCCAAATTTTTTTTTTCAAAGTAAAAACACAATCTTAATTTTGTAATAATAATGGAAATACTTTTTTTTTTCATGTAGTGCAACAAATGTCACACACGCATCCTTCGTAGTAACTGTGCTGCCTCTCATATGGTAACAGGAGCCTTGAGATTTCTAAAAGAGAGCAGGGCAATTTCTCTAAAGATAATTTGTTACCTAAAAAAACGCACACACACAATTCACTCATTAGATAACATAATGTTGTTGTACAACCTTTCTTTAAGATACATTTTGTAAATTTTGGATACAGTAAGGGAGTTTTTTTTTGCAGCCTGTGTCCAATTTGGGAGATTTCCTGTCACTTCCTGTGCCATAGCCAAAGCAGGACGTGGGAAGAAATTTCTCCAATGTGGGGGAATCCCTGATTGTCACCAGAACTAATCTCCCCATTGGTAGGTTTCCCCTCTATTCCTGTTCTGATGATAACCAAAAATGTGAGAGTTTCTTTCACTTTCACTCTTGGTAATATTGGTAAACAGGACAAATAGAGAGAGAGAATGAATCTAATGGGGGCACAGAAAGCAATAAAAACGTGACGTGTTCCAATCCCTCTCCAGTTTATCTAAAACTAAAAAGTTTTTTTTTTAGTTATAGTTGTCCCCTGCATCTCCAAAAAAAATAAAAAATAAAGGCACTATTAAAAACACGTGAAATGACAATTTAAAGAATCTGTATAAATCCTGTTATATTGCTATGTGCACTCTTTTTTTTCCCTTGATTTTTCTTTTTTTTATCACTGGGCCCTTGTCATTGAAGCCATTTCTGATAAGGGCAGTTGATTCCACTTCCCAGAATAGTTCTCAGTGGTTTTTCTAGAATTACTTTTTGCTTACATGTTGCCACAGTAAAGGCAACAAAAGCGGAAGGTCACTTTTAGATGCTTTGGCAACATGTAAACAAAACATAAGTAATCACAGTAGCTGTGGAAAGGATAATCCTTTTCCTCATGATCTTCTGAGATTTTGCAAAAGCTCATGAGATCTCGCAGTGTATTGAGGAGACCTCCCTGGAAGGCACTAGTGGCATAGCCTTCCCAGGGGGCATTGTTCCCCCGTGTCTCAACAAACCTTCCCAGGGGGCTATGTTCCCAGTGTCTCAACAAACCAGGAAGTGTAATTCAGGTGCATGTAAGTAACTTAAAGCGGAGTTCCACTCACTCTGTAAAAAAATAAGTCAGTAGCTACAAAAACTGTAGCTGCTGACTTTTAAAAAACAGCGACTCACCTGTCCCACGATCCCATGGTGCCCCTGCCACAGCCAGTTTCACCGGCCATCTTGTATTCCATCTTCAGTGTGGGCACCCGACTGTGACAGCTTGTGGCTTCACAGCCGGGGGCCCACTGCGCGTGCGCAAGTAGTGCTGAGCTTCCTGAATGGCCCCGTCGTCTTCTGGGACCTGTCACGCGTCCCACAAGACTTCGGGGAGGGAGGGTAGGAGGACAACATCCGTTTCCAATTGCCTAGGTGATCGCAGCGGAAGTGGGAGCTGTCAAATTTGGGTACCCGCTCCCCCCTGCTCCCCAAAGGTGCCAATCGTTAATGGGGAGCAGGGGACAGATCTTTAAAGCGGAACGTCCCCTTTTGGGTGGAACTCCGCATTAATAACTTTTTAATAACTTTTAGATTTCAAATATACTGTACTTTGCAGGTATCTTTGAACGTGCGTGCACAATGGATTTTAAATGTGTGTTGTGTGGGGGGATTCTTAAGTTTACCTTAAAGCAAAACATCTTAATCTAAGTTGTACAGTAAAGGATACAGGACTTTAGTCATAGGCCGTGGGTGTTTGGATACAGCAAAGAATTAGACCCTCTGTCAAGTTTGTAATGCTGTCTGTGTTACCATTGGAACTGGAAACCATTGTCACCAACACAAAAAGTGAAGAGAAATCGAAAAATGTAAGGTCTCATGCACACTGGTTTATTGCAAATGCTGTTCCTTCTGACCAGCTTTTAAAACTCATCTAAAAACTCAGAGTTTAGCAACATTTGGTGTTTAGGTGTTATTTATTTCATTGGCCAGAATTTTAATTTATTCTGGCCATTGAACTGAATAAATGCTGAAATGCTGAACACACCTAGCGCTTAGCCATGTTTAGGTGCATTCAACTTTTTTTGTAGTCAAAATTCCCTGTCCTGAACGTGATTTTAGGGCATTCAGAGAATGTCCTCTAAACTCCCATGCTATTAAACTGCTGTAAACGTCTATATGTGCATGGACACATAGGATAGCATAGAGGGGAGTCCAGGGGCCGGACACACAAAAACTCACAAAAACGTGCATTTAGGAGCAGCAGTGTATATGAAGCCTAAGAGTCATCCTCAGAACAAGAGGTAAGGGGAAATCTTTCAGTGGAGATACCTGTTCCATGGACAGCTGGCTAAGAGGAAAATTCCTTTCACTTTGGGAGTTCCTGTTGCGTCTCTGGGACAGGAAATGACCCAAACAAAGGCCCTTTGACATAGGCACGTAGAGTAAACCTATGGTCACTAAACTAATAAGGGGAATGTATGGCTGGCATGTGTTTTTGCACATACTTAGATGATTATGCACCCCCAAGGAGAAAATAAAGTTGTACCTCTTGTGTTGTCCTATTGGACAGTAAGGCCACTCATCATTCAGAGTCCAGGAGGGAAGGGTTAACCTCCCTGGCGGTATTCCCGAGTGTAGCTCGGGGTAATATTTCAGTACCAAAAGCGGTAACCCCGAGCTACACTTGGGAATACCATGCGGCGCTGTTCCGGCATGTGTTCTTCACTTACCTTACCCTGCGCTCCCACGATGTGTCTCCTGCAGCGTCCCCGGCCATCTCCTCCGGCCGATGCCGGCATCCGGCTTCTGTGTCCTGTCCCTGTGACATCGGGACGTATGGGCGCCGCCGCCGCCGGCGGCGGGAAATTTAAAAATTTTAAAAAATGTCATTTTTTTTTTTTTTCATTTTACACAGTAAAACATTGCTGTTTCAACCTATTTCACATACATATTGTCCCTAGTGCTTTGTCCTGCGCCCTGCCTGCATTTTGTCTGTTCTTTCTGCCTGGAAACTGAGAAATGTCCATGGCGTCCAAAAAGTTTCCCTTTAGGTCAAAAGCGGTTTAGATCAGCTAGAGAACAGCGATAGTAAATCAGAACCACTTACAGAATTGAGTGATAATGATTCGTGGGGGAAATTCGTCATCAGAAACTGAAAACGATTTTGCGACTGAGCTCAGCAATGTGCGAACTTGGCGCTCTATTTCACATTTCAGTGTTTTTGGTTTGATTATATTATTGAATTAAATTTTTTATTATTTTTATATTATTTTTATGATTATTTATTAAATTATAATTTATGATTTTGTGTTTCAAATTTTATCATACCCGGGATGTTTACTAGACTCTTGTTCGGACAGATTTCAGTGAGTTTTTCCTAAAAATTACAGCCTACAATAAAAAAAATACATATTTCCATGCAAAAAAATGGTACCGCTTTCAGCACCAAAAATCTGAAATAATCATACCGCCAGAGAGGTTAAGGTGGTGTATTGAAGATATATTTCTTGTGCTGAAGCAGGGGCAGACTGACAACTCATGGGGCCCCCGGGCAATAGGGGATCATGGGGTCCCTGTGTCCTTGCCCAAACTCAAAAAAGCCTATGAAAAAGGTACCAGGGACATCTCATGGGGCCCCCTACTGACCCTGGGCCCTCGGGTAGTGCCCTTGTTTCCAAATGGTCAGTCCGCCCCTGTGCTGAAGTTGAGATGTGCCTAACAGATTGCCCTAAAAATATATCCAGACATCTGCAGGTGCATGCTATACACTTCTGCTTTTAGTTTTTAAGGGCCAATCCACCCAAGTTTCTTGTTCTACACCATATTCCTTACCTTTTAACCCTGAAGGAGGGTCTCCAAACTTTCTAAGCAAAGGGCCAGTTTTCGGTTCTTCAGGCTTTAGACGGGGCAATACTGTGACCAGTGGTAGTAGAAAATGCCCTGGCATCAGTGCCCCATCATTGGTTTTAAAGGGGGAAATAGTACCCCATTGTCGGTATTAATGTAAAGAATAGTGCCTCATTGATGGTGTCAGTAGGGGGAATGGTGCCCCATCATTGGTATGATTTGATAGAATCGTGCCCCAAGGGCCAGATAAAGCAAGCAAATGGCCACTGCCCTAGAGGAACCCTTGCAATCATTTATAGGTTTTTAGGGAACCCTTCCAAAAAACAATATATTTGTGGTCTACGGTAAAAAAAATGTCCCTTACATTGCTGATCAGAACACCACCCTTACAGACAGCTAAAAAGATCAGTGGGTCCATGCAGCTGGCTTTTCCAAGTGTCTTTGACCTTGAACCTATGCAGACACCATAAAATGGGAGGTCAATCAGCTGTAGCTCAAGAAACACTTAACAACCTCTGAAGGAACCCTAGAGTTCCACATAACCCTGGTTGGGAATGATGTATCTACACATTTGCCATGCAGATTACAAGGGGGTAGGGAGGTACCACTCGTCCAATGCTGAAACGTACAAAGGGTGTGCAGTAACAATAACAGAGTCTGAACCAGTCAGCTCTTACTGTTGGAGTATCCAGACCATTTAAGAAACCAGGGACTGACTCAACCCCTGACTGAGCCCACCAAAAGTTTGAAGAGCAAACAAAATTAGCAATTTAGGCTCGCCTGGCCCTTTAAGTCATTTGGTGATGACAGATGTTATATGGCTGGGGCTGTAACAATGAGCATATGTTCAGTATATTTTTAAAAACTAATTTCTCTTCCACTTTTTTCAATGTAAATTTGAAGCCCTGGCATATTGCAGAGAAAAAAATAGTTTAATTGCTTTGCAAGCAATTGATTCAAAGCTGTAACCAATTTATCCTATTGAAAAGTTGTTGTTAAAATTATGTCTGGGTAATGATGATTTCACTGATCAAAATAAAAGAAATGCAGAGGGCGTGCTGTCACAATATTTCTGCTGTTGCTGAATAAAAATAAACTGCATTTATCATTGAATGATAAACAATTATTATAATGACTGTCATTCAGAATGCTCAGAGACTACTAGTATTTAAACCAGCGGGAAAGTAAGCTATACAGTGTTTAAAATAGCAAATTTGTCATCAATGACTAGAATGTGGAGGAAGAACAAAGTTTCTAGGGTTTTTTCTTTTGTTTTTCTTTTTATATTAGCTTACACACAAAAGTAGCTTTCTTTATACTGGATATTGGTCAAGTATATTGATAGACCATGCGCTGTATTATTTTCATTATTATAACTGTGCAGCTTTTGTTTGAAAAAAAATTAAAATTTTCCAGTGATTTGGTGCAAGTAATAATTTACTGTAATATTTTAGTGGTATGTTTATGTTTTTAAGTGGGGGTGGGGGTGTATATCTGCAGTAGTGCCTTCAGGCTTCAGAAGGTTTAAAACAAGCTTCAAGGATTGCTGAAGCCGCCAGCAGCTTACAGGTGAAACTCAAAAAATGTGAATATTGTACAATAGTTCATTTATTTCAGTAATGCAACTTAAAAGGTGAAACTAATATATGAGATAGACTCATTACATGCAAAGCAAGATAGTTCAAGCCGTAATTTGTCATAATCTTGATGATTATGGCTTACAGCTCATGAAAACCCCAAATCCACAATCTCAGAAAATTAGAATATTGTGAAAAGGTGCAATATTCTAGGCTCAAAGTGTCCCACTCTAATCAGCTAATTAAGCCATAACACCTGCAAAGGGTTCCTGAGCCTTTAAATGGTCTCTCAGTCTGGTTCAGTAGGAATCACAATGATGGGAAAGACTGCTGATCTGACAGTTGTGCAGAAAACCATCATTGACCCTCTCCATAAGGAGGGAAAGCCTCAAAAGGTAATTGCAAAAGAAGTTGGATGTTCCCAAAGTGCTGTATCAAAGCACATTAATAGAAAGTTATGTGGAAGGGAAAAGTATGGAAGAAAAAGGTGCACAAGCAGCAGGGATGACCGCAGCCTGGAGAAGATTGTCAGGAAAAGACCATTCAAAAGTGTTGGGGACTTTCACAAGGAGTGGACTGAGGCTGGAGTCAGTGCATCAAGAGCCACCACACACAGACGGATCCTGGACATGGGCTTCAAATGTCGTATTCCTCTTGTCAAGCCACTCCTGAACAACAAACAACGTCAGAAGGGTCTTACCTAGGCTAAAGAAAAACAGACCTGGTCTGTTGCTCAGTGGTCCAAAGTCCTCTTTTCTGATGAGAGCAACTTTTGCATCTCATTTGGAAACCAAGAACCCAGAGTATGGAGGAAGAATGGAGAGGCACACACTGCAAGATGCTTGAAGTCCAGTGTGAAGTTTCCACAGTCTGTGTTGATTTGGGGAGCCATTTCATCTGCTGGTGTTGGTCCACTGTGCTTCATTAAGTCCAGGGTCAATGCAGCCGTCTACCAGGAGATTTTGGAGCACTTCATGCTTCCTCCCGCAGACGAGCTTTATGGGGATGCTGACTTCATTTTCCAGCAGGACTTGGCACCTGCCCACACTGCCAAAAGCACTAAAACCTGGTTCAATGACCGTGGGATTACTGTGCTTGATTGGCCAGCAAACTCGCCTGACCTGAACCCCATAGAGAATCTATTGGGCATTACCAAGAGAAAGATGAGAGACATGAGGCCGAACAATGCAGAAGAGCTGAAGGCTGCTATTGAAGCATCCTGGTCTTCCATAACACCTCAGCAGTGCCACAGGCTGATAGCTTCCATGCCACGCCGCATTGAGGCAGTAATTGCTGCAAAAGGGGCCCAAACCAAGTACTGAGTACATATGCATGCTTATACTTTTCAGAGGTCCGATATTGTTCTATGTACAATCCTTGTTTTATTGATTGCATGTAATATTCTAATTTTCTGAGATTGTGGATTTGGGGTTTTCATGAGCTGTAAGCCATAATCATCACAATTATGACAAATCACGGCTTGAACTATCTTGCTTTGCATGTAATGAGTCTATCTCATATATTAGTTTCACCTTTTAAGTTGCATTACTGAAATACATGACCTTTTGCACGATATTCTAATTTTTCAAGTTTCACCTGTATATAACTACTTGCCCTCCTGAGGATGTCCCCCCCTTCCTGACCAGGCCATTTTTTGCGTTAAGGCGCTGCGTTACTTTAACTGACGATTGCACGGTCATGCAATGCTGTACCCAAATGAAATTTACATCCTTTTTTCCCACGAATTGAGCTTTCTTTCTTTCTCTTTTTCTTTCTTTCTTTCGCCTGTGCGGTTTTTATTTTTTGCGCTTTTAAAAAAAAGACAGACAATTTTGAGAAAAAAAAATATATTTTT
The DNA here is from genome assembly GCF_062004578.1 of Staurois parvus. Lineage (NCBI taxonomy): Eukaryota > Metazoa > Chordata > Amphibia > Anura > Ranidae > Staurois > Staurois parvus. The sequence continues at coordinate 455,295 of NW_028318218.1, forward strand.
GACATTTTGCTATTAAACATGTCCAGTAAAAAAAATGTTAAAAATCTAATTTTGTCATAAATTTAGGCCAAATTGTATTTTGCGACATGTCTTTGCTGAAAAAAATCCCAATACGTGTAAATTAATTGGTTTATGTGAAAGTTATAGCGTTTACAAATGGCGGTATATATACTGGAATTTTTATTTTTTTTACTAGTAATGGTGGCAATCAGCGACTTATAGCAGGACTGCAGAACTGCAGCAGGCATTCTGATACTGGGGGGGAACTGACTTGGTGTCACTGACATCCCCAGTAACACCAATACAGTGATCAGTACTAAAAAAAAAGCATTGACACTGTACTAATGGCACTGGGCAGAAAGGGGTTAACATGAGGAGCGATCAAAGGGTTAATTGTGCGCTGGGAGTGTTTTACTTGGGGGCGATGTGTTGTTGCTTCACTGTAAGCACACTGCTCTGGATGGCTGTGCTGTGTACAGCCATCCAGAGCAGTGTGCCCAAGCCAACAGAGAGAAGAACTGTTAGTAAAAATAGCAGCCCTCCTCCCTGTCAGAGATCCTCGGTAATCACCGAGCGCTGGCAGGTAATCACTGGCCAGGACCCGGTGATTGACAGCCATGGTCACGAATGGTGGCGCGGGTAGGGCACGTGCGTGGCTAGCGTGCACCCCTACCCGGAAATACAAAGTCATGTATATATACGTGATTTTGCGCACCTCTGATGCCCTGTAGTAGTATTTCTGCTATAGGTTGGTGGGGAAGCAGTTAAAGTGTTACTAAACCCAGGACCCTGCATTCACTATATCTGGTCTCCCACAGTACTCACAACATGGAAATGCAATTATATTAGTAAATATAAATTGCTAAATACCTTTTTTCATCAGCAGTCTTGTGACTTCTTTCAGTGTCCAGCAGAGCACTGGTTATAGCTTGTAGGAGGAGTTTTCATTCTGCTCTAGGAGGATGCAGAACCCCTGACCTTTGTCTGGACAGTGTTGATTGGCCCTGTTCTGATCACATGCACCCTCCCAAGAAGAAAAAACTCTAGCAATAGATGCCAAACTGAGCTTGTGCAGAGTGTCTCCACATCATATGTCTTATCAGGAGATAAGAGGGGGACACTGGAAGAAGGGGAGGATCAGAGAAGTCAGGATTAACCCATTAAGTTTCACAGTGAGTATAACAAGCATGCTTTACTGTATATAAAGACAGTTTTTTGGGGGTTTTTTTTGCTGTTTTGGGTTTAGTATCACTTTAAAGCTCCCTTTAGGATCTGTGTTGAACATTTACAAACTGGAGCTGCATGGTACTTTTAAAAGTTTCAACAAAGCTTGCTGAAAGCTCTGCAAATGCTCTGCCAAAGCTTGCTTTTCACATTGCTTTTATACAAGTGGAAACCCATTTACGTTTCTGCAGTGTCGAGAAATGTAATCCTGTTTAAATAGTTTCTGCTTTTAATTTAACCAAATCCCACCTGGCCTATTGTAATATTTCATCATTACGAGTGGACATCATATGGTTGCGTCCACCAGATGACTGATTATTGTCCAGGCATGCTGTCGGTACCATGTGATCGCTGTGACCAATCACAGCAGATAACATGACAATTTAAAACAATGATTCTCTTCCTTTTATGCCATTCATTGCTTACAATTGTGTTGCTAGCTGTGATTGATCACAATGATCAAATGGTACAGAGGACAAATCACAGCCCATCTGTACCATGTGATTAGCTGTAACCAACCACAGCTACTCACAACAAAACATACTTCGTTATCAGTTTCATTCAGTAAAAATGGTTGTTTATACCAGTGAAATTCACTGGTTTAAGCAATCATAATGTGTAAACAAAATCCTGATCAGTTGTCCAGAGTAGTACAGTGATATTAAACACTGTATTTCTCTTGTCACAGGGGTAAAACAAATCATAAAAAATTAAAACAAATGTTCAGTTAAATTATTATTATTTTTACATATTGTCACCAACCAGTGTCCCTGATCAACACCACACCAGTTATATGATGATGCTGTACTGCATTGGTGACAGTATGTAAATAAAAAATGTGAAACAAATAATTTTTTAACTTCTCCATTTTCCCAAAAAAGTATGCAAATAACTACAACTTCAAAGAACTTGCCATGCCTCTTACTAAATACTTTGGACTACCTACTTTCCAAAAAACGGTCATTTGGGGGATACTGTCCTGACTTTTTATGGATTCAAGAAATGAGATAAGTACATCAGGATTTATTGATTTTCAGATATATACCATCATTTGTGGACTCTATAACTTTCCTACAGACTAAATAATAAACACTGATTTGGGTTATTTGCACCAGAGGAATGTAGCAGAATACAATTTGGCCTACATTTTTGAAGAAAGATTATTTATTTGCAAAATTTTTTAACAGAAACACAGAAAAACAAATTTTTTTCAAAATGTGCAGTCTTTTTTTTATTTATTTATAAAAAAAAAAATTAAAAACCTAGTGATGATTAAATACCACCAAAAGTATGAAAAATGTACGAAAAAAAATACAAAAAATGTATTATGGGTGAAGTGATGCATGACAGCGCAATTGTAACAGCACTGAAAGCTGAAAATTGGCTTGGGAAGGAGGGGGGTAAAAGTGCCTGGTAATGAAGTGGTTAACCTCCTCGGCAGTATGATTCTTTCCGATTTTTTGTGCTGAAAGCGGTACCATTTTTTTGCATGGAAATATGTAGTTTTTTATTGTAGGCCTGTCATTTTTAGGAATAACTCACTGAAATCTGTACGAACAAGAGTCTGATAAAATTTGAAACACGAAATCATAAATTATAATTTAATAAATAATCATAAAAAATAATAATATAATAATAATAAATTTAATTCAATAATATAATCAAACCAAAAACACCGAAATTTGCAATACAGAGGCAAATTCGCACATCGCTGAGCAAAGTCGCAAAATCATTTTCAGTGTCTGATGACGAATTTCCCCCACGAATCATTATCACTCAATTCTGCAAGTGGTTCTGATTTACTATCGCTGTTCTAAAACCGCTTTTGACATAAAGGGACGCTTTTTGGACGCCATAGACTTTTCTCAGTTTCCAGGCAGAAAGAACAGTCAAAATGCAGGCAGGGCACAGGACAAAGCAGTAGGGACAAAATATATGTGAAATACATTTTTTAAAAATTTCAAATTTCCCGCCGGTTCCGGTGCCCGTACGTCCCGACGTCACAGGGACCGGAACACAGAAGCCGGATGCCGGCATCAGCTGGAGGAGATGACCCGGGACGCTGCAGGGGACACATTGCGGGAGTGAAGGACAAGGTAAGTGCTGCAGGGACCCCCAGAGCAACGCCGCATGGTAAGCCCGAATGTAGCTCGGGGTTACCGCACTTGGTATAGAAATTTTACCCAGAGCTACACTCGGGATTACCGCTAAGGAGGTTAATCACACTTGGCAATACCAGGTGTATCCTATCTAATGGCTAAGTTCACACTAGCTTTGTCAGCAGGTGTCAGACAGGCTTTTGGGAAGCATTTTTAACGCTTCTCAAACGCCTATGAAAATTCTACAGTGTTGTTCACACTGAAGCGTTAGCGTTGCGTAGCATTGCATTGTGGCAAAACTGATGCCTCATGTCGAGTCAGGAGGAGTTGAAGCCTCTCATTCAAGTCTACGGCGCTGCTCCTCAAATGCCTGGCAGGCATTTGCGAGGCAATCGGATCGTTAATACCATTTAATTCATTATAGGCATTTGTGGTACGGTTTTAACGCTTGCCAAACTTGTATCATACGCCACAAAACCGCACAGAGGGCATTTGGGGAGCGTTAAAACGCTTCTCAAACGCCTGTCTAACACTTGTCAAATGCTATAGGGGCATTTGGCAAGAGTTAGAAATAAGTCCTTAGGGTTCCAACACTTACTCAATTCATCTGCTACGTTGGCCCCCTTTCCCGCATGCTACCTAGTGTGATCTGTGCTTAAAGTGGATCTGAACTCAAAAAGTGAAGATGTATTTATTTTATACAGAATACCCAGAAATGTTAATTATGCCTGAGCTGTATCCTTAAAATGTACCCTTTCCGGTGTAGTCTCATAGTTGTATATCTGCAGCATTAAGGTTCTTGTGGCAGGTCTTGCTGGCCCTTCTGAAATGTGATCCTCAGTAAAACCACCGCTCAACCGCCTATTTTTGCCAATGATTTTAGCCTACAGACGAAGCTGGTAACTGCTTGCCTTATTTTGGCCACATCTTCCACTTTAAAAATAGAAGGCTTTTTTAAGACTATTTGAACTGTACAATTTTTGCTAGCTCAAGAACATAAAAATTAACAAAATACCCAGGTTAGTTCCAGTGTCCACGCATTGGCTAGATTGCCTGGCCTTGGGTCATAAAAAATATCTAGTTTCAGAAGCTGGAGTCATCAAACCTTTCAACTCTTCTTTTGATATTCTTTTTATAAATATGTGGATTTAACAGTGCATGAGTGACTTATTGCGCCTACTGATATATCTCGAAATATTTCCAGCTGAGGACCATGAAAGGGGCCACGAAAAAGTCATTTTGTTTGTGTTCCAAAATGTGATTTCAATCTGGTCTTCATTACTAGACACAAGAGAAAACATTCTGTACGGGTGAAAGAGACAGAAAGACTAGATAAAAGAAGTAGGAACTATTTCTAGCCCTAGAGACAGAAGATTGGTTCCCAAGAACCTAAGGAACGAGCAAACAAATTCTTTTTATAGCTTACTACCTTTACAAGGAGGAAGGTGAATGCGTTTATACAAAGTCAGATTGGAGTGATTACTCAGCAGTAGAGAAATGTTTAATTATAGGGAAAAGCTGACAACAATTGTGTGCATTCTGAGTAGCCTTTTCAAATCAACGTGGTGCAGACATGTCCCAAGACTGGGGAGCACATTATAATTGCTGCTAATGTCACCTTTTATTCAACCCACCAGAATTTAAGGCATTGGATGAACTGTAATGTTCTTGTCTAATCTCATCAGCAATTCTTGATTTTGGTTCGGGTTCTTGATTGCTGAAAATTATGTGCATGACATTCACCATGGCTTTTTTTCATTACCTATTTTTTTATGTTTCAGTAAAAGTGAAAGTTATTAGGCAACTGTCAATCTTAGAAATTCAGGCATTGTAACATTTTTTTTTTTTGCATTTTCGGCCAGGGCTAAAATATTTTCTTCATCAAGTGGTATTTTAAATGACAAATGAAAAAAGGTCAAGGGTTTTGGCTTTGGAAGAATGAGTAGCTCAGAAATCTCATTTTGTGTGTGAGAAAGCTGCTATATATTGGGAATGATAGGCACCTTGTAAATATGGAGGTATTAGATGTTAAAGCGTAATTTCAGACACAATGTTTTCTTCTTGTTTCAGAAAAGTCTGGGAAAGTGCTAAAACTTCTGCCAGGTTTTTACTACTGGCTGTGTCCCTTTTGTGTAGGATTTCTATCACTTAGGGCTCATTCACATTAGCAGTGCCCTCTGAATGGCATTTGACAGGCAGCAAGAAGGCATTGTATTCTCCTCCTCGCTGCACGCTTTAACCCCTTGAAGCCCACACTAGCATGCCACAACAGTGTGCATTCCATGCAGTTGCAGGGTACTTACAGAGCGGCCACATTAACTACGCCTGCCAAAAGCAAACGGGGGTATAATTTACAGCATGTGTACACCCCTGGCCTCTGCCTCTTCAGTTAAAGGGGGTAGTGGCTAAGGGGTGATAAACCTACTCTTAACTGTAGAGTTTTACCACAGTCTGCCGATTAACTTCAGTACAACTAACCTGTCAAGTTTTTTTCATATGTTCACTGCCGCTGGCTATAGCTGGCAGCAGGGCTGGGACACGGGTTGGGTGGGAGCTGCAGCATGGTTTACTGTAGGGATGGGGGAGCTTTCCTTCTGTTACAAGCTGACAGGAGTAGTGATAATGGCATCACCATTCCTGTCAGCCCAGTACTGGGAGCAGTGAGGAGAAGAGGAAAGAGCCGGGACAGGGTGCAGGCTGTGTTCTCACTGTTCCTCCTCTTTCCTGCCAGTGCAGTGCTCCTGTATTAACAAGCAGGTGGCGGTATTCACAGACACACAGGAACTGTACCAGTAGGAAGGAGGAGGGGGAGAGAGAGCACAGCCCGCACCGCCGAGCGCAGAAGTGTCCTCGAAAGATCCAGGAGTGGAGAGCCATCAACACAAGCAGGTGTCCACTGTTACAACTGAGCTGCACAGTGACTTTGACAAGCGAGTGACTGTTAGGTATAGGATCCTATAAACTTGCACATCATGATTGGGGAGATGCACTTTAGCAACTTTGCCCTGGATGCTGGATGACATTGTCCCGGCACTGGCTGGCAGCAGTGATCATTGTATTCTGATGGCAGGGAAACCATCCACTTTCAAAATACAACAGCTCATGTGAGGGATACCTCCATCAACACAGACTGTGTTGATCAGGGAGTAGAGCCATTTTCTTTCATTCAACCCATGGATGAAGGAAAGAAAATTGCATAATGTATGGACAGCCTTACTGTCTCAGTGAACACAGTTACAGGGACAGGAAATTAGTAAAATCTTTTGTTGGTGCAAAGGCGACAATCACATTTTTAAAGCTGGAGCTCACTCTTTTTATATGTTTTTGTGACTTGGTACCTTCTTCCCCCTCACTGCAACTTTTTTAAAAAAAACCTTATTGTTTTGATTACATACTACCTATTTTATATCTGGTAAAGCCATCACTGGGTCCCTGTGCTTCTCTATACAATTCATTAATCATAGCTGATGGGATTGGCCAGCAGGGTGCTGTTCATAGCTTTCTAAAAAAATCACATCACCAGTATGTAAGGGAGGATGAGACAAGAAGGCGCTTGTCCAGCAGCTGCAGGAAAGCACGGTGGAATGCAGGCTGTCCAGGTGAATGCAAAACCAGACGTTACATGGGCATGGAACGGTGATGCGTTTCAGAGCATGAGCGGAGCTCCTTCTTCCAGACCGATCGGTTATGCGTTCCTCTGGTCAGCGTGCGCTCCAGTGTGCGTTCCTGCGGCCCCAGAAGAGCGGCGGCCTTCTTTGTCATCCCATCCTCAGCTCCCCCTGCAGCTGCTGGTCAGCACAGCCAGTTCTCGCATGGGGGATAGAGCCCCCGCATCATGACAGATTACACTGAGCTTGTATTCACTGCCACTTTGTAAGTGTTTTTAACCGTTGTCATTAAAGTGATTTTGGATATACTGCACTTAGAAGTGCCTTCTTGTCTCATCCTCCCTTACATACAGAGTCTGCTTCAACTCCTAGAAGTGCTGCCCAGTGCTTGTGTTCCAGTTCCTCATCCATTATTGGCTGACATTCCTCCATTGATGCGCCCTACATACATCTCCCTGCTTCAGTATGCAACTCAAGAGCCCTTAGCCCAATGCAAAAAGTGGGCCGGCTCTTGAGAGGATTTATACAAATATCAAAATGCCTTGATGAGCGGATGTCAGTTTGGAAGTGTGGATGTTCCTGTACAGGCTGCATTTGCGTGCAAATTGTCCTAGGTAATGCCCACATGTGATGCTGAGCCTCAATGAATTATTGAGATGCAATTCAATGAATGAAAAGGGTGGGCTGGATGATGTTGGATGTCCACCTGCCAGGAAATGAAGTCGGTTCTACAGGCAGACCCTGGGAGTATGAACAAGGTAGGTTCTGTAGGTTTCTTCTTAAGTTGAATTTGTATATAACTTTGAACAGGTACATTTTTAGGTATAACTCCAACAAATTATTTTTAAGTTTTGTATAGCATAGGGAAGGCCATGCACTTATGTGGGATTGTTGTCAAGTCCTCCGGACAGTAGGTAGCAACATGCAGTGAGCATCAAGATGGCCGCCCAGCGGTTTCAGGGACCAGTGTGAATTCACGAAGCCTTCATTCTTAAGTATCAGTCGTATGTAATTCAGAGGTTTGTAACTCAGGGACTGCCTGTTTTAGATTTGTTCAAGCTTCTATTGAACACTATGCATTAGATGTACAGTGTGCAAATGACGCTGCAGCAATTCAGCTTCTAAAGACTTGTTACATTATATTGTTACATAAATGTTCGTTCAAAATCATTTTGGAAATTACTTTTGACAGTTGTGCTTGCTTTCTGTGCCATATGTTCACATAGCTCTTGTAGAGATTGGTAGGTTCTGTCTGTAGTGGTTTTCTGTTAGTCAAAGAAGTCTGCATTGTTGCTGAATTACTGCAGAGAGAAAATCTGTGATAATAAATATGAGAATAAACTGCAAAGACTACCAAATGAAGAAAGGCTAATTTCTTTATAACCCTGGAATACAATATTCCTGGATTGTTGTAGCTACCATGCCTTGGTTTCTGGTGGACGTGCCTAGGAAAAGATTGCTGTGAGCAGTAGACTCTTGGCCAATTAGAAGTTTGAGGTTGGCAAAAAGGAAATAAAGGGAATGGGTCAGAGTTTTTGAGGGGTCCATTGAACAGTTCCTTCTATAACAAGTAATATCCATAGCAGCATGTAATCTAGTTTTCCTGGCAAAAATCCTTGCTGACTTTTGAGGAGTCTGGAGTGTGCCATGTGAATTTGAGGCGTCTTTAGATGTTTTGATGAGTTCTGTAAGGTGATGAATGAATGTCACTGAAGTGATAGTCAGTTCAGACATTTCAGTCTGCTCCCCTGCTGAGTAATAGACAGGTAATAATGATAAAGCTAAGTAAATGTGAATTTCTGTTTTACATCTGTTACTATGACTCAGGTTATTCTTGTTGCTATTCCTAAGCATGGAAATTTAGTCTAGTCTAGACCAATGGGATACAGGGCACCTATGTGAGAGATGAGGCCTGGGATCCTAGAAGCCTGTTAGTAACACATACTACAAGTAAAACTATGGTCTTTCACAGGGGCGGACTGACAACTCATGGGGCCCCCAGGCAATAGGGGATCATGGGGATTTTTTTTTATTATCAAAGGAAAACTGGCCCAAAATAGTAAAAAAAAAAAAATTAATTTAGCTGTGTGTTTCTTGTTACTACCATGAACTACCACCAAAGAACAACCCAAAATAAATTCTGCAACTCTTGATAATCGCAGCTCTACCATATATATGTATGTTATTTGCTGTTTGTACCCATAGTACAGCCCAGAAAAAATAGTGCGCATTTTGTTTTTGTATTTTTTTTTTTACCTAAAACACACTGACACTGGCACCTAAAACACACTGACACTGGCATTGACACTAACTGACACTGATACCAATTTTTTTTAAATCCTGACCTTTGACCCTGATCTTTGATCTTTACCTTTGACCCTGACCTTGACCCAAACACTAACCCTGGCACTGAACTAGATCAAAACTTGATCTAGGTATTTTTGTTTATTTTTCTTTTATTTTTTAATGTTTATTTATTTATTTATTTTTTTACAAAATGTTTTTCTCTCTATGCCAGGAGTAAGAGAGATACAATGTATCTCTTTTCTCCAGTCATAGAGGGAGAAAAAAGCAAGGGGGCCGGCTGTACAGTGACTGATCACTGTGATAGCCAATCAGAGGCTATCGCAGCGATCATGTGACCCGGAATCGGGAGTCCCGGGTCCCAATCGTTAAAACGGGACCCGGGGCTCTCAGTGACACCGCGTTCTTTGTGCTGGGAGCATGCCGAGTGGCGCGCTCCCAGCAGAAAGACAAGTGCGCAAATATGCAACCCCACGTAAAAAAGCCCAGTTCCGTGAGGCCGCATATTAGTGTGACGTCGGCATCAAGGGGTTAAAGTATAATTTCACCCCTTCCCTGTCCCACTGTACCAGTGTCCCGAAATCCCCCACTGTCAGGGATACTGCTAGTCTGGTGAACTTACGCTTTAAGGGGGGGATATGATCACAATATACAAATCTTTAAATGCTAACTTTAATATTTGGAGGAAACTATTAAATCTAAGGTCCTAACACAGACATGTGACTACACAATGAAGGACGAGAACCTATTCAGTCTTAAACTGCGTAAGAGATTCTTTACTGTTAGAGTGGTAAAGATGTGGAACTCCCTTCCACAATTGATGGTGTCAGCAGAGAGTATAGATAAATTAAAAACATTGTTTAGATGTGTTTCTTAATGTACACAATGTACAGGAATATTGAAAATGGTAGCGACACAAACACATTCACATGAACTGAATGGACTGTTGTCTTTATTCAATGGACTGTTGTCTTTATTCAGTGGAATGTTGTCTTTATGTAAGATTTAAATTCCAGAACTCTGTATCTTCAGAAAAAGAATTTCCTATCAGGTATTTTTTAGTAGATTCACCTTGGATGGTCTTTGTATGCTTTGTGCTAAAGTTTACTTGTAAAATACTGTATTTATAATTTATAAGGAACTAATCTGTTATTTTGCAACAAAGCCAGCATTGTTATAGTTGCTAATTCTCATGGTAAAAATTAAAAACCTAAACAGTGAGCTGGAAAAAAATCACACAATTAAGAGTTTGGTTTCTTACACATGAGACAATCAAAAGGCCGTAGAAAGGGTTGTTTTTTTTTTTCATTATTTCAGCTTGTGTTTTACTTGAGATCTTTTATTAGTCTATGGCATACCTGTAAAGCAGTTCTACACTTGAGAAGATTGACAACGCTCTGAGTGTTCTGGCAATGTGGAGCCATCTCACCTGCATGTTCTTGACCTCCCTGGTGGTATGATTATTTCAGATTTTTGGTGCTGAAAGCGGTACCATTATTCTGCATGGAAATATGTAGTTTTTTTTATTGTAGGCCTGTAATTTTTAGGAATAACTCACTGAAATCTGTCCGAACAAGAGTCTAGTAAACATTCCGGATATGATAAAACTTGAAACACGAAATCATAAATTATAATTTAATAAATAATCATAAAAATAATAATATAATAAATTTAATTCAATAATATAATCAAACGAAAACACTGAAATTTGAAATATAGCGCCAAGTTCGCACATTGCTGAGCAAATTCGCAAAATCGTTTTCAGTGTCTAATGACGAATTTCCCCACAAATCATTATCACTCAATTCTGCAAGTGGTTCTGATTTACTATCGCTGTACTCTAGCTGGTCTAAAACCGATTTTGACCTAAAGGGATGCTTTTTGGACGCCATGGACCTTTCCCAGTTTCCAGGCAGAGAGAACAGTCAAAATGCAGGCAGGGCACAGGACAAAGCAGTAGGGACAAAATGTATGTGAAATGCTTTGAAACAGCAATGTTTTGCTATGTAATAATCATTTTTAAAAAATGACATTTTTTAAAAATTTCAAATTTGCCGCAAGTTCCGGTCCCCGTACGTCCTGACGTCACAGGGACAGGAACAATGAAGCTGGATGCCGGCATCGGCCGGAGGAGATGGCCGGGGACGCTGCAGGGGACACATCGCGGGAGTGAAGGACAAGGTAAGCTCTGCAGGGAATCCCTGAGCAACGCCGCATGGTAAGCCCGAGTGTAGCTCGGGGTTACCGCTTGTGGTACTGAAATTTTACCCCGAGCTACATTCGGGAATACCGCCAGGGAGGTTAATCTGTGGACTGAACGCAGAATTAGTTGTATATAAAAATGGAACACGCTAGGGTTGATTTACTGGAACACGCTGGGGTTGATTTACTAGCTGCAAATAGACTGTTCACTTTGAAAGGGAAGTTGCATTTTGCATGGGAATTTTCCCCAGATCTTAGTGAATGCAGTGAAGCTTTGCTGATATCCATCATCCAATCATGTGCAAGCAAAATTATATATTTTTTTCCTGTGAATGTGATGGTGTTTTCTATGCAAATTGAAATTTCACCACATTCACTAAGCTCTGGGGAAACTTCCTTTGCAAAGTGAACAGCCTATTTACCTGTTCATTCTGGGACTTCTTTAGTAAAGGCATATAGACCAATTACTTTAAAAGTGAAGTTGCACTTTGCCAGGGAATTATCACCAGAGCTTAGTGACTGAGGTTAAAGTTGTAATAAACTCTTATTTTTAGCCTATACTAAAGCTTACCTGTAGGTAAAAAGAATATCTCCTAAATGTGCACCGTTTAGAAGATATTCTCTTTTCTTTAGAGCCGATGCATGAGCTTTGAAAGAACAGCTTTCCCATGCCATTCCTTCAGAGTACTGTGTCATGGCTCGGGACTCCCGTATGCATGGGCAGGAGTGACGTCATCGCGGCCCAGCCTGTCAGACGACCAGAGCTTGCGTACCCAGAAGGAAGACCAAGGGAAGATGGAAGCCTCTGCAGTGGTGACAGTGCAGTGCTGGAGGGCTTCATTTTAAGGTAAATCCTATATAATGTGCTAGTATGAAATGCATAATAGCACATTATGACATTACCTTGCAGGGGACTTTTTTCCTGTGGTTTACTACCGCTTTAAGCTCTGCTGACTTCCAACATTTAATCATGTGCAGGCAAAAATGCAGTTTTTATTTTTCATTGCATGTGATTGGTTATTTTTTTGCACAGTGAAATTGAACCACGTTCACCAAGTTCTAGGGAAAACACTTTTACAAGAGTGGAAATTTAACAATTTGGAAGATGTGGAAAATTAACAAGCTGTTTGCCTTTGTAATTCAAAAACTTCAAATCCTGAAGGGCTTGTTTGAAAGATAATTTGTAGGGTATCAAAACTCACAACTGAAAATTAAATGGTAGAATGCCCTTTATTAATACTGCAGTTACTATGTTTTTGTTCTGGAATAATGCTATTGCAGTAATTACACCTGGTAATCCTGTAGTAATAGCCATCAGCGGACTTCTGGTCATAGGATGACAAGACTCACTCAGTTTGGCCCTATACAGGAGTAGAGTGGTCATGCTATGGCATACACTTTGGAGGAAAACTGTGCTGATGTGACAGACGAGTCTGTACAAACTAGTTATGTCTACAGATACGCCCACCGCTCTTGTGATTGACTGGCAGCAGATTGGTTGCACATTGACCATTAGCCTGTTATTGCTGGGCTGGCATATCATTGCTGTAAGACGTGCACTCCTGTCTAGGATGCATATGGACAAACAGCAAGAAGCTTCTGAGAGCTCCAGAAAAGAACACTCCACACAAAAAGCTGATTCAAAAAGTAATCATGGTAGAAATAAAACAGTAATCAACCATAACCTATTATACTCTGTTGTGCTGGCTGTCCATTGTCTGGCCATAGGCCTGCTTTTTCTGTTAGTGGCCTTTTTCTTTAAAGTGTATCAAACCCCAAAATAAAAAAATAGTATATTGCAGTCTACCAGCCCTTGATGTGGATGCATTAGGGGTTTTTTTGTTTTTGTTTTAATCTTTTTTCCTTTATTTTCACCAGGTGATCCTGTGAATAACACACTTTCTGTCCCTTCATGTCCACACTCATTTCTTTATTGTATCTATGGAGGGAGCCATGATTGTCACATATGTTTTTCTTCATCTTCAGTACATGGTGGATTGACATGAGTGGCATTTATGGCAAGATCAACGGGTATCTTCTGTACTTGCTGGAAATGTTCTTAGCCTGAAAAAAAAGAAAATTGGTGTAGCCACTTTATCAAAGGACTGGTAACCTGCAATGTGTTACATTTTTTGTTTGTTTTTGGTTTGTGGTTTTAATATATTTTAACAAATAAAGTATACATACATAAAAAGACAGGGAGAGACAGCAAAATAAAGATTTAGAGTATTTACACATACCTTCCAATGCAAATGTAAATGCACTTTGTTGTGAAGACATTTCTGGCGTTCAACTCAAGTTGTATACATGTAGGCCATGTTGGTCCATCTAAACCTGTCAAAAGGCTCCTAATGTCAGCTTCCCCCCAGTTCTGTTCGGTTTACAGGATGCTACCACCTCCTATAATCATTCATTATCTATCCTTAATAACATCATGAATGCTGGTGGTAATATATGGATTTTGTACACTTTTTAAATATACACTTATTTTGTCTTATTTGGATAATTTATTGGGTATTTCCTTGGTTTTCGTGGTCGCTCCTAAGGTGTGTGTTATGCCTATATGTAGCCATGATTAAGACCTTAAAAGGCCGAAACGCGTTGGTATACTATTGGCTGTATTTCACTGTCTGCAAGTAAGAATAACCACTTTGCTGTTATATACCGATATGCTTGCAGTTCTTCATGGATTGTACCACTGCTGGACACCCTGAGCTCAGTATCGCAAAAAGTGAATCAACCCTTTCAGCTAGTATAATAACAAAACATCTTGCCACACACCAATATGAAAATTAAAACTGACCCTGCAGTGGGAGTACCTACATTGAAAACTGATGAGTGGAAGAGGAGGAAGCATTGGTGGCCTTAGAGCAGGGGTCTCCAAACTTTCTAAACAAAGTGTTACAGTCCTTCAGACTTTAGGGGGCCCAGACTGCAGGAGTAGATAATGCCTCAGACTTGGCAGTCAGTTACGTTTGAACTGCGGTCAATAGAAATAGTGCCCCATCATTTGTATTAGTGGGAGGAATAGTGTCCCATGGTTGGTGGTAGTGGGGGGAATTGTGCCCTATCACTGGTGTAAATAAGAGAAGTGCCACAAGGGCCGGAAACAGGCAAGTAAAGGGTTGCAGTTTGGAAACCACTGTCTTAGAGGATGGAGAGATTTTCATTAAAAGCCCACAAACAAATTTGGCCATGGCACCAAAGCTGCCAAACCTGCTTTGAAAGGTATTGTCACCCTCCCTTAGCAGCAATATAGCACACTAGGCATTGGCAGATCACTAACATATGAGCATTGCTAAAGTAATGTGTTTCCACAATATATATGTAACTATGTATGTGTTTCAGCTGTCAATGTTTCAGTTGGGCTTTGCGTTAAATGTTGATTTTTAGCCTGTTTTTTGTGCTTCTATTATGCATATTTAGATTTCTAATGTACTTAATTGGACATTCATTTCTTTTGCAGCAAGCCTCGTCTGCAGATTTAATGATTAGGAACATTCTACTGGTGCATGCTGGAAGATATGGCTGCAGGGTGCAGACCACGGCTGACAGTATATCAGATGAGGCAGAACTGCTTGTTAGGGGTGAGTATGTGAACACCGTCCAATTGATTTATTGCCTAGTCGTTCTGGCACTGGGCTCTGGTGCTCAGAACATTGCAGGTGTCTCCATCTTCCACGTCCAACACTGCAGTGTTTAAAATTAGCAGAAAATAAAGATTAGCACTTTTAAATGTCACAAATGCCAGGCGTCTGATGCAAATTATCTATATGATGAACAGTAATTACATTTTCATGCTCAATTGTGGGTCAGCCACGATGACTAATGAACCAGTGCTGTGCAAACCAGTGTACTAGATGAGCAGAATGTTCTCCTTTCCTAGCAGCTGTGTGGTAAGATGTATGGGAATGTGTACTGTATCAGATGGGTACCTCATTCTACAGCTGGGGCAAAACTGACATCAAGTTCTCTATTCAGGAACTGTGTGAGCTTTTCAAGTCTATGGGATATTGCTATGTATGTGTCCTTCCCTATATCAATAACATTTCCTCAATTTGTAAAAGTGCAGCCATAGGCTGATATTCTAATGACGATAGATAGATAGATAGATAGATAGATAGATAGATAGATAGATAGACAGGGCCAGGACAAGGGTTGGGAAAGAGGGACAGCTGCCCTAGGCACAAAGGTGCAAGGGGGCAGAGAGTTGACGCAGGGCATTAAACCCATTCTATGGCATGCTGGGTGGAGAGATAGATAGATAGATAGATAAATAGATTTCTATAACTCTATAAACCCAATAATAGATTACTATTATTATTATACTGATATTCTAATGACAGATAGATAAATACAGGTGAAACTCGAAAAATTAGAATATCGTGCATTTATTTCAGTAATGCAACTTAAAAGGTGAAACTAATATATGAGATACTCATTACATGCAAAGCAAGATAGTTCAAGCCGTGATTTGTCATAATTGTGATGATTATGGCTTACAGCTCATGAAAACCACAAATCCACAATCTCAGAAAATTAGAATATTACATGCAATCAATAAAACAAGGATTGTACGTAGAACAATATCGGACTGCTGAAAAGTATAAGCATGCATATGTACTCAGTATTTGGTTTGGGCCCCTTTTGCAGCAATTACTGCCTCAATGCGGTGTGGCATGGAAGCTATCAGCCTGTGGCACTGCTGAGGTGTTATGGAAGACCAGGATGCTTCAACAGCGGCCTTCAGCTCTTCTGCATTGTTCGGTCTCATGTCTCTCATCTTTCTCTTGGCAATGTCCCATAGATTATCTATGCGGTTCAGGTCAGGCGAGTTTGCTGGCCAATCAAGCACAGTAATCCCATGGTCATTGAACCAGGTTTTGGTGCTTTTGGCAGCGTGGGCAGGTGCCAAGTCCTGCTGGAAAATGAAGTCAGCATCCCCATAAAGCTCGTCTGCGGAAGGAAGCATGAAGTGCTCCAAAATCTCCTGGTAGATGGCTGCGTTGACCCTGGACTTAATGAAGCACAGTGGACCAACACCAGCAGATGAAATGGCTTCCCAAATCAACACAGACTGTGGAAACTTCACACTGGACTTCCAGCATCTTGCAGTGTGTGCCTCTCCATTCTTCCTCCATACTCTGGGTCCTTGGTTTCCAAATGAGATGCAAAAGTTGCTCTCATCAGAAAAGAGGACTTTGGACCACTGAGCAACAGACCAGGTCTGTTTTTCTTTAGCCCAGGTAAGACACTTCTGACGTTTGTTGTTCAGAAGCGGCTTGACAAGAGGAATACAACATTTGAAGCCCATGTCCAGGATCCGTCTGTGTGTGGTGGCTCTTGATGCAATGACTCCAGCCTCAGTCCACTCCTTGTGAAAGTCCCCAACACTTTTGAATGGTCATTTCCTGACAATCCTCTCCAGGCTGCGGTCATCCCTGCTGCTTCTGCACCTTTTTCTTCCACACTTTTCCCTTCCACATAACTTTCTATTAATTTGATACAGCACTTTGGGAACATCCAACTTCTTTTACAATTACCTTTTGAGGCTTTCCCTCCTTATGGAGGGTGTCAATGATGGTTTTCTGCACAACTGTCAAGTCAGCAGTCTTTCCCATGATTGTGATTCCTACTGAACCAGACTGAGAGACCATTTAAAGGCTCAGGAACCCTTTGCAGGTGTTATGGCTTAATTAGCTGATTAGAGTGGGACACTTTGAGCCGAGAATATTGCACCTTTTCACAATATTCTGATTTTCTGAGATTGTGGATTTGGGGTTTTCATGAGCTGTAAGCCATAAACACCACAATTATGACAAATCACAGCTTGAACTATCTTGCTTTGCATGTAATGAGTCTATCTCATATATTAGTTTCACCTTTTAAGTTGCATTACAGAAATAAATGAACTTTTGCACGATATTCTAATTTTTTGAGTTTCACCTGTAGATAGATACATACTGAAATGTCTATAGCTATAGCCCAATATTAGATGATGATGATGATGATTATTATTATATTCCAATGATAGACAGACAGACAGACAGACAGATAGATATTGTAGATAGACAGATAGATCTGGAAGGACAACTAGATGAATAGATAGATGATATGACAGATAGATGGATACTGGAATGGAAGACAATAGGTTTATAGCTATAGCCCAATATTAGATTATTATTATTATATTCTAAAGATAGATAGACAGACAGAGAGACAGGGCCAGGACAAGGGATGGGCAGGAGGGACAGCTGCCCTGAGCACAGAAGTGCAAGGAGGACAGATAATTGATGCAGGGCAGTAAACCCATTCTGTGGCATGCTTTAACAGGTGGGGAGATGACCGCTAGATGATCTTGTCCCAGTGCTGGGTGGAGAGATAGATGGGGCGATAGATAGATAGATAGATAGATAGATAGATAGATAGATAGAGCTCAATATTAGATTATCATTATATTATTATTAAGATAGAAAGGGATATAGATATAGGCCAATATTAGATTATTATTATTATTATTATATTACAGGATTTATATTATATTTATAGGGAGAGGATACAGTTACATTACAGTTCAAGATAAGAGGGTTAGGCAGGCTCCGCTCGCATACGCTTACAATCTAAAAGGGAAAGTGAAACAAAAAGATGATAAATAGATAGACAGATAGATAGACAGATAGATAGATAGATAGTAGATAGACACTTTTGTACTTATGAATAGAGCTGAACATTTTTCTTGTGAATAGTGTCCTGAGGTATCCAAGGAAACAAAGAATGCACAATAGAACACAAAAAAAAAAAAGCATAAAAGAATTCAACGTCTTTGCGCAGCCGTCTCCTTCCCTGTGTTACAATGTGTCACGCTGGCTGCAAGGCTAGCAGTATATGAGGTTCAGGATTGACAAGTTTGGAGAGCGGTGTAAAAAGTGATAGCACAGACACAAATGATTAAAACGCACTTTGCCATTCACAATGTTAACCCTTATCCAGAGAATGTGTAAGATTTTATCTCCAAATCCCCTTTAAAACTCATACACCAGATTTTCCTGAAGCATTCATGTCAGTCAGCCATAACATGGGTAACATTAAAGAGCTGCAACCATTTCAATGTGTAAATTTCATGTTCACAACTTCAAAGGTTTATATTCAGCGACATCAGCAACCCGTTATCATCTAGCTGTTTAGATTGATTATGCTAATAAGACAAGGCATTAATCACAGTAAAGGTGACAAGAACACTATCAGCTTGAATTGAACATATTGTTCAAAATTTTTCCAGGTTTTTTTTTTCTTTTTTTTTAACGTTAATCCCCAGGTGACAATGACAAGAATAGAGCAGTTATTAATATACTTTAGTTGGAGAGCGAAATCAATTCTGCTGTAGATAATCTGTCACCTCCATTTTATCTGAGCATTGTAAGCCATATATTTATCATAGAGAGCGCAGGAAGGCTTCCAAACCGCTTACTTCTGAAAACATGGCAGGTCAAGGAGCACTGATTACATGGGGAAGGAACATACTATACAGCTGAAGTCCATCCATCATTTAACCAGCCTCATCTTTTCCATCAAACACATCCCTTTTTTTCTACCCATGTTGTTATCTGCTGTAAACTGGAATATATTACTCTTCTATTGTAAGTGTATCTGCCTTTTTTTAGTATGCTCCTATGGGGATTAGGATCAGAGAAGGTCACACCAATATATATATATATATATATATATATATATATATATATATATATATAGTATATATATGGATTTTATGAATAACAATGATCCATGAAGCCATCTAGCTGATCATACACTAACCTTCAAAGATGATGTACTTTTTTGAGCTTTGATTGACAAGCTTTAAGCTGCACAACATTGAGGTGTGAATAGTTACCATGTGGTATAAGACCACTCTGTTTTTACAGATATGTATTTATTATTTATTTACTACATGTACTTATATAGAACTGACAGTTTGCTCAATGCTTTACATATACAGTATATTGTGCATTCACATATGCCCCTTCCATCAAGGAGCGTACAATCTAAACATACACATGCTAGGGCCAAGTTAGACAGGAGCCCATTAACCTATCAGTATGTCTTTGAGGTGTTGCAGGAAACCAGAGTACCCAGGGGAAACCCACGCAGGCACAGGGAGAACATGCAAACTCCAGGCAAGCAGTGTCATTTTCAACAGCACCCATAGAACAACAACATTTTTCATAAAACCTTATTTTTATTGTACAAATGATATATTAAAATGCCTCAGACAGGTGAAAAAAATAGTACATCATATAGGCACCCCCTAAGCTCTCGCCACTATGGTTTTTGTATAATACCACCCAGTGAATTGTTTATACTTCTACAAACACTACAAGATGGGATGGTCCCTGAGTTTTAAAGTGTTACTAAACCCACAACAGTAAAATCAGTCTGTATATGCAGTAAAGCATGCTTGTTACATGCTTGTTATACTCACTTTGCAACCTAAGGTTTTAATCCTCTGCATTGTGTAAAAACACTGTTTGATCCTGACTTCTCTGATCCTCCCCTTCTTCCAGTGTCCCCCTCTTATTTCCTGATAAGACAGATCATGTGGAGTCACTCGGCACATGCTCAGTTTGTTGTGTGTTGCTAGACAGGATTTTTTTTCTTTCTTGGGGCAGTGCATGTGATCAGCACAGGGACAGTCAGCATTTTCCAGACAGAGGTCAGGGGCTGTACCTGTAAAGGTACATCTAAAGGAAATTGGGCAGAAATTGGACAGAAAATTGTATAGTGTATGGCCAGCCTTAGAATCTGATTGGCTACGATGCACAGCTGTACCAGATTCTGAGTGCACCACTATTAGTAAATGTCCTCCCATGTGTCCACCCCAAAGAACTTGGTTAGGAAGTGGAGAGACATGCCTTTACTGACAAAAGCTAAAACACATATACTCATAAACAAAAAAGGTTTATCCATTTCCAGTTTAGCAATTCTGAAGAAGGGACCGTTGACCTCAGAAATATGTTAGCCTGTATTGTACTGCATGTTCCTGACGGCAGGAAAATCCACGTGGATGCAGATCAGTCAGATATGAGCGAAGAAGGATTTGTTGTCTTCCTATTGATGTGCTAGATTACAATTTTTGTTTGTGAGTATATTTGTTTTAGATTTTGTTAATAAACAGTGAACATAGAGTACTTCACAAGGTCAATGTGCTCTAGTGTTTTTTATTCTGGGTTGTCCCAATGGAAGCAAGAGCAGCTGGCAAGGGATATGTGTTCTGCACAATTGAAGAATGTATTCTAGAGTTCCAAGTCCCGTGGAGGACATCAAATGACGAAACACGTAGGGTGGGGCTTGGATGTGTCGTCACCATGCACTCTGAGTCTGTGATCGTGGCTTGGAGTTTTATGACTGTGCCTGAATACTTTGTTGGCAGCGACACATGTAAATGTGAGTTTACTATTTGATTTTATGTAATAAAAGACTCTATGGAACTTATTGAACAATAGTGAATAAGCTTTTCCGAGTGATATCTTAAGAAAAGGTTTGTGAAGCTGCAGATCGTTACTCCTAGAGTCACACGTTATTAGCTGTTTTATGAAATTACCAGCATATTACCAGCATGAAGCTCTGATGAGTTTATTTAGTATTTATGGGGGTGGGAGAGCACAAATTTAGTGAACACTAAGAAGATTTGAAGAATTACATAATAATTAATTTTTATGGTGGACACGTTTTAATGTTGATGGACATTATAAACGCTTGGGACAGTTTTTTATCCTTTTGCAAGAATATTACACAATATTGTATCATTATTATATGAGATTTATAAAAATGTATATGTATGCACATTGCATGTGGCACTTGTGTATTGGCGTGTGGCCCTACTGTATTTTTGACTGCATGATATATCATTTTGAGGGTTTTGTTTTGCACATTCGGCACATTGCACTTTGATATATGTTTATTTATACAGATTTGACATGGTAAGGGTTTTTCAGTTTACTGTATATGCATGGTTGGGAATAGGATAGCACTGTTCATTTTGTACATTATTTTATTTCTTTGGTAGCTTTCGTTTGATAATAGGTCCCCCCTTTTTTTACAACCTGTGGCGCAGTTCTGTATTATATTCTTCTTTATAGTGATACTAAACCCAGGACCCTGCATTCACTATACCTGGTCTCCCATAGTACACAGAACATGGAAAAGCAATTATTTTAGTAAATATAAACTGCTAAATACCTTTTCTCATCAGAAGTTAGAGCAGTCTTGTGACTTCAGCAGAGCACTGGTTAAAGCTTGTAAGAGGAGTTTTCTTTCTGCTGATTGGCCCTGTGCTGATCACGTGCACCCTCCCAAGAAAAAAAACACCTCTCTAACAATACACACCAAACTGAGCATATGCATGTGACCATGGGTTCAGTCTGTATCAGGTGGTCATTTCAACAAGAAAAGGGGCAGAGGAGACAGGATCAAACAGCCTTTTTACACAATGCAGATGAATAACCCCTTAGGTTCCACAGTGAGTATAACAAGCATGCTTTACTGCATATACAGACTGATTTTACTGTTGTGGGTTTAGTAACACTTTAAGAGTTCCAAGTCTCACTTGTGTACCAGAATCGCTGTGGGCTTGAACCTCTGTTTGATCTACTGCTCCTGTGTTGGGCACCATGGAATTTGCAGACAAAACATTTTCTTTAAAGAAGTTGAAGTTTTAAAAATGTGAAACAATGCAATACACGTGCACCAATCAAAAATGCATTTAAAAAATACCTACTGTATGTGCTCTGCTGTTGTAAAGACAGCATATGTATGAGTATTTACCATTGGAATCTGTATTTCAAGCACCTGCATATATAATTTCATATGTTGGTCAGTGGTTGAATATTTGAGAATTAGCTTGAAGATTTGTGCATGTGGATTACAGTACTCATCTGCAGTTCTCTCATGCTCTTTACACAAATATTTTTTACAGTCTCCTTTAACAATAGCTGGGCACACTTGTTTTGTTTTTTTTCCTTCATGGCATTAGCATATAAAAATGCTACCGGGGCTTAGATCCCTGGTGCCCAACCTGCTGCTCGAGGGCTGCATGAGTATCTTTGGTATATGATGTATGGCCCTCGGACCTCAGCAGTCTGTAGTGGTAACATTGACTAGGGTAATAGCATTGATCTCTGCTAGCCTCATGTTCATGTTCTAAGTTTTAAGTCCACACTCTCTGACCCTCATTTTCTCTATTAGGTGTGCAGTTTCTGACAGTTCTCTCAAGCATTACATATATTAAACATTATGAGTGGCACTTTGGTGATGTCAGGGCAACATTTAAGGCCCCCTTTAGTTCATAACTAAATCACTGGCTTAGATAGACCCAAAAACTGTATTTTTATTTTGGGGTCAGCACAGTGGCTACATGGCTATCACTTCTGCCTGGTAGTACTGAGGTTGTTGGCTCCAATGCCAACTACAGCACTACCTGCATGGAGTTTGCATGTTCTCCCTGTGCCTGCGTGGGTTTCCTTCCTGTACTCTGGTTTCCTCCCACACTCCAAATACATGCTAGTACGTTCATTAGCTCCTGTCTAAATTGGCCCTAGTATGTGTATGTATGAATGTGAGTTAGAGACCTTAGATTGTACTCCCTTTGAAGGTTAGGGACTGATGTGAATGTACAATATATGTAAAATGCTGAATAACCCAACGGTGAGATATACGATAGGTACCTGCAATAAATATATGATAGGCACTCCAAGGCTTGGCTGGTGTACATAAAGATGATGGAGTGCAAATTCTATAGCAAACCACCCTTGTTATTAAATTCTGAATGTTCATGCACAGCACAGTTGAAGAATAAATTCCATAGGCATGTACCTTGCCGTTCTGTGCAGTATAGGAAAACACCCCCAAATGACCCCTTATTGGAAAGTAGACACCCCAAGGTGATCAAATTTTTTCCATATGTTTTGGAAATTAACAAACATGATAATATTGAGTTAGGTAAAACATTGAGCTTGGGAATGGTGCCCTAGATAGAACACATATATAGTAGGTCATACACAGAGTGAGGCGGAGGTGAAGGAGTTAATGTACAGATCACACACAGTGGGAGGATAGAGATGAACCAGTTAAGGTGTGGATGTGCAGGATAAAGGGGGCAAAGGGTTCATTCACAGGTCAAATACAGAGACATAATTTAGATCAGATGTGTAGGAGAGAGTTAATGAAAGGGTTACATAGGCAGATCTAGCAGGCTTTTTCCAGCATCTGTTGATCTGTGGTTAGTCAAAAACAAAAAAGCAGTGTTTACAGGGCAGTAACCAATCAAAAACAGGTAATCTGGTCAGCTACTAAAAATTTTATCCCCCCGCCCCCTCATAAGTTAGGGATCGCATGCTTGTATTGTGTGGGAGAGGCATGTCAAACTGGTGCTTTATGGGCCACATGTGGTCCTCTTGCTCCTTCTCTTGGACTTTAGTGGTTTAAAGCGTAACTCCACTTTCATGTGAACAAATAGCACATAAAAAAAAAACCCATATATATATATATATATATATATATATATACAGTATATACACTGCTCAAAAAAATTAAAGGAACACTTTGAAAACACATCAGATCTCAATGGGGAAAAATATCATGCTGCATATCTATACTGATATGGACTGGATAATGTACTAGGAACGTAAGGGTGTCCCATTGTTTGATGGAAATGAAAATTATCAACCTACAGAGGACTGAATTCAAAGACACCCCGAAAATCAAAGTGAACAAATGATGCAGCAGGCTAGTCCATTTTGCTGAAATTTCATTGCAGCAACTCAAAATGGTACTCAGTAGTTTGTATGGCCCCCATGGGTCTGACAATGTCAGGGCATGCTCCTATTAAGATGACGGATGGTGTCCTGAGGTATTTCCTCGCAGATCTCGACCAGGGTATTACTGAGCTCCTGGATAGTCTGAGGTGCAACCTGGCATCGTCGGATGGATCAAAACATGATATCCCAGATGAAATCTGTTGGATTAGGTCAGGCAAGTGTGGGGGCCATTCAATGGTATCATTTCCTTCATCCTCCAGGAACTGCCTGCATACTCTCGCCACATGATGTCGGGCATTGTCCTGCACCAGGAAGAACCCAGGACCCACTGCACTAGTGTAGGGTCTGACAATGGGTCCAAGGATTTAATCTCGATACCTAATGGCAGTAAGGGTGCCATTGTCTAGCCTGTAGAGGTTTGTGCGTCCCTCCATGGATATGCCTCCCAAACCATCACTGACCCATAACCAAAATGGTCATGCTGAACAATGTTACAGGCAGCATAATGTTCTCTACGGCTTCTCCAGACCCTTTCACATCTGTCACATGTGCTCAGGGTGAACCTGCTCTCGTCTGTGCAAAGCACAGGGCGCCAGTGGCGAACCTGCCAATTCTGGTGTTCAATGGCAAATGCCATTTGAGCTCTATAGTGGTGAGCAATGAGCACAGGGCCCACTAGAGGATGTCAGGCCCTCAGGCCACTCTCATGAAGTGTGTTTGTGATTGTTTGGTCAGAGACATTCACACCAGTGGCCTGCTGGAGGTAATTTTGTAGGGCTCTGGCAGTGCTCATACTGTTCCTCCTTGCACAAAGAAGCAGATACTGGTCCTGCTGATGGGTTAAGGATCTTCTACGGCCCTGTCCAGCTCTCCTAGAGTAACTGTCTGTCTCCTGCAATCTCCTCCAGACTGTGCTGGGAGACACGGCAAACCTTCTGGCAATGGCACGTATTGATGTGCCATCCTGGAGGAATTGGACTACCTGTGCAACCTCTGTAGGGTCCAGGTATCGCCTCATGCTGCCAGTAATGACACTGACCCTAGCGAAATGGAAAACTAGTGAAAAACAGTGAGAAAAGATAAGTAGGGAGAAAATTGTCAGTGGTCTCCACCTGTAAAAATGATTCCTGTTTTAGGGGTTGTCTCATTGTTGCCAATCTAGTGCACCTGTTGTTAATTTCATTAACACAAAAGCAGCTGAAACTGATTAACAACCCCCTCTGCTACTTAACTGACCAGATCAATATCCCAGGAGTTTAATTGACTTGATGCTATACGCATTTTTTTTTGAGCCGTGTATAATTGCTACATCTGGTACTTGAATGTTACAAAACAAAAAAAAAACAGGAGGACGCAAACGCCTAGTGCATTACCAACAATTTATTGGTCATAAAACATAGATGCCAAATGGATACTCACAGAAGTGGAGAATAAAATCCACAAGATGCCACATAACTAGAGATGAGCGAAGAAATGAAAAATTCGATTCGACTGATTCGGCGAATTCGTGGACAATATTCGATTCGAGTCGAATAAATTCGCTGTGAATTTAACTTAAAAAAGGGTGTTTCTAGGCTTCAGAGAGACTTAATATTAGTGCAGAACACTGTACCTTTAATTTAAATGCCCTTGGAGTCTGCTGGGGAAGAGAAATAATACTGTCAGTCAGTATGACATGCAGATGAGTGCCGTCGATCTTAGAATCACCGCACACTTCACTCATTTGGGCAGTCACGGGGCCAAAACCAGAGTGTGGAGCCACAGTGTGGCGGTGGAGGCAGCAGCAATGGGAGGCCATACAGCACCCTATGACAAAAATGGAAACCACCAGCAGTGTGAGGAGACCTGAAAGTGGCACATGGCAGAGTGTGGCGATAGAGACAGCAGCAATGGGAGGCCGTACAGGGACCCATGACACACTCTGGACCTGGCAGCAGCATGAGGAGGCGGTACAGGGGCCCATGACAGATTACGGGCCTGGCAGCAGCATGAGGAGTCGGTACAGGGGCCCATGGCAGATTACGGGCCTGGCAGCAGCAATGGGAGGCCGTACAGGGACCCATGACACACTCTGGACCTGGCAGCAGCATGGGGAGGCGGTACAGGGGCCCATGACAGATTACGGGCCTGGCAGCAGCATGAGGAGTCGGTACGGGGGCCCATGACACACTCTGGACCTGGCAGCAGCATGAGGAGGCGGTACAGGGGCGCATGACAGATTACGAGCCTGGCAGCAGCAACTTGGACAGGAGGACGTTCAGCTTCTGCACCGTCGGGTGCGTGCTCGCAAACTGTTGTCTCTTGGAAACGGATTCCAAGAAAGACTGCTGACGGAATCCGTGAAGAGGAGTAGCAGGAGAAGGAGCATCTGAACGAGCGGAATATGCCAACAAGCGACAACAGTGGCCCATGACAGATTACGGGCCTGGCAGCAGCATGAGGAGTCGGTACGGGGGCCCATGGCAGATTACGGGCCTGGCAGCAGCTATGGGAGGCCCGTAATCTGCCAGCACCCTATGACAAAAAATGGAACCCACCAGCAGTGTGAGGAGACCTGAAAGTGGCACATGGCAGAGTGTGGCGATGGAGACAGCAGCAATGGGAGGCCGTACAGGGACCCATGAGAGACTCTGGACCTGGCAGCAGCATGAGGAGGCGGTATAGGGGCCCATGGCAGATTAGGGGCCTGGCAGCAGCTATGGGAGGCCCGTAATCTGCCAGCACCCTATGACAAAAAATGGAACACACCAGCAGTGTGAGGAGACCTGAAAGTGGCACATGGCAGAGTGTGGCGATGGAGGCAGCAGCAATGGGAGGCCGTACAGGGACCCATGAGAGACTCTGGACTTGGCAGCAGCATGAGGAGGCGGTATAGGGGCCCATGGCAGATTAGGGGCCTGGCAGCAGCTATGGGAGGCCCGTAATCTGCCAGCACCCTATGACAAAAAATGGAACACACCAGCAGTGTGAGGAGACCTGAAAGTGGCACATGTTTGGGGCATGATTCATGGCGGATTTAGTCAGTTGTGTCAGGAACTGGTGGTTTGAAATCCAGACTAATCCACGCCTGATTCATTTTCACAAACGTGAGTCTCTCCACACTTTGGGTGGACAGTCGTGTCCTCCGCGGAGTTGCAATACCTCCTGCCGCACTAAACACGCGCTCCGATGCCACGCTACTGGCCGGGCATGACAGCCTTTCAAGGGCAAATTCAGCTAGTTGGGGCCAAAGGTCAAGTTTCGTTGCCCAGTAGTCAAGGGGATTGTCTACCTCGGTTGGCAGGGTGCTGTCCAAGTAGGCCTAAGCCTGTTGTTTGAGGTCCTGCTCCAGGTCCACCTGATGCTGCTGCTGCTGCTGCGGCTGGTTAGTAGTTTCCTCACTGCGCTGGTGAAGAAAGCTACTCATCATCGACTGCAGACTGAGGCAGCCGCTGCTGGTGGAGCTGCCACTGCTCCTACCACCCCACCCCTCCCCTGCTGCCATGGCAGCGGAACACGAGCGCACAGGGCCCACAGTGTCTGAGGATGGACGTTGGCGCAGACAGGCAGAGACCAGCTGACTACATAGGTGTTTTTTATAGTACGTTATTTTGGCCTCCCTCTCAGCAGGTGTGAAAAAGGCCACCATTTTTGAACGGTAGCGAGGGTCCAACAAGGTGGACAGCCAAAAGTCATCCCTCTGTCTGATGGTTATTATTCGGCTGTCGCTACGCAAGCAACCGAGCATGCTATGGGCCATTTGTGCCAAGGAATGCGAGGGACTCCCTGCCTCCATCTCCACAGCATACTGCCACGGTGCGTCTAGGTCCTCTGTCTCCTCTTCCTCCTCCTCTACCAGATGCTCCTGCTCCTCCACTCCTGTCCGCTGAGTGGAAAAACCACCCATTTCACTCAATAATTCCTGAGCACCAATGTCCTCCTCTACCTCCTCCTCTTCTTCCAGTCCTGCCCCCACAGGGGCCATGTGGCGTTGAGATCTGTGCGCCACGTCTACCGCACCCTGACCAGCCATTGTTAACAGCATTTGTTCCAGGACGTGCAACAGAGGAATGACGTCGTTCATCCCATAGTCCTGCCGACTCACGAATAGCGTGGCCTCCTCAAAGGGCCTGAGCAAGCGCAGGTGTCACGCATGAGCTGCCAATGGCTGACATCTAAGTTACACAGGGAGTACCTTTATCTGCTTTTAACATCAGGAAATCTGTGATGGCCTTTTGCTGTTCGTAAAGGCGGTCTAACATATGTAGGGTTGAATTCCACCTTGTTGCAACGTCACAGCATGAGGAGTCGGTATAGGGGCCCATGGCAGATTAGGGGCCTGGCAGCAGTTATGGGAGGCCCATAATCTGCCAGCACCCTATGACAAAAAATGGAACACACCAGCAGTGTGAGGAGACCTGAAAGTGGCACATGGCAGAGTGTGGCGATGGAGACAGCAGCAATGGGAGGCCGTACAGGGACCCATGAGAGACTCTGGACCTGGCAGCAGCATGAGGAGGCGGTATATAGGGGCCTACGGCAGATTAGGGGCCTGGCAGCAGCTATAGGAGGCCCGTAATCTGCCAGCACCCTATGTCAAAAAATTCAACACACCAGCAGTGTGTGAGGAGACCTGAAAGTGGCACATGGCAGAGTGTGGCGATGGAGACAGCAGCAATGGGAGGCCGTACAGGGACCCATGACAGACTCTGGACTTGGCAGCAGCATGAGGAGGCGGTATATAGGGGCTTATGGCAGATTAGGGGCCTGGCAGCAGCTATAGGAGGCCCGTAATCTGCCAGCACCCTATGTCAAAAAATTCAACACACCAGCAGTGTGAGGAGACCTGAAAGTGGCACATGGCAGAGTGTGGCGATGGAGACAGCAGCAATGGGAGGCCGTACAGGGACCCATGACAGACTCTGAACTTGGCAGCAGCATGAGGAGGCGGTATATAGGGGCCCATGGCAGATTAGGGGCCTGGCAGCAGCTATAGGAGGCCCGTAATCTGCCAGCACCCTATGTCAAAAAATTCAACACACCAGCAGTGTGAGGAGACCTGAAAGTGGCACATGGCAGAGTGTGGCGATGGAGACAGCAGCAATGGGAGGCCGTACAGGGACCCATGACAGACTCTGGACTTGGCAGCAGCATGAGGAGGCGGTATATAGGGGCCCATGGCAGATTAGGGGCCTGGCAGCAGCTATGGGAGGCCCGTAATCTGCCAGCACCCTATGTCAAAAAATTCTACACACCAGCAGTGTGTGAGGAGACCTGAAAGTGGCACATGGCAGAGTGTGGCGATGGAGACAGCAGCAATGGGAGGCCGTACAGGGACCCATGACAGACTCTGGACTTGGCAGCAGCATGAGGAGGCGGTATATAGGGGCCCATGGCAGATTAGGGGCCTGGCAGCAGCTATGGGAGGCCCGTAATCTGCCAGCACCCTATGTCAAAAAATTCAACACACCAGCAGTGTGTGAGGAGACCTGAAAGTGGCACATGGCAGAGTGTGGCGATGGAGAAAGCAGCAATGGGAGGCCGTACAGGGACCCATGAGAGACTCTGGACCTGGCAGCAGCATGAGGAGGCGGTATATAGGGGCCCATGGCAGATTAGGGGCCTGGCAGCAGCTATGTGAGGCCCGTAATCTGCCTGCACCCTATGTCAAAAAATTAAACACACCAGCAGTGTGAAGAGACCTGAAAGTGGCACATGGCATGAGAGACTCTGGACCTGGCAGCAGCAGGAGGAGGCGGTATAGGGGCCCATGGCTGATTAGGGGCCTGGCAGCAGCTATGTGAGGCCCGTTATCTTGCAGCACCCTATGTCAAAAAATTTAACACACCAGCAGTGTGAAGAGACCTGAAAGTGGCACATGGCAGCAGAGTGTGGCGATGGAGACAGCAGCAATGGGAGGCCGTACAGGGACCCATGAGAGACTCTGGACCTGGCAGCAGCAGGAGGAGGTGGTATATAGGGGCCCATGGCAGATTAGGGGCCTGGCAGCAGCTATGTGAGGCCCGTAATCTGCCTGCACCCTATGTCAAAAAATTTAACACACCAGCAGTGTGAAGAGACCTGAAAGTGGCACATGGCAGCAGAGTGTGGCGATGGAGACAGCAGCAATGGGAGGCCGTACAGGGACCATGACAGACTCTGGACTTGGCAGCAGCATGAGGAGGCGGTATATAGGGGCCTATGGCAGATTAGGGGCCTGGCAGCAGCTATGTGAGGCCCGTAATCTGCCTGCACCCTATGTCAAAAAATTTAACACACCAGCAGTGTGAAGAGACCTGAAAGTGGCACATGGCAGCAGAGTGTGGCGATGGAGACAGCAGCAATGGGAGGCCGTACAGGGACCATGACAGACTCTGGACTTGGCAGCAGCATGAGGAGGCGGTATATAGGGGCCCATGGCAGATTAGGGGCCTGGCAGCAGCTATGTGAGGCCCGTAATCTGCCTGCACCCTATGTCAAAAAATTTAACACACCAGCAGTGTGAAGAGACCTGAAAGTGGCACATGGCATGAGAGACTCTGGACCTGGCAGCAGCAGGAGGAGGCGGTATAGGGGCCCATGGCTGATTAGGGGCCTGGCAGCAGCTATGTGAGGCCCGTTATCTTGCAGCACCCTATGTCAAAAAATTTAACACACCAGCAGTGTGAAGAGACCTGAAAGTGGCACATGGCAGCAGAGTGTGGCGATGGAGACAGCAGCAATGGGAGGCCGTACAGGGACCCATGAGAGACTCTGGACCTGGCAGCAGCAGGAGGAGGTGGTATATAGGGGCCCATGGCAGATTAGGGGCCTGGCAGCAGCTATGTGAGGCCCGTAATCTGCCTGCACCCTATGTCAAAAAATTTAACACACCAGCAGTGTGAAGAGACCTGAAAGTGGCACATGGCAGCAGAGTGTGGCGATGGAGACAGCAGCAATGGGAGGCCGTACAGGGACCATGACAGACTCTGGACTTGGCAGCAGCATGAGGAGGCGGTATATAGGGGCCTATGGCAGATTAGGGGCCTGGCAGCAGCTATGTGAGGCCCGTAATCTGCCTGCACCCTATGTCAAAAAATTTAACACACCAGCAGTGTGAAGAGACCTGAAAGTGGCACATGGCAGCAGAGTGTGGCGATGGAGACAGCAGCAATGGGAGGCCGTACAGGGACCATGACAGACTCTGGACTTGGCAGCAGCATGAGGAGGCGGTATATAGGGGCCCATGGCAGATTAGGGGCCTGGCAGCAGCTATGTGAGGCCCGTAATCTGCCTGCACCCTATGTCAAAAAATTTAACACACCAGCAGTGTGAAGAGACCTGAAAGTGGCACATGGCATGAGAGACTCTGGACCTGGCAGCAGCAGGAGGAGGCGGTATAGGGGCCCATGGCTGATTAGGGGCCTGGCAGCAGCTATGTGAGGCCCGTTATCTTGCAGCACCCTATGTCAAAAAATTTAACACACCAGCAGTGTGAAGAGACCTGAAAGTGGCACATGGCAGCAGAGTGTGGCGATGGAGACAGCAGCAATGGGAGGCCGTACAGGGACCCATGAGAGACTCTGGACCTGGCAGCAGCAGGAGGAGGTGGTATATAGGGGCCCATGGCAGATTAGGGGCCTGGCAGCAGCTATGTGAGGCCCGTAATCTGCCTGCACCCTATGTCAAAAAATTTAACACACCAGCAGTGTGAAGAGACCTGAAAGTGGCACATGGCAGCAGAGTGTGGCGATGGAGACAGCAGCAATGGGAGGCCGTACAGGGACCATGACAGACTATGGACTTGGCAGCAGCATGAGGAGGCGGTATATAGGGGCCCATGGCAGATTAGGGGCCTGGCAGCAGCTATGTGAGGCCCGTAATCTGCCTGCACCCTATGTCAAAAAATTTAACACACCAGCAGTGTGAAGAGACCTGAAAGTGGCACATGGCAGCAGAGTGTGGCGATGGAGACAGCAGCAATGGGAGGCCGTACAGGGACCATGACAGACTCTGGACTTGGCAGCAGCATGAGGAGGCGGTATATAGGGGCCCATGGCAGATTAGGGGCCTGGCAGCAGCTATGTGAGGCCCGTAATCTGCCTGCACCCTATGTCAAAAAATTTAACACACCAGCAGTGTGAAGAGACCTGAAAGTGGCACATGGCAGCAGAGTGTGGCGATGGAGACAGCAGCAATGGGAGGCCGTACAGGGACCATGACAGACTCTGGACTTGGCAGCAGCATGAGGAGGCGGTATATAGGGGCCCATGGCAGATTAGGGGCCTGGCAGCAGCTATGTGAGGCCCGTAATCTGCCTGCACCCTATGTCAAAAAATTTAACACACCAGCAGTGTGAAGAGACCTGAAAGTGGCACATGGCAGCAGAGTGTGGCGATGGAGACAGCAGCAATGGGAGGCCGTACAGGGACCATGACAGACTCTGGACTTGGCAGCAGCATGAGGAGGCGGTATATAGGGGCCCATGGCAGATTAGGGGCCTGGCAGCAGCTATGTGAGGCCCGTAATCTGCCTGCACCCTATGTCAAAAAATTTAACACACCAGCAGTGTGAAGAGACCTGAAAGTGGCACATGGCAGCAGAGTGTGGCGATGGAGACAGCAGCAATGGGAGGCCGTACAGGGACCATGACAGACTCTGGACTTGGCAGCAGCATGAGGAGGCGGTATATAGGGGCCCATGGCAGATTAGGGGCCTGGCAGCAGCTATGTGAGGCCCGTAATCTGCCTGCACCCTATGTCAAAAAATTTAACACACCAGCAGTGTGAAGAGACCTGAAAGTGGCACATGGCAGCAGAGTGTGGCGATGGAGACAGCAGCAATGGGAGGCCGTACAGGGACCATGACAGACTATGGACTTGGCAGCAGCATGAGGAGGCGGTATATAGGGGCCCATGGCAGATTAGGGGCCTGGCAGCAGCTATGTGAGGCCCGTAATCTGCCTGCACCCTATGTCAAAAAATTTAACACACCAGCAGTGTGAAGAGACCTGAAAGTGGCACATGGCAGCAGAGTGTGGCGATGGAGACAGCAGCAATGGGAGGCCGTACAGGGACCATGACAGACTCTGGACTTGGCAGCAGCATGAGGAGGCGGTATATAGGGGCCCATGGCAGATTAGGGGCCTGGCAGCAGCTATGTGAGGCCCGTAATCTGCCTGCACCCTATGTCAAAAAATTTAACACACCAGCAGTGTGAAGAGACCTGAAAGTGGCACATGGCAGCAGAGTGTGGCGATGGAGACAGCAGCAATGGGAGGCCGTACAGGGACCATGACAGACTCTGGACTTGGCAGCAGCATGAGGAGGCGGTATATAGGGGCCCATGGCAGATTAGGGGCCTGGCAGCAGCTATGTGAGGCCCGTAATCTGCCTGCACCCTATGTCAAAAAATTTAACACACCAGCAGTGTGAAGAGACCTGAAAGTGGCACATGGCAGCAGAGTGTGGCGATGGAGACAGCAGCAATGGGAGGCCGTACAGGGACCATGACAGACTATGGACTTGGCAGCAGCATGAGGAGGCGGTATATAGGGGCCCATGGCAGATTAGGGGCCTGGCAGCAGCTATGTGAGGCCCGTAATCTGCCTGCACCCTATGTCAAAAAATTTAACACACCAGCAGTGTGAAGAGACCTGAAAGTGGCACATGGCAGCAGAGTGTGGCGATGGAGAAAGCAGCAATGGGAGGCCGTACAGGGACCCATGAGAGACTCTGGACCTGGCAGCAGCATGAGGAGGCGGTATATAGGGGCCTATGGCAGATTAGGGGCCTGGCAGCAGCTATGTGAGGCCCGTAATCTGCCTGCACCCTATGTCAAAAAATTAAACACACCAGCAGTGTGAAGAGACCTGAAAGTGGCACATGGCATGAGAGACTCTGGACCTGGCAGCAGCAGGAGGAGGCGGTATAGGGGCCCATGGCTGATTAGGGGCCTGGCAGCAGCTATGTGAGGCCCGTTATCTTGCAGCACCCTATGTCAAAAAATTTAACACACCAGCAGTGTGAAGAGACCTGAAAGTGGCACATGGCAGCAGAGTGTGGCGATGGAGACAGCAGCAATGGGAGGCCGTACAGGGACCCATGAGAGACTCTGGACCTGGCAGCAGCAGGAGGAGGTGGTATATAGGGGCCCATGGCAGATTAGGGGCCTGGCAGCAGCTATGTGAGGCCCGTAATCTGCCTGCACCCTATGTCAAAAAATTTAACACACCAGCAGTGTGAAGAGACCTGAAAGTGGCACATGGCAGCAGAGTGTGGCGATGGAGACAGCAGCAATGGGAGGCCGTACAGGGACCATGACAGACTCTGGACTTGGCAGCAGCATGAGGAGGCGGTATATAGGGGCCCATGGCAGATTAGGGGCCTGGCAGCAGCTATGTGAGGCCCGTAATCTGCCTGCACCCTATGTCAAAAAATTTAACACACCAGCAGTGTGAAGAGACCTGAAAGTGGCACATGGCAGCAGAGTGTGGCGATGGAGACAGCAGCAATGGGAGGCCGTACAGGGACCCATGAGAGACTCTGGACCTGGCAGCAGCAGGAGGAGGTGGTATATAGGGGCCTATGGCAGATTAGGGGCCTGGCAGCAGCTATAGGAGGCCCGTAATCTGCCAGCACCCTATGTCAAAAAATTCAACACACCAGCAGTGTGAGGAGACCTGAAAGTGGCACATGTTTGAGGCATGATTCATGGCGGATTTAGTCAGTTGTGTCAGGAACTGGTGGTTTGAAATCCAGACTAATCCACGCCTGATTCATTTTCACAAACGTGAGTCTCTCCACACTTTGGGTGGACAGTCGTGTCCTCCGCGGAGTTACAATACCTCCTGCCGCACTAAACACGCGCTCCGATGCCACGCTACTGGCCGGGCATGACAGCCTTTCAAGGGCAAATTCAGCTAGTTGGGGCCAAAGGTCAAGTTTCGTTGCCCAGTAGTCAAGGGGATTGTCTACCTCGGTTGGCAGGGTGCTGTCCAAGTAGGCCCAAGCCTGTTGTTTGAGCTCCTGCTCCAGGTCCACCTGATGCTGCTGCTGCTGCTGCGGCTGGTTAGTAGTTTCCTCACTGCGCTGGTGAAGAAAGCTACTCATCATCGACTGCAGACTGAGGCAGCCGCTGCTGGTGGAGCTGCCACTGCTCCTACCACCCCACCCCTCCCCTGCTGCCATGCCAGCGGAACGCGAGCGCACAGGGCCCACAGTGTCTGAGGATGGACGATGGCGCACAAAGGCAGAGACCAACTGACTACATAGGTGGTTTTTATAGTACGTAATTTTGGCCTCCCTCTCAGCAGGTGTGAAAAAGGCCACCATTTTGGACCGGTAGCGAGGGTCCAACAAGGTGGACAGCCAAAAGTCATCCCTCTGTCTGATGGTTATTATTCGGCTGTCGCTACGCAAGCAACCGAGCATGCTATGGGCCATTTGTGCCAAGGAATGCGAGGGACTCCCTGCCTCCATCTCCACAGCATACTGCCACGGTGCGTCTGGGTCCTCTGTCTCCTCCTCCTCCTCCTCTACCAGATGCTCCTGCTCCTCCACTCCTGTCCGCTGAGTGGAAAAACCACCCATTTCACTCAATAATTCCTGAGCACAAATGTCCTCCTCTACCTCCTCCTCTTCTTCCTGTCCTGCCCCCACAGGGGTCATGTGGCGTTGAGATCTGTGCGCCACGTCTACCGCACCCTGACCAGCCATTGTTAACAGCATTTGTTCCAGGACGTGCAACAGAGGAATGACGTCGTTCATCCCATAGTCCTGCCGACTCACGAATAGCGTGGCCTCCTCAAAGGGCCTGAGCAAGCGGCAGGTGTCACGCATGAGCTGCCAATGGCTGACATCTAAGTTACACAGGGGAGTACCTTTATCCGCTTGTAACATCAGGAAATCGGTGATGGCCTTTCGCTGCTCGTAAAGGCGGTCTAACATGTGTAGGGTTGAATTCCACCTTGTTGCAACGTCGCAGATCAGGCGATGCTGTGGAATTCCGTTCTGCCGCTGCAGCTCAATGAGGGTGTTCTTTGCGGTGTAGGAATGGCTGAAATGCATGCACAGTTTACGTGACATTTTAAGGATGTCTTGCAGTGGGATGGTGGATTTTAGGAACCGCTTGACAACCAGATTGAACACGTGAGCCATGCATGGCGCATGGCACAACCTTCCTTGACGCAGAGCAGACACCATGTTCTTTCCGTTGTCAGTCAACATGGTTCCGATTTTTAGTTTGCGCGGAGACAGCCATCTGTCGATTTCTCTGTTCATTACACTCAGCAGTTCCTCCCCTGTGTGACTACGTTCGCCAAGGCATACCAGGTGCAGCACAGCGTGACACCGTTGCGCCCTGCACATGTGATATGCCGGTCGGGTAATGGGACTTGGCACGGGGGTGGCGGCTGAGGACACGGCGGAAAAAGAGGTGGTAGAGGCGGACATGCTTGCTGGACCAAGGACGTGCAAACGTGGAGGCAAAAGCGTCGTGACCTGTCCAAGTTGCTGGATCGGCTGTGCCGGCACCACGTTCACCCAGTGGGCCGTAAATGACATGTACTGTCCCTGACCGTAGTTACAGCTCCACACGTCGGCGCTGCCGTGCACTTTGGCAGAGACCGACATGCTCAAAGACTGGCCCACCATCTCTTCTACATGTGAATGCAGGGCTGGCACTGCCTTTTGGGCAAAGAAATGACGGCTTGGCACTCTCCACCGCGGCGCGGCACAAGCCATCATTTCTCGGAAAGGTGCTGAGTCCACCAGTTGGAAAGGGAGGGACTGCAGCACCAGCAACTTGGACAGGAGGACGTTCAGCTTTTGCACCGTCGGGTGCGTGCTCGCAAACTGTTGTCTCTTGGATACGGATTCCAAGAAAGACTGTTGACGGAATCCGAGAAGAGGAGTAGCAGGAGAAGGAGCATCTGAACGAGCGGAAGATGCCAATGAGCGACAACTCCCCTCAGCAGAGGTGTTGGAGCCTTGACTGGCTGATAGAGGGCGATTGACGACGTCGGGTGACGGAGCAAGTAACGGAGCGGGTGATGGAGCGGGGGCTGGGGCAGGCAGAACCGCCGTATGTTTATCACGGTTTTCCCAGGCCACCGAATGGTGACGCTGCATATGCTGACGCAACGCTGTAGTCCCAACATGGGCCCCCTGGCCACGCTTGCATTTCTGGCCACATAGTCGACATACGGCTACATTTACTTCCTCGGGCGGCTTGAGGAAAAATTGCCACACCACCGAGTAGGAAACTTTGCCCCCGCTACTCTTCACTGGCTGACTGCTACTTCCTCCGTGCGCACCGGCACCACTACTGGCCGTGGTGGTAGGCTGCAGTGGAGCTGGTGCTCTACTCCGTGGACGTTTGGCTCCACTGACACTGATGCGACCCTGCTGCTGTCTCCTGGGCAACCCACCGACTGTTTTGCTCGCTGCCAAGCTGCCACCCTCTTCTCCTGATGATGCGGAAGAAATTGCCTGATGACGACGAGGCTGCCAAGTGCGATCAACCTCCTCATCATCAAGTAGGGTCTCCGCCTCACTACTAGCCCCCTCGGCTGCGTCTGGGTCAGGAGACAGACCTGTCTCTAGACCGGCTACCGAGCCACTCTCCTCGCCAGTACTTGTTCGCTTGGCTGCTGAAAAGGCCGATGTCTCCCCCCGTTCCTGACCGCCCTCTGTTAGCTCTTCCTCACTGTACAGTGGGGCTGAGCCCACAGCATGCGATACTTCGCTTGGTGAGGGAACAGCAAAGGACAGGGGCAGGTAGAGGACACGTGATTTCAGTGGGCTTGGTCCCGGGCCATGCCAACTAACGGTTGTGTCTGACGTACCCACCGACCGTTGGCTGTAGGTGTCAGAGGTGACCTGGGAAGAGGAAGACGACCGAGCCAACCAATCAATGACGGCAGGGTTGTCGGTGGAGACACGACCGCTGGATGACACCGGGAGCACTGGCCTCTGGCTGCGAATACTGCTGCCTCGACCCCTTCCTCTGCTGCCACGTCTGCTCGCTCCTAAAACATTGCCTC
Source organism: Staurois parvus (assembly GCF_062004578.1). Lineage (NCBI taxonomy): Eukaryota > Metazoa > Chordata > Amphibia > Anura > Ranidae > Staurois > Staurois parvus. The sequence goes on from NW_028318218.1 coordinate 493,543, forward strand.
CTCTGCCACTCCTCTGCATGTTGTCTGACATACTATTTAATTCAACGATTAGGTGTCCCTGAGTAACAATTCTCTGGCACTCAGTAACAATTCTGTCTGTCCCTGAGTATGAATTCTGTGGCCCTGAGTAACAATTCTGTGTCTGTGCGAGTAACAATTCTGTGTCTGTGCGAGTAACAATTCTGTGTCTGTGCAAGTAACAATTTTGTGTCTGTGCGAGTAACAATTCTCTGGCACTCAGTAACAATTCTGTCTGTCCCTGAGTAACAATTCTCTGGCACTCAGTAACAATTCTGTCTGTCCCTGAGTAACAATTCTCTGGCACTCAGTAACAATTCTGTCTGTCCCTGAGTAACAATTCTCTGGCACTCAGTAACAATTCTGTCTGTCCCTGAGTATGAATTCTGTGGCCCTGAGTAACAATTCTGTGTCTGCGCGAGTAACAATTCTGTGTCTGTGCAAGTAACAATTTTGTGTCTGTGCAAGTAACAATTTTGTGTCTGTGCGAGTAACAATTCTCTGGCACTCAGTAACAATTCTGTCTGTCCCTGAGTAACAATTCTCTGGCACTCAGTAACAATTCTGTCTGTCCCTGAGTAACAATTCTCTGGCACTCAGTAACAATTCTGTCTGTCCCTGAGTAACAATTCTCTGGCACTCAGTAACAATTGTGTGTCTGTGCAAGTAACAATTCTGTGTCTGTGCAAGTAACAATTTTGTGTCTGTGAGAGTAACAATTCTCTGGCACTCAGTAACAATTCTGTCTGTCCCTGAGTAACAATTCTCTGGCACTCAGTAACAATTCTGTCTGTCCCTGAGTATGAATTCTGTGGCCCTGAGTAACAATTCTGTCTCTGTGCGAGTAACAATTCTGTGTCTGTGCAAGTAACAATTTTGTGTCTGTGAGAGTAACAATTCTCTGGCACTCAGTAACAATTCTGTCTGTCCCTGAGTAACAATTCTCTGGCACTCAGTAACAATTCTGTCTTCCCTGAGTAACAATTCTCTGGCACTCAGTAACAATTCTGTCTGTCCCTGAGTATGAATTCTGTGGCCCTGAGTAACAATTCTGTCTCTGTGCGAGTAACAATTCTGTGTCTGTGCAAGTAACAATTTTGTGTCTGTGAGAGTAACAATTCTCTGGCACTCAGTAACAATTCTGTCTGTCCCTGAGTAACAATTCTCTGGCACTCAGTAACAATTCTGTCTGTCCCTGAGTATGAATTCTGTGGCCCTGAGTAACAATTGTGTGTCTGTGCAAGTAACAATTCTGTGTCTGTGCAAGTAACAATTTTGTGTCTGTGAGAGTAACAATTCTCTGGCACTCAGTAACAATTCTGTCTGTCCCTGAGTAACAATTCTCTGGCACTCAGTAACAATTCTGTCTGTCCCTGAGTAACAATTCTGTCTGTCCCTGAGTATGAATTCTGTGGCCCTGAGTAAGAATTCTCTGGCACTCAGTAACAATTCTGTCTGTCCCTGAGTATGAATTCTGTGGCCCTGAGTAACAATTGTGTGTCTGTGCAAGTAACAATTCTGTGTCTGTGCAAGTAACAATTTTGTGTCTGTGAGAGTAACAATTCTCTGGCACTCAGTAACAATTCTGTCTGTCCCTGAGTAACAATTCTCTGGCACTCAGTAACAATTCTGTCTGTCCCTGAGTATGAATTCTGTGGCCCTGAGTAACAATTCTGTCTCTGTGCGAGTAACAATTCTGTCTCTGTGCGAGTAACAATTCTGTGTCTGTGCAAGTAACAATTTTGTGTCTGTGAGAGTAACAATTCTCTGGCACTCAGTAACAATTCTGTCTGTCCCTGAGTAAGAATTCTCTGGCACTCAGTAACAATTCTGTCTGTCCCTGAGTAACAATTCTCTGGCACTCAGTAACAATTCTGTCTGTCCCTGAGTAACAATTCTGTCTGTCCCTGAGTATGAATTCTGTGGCCCTGAGTAAGAATTCTCTGGCACTCAGTAACAATTCTGTCTGTCCCTGAGTATGAATTCTGTGGCCCTGAGTAACAATTGTGTGTCTGTGCAAGTAACAATTCTGTGTCTGTGCAAGTAACAATTTTGTGTCTGTGAGAGTAACAATTCTCTGGCACTCAGTAACAATTCTGTCTGTCCCTGAGTAACAATTCTCTGGCACTCAGTAACAATTCTGTCTGTCCCTGAGTAACAATTCTCTGGCACTCAGTAACAATTCTGTCTGTCCCTGAGTAACAATTCTCTGGCACTCAGTAACAATTCTGTCTGTCCCTGAGTAACAATTCTGTCTGTCCCTGAGAATGAATTCTGTGGCCCTGAGTAAGAATTCTCTGGCACTCAGTAACAATTCTGTCTGTCCCTGAGTAACAATTCTCTGGCACTCAGTAACAATTCTGTCTGTCCCTGAGTATGAATTCTGTGGCCCTGAGTAACAATTGTGTGTCTGTGCAAGTAACAATTCTGTGTCTGTGCAAGTAACAATTTTGTGTCTGTGAGAGTAACAATTCTCTGGCACTCAGTAACAATTCTGTCTGTCCCTGAGTAACAATTCTCTGGCACTCAGTAACAATTCTGTCTGTCCCTGAGTAACAATTCTGTCTGTCCCTGAGTATGAATTCTGTGGCCCTGAGTAAGAATTCTCTGGCACTCAGTAACAATTCTGTCTGTCCCTGAGTATGAATTCTGTGGCCCTGAGTAACAATTGTGTGTCTGTGCAAGTAACAATTCTGTGTCTGTGCAAGTAACAATTTTGTGTCTGTGAGAGTAACAATTCTCTGGCACTCAGTAACAATTCTGTCTGTCCCTGAGTAACAATTCTCTGGCACTCAGTAACAATTCTGTCTGTCCCTGAGTATGAATTCTGTGGCCCTGAGTAACAATTCTGTCTCTGTGCGAGTAACAATTCTGTGTCTGTGCAAGTAACAATTTTGTGTCTGTGAGAGTAACAATTCTCTGGCACTCAGTAACAATTCTGTCTGTCCCTGAGTAAGAATTCTCTGGCACTCAGTAACAATTCTGTCTGTCCCTGAGTAACAATTCTCTGGCACTCAGTAACAATTCTGTCTGTCCCTGAGTAACAATTCTGTCTGTCCCTGAGTATGAATTCTGTGGCCCTGAGTAAGAATTCTCTGGCACTCAGTAACAATTCTGTCTGTCCCTGAGTATGAATTCTGTGGCCCTGAGTAACAATTGTGTGTCTGTGCAAGTAACAATTCTGTGTCTGTGCAAGTAACAATTTTGTGTCTGTGAGAGTAACAATTCTCTGGCACTCAGTAACAATTCTGTCTGTCCCTGAGTAACAATTCTCTGGCACTCAGTAACAATTCTGTCTGTCCCTGAGTAACAATTCTCTGGCACTCAGTAACAATTCTGTCTGTCCCTGAGTAACAATTCTCTGGCACTCAGTAACAATTCTGTCTGTCCCTGAGTAACAATTCTGTCTGTCCCTGAGAATGAATTCTGTGGCCCTGAGTAAGAATTCTCTGGCACTCAGTAACAATTCTGTCTGTCCCTGAGTAACAATTCTCTGGCACTCAGTAACAATTCTGTCTGTCCCTGAGTAAAAATTCTGTGGCCCTAATAACGTTTCTGTGGCCCTAAGTAACAATTCTCTGGCACTGAGTAACAATTCTGTCTGTCCCTGAGTATGAATTCTGTGGCCCTAACTAGCGTTTCTTTGTCCCTAAATAACGATTCTGTGGCCCTCATTAACAAGTCTGTGTCCCTGAGTAATGGTTCTCTGTCCCTAAGTAACTTCTCTCTGTCCCCAATTCTCGTTTCTGTGGCCCTAACTCTGTCCCTGTCCCTAGTACAGAGCGGTCTGCCTCTGTTCAATGACTGCAGGCAAATGAAGATTTCCAAAATGGCCGCTATATATACCTCGACCATTACACAGTGCTGGCTGGCTGGCTGGCTGCTGATTGGCTGATGCGATCACATGTCGTTGAGGAATGCATTATGGGGCAGCGCGCCTTGTCTGCGCGCCTTCCCCGACATCCCCGCTCCGTCGCCGCACATGTCAGCCGCCATTTTCGGAAAAATTTCGATTCGCGCGTCCGAATTAGGCTGTTTTTCGGATTCGGCACGAATCGAAATTTTTCCGATATTCGACTCGAATTCCACTTCGGATACTTCGATTCGCTCATCTCTACACATAACCATAAACCCTGCTGGACTGGCCTCTGAAGCATTTTGGAGGCTTACCACCTTTGTTAGAGCTATGTTCTTTTGCCTCGACTTCTCCTGTGGATCACAGTAGTGCAGTTCTGTACTCCTGTGACCCATTTTCAGCTAACAGAGGGCTGAAGCCCATTGTCAGCTGACGTCGCCGGTCCAGCCTGGGGAAAGATCTTGACTTTAAGGTCCAGATACACCCCAGAGTCTGAAGCGGCACCTGGCTCAGCCTCTTAGCGAGCTGCTGAGAGCCTGAGCCAGCCGTTCCCTCCACAGCCCAGTGCTCTGGCAGACAGTGGTTCACAGCAGCGGCGAGAACTCAGTGATCAGCAGTCATGTGATCGCTGAGTTCTCACACTTACAGCCAGTGGGGGGGACAGATGCATCATCGGCGATGCTGCATCCACCTGGGGGGGAAAAACCCAAACTTCTCCTTTAAGTGTCCACGTTGTGTTGCTCTCAGTAGACATAATGCTTCCCTCTTAGGGATGTAATCTTCTCAATTAAGCCCACTGTTTCATCTGGGTTTGACATGCCTGGTCCAGGGGCATACTGTATAATGCAGAGGCATACTTTACCTTATTCCTCTGTCAGCCCTGGGACATACATAAAGATGTCACTGAGATGATGGCTACACAACACAAGTAGCTTTGTGGGACAATTAAACTGGGTGGGCAATCACTAGGGCTATCACTGTTATCAATGGTGGCCACTTGTCCAGCATTATACATAAAGATGTCACTGAGATGATGGCTACACAACACAAGTAGCTTTGTGGGACAATTAACCTGGGTGGGCAATCACTAGGGCTATCACTGTTATCAATGGTGACCACTCGTCCGGCATTATACATAAAGATGTCACTGAGATGATGGCTGCACAACACAAGTAGCTCTGTGGGACAAATAGCCTGGGTGGGCAATCACTAGGGCTATCACTGTCATCAATGGTAGCCACTGGTCATTATTAGCTTTGTGGGACTGACCATCCATATAATAGCCAGCAGGGGAGAAAATCTGCTGATTGAAAGCAAAATGGTAAATAATTCTACCCATTGTATGCCCCCTAGACTAAATGAGCAATGGTATACTTGGAAGGAATGGGCATCCTAGTTGATAAGTTATACATTTTTATGAGAATTTGGTTTTAAATAGGGAAATATGATTGGCCTCTTTAGGTTTTGTGTTTAATTGCTATAAGTTATTGCATTTAGCTATGGTCTACTGCATTTTGTACATCACAGTTTAATACTGCTACATTAAATAAGCCAACTACTTTTAAACACTTCTCTATTATTGACCTTTCTGATGACACATCATCTGCCTAACTCTTTCCAAGAAATTGTAAGTTTCTTCTATTCTTTACATGAGTTGTATAGAATATCCTGTCCAATTATCCCGTACACTTTCCTGTACACTCTGCTGCCTATCTTGTCTCTCAGCGATGACCGTGTTTATTAGTGATAAAGGATTCTGTGACTGTATTCAGCCATTTCACACTCTCTGGGGAAAATACTTTTACATGTCAGAAGATAGCTTTGCTACCTTTACTGTTAATTACTTTAATGAGATCCCAAGAGCTAACCGCATATATACCTTCCGCTCTGGACAGGACAAAGAGGTAGGTGAGCAGAACTTCTTAATTTGCTTTAAAACTGGTCTCCATGTTTAATGACCCTTTAAATAGTTTGTTTGGGCCAAGCTGGCCCAAATTAACTATTTACTGCACTAAAAGGTGCATTACTGGGCACGCTGTGTTAACTGTATGTAGCCTACAATTACAGCATTGTGCTCCGGCAGTGGGATGGAGACTTCCCATCCTGCTCCCAAAACAAAACCAAGTTGGGCTGAGTACCACTCAGCCATTCACAGGAAGTTGGTATTGATTTTACAGATTGTTTAAAATTTTTAATGCCCACCTCCAAAAAAAATACATAAAGCCTTTTGGATTATAATTATAACCTTTTGGTATAATTATGGTCAAGTTTGAATTTCCCTGAATTGGTTCATGTATGGATACAAGGCTTCCTCTGATTGGCTGAGATGGAGATTTTGACTTCATCCGCCCACCTCAGCCAGTCAGAGGAACCTTTGTATATGTTCATAAATTAGAAAGCTTCCTGTAAATGACTGAGTGGCGCTTTGCTTACCCACCTTTATTTTGTTTCTGGAGTGGGACGGTCCCTGGCCCACTTCTGCAACACAGTGCTGTATACTGTATTTAGCACGCCCAAACTAACTATTTTCTGCACTAACAAGTGCACTTGCTGGGTGTGCTGTGTTAACTGTATCTAACGAACTAAATACAATATACAGTGCCGTGTTCCAGCAGTGGGACGGGGACTTCCTGTCCTGCTTCCCAAACAAAACCGAGTTGGGCTGAGCACTGATCAGGCATTGATGAGAAGCTTTGTATTCTGTGAACGAATACAGAGCTTCCTCTGATTGGCTAAAATGAAGATCGTGACTTTATCCGCCCGCCTCTCTATCTAAACCAATCAAAGGAAGCTTTCTATTAATTCACAGAATAGAAAGTTTCCTATAAATGGCTGAGTGTTGCTTAGCCCAGCTTAATTTTTGTTTCAGGAATGGGATGGGAAATCCTGTTCCAGTGCTGGAGCACAGCGCAGTATACTGTATGTAGCTGAGGCTACATACAGTTAATACAGCACACACAGCAAGTGCATGTTAGTTCAGTAAATTGTTGCCAAGCTGACCCAAATGAACAATATAAAAGGGTTAGATAATCTGTACAGTATATAGCCCTACAGAACAGACAGTGCACATGTAAGCCGTGTACCGGGGTGGGCTCAGCAGGATACAGTGAAGTCACAAACGAGGAAAGCAACCCCAACAGCAGCTTTTGCCACAACAGAATTTTACTTAGATGTGGCAAATAAACACAACCACAAATGCTGGAAACATACAATAAATTTACATACGCCCAGCCTAAAGGCTGAAACCCTTGTGCTGCACAGCACGGCGCCTAGTGATGGATGAAGTTAGAAGGTGTAGTAATTTACCTACTGGCGGGCACAACTAAGCTGCCACACCTTACCTGTTATTACCCTAAAAGAGCAGGAATCAGTGTATGGGTGTACGGTATGGGCTAGCCTGCGGTGCAACACAACAGCTTACAATCTTACACAAATCTACTGTATTCCCCCTCCCATAACTGGTCCTGTAGCACGTGCCTGAGTATTTCTTCTGAGGAAAAAAAGCCAGTCTGGCTTGAGTTTGTGGGATTTTATCAGCTCTCCAATGTGAAATGTCACTTTAAGTTGTGGAGTCCTTCCAATGATCAGTAACAACACTTGTGGCCTGACACAAACAGAGACCCTAACTAACTAACTATAGGCCTGGACTCAGTCTCAAGGTGCCAACACTGAAATGAGGTGCGTGCACGATCTTACCGACCCGGGTCTGCTTTGCATCCGCTGGTGACTCTGTGCAGAACAAATGTCTCTCCAACAAGCATGCGGCCTCGCCGTATATGTTGTTTAGTTCATCTGCTCTCATCAGCCTTCTTGGCAGCAATCTCATCAGCATTCCTGGCAGCAATCTCATCAGCTTTACTTAGCTGCAGCTCTGGTTACGGAGGGACGCTTTCATACCTGGATGTCATCAGATTCTCAGCTCACAGGGCCCCTTATTCACCATATTCCAAAACATGGCTTCTCTCCCTCCTTCCTGTTCTCTCCAACTCTGTGTGCAAAAAAACCCCACCTCTTCATGAATATACAAATATCTATGCAGTCTGAGGCTGTGTTAGAAAAACAGTGACATCTTGTGGCTAAACTGCAGAATGTCAGTCGAAACATTAATTTACTTCCACACAATGTTTAAACAATGAGAGCTGTTTCCCCATCTCATGCACAGTCCACATGTATTTATCTGCAGCTTCTCTGCTAACAGGAAACAGGAACTTTATTGTAGAGCAAGGACATAGAGTTTAACAATAGATGCAGCCAAAAATGTATAAACACTGCCATCTACTGGTTGAAGAATATAACTCTACTGAATACTTATAATAATGTAGTTGCTGTACAAAAATACATAAACAGCAGTTCCAGCAAAAGGGACATTAAACGTGGAGTAAGGCTTTAATATGTGATTTATTTTTTATTGATGCATTTTTATTTCTTAAGAAAAAACATTTATTAGAAGTATAGAGTGAGTACAAGTAATTAAAATTACTCAATTGCAAAAATGTATGTTGGAAATGTAGTCTTACCTTCAAAGAAAATAACCAAGACATACTTCTCCTGCTACCCAAGACAGTAGTGAAAGGAATACTCAAGTTAAAGATCCTACAGAATCCAACACTGTCATAAGTGTTGGATTCCTGATCCCTGTCATACAACTGGGGGAATCAATGGTGGAGAAGGATCTGGGAGTTCTGGTAGATCACAAGCTCAATAATGGCATGCAATGCCAAGCTGCAGTTTCTAAAGTGAGCAAAATCCTCTCTTGTATTAAAAGAGGTATAGACTCCAGAGAGAGAGATATCATATTACCCCGGTACAAATCATTAGTAAGACCTCATCTGGAATATGCAGTTCAGTTTTGGGCATCAATACACAAAAAGAACATTGGAGAACTGGAAAAAGTACAGAGAAGGGCAACTAAACTGATACGAGGCATGGAGGAGCTCAGCTATGAGGAAAGATTAGAGGAAATTAATGTATTCTCTCTTGAGAAGAGGAGATTAAGGGGGGATATGATCAACATGTATAAATACATCAGTGGTTCATATAGTGAACTCGGTGTAGAGCTATTCACCCCGAGGTCATCACAGAGGACAAGAGGGCATTCCTTACGTCTGGAAGAAAAGAAATGTAATCTCCAAAGGTTTCTTCACAGTAAGAGCTGTGAAAATAGACTCCCTCAAAAGTTGGTTCTGGCCAGCTCCGTGGATTCCTTTAAAAAATGCCTGGATTGTTTCTTAGACACACAGAATATAACTGGATACTAACATTTATAGGTAAAGTTGATCAAGGGAATATCCGATTGCCTCTCGGGGGATCAGGAAGGAATTTTTTCCCCTGTTAGAGCAAATCGGATCATGCTTTGCTGTGTTTTTGCCTTCCTCTGGATCAACTGTGGATGTAGGATTATAACTTTTTTTTTGGCTAAACTGGATGGACTTTTGTCTTTTTTTATCTATACTAACTGTAACTTTGTGGTTTGAACTGCAGACCCCTACATTACTACTGTGTCCTCACATGATACTGGAATGACCAAAGTGCACGGCAGGGGAATCACAGATCAAATAACAAGGGGGCCCCATGTGGCCTTCAGGCAGCACCAGGCCTGTATTTGTTCCTGGCTCTGGCCAAGCCAAAAGCATTTGGCTGGAGCTGAGCTTTAAAGTTGGGCAATTTTCCCAGATACTCTACAGTTTCTTACCCTTACTTCTGTACACTTGTATATACCAGGCATTCCATAAACCCAAATTCGCTCATTGCACAAGTGTGAGCCAATTGTTCAGGTCACATGACAATTCACACTTGTGTCTCTGTGCTCTGTATGTAGAGGGAAAGATTATAGCCAATGGATAAACACCATAACTTAATTCATTTGATCCTTGTATGAGCAAAATGAAGCTAAATCAAATTGTCATGCCAGTCATCATGGTGATGAGAATGAATTAATGTGCTGCCGCATTTATTATTAATCATTGCTGTTATAGCTGCAGCTCTCCCCAGGACTTACATTGGACGGAGGTTCATAAATATTGAAGACGTTCTTGATCACTCCTGAGTCATCAGTGAGAGAGAAAACAGGCATTTGTATTTTGGTACATGTAAATGTAATTTGAGTTTTATGACTGTTAAACATTGTATTAACTTGTGGCTTTTTGAGTATCTCCACAGTTTTAGCAGTGTTTATATGAGAACTTGATAGGATGGATGTAAAATTAGCACTTAGCGTTCAAGAGATTAATAATTAGATGGCTAACATTCACTGGCGCGTGTTTGATTTTACAGATTGTTTAAAATTTTTAGTGCCCACCTCCAAAAAAAAATACAAAAAGCTTATTGGATTCTGAGGTTTAGACAAAATTAGCAAATATCAAAATTAATGCAGATCAGTATAATTATGGTCAAGTTTGAATTTCCTTGAATTAGTTCATGCATGTCATAGTTGTTTCCTGCTCTTAAAACATATCTAAGAAACTAAAGAGCAGCTACGGTCTCCTAACCAAAAATGGAATAAATACATCCCTGTGATTCTTAAAAATATCTGGATCTAATCTGGATATTCTCAATAATGTGTGCTGTGGGCATCTGAAATCGGCGCCAGAGATTTCCTGGATTTCCTGCTGCTGGATACTCGGCATTCACCTCCCGGTCTCGTGCATGCACAGTAATAGCAATGCGTGGTGCACATTGTTGTTAACAAGCTGCCTGAAGACTCCTAGGATAGTTGGCACAGATATCCTAGGAGGCAATGGGACAGGCTGATTACATTGCTCGCCTAGGTGGCTGGGACCGGAAATCCCTGGGAAAAGAATACAAATGTATTTTCAAATAAATGCCAACAGTTGTAATATCTGATGATGTAAGCAGTATGGATGGGCATTAGAATAAGCATAGGTTTGAAAAATGATAGTGTCTACTATCGACCTTGTAAAGGATTCTGATATAGAATCCACCTTACATGGCATTTACACAAATTCAGTGGTATGGTCATTGGGGACGTCAGATGTCCATATACATTGACAATCTTTTCTCAGGTACACATGAATGGAAGCAGTAGAGGGTATTATTTAACCACTGCAATACCGGGCACTTTCACCCCCTTCCTGCCCAGGCCAATTTTCAGCTTTTGGCGCTGTGACACTCTGAATAACAATTGCGCAGTCATGCAACACTGTACCCAAATGAGGTTTTCATCATTATTTTTTTACACACATAGAGCTTTCTTTTGGTGATATTTAATCACCACTGAGTTTTTTTTTCTAAATAAATGAAAAAATACCGAAATTGAAAAAAACATTTCAATTTCATTTTCAAATTTTTCTTTGTTTCTGTTATAAAATTTTACAAATAAATAATTGTTCTTTGTAAATTTAGGCCAAAATGTATTCTGGTACATTTCTTTGGTGAAAAAAATCCAAACCAGTGTTTATTATTTAGTCTTTAGGAAAATTGTAGAGTTCACAAACAATGGTATATATGTGAAAACCGATCAATCCTGATGTACTGACTACCTCAATTCTTGAGGCCCAAAAATGTCAGGACAGTACAAATATCCCCCATATGACCCCTTTTTGGAAAGTAGATAGTCCAAGGTATTTAGTAAGAGGCATGGCGAGTTCTTTGAAGTTGTAGTTTTTGTCATAACTTTTTGGAAAATTAAGACATTAAAAAAACATTTTCACAATTTTTTTTTCACATACTGTCACCAGCGCAGTATAGTGTTATCATATAACTGGTGTGGCGGTGATCAGGGACAGTACAAAAAGAAAAAATATATATTTATATTTTTTCAATATTTTTTCTTTTTTATTACATTTTTGCTCTTTTTTTTTTTTTATACAATACAATGCTACCATAATAACATTGTACTACTCTGGGGAAGTGATCAGGATTTTTTTTTTTTTATTCATTATGATTGCTTATAGCAGTGAATTCCATTGCTATAAGTAAACATGTTACTGACTGAAATCAATTCATCCAGTGTGTATTATTGTGATTAGCTGTGATTGGCCACAGCTAATCACATGGTACAAATGAGCTGTGATTGGCCCTGTCTGTACCATGTGATCACTGTGATCAATCACAGCTAACAACCCAATTGTACACAATGAATGGCATGAAAGCCATTCATTGTTTACAATTGCCATGTGATCTGCTGTGATTGGCCACAGTGATCACATGGTACCGGCAGTGGGCTGGTACAGTGATCTGTCATCGGCAGTGGGCTGGTACAGTGATCTGTCATCGGCTGTGTTCGGTGGACACAGTGGGTGACAGATCATGCCAAGGTGCGTTCTGGGAGGATGTCATATTACGTACACCCAGAATAACAAACGTTCTGCCCAGCTATCCTATACAATAGGCTGGGCAGGAACTGGTTAATTAGGTAATGTTTCATCTAGTAGTAGTTGGTCATTTTCAACCCTACTCTTTCTGTAATCTTGCTGTCCATAGTCATTTGTTCGGTTTTAATGAGTGTCAGGAAATTCCCTATTCACATCCACACAGGTACCACGGACACCTTGATCCAATCACCATGGAAAGGCAGACGTTATATTCCATGAACCCTTGTGCTAAATCTAGCTACCAGCCATAAGATTGAAAATGTTCACGGCCCTTTTTTTAACGCAGTATACCACAAAGCACGACTCAATGAATGGCAGTACAAGGTGCCACACAAATTGAAGTATTTAACCTTGCATTAGATTAACTGCATATTACCATAACATTAAAATCTGAATAGGCCCTCAATATAGATGAACAGTATATTGATTGTGTATTTGTCTTTTGGCCTGTAGTTTGGCTTTGAAAGACAAAGAAATTGCACTTAATTTTCCCTCTAGTAGCTAATGAAGCTTTGGACCCATTTTGAGAAATCCTTGGTGTGCTGAAGATACTTCTTCACTTAGATTGTTCACGGTTCCTGTGGTCACTACAGCACCCAGCAATACCGAATAGCCATTTGCAGTAACATGTGAGTAGGGAATATTACATTTGGTTCAGTGCAATTCTGGCTCCGCAAAATATACAATCCTCATCTAATGTGACATTCAAGTAACAGCACAAAGTTTAACCAAAATCGTATCGCAGCATTCTAAAAACACAACATTCCTTCCTTTGGGATAATATCATTGACTCTGATACAATAGAATCACCCTGGTAATACTGCATTATTCCTAAAGCCTAGCATTGTATTGGAAATAGGGTTTAGATTAGGTAAAATTACATCACCTTGGTAACATGGCCTCCCACTGTTAATAGGTCATCACTGCTCATGTGACATTCATTGGGTTGATAACATGGCCAAATCTTGCTCTTGGAGCACTTCTTTGGTTTGCAACAAGCCATAACTCTGCTTTTGGCCTATGTGACACCAGCGATCATGTTGCTGGTGACAACCCACCATCAAGAGGATCACTAAAGAGGACAAAGACTTCTCAACGGTTACTGGCATCACTTCCCAGATGGCTGGACCAAAAGGGCATCATCACCTTGCTTGCATAGGTGTTCCTGCAAAATTTTGGCCAGTGTAGGAGCACAAGGGGTTTCTTTGCCCTCCTTAGCAATTCTGTCACTAGCAAGTTGACAATTGTGACAGACAAATTAATGAGACATAGGCTTTAGGTAAAATTGTACAATGATTTGAGCACCTGGATTGAGCTTGTGTAGGGATACCAATTGGCAGGTAAAAATGTGGCTTGTATCAAGTGTTAATAATAGGAAAGAGACCATAAGGCCAATATTTTCCCGGAAAAAGTTCCAACCCTGGACTTGTAAGCAATATAATAAAGTTTTATCTGGGACACCTGCAGACAGACCCCATAGTGGCTGACAATAAAATTCCCTGCCATGCCAGGGGAAGCCTCCTGTAACACCATGGAACATGAGGGGATTGGGTTAGCAATTTTTCTACATGCTGAGAAATTTCCGCCATCTTGTATTCATAGGGACATCTCATCCCTCTCAGTCTTTCATAGATCAGTCACCTTCCAGCTCCCCAATAACCAAATGTCCAGTCGGAATTTGCTTTTCTAAACGCTTTAATGAACAGTTTAGATCCTGCTAGTGCTAAACAGTTCTTCCAGATATACACACATTTTCCTGCATAGAGGGGTGGCATGTAAGCACTCTCTGTCTCTGCATGATTAATCGTCTACTCTAACACCCAGAGGAATAGTTTACAGGCCCAAACTGGGGGCCCACTAAGGGGAACACCACCACATAATTGGGCCCTCCATGACTTCTCTTATCATATGACATTTTCCTCCTCTTAAGCTCCTTCTACCACTTTTATACCCTAGCCAGAAAAAAGAAGCATGTCCACACACTGGCTGGGAAATAGGTTGGATCCCAATTTAAAAGGCAAACAAACCCCTGCTTACATGCCAAGTAAGATAACACCAACCATGGGTATGGCTCAGCTCCATTCCCTGCAAGGATTATATTGTTTCAGGTAGTTTTTGGCTAAACTCTCCAGTTACAATACCCCAACCAGGGTCCATCTCTTTCCCAAAGCAAATCAATTTAAAAAAAGATATGAGATGCACATTGATTTACCTTCCATTACAGCTCTACCTCTATGATTAAACCCTAATAGAGGATGAAACAAGTAAAAGCATGAGCTGGATCTGACGGGACATGTAATATATTCCGAGCAATAAAACTTGTTTGAATACGGGAGATGCATTGGAGGGGATTTACTAAAACTGAAGTATGCTGAATCTGGTGCAGTAACCAACCAGCTTCTAACTTCAGCTTCTTCAATTAAGGTTTGGCAATACAACCTAGAAGCTGATAGGGTACTATGCACAGCTTCACCAGATTTTGTGTGCCCAGTTTTATTATACACCCCCCCCCCCAGTGTGTAGTCCATATTCTTTTCACTGAACTGCAGAAAATGCAACTGCATCACAGCAAAGAAACAAAAAGAAAAAATTAGCTATAAGCTGCAGTTGCTGGTTCAGTCTATTCTCCATCTGGAGGGATAAAGCTGTATTTACATTATTTCATCTATTACCAGTAGTTTTATCTGTCACAATAGACCAATGTGTAAACCTAAGACAATAACACGACAAGACACATCTCACTTTGATATTCAGGGCAGAGTAGATCAGGGGCCTTACAAGACATTTTGTTCTAATCATTCCTCATGTTTCTAGGGGTTCTGTGAATACTCTAATAATACACTTCTTATCCAGCCTGATTTCAGCAACATCAAATCAGTAAAGAGGTGGAAGAATGCAATTTGTAATTTCCTACCTTCAACTTACATTTATAAACACACATACAGTACAGCAGGTCTTAAAAACAGATTTTGTTGTGTTGGAACCTAAAAGTGTAATCATCAGAATAATTTCCAACTGGCCTCAGGTGCATTAATATTGTCATCACATTGAAAGCATGATGACATTATAATTTGTTCATTTATAATAAAATGCATGCCGAAACAATTTCTTAACTAGAATGAAGATATTCAGGTCTCACTTTGACCATTCTTCATAAAGTAAACTTATTTTTTAACTAACTTCCTAATTAAGTCTCCCCACCATTGGATTTGGTATCATTTGTATGAAGATAAAAAAAATGCAAAATACGTGTGCTCATGGTGTTAATTAATTAAAGTGTTTGTTCACCAATGCCAGTAGTCTGCGAAGCAAAATAGGTGAGTTGGAAAGTTTGGTGCATGAACAGAACTATGAGTTAATTGGTATTGCTGAATCTTGCCTTCATTCTTCACATGACGGGGCCATTAATATTCCTGGCTATATTCTCTTTCACAGAGACAGGGTAAATAGGAAAGGTGGTGGTGTCTGTCTCTATGTGAGACATGATTTCAGAGCGAGTGTGAAAGATGACCTAGTTGATGGAGAGTGTGATGAGGCTGAAGCATTATGGGTGGAACTGCACATGGGGGTGCGTACTACAAAGGTAATCATTGGAGTTTGTTATAGGCCTCTCAGTGTTAATGAGGAGGTGGAGACTCAGTTCCTTGCACAGATTGAAAGGGTTGTAAGGGCTGGGACAGTGATAGTAATGGGGGATTTTAACTTCCAAAGTGACTAGAGTAATGGTACTGCAGGAACAGTTAAAGGGCAAAAATGTATAAACCTACTACAGGAATATTTTATGGTACAGTTCATAGAGGCCCTAACTAGGGCTAATGCTATGCTGGACCTGGTAATCTCAAATCATGCAGAGCTTATTACGAATGTCAATAACTTTATTTAATGTATTGTTAGCTGTAAACATCAAGCACATACGGGAAAAGTAAAAACACTCAATTTTAAGAGAGCAGATTTTCTAAGGCTGAGAGCTGCTCTCCAAGACTTAGACTGGGAGGGAATATTGGCATCAATGAACACGACACAGAAATGGGAGAAGTGGGACCCTTACTTTTTAATATATTTATAAACAATATAGGGTCTGGGATTAAAAATCCAATTTCAGTTGGGCAACTATGTGGCAAATGAGGTTTAATGTTGATAAATGTAAGGTTCTGCACTTGGGGACTAAGAATATGCATGCATCATACATACCAGGGGGGTACAACTGAGGGAATCAATGGTGGAGAAGGATCTGGGAGTTCTGGTAGATCACAAGCTTAATAATGGCATGCAATGCCAAGCTGCAGTTTCTAAAGCGAGCAAAATCCTTTCTTGTATTAAAAGAGGCAGTTCAGTTTTGGGCACCAATTCACAAAAAAGAACATTGGGGAACTGGAGAAAGTACAGAGAAGGGCAACCAAACTTATGAGAGGCATGGAGAAGCTCAGCTATGAGGAAAGATTAGAGGAACTGAATTTATTCTTTCTTGAGAAGAGGAGACTAAGGAGGATATGATCAACGTATAAATACATCAGGGGTTCATATAGTGAACTCGGTGTAGAGTTATTCATTTTGAGGTCATCACAGAGGACAAGAAACATAATCTTCAAATAGGGAACGGGTTCCTCATAGTAAAAGCTGTGAAAGTGTGGAATAGACTCCCTCAAGAGTTGTTTCTAGCCAGCTCAGTAGATTGCTGTAAAAAAAGGCCTGGATTATTTCTTGAATACATAGAATATAACCGGTTACTAACATTTATAGGTAAAGTTGATCCAGGGAATAACCAATTGCCTCTCGTGGGATCAAGAAGGAATTTTTTTCCCCTGCAGGAGCAAATTGGATCATGCTTTGCTGGGGGGTTTTTTGCCTTCCTCTGGATCAACTGTGGGTATAGGATTTATAATTTTTTTTTTTTCTATGGTTGAACCGGATGGACTTTTGTCTTTTTTCAGCCAGACTAACTAACTTAATTAAGTGTGTGGTCATCTTAAAGTAGTATAGTATAGGCAAACGTTTTTTTTTTTTAATTTTAGGTAGAGTAAGGGAGGGTTATAACCCATGTAAGGTTTATCTTTGTCCGATTGGGGAGATTTACCTTCACTTCTCATCCTATAGCCAAACAGAAAGTGTGAGAAAATCCCTGCAAATTAAGGGAATCTCTTAGGGACCCCCAGGTCACAAGAACTAGTGTCTCCAATAAAAGATTTCCAATGCTGAAACAAGTTGTGCAGTGGAGAGTAAGCCTTCAATAGTGAGGAGTACGGTACAGTAAATATTACTACCTATTCCTATTCGCTTAGACCAGGGATGTCCAATCTTTTGACTTTCCTTAGCCATATTGGAAGAAGAGGAATTGTCTTGGGCCACACGTAAAGCACACTAACAATAAGGATAGCTGTTGAGCAGAAAAAGTCGGGCAGATCACAAGTTAATGATCACTGATATAGATAATGTACTGTACCTATCTGAGTAATAAAACTTCATTTTTTTTAATATTTTTTATTATAAACATAAAAGAGGGCAACATAAAACTATTTGACACTGTTTTTCAGAAACAAACGTATCATTATCTAGTTCTATGGATAAAGTAGCAATTCCCAATTAATTTTCAAGGTGATCATTTTGGTTCTAAATTTGCCCTTCACGTGCTTCATCTTCGAAAATCAGAAAATAGGTGCTGCTAAAAATTAATGACGTGAATAAGGCATGATTGTGAAGAGTGGGATATTTTTCTTTGGGAATATAGTCCATTAAAGAGACACTGTCAAATTTTTCTTTGGACATGTGTTCACAAAGTGTAAACGCATTTTTACAAACTTTTTAATGACATTGTGACCCATGGGCCACAAGTTGGACACTCCTACCCTAGATTAAATGATTAGTTGAGGGTTCAGATATTTCTGCCCTGCCGAAGCCAATACAGCCACATAGGGCTTTTTGCATTGTTCTGGATCAACAGTGGGTATAGGATTCTGTATATGGAGGTTTTCTGTTTATTAATTTTTTGTTTATCTTGGTTGAACTAGGTGGACTTTTGTCTTTTTCAGCCTAACTAACTATGGAAGTACGTAACCCTTGTCGTTTGGGGGTAGGGTGGGGAGAGCTTCGCCACAAGAATAATTTTCTTTACTTATCAGAGTTTGGCTTTATGTTATAATAAGCCAGTTTGCGCAGCGCTTACTGACCATATTGCAACTTGAACCCCCCTTTAACTATTAAATTGTCTCTATAATTTTTTTTTTACCTGATTGTGCCTATTTAAGAAAAGAAACATGAGTTCACTTAGATATCCAAGCTCTTTGGAGAAGGAACAATGTTTAAAAGTAACAAAAACAAAATGGAAAGTCAGCAAGGAAATAGTTGCTTAGACCATGCTTTGTCTGCCGTAACGCAAGTTAATCTTCAAAATGCTACCCATTCAGTGTGCTATAACCTTCTGCTCGGCGGAGTGAACGGAGCACAACAAGCCTGCGCTATCATGACTGAACGTCTTGCTTGATTTACCAGAAAATCAGATGCACTTACATCTATTTTCTGTTCTGATGATGATGCATTATCATAAAAGGCATTACATTATTTCCATCGCGCCGCCAAACAGTCCACAAACCTTCTCCACGGATGGAGGTTTTAATCATAAATTGCAATTTCTTCATATAAAACAGAAGGCAATGCAATTTAAAGGTACATAATGAAGATAAGTACCGTACACAGGCAATCACAAATGTGAATATGCTGACAGATACTGAATGCTGCACTGGAGAGTTTTTCTGCGTTTCGGGACTTTTTATAGCTTGCCATATTGAAAGGGAAATGTTGTTCAGTCTTGCACTACGGTAGTAGGAAAAAGGATATCTTTCAATGTGAAGAAAAATCAAGACAATAGATTATCAGAATTGGAGGGTTTTTTTGTTTTGATAGTGTGGTTTTTAAAGGAGCTGTTTGCAATTTATAAAGGGACAGTCCACTCATAAGTGAAATTTCAGATACAGATGCAGCGGTGGAATTCAGTTATTCAATCACTTGTTTAGTTATGTATTCACAAAGGAGTTCTTCATTCTTAAATGTGCAGCTTTCATTACGGGGTAACAACACTTTAACCCTGTCTCTCAATAGTGCTCCTTAGTTGTCACCCCATCAGAAGAGCTTATGAAGGAGACTATGGGATTTATTTATTAAAGTCAGAGAGTGCAAAATCAGGCTCACGTCTGCATAGAAACCAATCAGCTTCCAGGTATTACTGCCAAAACGTATTTGAACAAGCTGAGGTTAGAAACTGATTGCAAAAAGCAGACGTGATCACGATTTTGCACTTCCCAACTTCAGTAAATAAACCCCTATATGTTGATTTATTAAAAGCAAATATGCTGTTCACTTTGCAAAAGAAGTTGCACTTTGCATGGGAATTTTCCCCTGAGTTTAGTGAATGTAATGACATTTTTCTTTGCAAAGAATCACGTGCTAGAAAAAAAAAATCACGTGCTAGAAAAAGGCGGTTTTTGCATGAACATGATTAGATAGATGAAAATCAGTGGAGCTTCAACTCAATCATTGAGCTCTTGGAAAGATCCTTTTGTAAAATGAAATTTCCTTTGCAAAGTAAACTGTTTATTTGCCTGTAGTAAATCAAACCCTATGAGTGGCTGTTTCAAAATAAGTTACACAGGCTTGATTTAATGTTGTCACCACCAGCACTGAGAAATGCCAAGCAGACATCGCTGCAAAGAGACTGCAGGAGATCAGCATGGGCAGCACAGTGGCTAAATGGTTAGCACTTCTGCCTGGCAGTACTGGTTCAAATCCCAACCACGGCACTACCTGTCTGGAGTTTGCATGTTCTCCCTGTGCCTGTGTGGGTTTCCTCCGGGTACTCCTGTTTCCTCCCACACTCCAGAGACATTCTGGATCTTAATTGGATCTTAAGTTTAATAGGGACCTTAGATTGTACGCCCCTTGAGGGTCAGGGACTGATGTGAATGTACAATATATATGTAAAGTGCTGCGTAAATTGATGGCGCTATATACAGTTGTGACCAAAATTATTCAACCCCCAATGCTGTAAAGGGGTTTAGGGACTATAGTGTACATTTGGAATTGTATTCAGAATCAAATCCTACAAGGACGTTGTAACTACCCAAATGCAACTAAAATGACATCAATTGTTTATGTAATACAGTAGTAAATGGTTCTTATGTGGTTTCTTCATTGCCACAATTATTCAACCCCTTAAAGACTACCACTCTGAAGAACAGAGGTTCATACAGGTGCTTTCCATCAGGTATTGAAAACACCTGTGGATGTCACCGAGCAGCAATCAAGCATAATAAGCACCAATTAGGCAGCTTTAAAATGACTGTGATACTCAGCTCCTTCTAGACATTTACTGGTGTGGTTACAAACATGGTGAAGGCAAGAGAATGGTCCAGGAAGACAAGAGAAGAGGTGATTTCTCTTCACAGGAAGGGCAATGGCTATAAGAAGATTGCAAAGATGTTAAACATACCAAGAGACACCTTAGGAAGCATCATTCGCAAATTCAAGGCAAAGGGCACTGTTGAAACGCTACCTGGTCGTGGCAGAAAGAAGATGCTGACTTCGACTGCTGTGCGCTACCTGAAGCGTAGAGTGGAGAGAAGTCCCCGTGTGACTGCTGAGGAACTGAGAAAAGATTTGTCAGATGTGGGTACAGAAGTTTCAGCCCAGACAATAAGACGCACACTGCGTAATGAAGGCCTCCGTGCCAGAACTCCCAGGCGTACCCCCTTGCTGTCTCCAAAGAATAAGAAGAGTCGACTGCAGTATGCCAAAAGCCATGTGGACAAACCACAAAAGTTGTGGGATAGTGTTCTGTGGACTGATGAAACAAAATTAGAACTGTTTGGGCCCATGGATCAACGCTATGTTTGGAGGAGGAAGAACAAGGCCTATGATGAAAAGAACACCTTGCCTACTGTGAAGCATGGTGGAGGGTCAATCATGCTTTGGGGCTGTTTTGCTTCTGCAGGTACAGGGAAGCTTCAGCGTGTGCAAGGTACCATGAATTCTCTTCAGTACCAGGAGATATTGGATGGAAACGTGATGCAGTCCGTCACACACCTGAGGCTTGGGAGACGTTGGACCTTTCAACAGGACAATGATCCCAAGCATACCTCCAAGTCCACTAGAGCATGGTTGCAGAGGAAAGGCTGGAACATTTTGGAGTGGCCATCGCAGTCACCAGACTTAAATCCGATTGAGAACCTCTGGTGGGACTTAAAGAAAGCAGTTGCAGTGTGCAAGCCTAAGAATGTGACTGAACTGGAGGCCTTTGCCCATGAAGAATGGGCGAAGATACCCGTAGATCGCTGCAAGACACTTGTGTCAAGCTATGCTTCACGTTTAAAAGCTGTTATAACTGTAAAAGGATGCTGTACTAAGTACTAAGATTGAATGTCACTTGGGGGTTGAATAAAACTGATAATGCTGTGAGCACAGAAAAGACATTTGTGGTTATTTCATTATAACTGTTATGTTATATTTGTCTGACCTACAAGTGCCTCTTTAATGTAAATGTAAGCAAGATGACTGAATGATCAAAAGCAATGTCAAACTGGCCAAAACACTCAATTTCAGTGGGGGTTGAATAATTTTGGTCACAACTGTAAGTACCTATAATAACTAATAAATCAGCAGCACTGATATACAACAAAGAAAAAAAAAAGTGAAAACATTGATTTTTAAAAGGCAGCTTTAGAAAACTAAATGTCATTTAATTAGGGTTAATGTCTGCTTTGAATAGATATATTACAGCGCTAAAAAATTTACAATAAACCCTTAGTGCCAAAAATTTTAAAAGAAAGCGATAAGAAAAAAATATCTTTGCTCAAAATCCCCGTTGACATGAATGTAGTGTCACTTCACATAAAGTTCAGACAAAAAAATGATGTGAATAAAAGTGCAACACATTGCCCCCTACAGCCTGCTCATGGAAGCTGGAGTGAAGGGCTGCTGCTCACTAAACCGTTGTGATTTAGGTGTCCGTTTATGAACCAGCAGTAATAGATCGCTGCTCAGTTCTCCAGCATTCTCTGAGAACACAGTTCTCCTGTGAATGCCGTTTATGAAGCATATGTAGATCAGTTCTCCAAACGAAGGGAGAACGGTCTACAAACGCTGGAGAACAGTCTACAAATGCTGGAAAATGGCTGATTTTACTATAATCTCGCGAGATTACAGTAAAAGATCAGTTTACTAAGCAGAGGTAAATTATCGCTGCTTAGTTTTCGGTCCCTCCGATTCTCCAGCTCTGGCCTGGAGAATCTGGAGGGAGAACACAGATCTCCAGAGAAGGACTGAACATATTCTCCTGGGTGTTATAAACTGTGAATGACCAGAGAATAGCTGTGATCCTCTGAATGTGTGTCATAAACTGACACCTTAGTGTGCAAGGCAATGTGGATAGGCCCTTACTCTCTGTCTCAGTAATAATGGCCAACACGACTAATTCGATGGGGATACAGACTGCAACACTTCTATACTCCATCAAAAAAAAAGGTATTGACTATACAAACTTTTTAATAATAAACTTCAATATTGCAGGCTCCTCTCCTGTACTGAAATTGAATGCTATGATTTCTGCATTTGAAGCTGCAACTTTTGTAGGATCCTCATCTAGCCATTTCCTCTCCAGCCAGACTTTCCCTGGCCCATCCCTTTCGTTCATTGGATTTCTGTTCTTTCAATCATGGAGGTTCAGCTTCTCCATTAACTATCCAAGTCAAAGGAAAGGGCGGGGGTGAGACCTGCAAGTGTTGCTGAACTGTGATAGAGAAAAGTAAGGTCACCTCCCCTGCCAGACAGAGCTGTGTAAACCTCAGGACTGAATAGGCAGAAATACAAATACTTTGGCTGGTAAAATATTTTACTTATAGGAATTTATTTTGTATATTTAGTTGTTTGTATAGAGTTCAGACCTAAGCAATATTTAACTTAAGGGGCATTTACGCGACAACATATCAAAATCTTGGACCTGGGGTTTAGGAAGTGTTAGGAGTTATTATACAGGATTTATATAGTGCAACAGTTTGCATAGCGCTCTATTATTATTATTATTATTATTATTATTATACAGGATTTCTATAGTGCAACAATTTGGATAGCACTTTATTGTTATTATTATTATTATTGTTATTATTAATAATAATATTAATAAAGCGCTATGCAAACTGTTGCACTATAGAAATCCTGTATTATAATAATAATAATAATAATAAAGCGCTATGCAAACTGTTGCACTATAGAAATCCTGTATTATAATAATAATAATAATATTATACAGGATTTATATAGTGCAACAGTTTGCATAGCGCTTTATTATTATTATTATACAGGGTTTATATAGCGCCAACAGTTTGCATAGCATTTTATTGTTATTATTATTATTATTATTATAATACAGGATTTATATAGCAACAGTTTACGCAGCACTTTACAAAATGAAGGTAGACATTACAGTTACAATACAATTTGGTACAAGAGGAAACAGAGGGCCCTGCTCGTTAGAGCTTACAATCTAGGTGGAAGGGTTGAGTGATACAAAAGGTAATATCTGTGGGGGGATGAGCTGATGGAGGAAATAAAAGACAGTTTGCTAGTTAGAAGCTGGATAGGCTTCTTTAACCTCCCTGGCGGTATGATTATTTCAGATTTTTGGTGCTGAAAGCGGTACCATTATTTTGCATGGAAAAATGTAGTTTTTTTTATTGTAGGCTGTAATTTTTAGGAATAACTCACTGAAATCTGTCCGAACAAGAGTCTATTAAACATCCCGGGTATGATAAAATTTGAAACACAAAATCATAAATTATAATTTAATAAATAATCATAAAAATAATAATATAATAATAATACATTTAATTCACTAATATAATCAAACCAAAAACACTGAAATTTGAAATAGAGCACCAAGTTCGCACATTGCTGAGCAAAGTCGCAAAATAGTTTTCAGTGTCTGATGACGAATTTCCCCACAAATCATTATCACTCAATTCTGCAAGTGGTTCTGATTTACTATCACTGTTCTCTAACCCGCTTTTGACCTAAAGGGACGCTTTTTGGACGCCATGGACGTTTCTCAGTTTCCAGGCAGAAAGAACAGACAAAATGCAGGCAGGGCACAGGACAAAGCACTAGGGACAAAATGTATGTGAAATGGGTTAAAACAGCAATGTTTTGCTATGTAAAATTTGTTTGGAAAAAAATGACATTTTTTAAAATGTTCAAATTTCCCGCCGCCGCCGCCGCCGGCGCCCGTACGTCCCGACGTCACAGGGACTGGAACACAGAAGCCGGATGCCGGCATCGGCCGGAGGAGATGGCCGGGGACGCTGCAGGGGACACATCGCGGGAGCGCAGGACAAGGTAAGCTCTGCAGGGAATCCCTATGCAGCGCCGCATG
The DNA here is from genome assembly GCF_062004578.1 of Staurois parvus. Classification (NCBI taxonomy): domain Eukaryota; kingdom Metazoa; phylum Chordata; class Amphibia; order Anura; family Ranidae; genus Staurois; species Staurois parvus. The sequence continues at coordinate 518,162 of NW_028318218.1, forward strand.
GTAAGCCTGAGTGTAGCTCGGGGTTACCGCTTTTGGTACTGACATTTTACCCTGAGCTACACTCGGGAATACCGCTAGGGAGGTTAAAGAGAAAGGTTTTCAGAGATCGTCTAAAGGTGGAAGCTCAGGAGAAGTCCTGGAGGTGAGCATGGAAGGAGGTGACATGGGAATTAGACAGCAAAAGGTCTTGGGAGGATAGAAGAGACTGGTTTGGTTGATATTTTGAGACCAGGTTGGTGATGTAATTTGGGGCAGAGTTATGCATGGCTTTGTAAGTTGTTGTTAATATTTTGAATTTTATTCGTTGGAAGCCAGTGGAGGGATTGGCAGAGAGGAGTAGCAAACACTGAATGGTTGGTAAGGTGGATGAGCCTGGCAGCAGCATTCATGATGGACTTTAGGGGGGATAGCCTATGTAAAGGTAAGCCAATGAGGCTTTACAATTTAACTTAATGCAAGAAAGTTAGGAGGGCCCTACTCCTGAGAGCTTGCAATCTAATAAGGAGGGGCATATAGAACAAAAGGGAATAACTGTGAGGGATGAGCTGATGGGAGGAAAAGAAGATTCAGTTGTTAGCTGAAGGCAGGGTAGGATTCTCTGAAGAGATGAGTTATCAGAGACAGGGCCAGTGCTTCCACTAGGGGCGCTTGGGAGCAGCACAGGCTGGCACTCTCTCTTTGTGGGATGCTGTCACACCACGAATGATCCTTCAGCTGAGGGGAGGGGAGGCAGAGCGGAGAAAGAAAGAACAGAGGAAGATGATGGGTGTCTGGGGCCAGTGTAGCAGCTGAGCTGCCTCTCCTTCCAGTGTTCCTCTCAGACTCAGTTCCCTACTGCCAGCTGGCTGGTGGCTGCTGATCACTATGGAGTTTCAGCCCTTCTCTTCCCATTCATCAGCAGAGGCGGAGCTGCACCTGCTCAGGAAGGTAATGTCTGACTCTGATGTCTCATGTCTGTGTGAGTGTGACCCGGCCACCCGGCTATCTATCACATGTGCAATGTGTCAGTGAGTGATGACATCATCACAATCCCTCAACCTGTTCTTCTAGCACTTGCTGGGCCTGCTGATCTGTGTCAGTGTTGGCGGTGTGTTGTGTTGGATCTGTCACTGTGTGGGATCGCTCAGTTCAGGTGTTCTCTGTGTGTGTGTGTATGGGCTGGACTGCCTGCTGTCAGAGTGTTTTATCTCCCTCCATTGCCTGCAAAATTCCAGCCTGGGATCTGTCAGAGTGTGGATCCATCATCCTCCACTCACTGCAACTGTCACCCTGTCACTGCCAGCCATAGATACAGTCCATCAGTGACACTGATTTTGTCTTTAATATTGGTGCTGGTGGCATCTTATAGGGCACTTATTTTTGCAAATTAAAAGAAATTTAGCAGTTTCATGTTTTGTTGATTTAAAATTCTCTACTGTTTTTAAACATTTTTATTTATTTATTTTATTGGGGGTGTGCAAAGAGCTGGTCTTGCCAAGGGTGCAAAAAAATCTAGCACCGGCCCTGATCAGGGATCACTTAAAGGTGGACAGAGTAGGAGATAGCTGGACAGATTTGGATAGAGAGTTCCAGAGGATGGTAGAGGCTCTGGAAAATTCCTGGATGCAAGCATGGTATATGGAGACTAGGGAGCTAGAGAGCAGGAGGTCTAGGGAGGAGCGGAGAGGATGATTTGGGTGATATATTGAGACAAGATTGGTGATGTAGCTGGGGGGCAGAGTTGTAAATGGCTTTGTATGTTGTTAGTATTTTGAATATTATTTTTTGGGCAGTGGGAAGGAACTATGGCACATAGGCCATAAAAATCTTACGCATTGTTCTGTACCAATAGCAGTTGACTAAGTAGCTGATGTTAGTGTAGAGGTCAAAGACAGTTTTATGACCAGGATCCTTGGGCAAGCTTGCTGGTGCTCCATAGTCGTCAGTGGCCTTCTCTCCAATACTGGCCTATCCATTGCTTAAATAGGGAGAAACCTTACGGGTTAGTGATAAACTGAGTTTGCGTTCCACCTCCTGAATGAAGGATGTCTCTTTTGTCATTTTAATACAATGGCAAAAGGTCTTGGAAAACATTAATACTGAAAAAAACTGAAATGTCTCCCGTGGTGATTGAATTCATTTGAGAACATTCAGGGATGTCTTTTTCCGGATGATCTTACAAAGGTTCTACATTTATTTTTTTCCAAACTGGTTATTCTCCTGTTGCTGGCGAGCGATTGTGAGGCATGATATAGCCCCTGGGAAGAAAGGATTCTCCAAGCTAACCATCCATCTGACAGTATGAATGATTACCGGCCGGCATTAAATGTAATGGTATTGCAATGAGGGGAATGACATCTGCATAGTGTGGCCTGCCTGTCACCTATTCATCACTGGTGACTGCAGAGTGATACATTGCCACTTCTCAGCCTTTGCTTCTTCAGCATAAAGACTTTCTCTCTAACCCACCAACAACCTTTTCCTTGAATATTTCAAGTGTTCGGAAATGCAATTGTCTATGTGTAATATATGTAATGCTCTTAAAATGGATTGCATTTATCAGTTAAAGTGACACTCTGGTCAAAGAAGAAAACCTCTTGTCAACCAACCTCTGCCTGTACTTTTTATCCCTTTGTAGTTAAAGTGGGACTTCACTCAATCAACAATGACTATTTTAATCCTTTTGCTGCTAGCATTAATAAATAGACAGGAGCGTATTTGATTTTTTTTACAATTCTTCAGCTATTTCCTGGTTTCTGGCATTGGCAAATGATGTCATACATCCCAGAAGTCTTCAGGAGGGAAGGGGGGGGTTCTCAGCTAAGCATACCCTCCTGATTGCATCCCTGAGCAAAGGGCAGATGGATTCAAGGAAGTAAATGCTACATGAATCATCTGCCCTTACTCAAGATGGCCACAACCAGAAATGCTTGGGGGATGTTTTTCTAAGTGATTTCTCAGCGAAACAAAGCGGGGAGACATGGATGGAGGGGTGAGTTTGCTTTGAATATTATAAATGAATTTAACAGCATTTTTGTTTTGTGATGTTTGGATGCAGTGTAGTTCTCCTTTAAGCTGGGTATACAGTAGTATAATTTAAAGTTACATTTTTTAGAAATATTTTTATGAAAATTTGGACAAAAATTCTCAGAACATTTGAATGGTGTTTGAAATGTGGTTCAAGATTTCATTCGCTTTTTACATTTGATTTTGGAGTGAATGGACTTTACCAAACAATAACCAAATACACCATAAAATTGTGTAAGTTTCCATTTTGCTCCTCCAAATTTCCTTGTTACTGCAGTTGAAAATAAATGTCAATTCGACCCCAGTAATGTGAAGAAAAACGAATGAACATTCATACAACATTTTTACAATGAAAAATGATGAACGCAATTCTAATAATTCATTCCCATCTTTACACCTTGCCTCTTTCAATGACCCCTGTGCAGGGGCGGACTGACCATTTGGAAACTCAGGCACTGCCCGAGGGCCCGAGGTCAGTAGGGGGCCCCATGAGATGCCCCTGGTGCCTTTTTCATAGGCTTTTTTGAGTTTGGACAAGGACACAGGGGCCCCATGATCCCCTATTGCCCGGGGCCCCATGAGTTGTCAGTCCACCCCTGCCCCTGTGCAATATGACTGCATTAAGCTGGCTCAGTTTTTTTCTTTCAGCCATTTGAGAGAGATGGAGGAATCCTCCTTATTGTACTAATGTATTCTGACAGCGGGGATATGCCAGAATATACTGATCAGTAGGATGCAGTGCTGATCGAACTAAAGTTTTCCAGCAAGCCCACTTGTGAGCAGTTGTTTAGCAGATCGACTGCTCTTGAACAGAATCGGCCATAGGCGCATCAAAATTTGGGTGTACCCTGCTTGATCCATCTATGGCCAACTTTACACTGAAGTCTGTGATTACCATTGTCTGGAGCTTTCACAGGCATTTGTAGGCCTGGGTACCTGGTCTAGTTCCATTCTGAATTGCCCTGGGTACTGGGTCTGCAAAGCCCCATTGCCCATGCTTTGGTTGTATAACATGTATTACAGTGACTGGAAATCATTGATTACAAAGCGCGATTGGTGAAAAAACCATATCCCCCTGTATCATGTGACTTACTGTCTTGTATAGTAACAACGTGAAATTAAAGCGGAGTTCTGCCCCCCTCCCCCCCACCAAGAGAAATTAAACACTTGCCTACAGGGCACTAATACCACCTTCCTGCCCAGGCCAATTTCCAGCTTTCAGCGCTGTTGCACTTTGAATGACAATTGCGCAGTCATGCAACATTGTACCCATATGACATTTTTATAATTTTTTTGTGACAGATAGAGATTTATTTTGGTGGTATTTAATCACCTCTGGGTTTTTTATTTTTTCTTAAACCAAAAACCACTGAAAATTTTGAAAAAAAAAGTTTTTTCTTAGTTTGTGTTATAAAATTTTGTAAATAAGTGATTTTTCTCCTTCACTGATCTGCGCTAATGAGGCTACAGTGATGGGCACTGATATGCTGCACTGATGGACACTGATAGGTGGCGCTGATGGGCACTGATGAGAAGGCACTGATAGGTGGCACTGATGGGCATTGACAGGCATCACTGATAGGCACTGAAAGGCAGCACTCATATATGGCACTGATAGGTGGCACTGATAGGCAGCACTGACTGGCATTGATAGGCAACACTGACTGGCACTGTTAGGTGGCAATGACTGGCACTGTTAGGCGGCACTGATAGGCAGCACTGACGGGCACTGATAGGCGGCGATGATGCACACTGATAGGAGGCACTGATGCACACTAATAGGCGCACTGACTGGCACTGATAGGTGGCACTGACTGGCACTGATAGGTAACACTGATTGGCAGCACTGATAAGTGGCACTGACTGGCACTGATGGGTGACACTGAAAGGCAGCTCAGATGGGCACTGATATGTGGCATTGATGTGCACTGGTAGGCACTGAAATGTGGCATTGATGTGGCAATGATGGGCACTGGCAGGTGGCATGGATGGGCACTGACAGCTGGCATTGATGGGCACTGACAAGGGACACTGCTGGGGCTACACTAATCATCAGGGCACACTGATCATCAGTGCTCTGATGATCAGTGTATATGTCCCCTCCGAGGAATGCCGATTACCTGCTCTGCTCTGCTCTCCTCTCGAGCTGTCAGCGTGACAGCTCGTGAGGACAGAAATGCAGATAACCGGCATTTCCCTATTTACATGCGATCAGCTGTGATTGGACACAGCTGATCACATGACCGAGCCGACATCTTCATCTCTTTCCGTTGATCAGTGATCCGCTGTGTCTGAGGGATACAGCGCACGGCCGACCGCCGTGCTGTGCGCTCCCAGAGCCGCGCATGCGCGGCTAGAATGGGAGGACGTCAGATGACATCCTCCCAGAACGAGAGAACCGCCTTGCGTCCATCATTGTACTATATGGTGGGCGGGAGGCAGTTAAACATCAGCAGCTACAAATACTGAGGGCTGCATGGGGGGGCCCGAACTTCCGGCTCAGTTTGACATGGCGCTGCCAAAGCCAGGTACCAGCTCCCCCCCCCCCCCCAGGACGGAAGGAATCTTATAGAAAAGTGGGGCTTCGACTTTTGGGTGGAACTCTGCTTTAAAGTCTAAAATTTAAAAAAAAACTGAGCTGGTAGGCTCTTTATTGCAGAAGTGAAATGCTATGTCTCTTTTGCAATGAAATAAACGACTTGCTTCCCTGCCGTCTTCTGTAGAACGTACACTGAGTTGTGAATGTCCACCTCAGTTTAACCCCTTCACACTGATGTCACACAATTATGCGGTCTCACAGAACTGGGCTTTTTTCCATGAGGCCTCATATTTGTGTACCTGTCTTTCTGCTGGGAGCGCACCGCACAGCATGCTCCCAGCACAAAGACTGAGGAGTCACTGAGAGCCTCGGGTCCCGTTCTAACGATCGGGACCTGGGCCTTCCGATTCCGGGTCACGTTCTAACGATCGGGACCCGGGACTTCCGATTCCGGGTCACATGATCGCTGTGATAGTCTATGATTGGCTATCACAGTGATCAGTCACTGTACAAACCGCTCCCCTTGTTTTTTTTTCCTCTATGAATGGATACATTGTATTTCTATCTCTCATTGCATAGAGGAAACAGAAATTGTTTGTTAAATAAATAAATATTAAAAAATGAAATACAAATAAAGAAAAAATACTTAGATCAAGGTTTGATCTAGTTCTGTGCTAGGGTTAAGGTCAGGATTTTTTTTTTTAAATTGGTATCAGTGTCAGTGTCAGGGTGTTTTATGTTAAAAAAACAATAAACAAAATGTGCACTATTGTTTCTGGGCCGTACTACAGGTACAAACAACAAATAACATACACATATATAGTATTTCTGCGATCGTCAAAAGCTGGAAAATTTATTTTGGGTTCTTCATTGGTGGTAGGTTATGGTAGTAACAAGAAACACACAGCTAAATTTAAAAAATTATTTTTTTTTATACTATTTTGGGACAGTTTTTATTTGATAAGAAAAACAATAAGAAGATATCCATTACTATTTACCACCAAATGAAAGCCCAATTTGACCTGAAAAAAAAACCAAGGTATAATCCACGTGGATGTACAAAGTAGCTGTGATGATATGTATGGGTTTACTAACACATGTCAACGTTGCAATATTGTGCTTAGGCGTTAAGATTTGTTTTACCCTTAGGCATCTGCATGCCTGTGTGCCAGGAACACTGAACTCCTGTGCATGTGCAGGAGTGACATCATCTCGCACCAGCCAATCAAGATGGCCAAAGACTGGCACCTTGAAAAAGCTGGGGAGAAGATGCCATTGCCTGCAGGGGACCTTACAGATGTCGGACCGTTAAAATACAGACTTGATTTCTGCCTTAACTTGGAGTTATATACTATCTAAATTTATTATTTTACTTTTATTATAGGTATGTATATAGCGCCATCAATTTATGCAGTATACATATATATTGTGCATTCACATTAGTCCCTAACCCTGAAGGGGCGTACAATCTAAGATGGATTTAGTTTGCTAAAGAACTTTGTAAAAACAAAATATTCCCCCCATAAAATACCTGTGTTTACCTTTTTGTTGCATCTCAGTGATGTTGGTCTCCTGCAGTTTCTTTGTAGCATGTATTCCCGAGGATAGCTGCATGGCTTTTCTCAGGGTAGGTTTGCCCGATAATAACATTGAAACAGCTACTTGTAATTTCAATTCGAAGCCCATGTGATGATGGAGGAGTTTACCTGGGAGACAGAGCGTTGTCAGCCTATAACAGGAAGTGGAAGAACAAAAACCTTTATGGCAGGATCACCAGGTTTAATTTTAGTGACAGCTGCTGATTTCAATATATTAAAGAATAATTTTAAAAACTACATAAGCATGTTAAAGCTTATATGAGCAATACTGGTTTTAGATCTATTTTAATCCTGTGCACCCAATATTCTCCTAGATTGTAAACTCGAAAGAGCAGGGCCCTCGAACTCCTCGTGTATTGTATTGTTACTGTATTGTCTCATGTACTGTCCCCCCACGTTATTGTACAGCGCTGAGCAAACCTATTGGCGCTATATAAACACTATTTAATAATAATAATAATAATAATAATATTCCTATGGTGGTAACCTAGAATTTCAAAGGGAAACTATAATGAGCTCAGATCTAAGGCTAGGTTCACATTTGTGTGATGCAGAAACATATGATATTATCCTCTGCTAGGGGACCTTTGATATTTATGTTTTTAATCATTTTGGATTTGTACTATCATGGATGCTGCCTAGGTTACGGCTGTCGGCTTTTTAATTCCCCCTTTTTTATATACATATATTTTTATATGTTTTTTCCCTCCGTGTATTGGGTCCTTATATATTGTTACAGATTATCCTTTTTTTGCACCTTTTTGGGTCGCATGGGGGTTTTTTTTATATGGGGGTCGTTTTGGTCTCCTTTTATATGGCCATCAGATTTCAGTCCAGTAGTTTTTTAGGTTTACACTTTTTGTTTTCCTTTTTTAGGTTGCCCTCTTTGTTTTTGGGAGTTGTCTGGATATCATTTTCTTAGACTTTTTTAGGTCCAAGGGGCCATTTTTAATGTTTTTATTTATTAAAGTTTCATTTTTTCTTCCTGGGTGCATTGATTTCCTTTTCCCTGTTCTAAGTATCTGTTATGCATGATAAAGTGGCCGCTAGGGCCCACCCTTGCAATGATTGACGTCCAGACTCCCTTTATAAGGAGTTCTCTGTCACTACCTCCTTTGCCCTGAGGAAGTCACATGACCTGTGATGGAACACGTAGGACGGAAGCGTGGTGATGTCATTTCCGGCGTGGAATGGAAGCTGCCATCTTGCTACACCCATGCAAGTACACCCTGTATGTTCTATGCTGATTTTAAAGTGTGTGAGTCTGCAGACCCTGTGATTTTTCTGTAAGTGGGTATTTGGCGTGTGTTGCCTTAATAAATAGCTTGATTTACTACACTATGGGAGTCCTTTTTTCTTACCTCTTTATGGGGATTGCTTGAGAGGCTAGGTGAGTGGGCATGCTAGCCGATGTTGGATACGTTTGATAAGGGGATCACCGTACCTATCATCAACCATTGTTTGCACGGTGTCATACTGTTGTACACGGAGTAATTTTGGACTGTTTTCTGTTTAGTTCACATTTTTTATGGCACATTTGTCTTTTTTGTCTTTATTATGATATATGTCATTTTTTTCACATGCATTTGATACACTCACTTGTTATCTATTATATTGTGGATTACATCCTCTATGTGGTATTATATCCATGATCACGTGTTTGTTTCCATTTTTTAATGTCTATGTTTATTTATCATCTGTTTGCTCACTTAGAGCATTTTGATCACCATTGTTGGTCTTGGTCACCATTTTTCTTATACAGGAGGTACGTAGCACCCCTGTCCACTTGTTCCCCACCTCGTAATAGGGGAGTTCTCATTTTTTGCACATTGAATATCATTGTTTATGTATTTTCTGATCACGCATTTGTTGTCACTTCTCCTTCACATTTGTTTCATTTGCTTTACTGTTTTTTTCACCATTATCTTTGTTTTTTTAGCAGTTGTATATAGTGTTTATATACATATAGAGAATTAGCGCAGCACCACTTTTGTTCTTTATTTCTCCACTATTTGGTATTATAGTCAGGTGTTAGCAGCTATTCCAGTTTTTTGTTTTCTGGGTTTAGATTTATTTATTTCTTTGGTTTGGGGTATAGTGGCAGTGCAGGAGGTCTATTTTGTTTAATGCAAAAAACAAGCATCCCTTTTTTAATTCCTAATGCACCTTGCAAATCAACATACGAAACTTGCGAAATCACATCAATGTACAATGTGTATTAAATGTTTAAAAGAGTAAAGTGCAGCGCTATATACACACAAATAGTATGAAAATATATATGTGTATATGGTAATGGGAGTACCCCTGAAGACGTGCTGTCGCACGAAACGTGTTGGGTAGAGCCTGCATTGCTGACGTCACGCCGCCACTGCCGAGGAACAGAGCAGTGGCCATCTTGCATCTCTGGCTCTGGTGGTTGAGCTATCTTTCCCAGGACAAGGGATACTCGCCCCACCTGTACACGGATGATGCTGTAGGATTAACTCCTAAACTGCCTCTCTGTACCTGCACCCCCAGATGTGACAGATTATAACAGATGCCTGCTAATGTATAATTTCTGGTGAGTGTACACCTGTCTGAGGTGGTGAATTCCCTCCGTGGACATATGCACATCTGCATTTTTTCACTTGGATGTATTTCAATCAATCTGAGGAATATTATTGTTCATTGTTTGCTGATTGGATTTTAAATATATCGTGGACATTGATTGATTCACTTATATGCACAACTGCACTTAATAGCACTTTATTCTTTTGCATATATATATTTTATTAGAATTACCGTATACATATTTTCATACTATTTGTGCGTTTATAGCGCTGCACTTTAATCTTTTACACATTTTTATTGGGATTGTTACCTATGCCCTGAAGTGCCAGCAGCTGCCTGTATACTAATATTTATACTTGTTCTCGATTTGCGCTCGCTTATATACTCTTTTTATATGTACAATTTGTATTGGTGCAGCACAATTTAGAGCAGCCTAATTAGATGAATAGACTGCTGTAAACACAATGCACAAAAATGCGTCCGCACCCACGCAGGTGAACAGAGCCTAACAGAGAACCTGTGGCTGCATCTGTTCACTCACGATCTTCATGCAGTTTTTATATAAGAAAAAAATTGCATTGTTCAATAGTGCAAAGTGATAGAGATCTATCCTCACAACCTCAAGGCTGCAATTTAGCAGTGCAGCAATCATTTATACTGTAATCTTGCTATACTGTTACATATGGTATACATGTTATTTCTGCAGGCAGTTACTGTTCATAATAAAAAATACTTCTCACAATATAAAGAAGTCCTGTAAAACTTTTACAGCATATAACCAGATGCTTTTCAAAATCAAATAACAGTAAATACATACATTGTAGGTTGTGATGTCAGAAGCAGTGCCATGTTAGCAACATACAACTATGCAATAACACAGTACAATGTTCCTCTAATAGATTTTCTTTTCTTTTTTTTTTGGCAGAGGGAGGAACTACTGAGTGCAGCAATAGACCAAGAAACTGACACTTCTGGAAGTGTCAGTTACTGAAGAGACTTAATTAGGCAATTTCTCTTCACTACAGTGGCATTCAGTGGTGTGGGCAGCCGCAGATGTATTTACTATCCTCTTTGCGGGGACATCTTTTATTGGCAGTTTGATTTTAGTGATAGGTCCATTTAAAAAAAAAGCACATGTAAAGAGTCAAATAACAAAACCCGCCCTCTGCATCTGTGACCTGTGAGCTAGGGGGACTTGTAAAAGTTAATGTATTCTTTTATGTGTTTATAGCTCTCCCTATAGCTGTCCCTGATTTGAAAAGACTGTTACTTTTTGGAACCAACTTCCTCTTTACAGTTGATTTTGTTTCTTGCTTTGGTGGGATATATATTCCTCTGTAAAAAAAAATTCAAAATTTTACTTCCTAAATTGTTATACTAAATAAACTTCATCCAACCTCTCAACCAGCCTTTTTCAACCGGGGTTCCTCAGATTGTTAGGGGTTTCTTGAGGCTAGAAATTTATTTCAAGGGTTCTCCTGTGTTAAAAACATTGAGAAAGGCTGTTCTAAATAACTGCATTTCTTAATTTGAAAATAAAAGTCATTATAAAGGAAAAATAAAATACTTGTGTAAAGTCTACAGGTTTGTGTTCTGTTCTCTGAAAATAGACTCATGTGCAATTTACCCTATAGCAGTTGCCTTTCCTTAAGACTAGTATGCCTACCAGTATTTGGATGCCCCCAGGATTTAGGGAGCAGAGCTGTATTCGCAGATGACAGTAATGACAGTAATGTGTGCAGGAGTGACCAAGGCTGGGTAACTTGCAACAGGCAGAGACAGAGTCCATAATTTAACAAGGGTCTGGGAAGGTGGCAATTACAGATTAATCTATAACTCAAGCAATTGTCAGGGCAGATAACAATTGGAGATTAATCTGTAATCCAAGGTCAAGGCAGGGGGCAATCACAGAGTGATCTGAAATCAAAACAAGGGTCAAGACTGGGGGCAATTATAGAGTGATCTGAAATCAAAACAAGGGTCAAGACAGGGGGCAATCATAGAGTAATCTGTAATCCAAGCAAGGGTCAGGGCAGAGACAATAAGAGAGTAATGTGTAATCAAAGTAGAGGTCAGGGCAGGGGGCATTCAAAGAGTAATTTGTACTCCAAGCAAGCGTCAGGGTAGGAGGCAATCAGAAAGTAATCTGTAATCCGAGAGAGGGTCAAGGTAGGTGGCAATCAAAGAGTAATTTGTACTCCAAGCAAGGGTCAGGGTAGGAGGCAATAAGAGAGTAATGTGTAATCAAAGCAGAGGTCAGGGCAAGGGGTATTCAAAGAGTAACTTGTACTCCAAGCAAGGGTCAGGGTAGGAGGCAATCAGAAAGCAATCTGTAATCCAAGAGAGGGTCAAGGTAGGTGGCAATCAAAGAGTAATTTGTACTCCAAGCAAGGGTCAGGGTAGGAGGCAATCAGAGAGTAATCTGTAATCCAAGCGAGGGTCAAGGTAGGTGGCAATCAAAGAGTAATTTGTACTCCAAGCAAGGGTCAGGGTAGGAGGCAATCAGACAGTAATCTGTAAACCAAGTGAAGATCAGGGCAGCGGGCAATCAGAGAGCAGTTTGTACTCCAAGCAAGGGCTAGGGCAAGGGGCAATCATTGAGTAATCTGTAATGCAAGCAAGGGTCAGGATAGGGGGCAATCATTGAGTAATTTGTAATCCAAGTGAGGGTCAGGGCAGGGGGTAATTAGAGAGTAATCTGTAATCCAAGCAATAATCAGGGCTGCCAGTAATCAGATAGTAATCAGTTATCCAGCCAAGGGGTTAGCAACAGGATAATGAAAAAACAAAACAAAACAGGGGTACAGAGCCGGGAAGCAGAATGCTATCATATGATCAGAGCCCTGGGCTTGTGATGTACAAATAGAGTGCCCCAGTTCTGCCTGCCAACTGAGGCCTGGTAAAAGGTTCAGGCAGCATCAGGCCACTACCAAGTAACCTGGGCTCCACAGGCCCGCAAGCTAATCAGGGTTGAGTGGGTGGAACAACAGTACTTAGCAAGAAAAATTTTGCAGGTCTGTGTGTGTGAGGGGGGGCCTTATGGGCAAACAGTGGCTGAGCAGTAGGCTGCATAGTAGAGTGGCTCATACTCCTAACAACTTAAAACTAGGTTTAACCAATCATTTTCTGGAGTAATACTTTTTTTGTGACAGGTGAGAGGTGCCTACAAACACTTTGTGCTTAACGTGGGAGGTTTGGCTTGTCAGCATCAATGCCCATGGAGAACAGGTACAGCATCCAGTGCATGTGCCAGCAGCCTGTCCAAATCTATAAAAGGCAAAGATACGTAGCGGCTGGGTGTTGTACTGAACGGTAATCACATTTAGGGCCGTATGCATCCAGGGACATATTCTGGTAACACAGGAGTTCTTCCTGTCACTTTAAGGTGTTCATCTTTCAGAAGGTTGGGAGGTATGTTTGTGTGATTTTGAAATGATATGTATCAGTATTTATGCTTTGATTTGTGTTTCCCCTTCTAGTTCTTCTTCTTGTACCTTGAAAAGTAATCAAAGCATTGACAAGTAAAATATAGAATTCCGGTAGCACAGCTGATAACATGACAAACCCTAAACAAGACAAACAATACTAAGCTAATAATAGCTACGTGGCAGAAAATAGGAAACACGTATGCAGTAAAATGAATTCTGTTGCAGAAATATGCTGGAAACACTGATCGTGCCTAAAACATAGTCCTGTATTATAGTCCTATTAAAGCGCATCAGTAAGTAATATACCCCAAAAATAAAATAACAAAATAAAGTATTATATTTTTGGCATATAAGACTAATATAAAATTTCTTCAGTACAGTGCCTGACAAATGAAGTACTAGATATAGCAGGAGGAATGGGAATTCTAGCCACAGTGCGGTTCTACAATGTTTTGATGGAGTTGATTGTATCCACTTGAAAGCCAGCTACGTTCCAAACATTACCTATGCTTCTTTGCACTGTTACACTTGATCACTCAATATGACGTTTGTTTTTCAGGTCCACCTGGTCCCCCGGGGGTGGTGATCGTGGAGGAAATAACCGAAACTACAGCCACGCTCTCCTGGAGTCCTGGAGCTGACAATCACAGCCCCATTCTCTACTACAATTTACAAGCCCGAAGCCCTTTCTCATTAGGCTGGCAGACTGTGAAAACAGGTAGGCTTGATTCCTGACTTAAAAGAACAAAAAAACCTTAAATTTAACCTGACTCCGAGATTCTTTACAACATAATGCCAATATGGGAAGCAGCAAAAAATAGCTTTTTGGCAATTAGGGTAAATGTTCTTACCTTCTGAATCTGACTCAATTTAAATATAAGCCTTCCAGTGCTGTATGATATGGCATATGATATGTCCATGTGAAGGAGTGATTTTTATGCTGGCCCAGTGCAGCTCCCTTCTTTTCAAATATGTCATCAGCTTAAAGTGTACTCCCAAAAAACACTTTGCATCTTGTTAACCCTCTCCCCCTCCTCAATCTTCAAAAAAGCTGTGGCTTGTCTCCTGCCTCCATTGTCATCTAGGTGAGAATGACACAAATCCTGCTCCAGTAAACATCTGGGATATACATATCATATATCCCAGAAGGAAATAGCCTACAGACAGCGGTTTAAGGAGGGCAGACATGTTGTCTTATTATCAGGGGTTGGTTGCAAGAACCCAAAAGAGAGAACTGGCTCCTGTTGATGCCCGAAAGCAACATGGCAGCATAGGAAACAGCATGCGGCCAGAGATAACAGAAAAACAACTGTCGATTTGCTGGGTGTGTGACTATGTTTGAGTACAACCCAGCTTAACTATAAATTAAATGCATATGCCACTGAATGATAACAATATTAAATTAATTTTTAAAAAAGATTTTTGACTGGGAAATAGTCAATGTGTGATTAGATATGTGAAATTGAGAGAAAAAGGGTATAGTCTCCAATGTCTGTGCCATGTGTCATCTAATATTTCAGTCTGTAGGTTTGTTTGAAACATTTTAGGTATGGGTACATGAGTGCCTCTAAGAAGCTGTTAGTTTTTTTAAGTCCGGCCCACTGGTTGAATGAAAAAGTACTAACCATGTATGGCCAACCTTAGATAAATCCAGGCAAACCTCCAAGAATCCAATGTGATCAGAGTTTAGGAGTTATACATGCAGTAGCATTACTGGTTGTCCACTAATATTCCGTTTGAGGAAGAGAATTTTGCCTGGATTATCTGGCATTTGGTCTTGGAAAGGTGACAGAAGGGATCTAGAGATAGAAGAGGCCTTTTGATTTGGAGTCTGGAGAGTAACTGTGATGAGTTGTAGGCTAAAAGTAGGAAATTTAGGAGGGTTCACTTTTTTAAAATGTGCCTCCTGAAGATAGGCAGCATGGGCCTTCATTTTCCAAAGTTCCTTCAAGACCGGTGATCTTTTTTTGCTTGAGATTTAGATCACTTGTGTGTAAGGATATACTTTTGGTTGATGCCATGGTTTGCTTGGTCATTGGCCGCAGCACAGCACACCCACTTTTTTAATCTCCCTACTCCCTATGGGTGTTAGCACCTTTTACATTAGGGGTTTCGGAGCCCCATCATATTGGTTGCAGCCTTTGTAGAGACTCTAACAGAAATAAAGCGTGAAGACTTTACAACTGGAGCTAGCAAGACTTTTAGGACACTGAAAAAATAAATAGTAAAAAAATAAAAGCGCTTCTAACCACAGAACCCTTAGGAAAGCAAAAAAACCCTCATAAAGCATGATTCAATTTGCTCCAGTATTGGAAAAATCCCTACCTGACCCTCCCTGACTCTTTAGGTGATCCAGGAAGCTATGTACTTGCCCTTGAGGTGCTTTTTTAAAAGCTGAAATCTCAGATTTAAGATGGGCTTTTCTAATTAAAATAGCCCAAAACTGAACAAAAAACTTTTATTTTATTATCCTCTGTTTCCTTTTTATTTATTTTTTTCAGATTACGTCTTTGATTTTACCTTTTATACTACTAAAACATTTTTTCCCAATTCATCTTGGACTGTCATCTTGCAGCTGGCTTAATGAGAATGAATTGCTGAAGCAAAGCTTGCTAGCAGTACCCAGAAGAAAATTAATTGTCTAACCTCCATTCAGTATCTCCTGCTACATTTCTTCCCCTGTCTTTTGATAGGATACAATAGCAGACGGCTAACAAGAATCCCCTGTAGGGATACAGAGGAATGTAGCTGGTCTTGGCTTTTTTTTTTAAATTTATATAGTTTTCATAAGACCTGTCTTTGGCAGATTTGCAGCATTATATATAACATGGAAGAGTATCATTATCATAAAACTCAGAGATTATACGATAGGCAATTTAAAGTGCTTACATAATCCGTGGCTAAACCACGCAGCCCTAAACCCTAAGCCATGTCTAATTTGCAGTCACACCTTATTATATGGAAGCGGATGCATTTAATAGGTCGGTGCATGTTTAGAGATGACATCTATCTTGGGCCTTCATGGGTTTCTTCTTTCATCATTGAGATGAGGGGCAGGAAAACCTTGATCTGCCTGTGGACACCTGATATGAATGTAGGTCAGGTTATATATAGAGAGCTTTGAAATTGGAGCCGGAAGAGAAGGGGCGCAGAATTTTATAATAAATACTGAATAATTTTGCTTGGCAATATGTTTTGAGAAATCGTTAGCAGATGCTTCGCGTTTCTTATATAAATGACAGTACAAGGTTAACCTGTAAAAATGGTGTGTATAACAACCAATCGTTTGGGCCTGATTTACTAAAGTAAATAAACAAGAGCAAGGATAAATCACTATGGTACACTTGCATCGTACACATCAGGGCATATAGACATCACAATCCCTTAACTTATCTAGGTGAATGAACACTGATGTTCATTGCATACAGTACAAGCCTTGTTTGATTGCACATTGATCAACCAAATATTGCTGCCTTTGTGTGCTTCCATTCTGATAGGGTTCACTTTCCAATATGAACCTCAATGTTTTTATTGACTGGCTCACAAAGCTATAAAATGGACATGAGCCAAGCTAAGTGATGTGACAAAAAACTTCATTGTATGTACGGGTATTTACTGATGGAATCTTTATTTAAAACCAGCAGCATATGGAATCTCATATGACAGCTAGTGCTCAAAGCGAACCTTCACTCTTTTACATGACTTTGCATGGTTGTAGCTCTCCTTAAAATATATAAAGCTACCCTTTTTATTTTCTTTCTTTCTTTAATAATTTGTGTCCAGCCCACTCCATTTTCTGTTCTTGCCAAGGCAAGAATGACATCTCCTCCTCTCCTGCAGCCCCATGGGATATCAACATTGAATATCCCAGGAGAATTCAGGTTTCTTACAGCAGCTGAAGAAAAATGGACATGGATCTGGAGCAGGGTGGAGCTGGCATGCATCATTTTCTTTCTTTCTTTAATAATTTGTGTCCAGCCCACTCCATTTTCTGTTCTTGCCAAGGCAAGAATGACATCTCCTCCTCTCCTGCAGCCCCATGGGATATCAATGTTGAATATCCCAGGAGAATTCAGGTTTCTTACAGCAGCCGAAGAAAAATGGACATGGATCTGGAGCAGGGTGGAGCTGGCATGCATCATCGGGGGGCAGCTGATTTATTCCAGAAGAAACAATCAGGCTATCGATGATGTCAGAAAAAAGATGGCGGCACCAATGGATTGAAGAGTTATAGCAGGACAACGCTGGATTCATTAAGTGAGTAAGTATTTTTATGTGGACACCAGAGTGACAGAGGTAAGGGGGTCAAACACACATACTTGGGAATTGAAATTCCTCTTTAAAATGGAACTTCACCCTAAAATGGAAGTTCTTAGTTATGCCCTGCTCCTTCCTCTACCACATTTGGTAACTTATAGTTTTTTTTCCGGAAGCAGACACCTAGTTTTGATAGGTACCTGTTCCCATTGCCTAGGTGATCCAAGCGGAAGTTTTGCCCCTCCCTCTCTTCACCTGCAGCCTTTTGGGACATGTCATGGGTCCCAGAAGAAGGTGGGACCATTCATATAGCGTTGTGTGGCTTGTGCATACATAGCAGGAAGCCTGCTATGAAGCCGCAAGGAGTCACAGTTGGCTTCCCACAATAAACATGCCAGTGTTGGTGAAGAAAGAAATGGCCTGGGAGAGGACAGTGCTGGATCCCTGGACAGGTAAGTGTCATTTTATGAAAAGTCAGCGACCATAGTATTTGTCTTTGAAATATACATGCATGCACAGTAAAATCTGCAGTACAGTTCACTGGAGCTTTTTCTTTATTAGGTTTTTTCACAGTCTTCTTTAATGACAGCCTTGTACAATTAAGTCCATACATGGTTTACACACCTTTATTTTAGGCAGCTTACTGGGCATATGTTATAAAGATGAAGAATACACTCTATAGCAAAACACTTGTTAAAAATTCTTTTTATATAAGCCCGTAATTAGTCAATTCTTTTTTGCATGTGATTGACAAACCCTTTTAGTAAATAATGCCACAAGTAGCATTTGCTGGTCATCTCTTCTTCAGTGCACATCTGCAACTCCGTGTTTTATAGAGATGAAAGCAGACCCATCTCCAAATGTGGACAACCCTAAAAACCTTTCAGGGATTCCAAGCATTACCCACTTTCTCTAAAACTAGAAAAGTTTTGGGTGGACTTCTAATTATAAGAACCAGTTACACCTTGATTTTGAATAAAATCAATAATATTTATAAATACATATATGTAATATTTTCAGGGCCTACAACTACAGTGCTGTATAAATGATTACACATCTAGGTTTAGACCCCAATCTATGTCTAAGCCACAGAGAATCTTGTGAATCTTGTGACTCTTCTCCTGTAATAACTTTGCTGGATTTATCCGGGAAGGTGCAGAGATGGCTATACAATAATATAAAAAAGAAAATCCGCATTGCCAAATTAAGAGAGACCAAACTAAAATTTCCTCATAGCTGTGATCTGAGAGGTGACTTGGATTTTTAGACTTGTAAACATATTATATTTTTGGGGTAAGTAAGCAAATCGCAATAGATATTTTTCTCCAGGGCTGTGAAATATTGGTTGTTCTGCTGGCTGCACAATGTTTACAGGGAAGGGTAAAGTTCTTGGACTCAAGCGTACTTTTATAGCTACCTGAAGCAGTAAATTGCCTATGTATCAACACTTTCAAAATTGGATCACAAGTCCACATGCCTGCAGCCATCAAGCTCTTAAAGAAAAGGAATAATGTTTGGTTCATGGAACCTGAAAAGCTTTTTATAACAAACAAAATAGGAAAATGACTGCGGTGCTCTTTCACTTTTATTGCTGAAAGTAATATAATCTGACTGACTGAAATGTAATAACGCTTTGTATAAAATAAAATGTATTAAAAGTGCCCAGCTACTTGTCCCTGCTTTGCTGTATGCAGCTGCTCACATCTTTTGATATTAAAGGCGTATTTCAGAGTTGGAGAACATTGTCAAAAATGTTGTCATGATTTGAAAGAAGGGTTAAGTCCGCTGTCAGTCTGGGTCATTCCATGGGAAAGCTTTCCACACTTCTTGCCTTCCTGTCACCAGCACAGGATGTGAAGGAAAAACTGCCCAGCAAGAACGCAGACAGCAATAAAACAAATAATTATTAATTATTTTAATTATTTATCCTATCCAACCCCTCTCCAAAAAATATGTTTATGGCTGGATTTGAGCTCTATGGCATACAGACATAATAACACACATTACATTTGTCACGATGCACATTGCAATTCAAACTGAACCGAAATGAAGATACAACATCACAAAGCAGACTGCAAACCATTTTTTTATGCACTGAATGATCATTCAAAATGAATGAGCTTCTCTGGCTGGTTCTTTGGGATCCCCCCCGGATCCACTTCTGGCCTCGTCTTTACATTTCCGCTCCGTTCTATAACCCTCCTCCCCTCACTTCCCCCTCCACACCCCCCTTTTTTTAAATCAATATCCTCATTTGGGAATTGCTCAGGGTCCTTCCCCTCCTGCCCCCCTCTTTTATCACAATATTTTGCTGTCCCTATGGTTTAAGGGATCGAGGTTGTTTTCCGCAGTAAAATTTGTTGACTCAAGCATTGTGTATTTAGGATCATTACCCCTCATTCCCGGTGTATATGGTTTTTTACCAATCTCTGATGTAGACATAGTTTACTTAGTCTAGTGTTATCGGTTACTGGAAATGTATTGACACATATTGCCCTTCCGTGCTATTGTTGGTTTCTTGTGGAGCTTTTGCTCACATTTATTGTATATTAGAGTGATGGCACTTCTTTTGCAAATGCAAATAAAAAATTACAAAAACAAATGTACCTTGGTTTGTTTATACTTTTGTACGATTTCAATAAACGCAACTGTTAAATAAAAGAAAGACAAAAAAAAAAAAATGAATGAGCTGCTTAACATAACATGCCTCAAAGTAAGTAGCGTACTGTGTTGCGGTGAAAGGTCCATTAAAGCCTAACTCCAGGTTTGATGGAACTTTAAATAGTAAGTTTGGACCAAACTGGTCCAAATTAACTATTTCCTTCACTAACAGGAGTGCTTATGGACAGTGTTGTATAAGCATCAGCTACACACAGTATACAGCGCTGTGTTATTACAGCAGGAAGAAAACTTTCCGTCCTACTCCCAGAACAAAATTGAGTCATGCTAAATGCTGCTCAGGAAAATTAATGGAAGCATTGTATTTTCTGAATGAGTACAAGGCTTACTCTGAATGGCTAAATTGGAGATCATGATGTTATCCACCCACCCTGCCACCTCAGCCAATCAGAGAAAGCCTTGTATTTATTCAGAAAATATAACGCTTCCTCTGAGCAGCACTCAGTCAACTTGATTTTGTTCTGGGAGTGGGACAGGAAGTCTCCTGTGTAATGGTTTTGCACGGAGCAGTCCAAGTCCTCTTTTCTGGGGTCCCCCACCAGTACTCCTGGCTCTGCCCCCTCTGAGTGCCCCTATAGCAGGTTGCTTGCCATGCGGGGGGGTACTTGTGTGGGCTTAATCCTGAGCTGCACTGTCCGTGTCTATTTTCACTCACAGCTCGGTTTGGCCCCACTTCCCACTCTCCCCGCACAGGCTGTGATTGACAGCAGCAAGAGCCAATGGCTCTCGCTGTTGCTTCCATGTCCAGTGAGGAGGGAAAGAATGGAGAGAGCCGCTGCTTTCGGGCCAGGCTCTAGATTGAGATTGGGCTCAAATAAATATCTAGGGGCCATCACTTTAATGTCCTACAGATAGGAGCTTCAGGCAGAGGAGGAAAGAGTCATGTGGAGCAGGGGTATAAGGTAAGTACTGCAGCCTTTACTTTAGCACCTATTCATAACAAGAATTTAACGGGGGGCAAGGGTGAATTTTTAGAATTCCGAGAGTTGGCCTTTAACACAACGCATAGTAGCCTCCCTGGCGGTATTCCCGAGTGTAGCTCGGGGTAAAGTTTCAGTACCACAAGCAATAACCCTGAGCTACACTCGGGAATACTATGTGGCGCTGCTCCGGGATCCCTCGATCACTTACCTTGTCCTGCGCTCCCGCGATGTCCCTCCTGCAGTGTCCCCGGCAATGTCCTCCAGTGGATGCCAGTATCTGTCTTCTGGGTTCCGTTCCCTGCGAGCGTCGGGACGTCGGGAAATTTGAAAATGCCAAAAAGTGACATTCACTAAAATCACTAAAATAACATAAAACATTACTGTATCAAAGCATTTCACATACATTTTATCCCGAGTGCTTTATCCTGTGCTCTGCCTGCATTTTTACTGTTCTTTCTGCCTAGAAACTAAGAAACGTCCATGGCGTCCAAAAAGTGTCCCTTTAGGTCAAAAGCAGCTTTAACCCAGCTAGAGAACAGCGATAGTAAATTAGAACCACTTGCAGAATTGAGTGATAATGATTCGTGGGGAAATTCGTCATCAGACACTGAAAACGATTCTGCGACTTTGCTCAGTGATGTGCGAACTTGGCGCTATATTTCAAGTTTGAGTGTTTTTGGTTTGATTATATTATTGAATTAAATTTATTATTATATTATTATTTTTTATGATTATTTATTAAATTCTAATTTATGATTTAGTGTTTCAAATTTTAACATACCCGGGATGTTTACTAGACTCTTGTTTGGACAGATTTCAGTGAGTTATTCCAAAAAATTACAGGCCTACAATAAAAAAAATACATATTTCCATGCAAAAAAATTTACCACTTTGAGCACAGAAATATGGACATAATCAGACCGCTAGGGAGATTAAAGTGTTACTAAACCCACAACAGTACAATCAGTCTGTATATGCAATAAAGCATGCTTGTTATACTCATTGTGGAACCTAAGGGGTTAATCATCTGTATTGTGTAAAAACACTGTTTGATCCTGACTTCTCTGCCCCTCTTCTTGTTCAAATATCCACGCTGACAAGATAGACTGAACCTGTAGTCCTTCTGCAAGTGCTCAGTTTTGTGTCTATTGATTGAGAGTTTTTTTTTTTTCTTGGGAGAGTGTATGTGATCAGCACAGGGCCAATCAACACTGTCCAGACAGAGGTCAGGGGTCCTGCATCCTCCTAGAGCAGAAATAAGCTCCTCCTATAAGCTTTAACCAGTGCTCGGCTGAACACTGATAGAAGTCACAAGACTGTTTTAACTGCTGATGAGAAAAGGTATTTAGCAGTTTATATTTACTAAAACAATTGCAATTCCATATTATGTGTACTGTGACATCAGATAGAGTGAATACAGGGTCTTGGGTTTAGTAACACTTAAGGCTGCATTCACATCTGTACATTAACACAGTATGTCACACATTAAGTGTCTAATGGACCTTATATTAATTGACCATCCCTTATGAAAAGTTCCCTGGCCCTGTGAAGTGAATTACACAACCAAGGTTACCAATAAATAAAAGTGGATGTAAAGCCTAAACATTTTTTACCTTATTGTATTCCTTGCATTTAGGTAAAAAATGTTTAGGTTAAACTTTCACCACCTCACCCCCCTTATACTTACCTGAGCCATCATTTGATCCACCACAGCGCCTTTCTGCATCAGATCCCTCCTCTTCTCCCTGCTCTTAGAGGCGTGGCTGAGAGCAGGGGGAGCCATTGGTTCCCTCTGTTGTCAATCAAATCCTGTGACAAGGGAATGGGGGGCAAGGCCAAGCATTAAGTCTGTGTCAATGGACACAGGTAGCAAGGCTCAGGAGCAAGCACTATAGAAAGTGGAGGAGCCAGGAGCACCTGCGAGGGAGAAGAGGAGGTTCCAGGCATCTCTGTGCAATTCTATTGAACAGAACAGGTTAGTATAGCCTGTTTGTTCTTTTAAAAATAAAATTGTAGACTTTACAATCACTTTAACTAATTACAGTTCATACATTCACTAATGTGCTTACAAAGCAGGTAATGTCATCTTCTCGTGTTATGAAAAGTATGCCTATAACTACGTGCTGGTATATAAAAAGACAAATATATAGCACTTGAGCTTAGAAGCGTGATGCTTTCAGGTATCTTTGACAGGCTATTATTCACGGAACACACAAACAGCCCTGTTTTCATGTGACATCTTCACTTCACAGTTCCTGACATTATTAGTGGAGATATGGAGTCGGCCATGGCAGTCGATCTGAATCCCTGGGTGGAATATGAATTCCGAGTCGTTGCCACTAACAGCATTGGAACAGGGGACCCCAGCATACCTTCCCGAGCCATCAGGACTAACGAAGCAGGTAATGTCTCTTTAATGTCTTCCTTTATGTGCACATGACCTTTCTGCAGTTAATGGCCTACACTGCACAGCTACAATAACTTGAACTCCTAATGTCCCGTACTGTGCTGCAAGATATTCACATTCCTATGTATTTTGTTATCAGACTGCTACAATATGTTCTTAAAAATGTATTATATAACATTACCCCAAGGCAGTTTCAGAAGGACAATTGCTCTTCGTGTGAAATAACTTCGTTTTGGGGCTTCCTCTTTAAGAGCCATTGCAGGTAGAAGGAAAATACATTTTTAACTGTTTGTGGCCTCTAGGACTGAGCAGGTTGATTTTGGAGATTTTGTTTTCACTGAATAAAGGATTTTGCCATAGACTAATTTTTTTTTGGAGCAGAAACTCTTAACTTGATGATGAGCAGCAAAGTTTGCTTAAAGCAGGGTTTCTCAACCAGAGTTCCATGGAACCCTAGGGTTCTTCCAGAGGTTGCTAGGGGTTCCTTGAGCAATGAGAAATTTCTGCTTTTCAGATAAGTTCCCAATGACACCAATGATCTTTTTAGCTATCTGTAATGAGGTAATTCTTCACAATGAGCACAAGAGTAAGGAGCATTCTTCCAACTGACAAGCAGACTAATTTATCATGAGTTGTAGATATAGTAATTTTTTAGCAGGGGTTCCCTGGGATTGAAAAGTTATATCAAGGGTTCCTCTGTGTTGAAAAGGTTGAAAAAGGCTGGCTTAAAGGGTAAGTCCACTTTTATGGAAAAAAAGTATACAGCAAATTAAATTAAATTATCTATGTGGTTGATTTACTAAAACTTTACAGTGCAAAATCTTGTGCAGCTGTGTATGGTAGCCAATCAGCTTCTAACTTCAGCTTGGCCAATTAAGCTTTGACAATAAAACCTAGAAGCTGATTGGTTTCTGTGCAAACCTACACCAGATTTTGCACCCTCCAGCTTTAATGAATCAAATAAATAAATATATATATATATAGCTATATTATACACATAATACCTTTCTTTTTCAATCTGCAGCAACTGTAGTTTTCTGTCAAATTTACAGCAACATGGTAACTTGGAAGCATTCTGTACATAGTTGGTCTACAGAACTTCTCCAGAAATATAATTTGCTGCTTGTGTGTTTGGCTGATTGATTTTCCCAGAACTCTGCACTAAGATGCAAGTCAGATTTTAGGCATCCTCTGCAATAGGAATTATATTTTGGTGAGATACTCCCTAAGTTAATTACTTCTAAAGGGATGCAGACCCTGCTACTTTCCTCATCAGAACACTGCAAGTGCATTAGCTGATTATAATGAACACAGACACTTCCATTCAGGAATCAGTATTTCAAGAACATGATGAGGCAGTGGCGTGGGATTTACAGGGTTAAGATAGGCAGCGAGGAGGTAGAAAAATCGCCTCCCAGTCGCCTATAATTGCCCTCTGAAAAGCGATGCACCATGCAAGACAAATGTAAATGAGCTCTTACTGTGCTGCACAAATCTCTCAAAACAACCCAAAGTGCCATAGATTATAAAGTTTTATTGACTCCCTAGGACATTTGTTTAATTTTATGATTGTTTATTTTATATGGCAAGTGTTCAACCAGTACAATAGTCCTGTGCCAGAAACGGTGCCATTTGTTATGTGTGATATCCCCAAGAGCGGCTATCGTTACACGACTTCAGCTTGGCTACAAGGCCGAATCCGTTACATCTTGCATGTTTTCATATACTGTTACGGGTGATTACTTCCACGCTTTGTCCTCCAGGCACTAACCTCTTCTGCAAGTAAGAGATAATAGCAATAACCATATGGGAAGCCTATAACATTAACATACATTGAAGAAATGGATGCAGATTAAGGGATCCGAAGAGGAATCTTAATTGCCATTACCAAAGTCAATATGCAATTTGTTTTCCCCTTCTCAGACATAGACATAATTGCCAAAGGTTTTGCTAGGGATGTGATTGCCTTTTCTTCGGGTCAATATGACTATAACTGCAGGACGAGTGTTTCTGCCGCTTAGAATTTAATAAAGCGTCAACTCGGCTGCCTTCTTTTTTTTTTCTTCTTTTATGTAAGTACGAGTGCCCTTCACACAAACGGCACAGGTTCTGAATGGCAGCTAGAGTGGAAACACAGTGTATTGATGGAAGTCAGACCAGTGTGGTTCTAAAGGACGCTCACTATGAAGTTCAAACCTAAGACTGTTTCTTTTCTTTCTCTTGTTTTGTTGTGTTGGTGGAGCAGTAGTTATAGAGCAAGAACAATGGGATGTGAGGTTCTAGTGAACATAAAAATAACAACAACAAAGGTAGCAGAGGAAAGAGTGAAAAGCTCAGACCTGGATAGACTGTACTCTTCAAATATATAATGTGGAAGGTATAAAGAACTCAGATACAATGAACATCAATGTATTTATAGCACAACTGTTGTAAACCAAAAAAAACCCCCCCAAAAAACTGAAAATAACTCAATCAACCACTCCATAATGTGTATCAAAGTAATGCCAAGGTCCAAAAAAAAAGAATAAATTATGTGTATATAGAATGAGTGGAGGAGTCTCCAGTATTGCAAAAATAAACTAACAAAAAATAAAAAAATAAAAACCTGATTATAACTCAATCAACCGCTCCATAATCTCTATCATCATAATGCCAAGGTCCAAAAAATTAAAAAAAAATTATGTGTATATAGAATGAGTGGAGGAGTCTCCAGTATTGCAAAAATAAACTAACAAAAAAATAAAAACCTGATTATAACTCAATCAACCGCTCCATAATGTCTATCATCATAATGCCAGGGTCCAAACATTTTTTAAAAATGTTGTGTATATAGAATGAGTGGAGGAGTCTCCAGTATTGCAAAAATAAACGAACAAAAAATGAAAAATAAAAACCTGATTATAACTCAATCAACCACTCCATAATGTCTATCATCATAATGCCAAGGTCCAAAAAATTTAAAAAAAATTATGTGTATATAGAATGAGTGGAGGAGTCTCCAGTATTGCAAAAATAAACTAACAAAAAAATAAAAACCTGATTATAACTCAATCAGCCGCTCCTTAATCTCTATCATCATAATGCCAAGGTCCAAAAAAAATAAATACATTATGTGTATATAGAATGAATGGAAGAGTCTCCAGTATTGCAACAATGAACTAACAAAAAATAAAAAACCTGATTATAACTCAATCAACCGCTCCATAATGTCTATCAATGTAACGCCAACAGTAACTCAAAAAATACAAACTGCTTATCATACCATATTGCACCTTTTATTACCATACACATTCCATATTAAAAACTTTGCCAAGATAATATTAAAATTAAAAAATATATAACAGCATAAGAACAGGTGATCGAGAGGTATATTTAATATTATCTTGAAGAAGGTTTTAATATGGAATATGTATGTCAATAAACGGTGCCACATGGTGTTATAAGCAGTTTGATTTTTCCTTTTGAAGTATTGTTGGCATTACATTGATAGACATTATGGAGTGGTTGATTGATTCATAATCAGGTTGATTTTGTATTATTTGTTGTTACAGTAGTTTATTGTTGCTATACTGGAGACTCTTCTATTCATTCTGTATATACAGTACATAATGTATTTAATTTTTGGGACTTGGGGTATTTTAGTTGTAGGGTTTTGGACAATTTTTGAAAACCAAGGGTCAATAAGTACACACATCATCATAGATTTAAAGTGAAATGCTAGCCAAAATATATTTTTTTATCATCTTGGACACAGCAGAGGAGAGTCAGATTTTTATTGAATACCATCATTATTGCATATCATTCAAACAATAGAATTACTTTTAATGAAAATTGCATTTGAATCAGACCATAAGTTATGAAACGTTGTGGGACCACATAGGACCCTTCAAGTGTTACTAAACCCAGGACCCTGCATTCACTATATCTGGTCTCCCACAATACACAGAACATGCAAATGCAATTATTTTAGTAAATATAAACAGCTAAATATTTCTCATCAGCAGTTACAGCAGTCTTTCAACTTCTATCAGTGTCCAGCTGAGCACTGCTTAAAGCTTGTAGAATGAGTTTTCAATCTACCCTGCTTGTCCTATGAGGCTGCATAGGCCGTGCCCCTCTGTCTGGACAGTACTGATTGGCCCTGTGCTGTTCACATGCGTCCTCCCAAGAAAAAAAAAACTCTCTAGCAATACACACCAAAATGAGCATGTGCAGCTTGCCCCCAAGGTTCTGTTCTATCAGAAGATGGATTGGGGACAGTAGAAGGGGAGGATCAGAGAAGACAGGATCAAACATCATTTTTACACAATGTGGAGGATTAACCTCTTAGGTTCCACAATGAGTATAACAAGAATATTTTACTGCATATACAGGCTGATTTTACTGTTGTGGGTTTAGTAACACTTTCATCATGGTCGCACAGGACCCCTTTACACATGCCTTGATGAAAGGGTCCTGCATGGCCCTGAAAAGTGACACAAATTATACTGTGATTTAAATGCACTAGATTTTTTATGAATGGTCATTCTGATGCATAGAAGATATATCTTTATGAAGTTTTACTGACAATGCCAGACAATGGTTGTCCTAGCACCCACAGCAGGGAGTGTTCTGGAATGCAATGGGAATATAGTACAAGGTTTTTATTACAGTCTGATGCTTCATGTGATGGGAATTTTGTAAGAAAGAGTGAAAGTGAGAGAAAATCTCCAAGGGGGACACAAAAAGCATTAAAAATGATACCAAGGTTCTTACTTTCCCCTAATCTGCTAAAAAAGAGAGTATTTTCACTGCTGCCTAAGTTCCTCTTGGAGATTACCCCCTTTACTTTCACTCCTGTTGACAATGTTGTCATCAGCACAAAGGTGATGACTCCAACATGCGTTAAAAAAGACCACAGCTTGTTATCCTTTTCAAGAGCTTTCCCGCCCCCCTATAGCAGAAATACTGCTACAGGGCAGCAGTGCTGCACAAAATCACACACATATATATATATATATATATATATATATATATATATACACATGATTTAGCATTCCGGGTAGGGGGCACAATGCGCAGCGCCGCCATTGGCAGTCTCAGCTGTTGATCACTGGGTTCCGGCCAGTGATTCCCTGCCGGCACCCGGAAATTATTGAGTATCACTGACGGGGGGAAAGACCTGTATGTAAACAATACAGATCTCTCCCCTGTCATCTTCTGCACACTGCTCTGTATGGCTCTGCATAGCAGAGCAATACAAAGCAATGTGCTGACACAGTGAAAGACACACAGTAAAACAGCACACAGTTAACCCTTTGATCGTCCCAGATGTTAACCCCTTCCTGCCCAGTGCCATTAGTACAGTGTCAGTGCTTTTTATTAGCACTGATCACTGTATTAGTGTCACTGGGGATGTCAGTGACAGTTAGTCAATTCCACCCAGTGTCAGACTACCCAATGCAGTCCCGCTATAAGTCGCTGATCACCGCCATTACTAGTGTAAAGAAAAAAAATATCCAGTATCTATACTGCCATTTGTAGATGCTATAACTTTCACGTAAGCCAATTAATTTACACCAATATGTCACGATCGCGGTGTCAGACCCCAGACCTTCTCACCAAACTCGTGACCGAAGGACTGGCCAATCGGAAATGTGACGTGTATACCAATGCCACACCCAGCTGCACCCTGCACAGTGATTTTCCAGCTAATGGACTACAATCTGTGCCTGCAGCCTGAATGCGCTTGTTACTGGGTCAGGTTAATCACTCAATTAACCATTCACTGCCACCACCTCCTTTTTGGTACAGAGAAAGAGGAAACTCGGCTTCAGCTATGACACTATATAATGGTTGATATAATCGTCTGTATAAAACGGTCTTAATACAGGTCTTTTATACAGAGGGTTAAACAAACAGTAGCTTCTCTTTAAAGGCAGGGATTCGTAAATTGCAATTAAAAGCTATAGAAACAGTTCAACACTTTCAAAAAGGAAGATTTATTACTAAAAGGTCAAACAAGGTGCAATAAAATATTTACAGAAAAAAGATGTAACTAAGATATATATATATATATACACACAAAGAACCATAGCACAGCAAAGAGATATCAGAGAGAAAGGGAAGAGTTAAAGTACTTTCCAAAGCCCTGGGTCAGCAGATCCAAGGTGCAGAGCAGAAGCGGGATTTGATCTCCATATGTTACGATGGAAAGATAGGAGATGTCTTTTCCTAGATTGTAAGCTCGAGAGAGCAGGGCCCTTGAATCCCTTGACCCCCTTGTGTATTGTTTTGTTACTGTATTGTCTCATGTTCTGTCCCCCACTATAATGTACAGCGCTGAGTAAACCTTTTAGCGCTATATAAATACTGTATAATAATAATAATAATACACGTATTGGGATTTTTTTTTAGCAAAGATATGTAGCAGAATACATTTTGGCCTAAATTTATGATGAAATTTGATTTTTTAAATTGTATTACTGGATATGTTTTATAGCAAAAAGTCTAAAATATTGTTTTTTTCTCAAAATTGTTGGTCTTTTTTTGTTTATAGTGCAAAAAATAAAAAACGCACAGGTGATCAAATACCACCGAAATAAAGCTCCATGTGTGGGAAAAAAGGACATAAATTTAATTTGGGTGCAGCATTACATGACCACACAATTGTCACTTAAAATAACACAGTGCCGTATCACGAAAAATAGCCAGGTCAGGAAGGGGGGTAAATCCTCTGGAGGGCAAGTGGTTTTTAAACAAGTGGCAGAAAGAAGATCTATGAACAGTCTAACCCCAGACAAATTGTTTTTTATGTTTTTGGATATAGTGGGTGAGGCTTAGGACTTCTATCATTTTTCTTTTTTTCCATTTGTGTATCTATTTTGGAAACTTCCTAACACTTCCTGTCAGCACTGAAAACAACATTCACCGTTCACCATATCTATGAACCACCCTGTTTTCCCCCCAGGCCAAAAGTTCCCAGTCATCCCCTAGTGAGGTAAAATGTTAAGGATTAGACATTGAGCACATTTTAGGGCTCATTTATATTTTTGTGATGCGTAAAGGAAAGTCTATTGAAAATAATGGGCTGTCAATGCATCCAAAATGTGCCAAAAGTTGTGTAATATTTTTTCTAAAGCAACACAACATGCTTCATGCAGCGCTGCAACTCAAGCACATTTCTTTATTGCACTGGGGTGTCATTCAACGTGATGGTACTGCAATGCAGCAATTTAGGATGTAAATGGTCCCTTGGGGTTTGCAAGTGTCAACTGATCCTGCAAGCTGAACGATGTTATAAGCAGCATAATGTTCTCCACAGCTTCTCCAGACCCTTTCATGTCTTTCACATGTGCTCTGGGTGAACCTGATCTCATCTGTGATAAGCACAGGGCACCAGTGGCGGACCTGCCAATTCTGGTGTTCAATGGCAAATTCATTTGAGCTCTATGGTGCTGGGCAGTGAACACAGGGCCCACTAGAACACATCAGGCCCTCAGGCCACCCTCATGAAGTCTGTTTCTGGTTGTTTGGTCAGAGACATTCACACCATTTGCCTACTGGTGGTCATTTTGTAAGCTCTGAGAGTGCTCATCCTGTTCCTTCTTGCACAAAGGAGCAGATACCGGTCCTGCTGATGGGTTAAGGACCTTCTATGGCGCTATCCAGCTCTCCTAGAGTAACTGCCTGTCTCCTGGAATCTCCTCCATGCTCCTGAGACTGTGCTGGGAGACACAACAAACCTTCTGGCAATGGCACGTATTGATGTGCCATCCTGGAGGAGTTGGACTGCCTGCAACCTTTGTAGGGTGTAGGTACTGCCACATTATACCAGTAATGACACTGACCCTAGCCAAATGCAAAACTAGTGAAAAAGAGTGAGAAAAGATAAGAGAAAAAAGTGTCAATCACCTGTAAAACCGTTCCTGTTTTGGGGGTCGTCTCATTGTTGCAATGGAAAAACAGAATGGTTGGCTGCACAAACAGCAATGTGGTGAATGAAATCCTTTATTGGAATCCTTTACATGAAATATGATAAAAACATGACAGCTCCAAGACAGGAAAGAGGAGCAGTAGACCCGTTTCACACAAACACGTGCTTAGTCATTAAGTAATGACTAAGCACATGTTCATGTGAAATGCGTCTACTGCTCCTCTTTCCTGTCTTGGAGCTGTCATGTTCTTATCATATTGCATGTAAAGGATTCCAATACAGGATTGTATTCACCACATTGCTGTTTGTGCAGTCAAACATTCTGTTCTTCCATTGCATCTATGATCAAGGATCGGGCCAGCACCTGCGTGTCTGTGGAGGGGTTATGCAGATTCGGCACTCACCTTGATCAGATCTTATGCTCTTTCAGTTGGTCTTGGGCGTTGTCTCATTGTTGCCCATCTAGTGCACCTGTTGTTAATTTTGTTAATACCAAAGCAGCTGAAACTGATTAACAACCCTCTCTACTACTTAGGCTGGCCATACGTTATACAATTATATTCCAATTTTCTGCCCAATTTCCTTTAGATTTACCTTCAACTGTGTTGTGCAAGGGCCTGCCTAATTGGATACAGCTGAAAGTGTTGTTTAGGTTTGTCCTCCTATTATATGGTTTTTGGTAAATCTAGACCAAAAATGTTCAGATAATTGTATAATGTATGGCCAGCCTTACCTGACCAGATCAATATCCCAGGAGTTTCATTGACTTGATGCTATACTCTGATTAAAAAGTGTTCCTTAAATTTTTTTGAGCAGTGTATAATGTAGATGAGGAGAATCAAAACAGCAACCTAGCTTGACAATATGACTTCTTTATATGTACAGTACAGTAAGTCACCCTAGGACAGGAAGTGTGTTACTGGCAGGATCCGCAGATCAAAAGAAAACTAATGCAGCTAACTACATCTAAGGACCAGTAAGCTGCAAATTATTACATCTTTATTTTCGAAGTTAGATACACTTTAAAAGGATTAAATTCTTCTGTGGCAGAAATTTAAGGCTGAGGTTTGCTCGCTAATCTTCAACAAGCCTAATATTCAGAAGCTTAAAACAAAAGTAGATCCTATTTTTCATCCTAACTAGCTCTCCTATATAAAACAAAAAAAATCACTCAGCTGCCTTCATCAAATGACCTCATGCCTTTGTATAATAACATTTACATGATCCTTTATCTTATTAATAATTCAAATGTCTTCACCAGCAGAGATGCTGTAAATATGCTAATATAACATAGATATTATGGCAGATGCAAATAAATGGAAGGGTCCTGCTCATGAATATTCAGGAAGGAGCATGTGGTGCCGATAATAAGCAGTAAGAGATACCTCTGTATGGATCTCATTTTACAAGTCCCTGTTCTCAGCCGCTGGCAGAGGCCTCTGAACCATCTTCATACTCATATATATATATACACATGGCAAGTCTTCATTTTTACAAGCTGAGTAATTATAGTGTACCAACTGTGCCAGCACTAAAGAACATATTGGCAGTTTAGAATGATATGCTAATAATATTAATTGCTTATATCTGTGTTCTGTCATATAGATGCAGATTTGCAGGTGTTGACAGCATTATTGTTCTCTTTATAGATGAGCAGACTGATATTAAAATAGACCTTTCAGCCTGTATGAATACATTTCTAAACTGTTGAAATATACAGCAATTGTATAATTACAATAAAAACCGCCTTTTGTCATTAAAAGCAGTCTTTGAAATCCAGTGAAGTGTGTTTGCATTTCATGAGATGATGTTATCAGTTTGCTGCAGGCATGAAGCAGTATTTCCTTAGTCTACTCTCTCCAGTTGTTACGCTACAACATTGTTACTTTTGTAGCAAGTCAAAACTCACTTTTGTGCGTACACAAGTCACTGCCATTTGGTCAACATCAATGTAGTGCATGGAAACCTTGGCTTTTATGAAGTAGGGCTTGGGACCCAACAAAATAGTATACCCATACAGGATTTGTTCAGAAGAGAGCAGAAAGCCCTCCAACCAAATAAGTGCATAGCTTAGTAGAGGCTTCTTAAAACAGAAGGTAATCGCATATCTCATTCCATCACATATCTCAAAAATAAGAAGATTATTCCTCATTTCAGGAAGTGAGTGGAGCCATGCAAATAAGTTCTTAACCCTCCCAAAAAAAGCCAAATTGACTGCAGTATGGTGTGCAACAGGAATATACCACAGGTATAATCATACAGGTTAAAAGGGATACACAATCAACCATGTGATGTAAAACAGTGCTGCAATGACTCCCAACTGGTCATGGTGTGCAACATGGATGAAATATGTCACCAGCACACCAAAAAGCTTGTTTCAAAGTGCAGAGCTCTTTATTCTTGTATGATCAAATAGAAAAGCAAGTTTTTTGGACTACGCAGGGCATGTGATATGTGTCACTTTTTCACTTTCCTATTAGTTGGGTGAAGGTCTTCAGGCCTGCCCTGAAAGTCTTGGGAGGGGAGGCAAGTGGCCTTTTGGTCAGTGTCTCCTCCTCTCATGGGGTCTCCCTTCGGGGGAGCCCCACTTAGTACTTGGGGTGATCTTACTTCAGCAAGCCTGCTGAAGAAAGGGGTCCACCTGGTTTTGGCTAGGTGGACCAGTGAGTACCCCAGGGGATCAGGGCTAGGGCCCTTTCACTTCGGTTGAGGGCTAGATGTACACCCTGTGCACTTTTTTGTGTGCTTCACTTTTGTGTGCTCACTTTTTTTTTTTGCACTGGGTGCTAGTTTTGTGAGTGTGTTCACTACACTGCGGGACTTAAAAAAAAAAAAAAAAAATGTGTCATATACCTGAGGAGTGATCCTTGCAGGTGCGTTGGCGACATATTGCATTTCTATATGGTTATAGTGTTATGTTGGGTCCATAGAGGCTATGGTTTCACTACACTACACTGCTAATGACCAAAAAGTCTGAAACAGTTGTATAGAGTTTGGAATACACGGCTTTATATTATTGGGCTATCTGTTCACTATGTCTCAGTGGTCTAGGATGTGAATCTAGCCAATGGGGCATAAAGCTATGATGTATATGGTTCTGCCCATATGAAGATTAATTATCTTATTTTTGGAATGTGATGGAATGCCACATGTGAATATTGCCTGTTTTAAAAAGCCTTCGCTGGTTAAAGTTGAGGGCTTTTTGATTCCTTTAGTCCCTTCCCACCAAACCCTGTACGGTTATACTGTTTCTTTTTCAGCATGAAATCTTAAACTGAACATAATCTTCTATAAATTTGATCTTCAAGCAGAGCGTAGGATTGAAGTCATGATTCGATATGTCATATTTGCTATCTAAATCACTTTGTTTCCAAATAAAATGACTGGTAATTTAAGCTCCCACATGGGAATAGGAAGGAGTGCCGTCAGATGACAGGGGAGACACGGGAACGTTAATATTCTGTGCAATTCTTCAGGTGTTCGTTCAGCGAAGCCTGCGGCAGACAAGAAGGAAGCTCTTCTCACTGCTTCACTGGAGAATCCCACACAACTTGCAATCCATCATCTTTTTATTTTTTTTATTGTAGTAGAGTTAATGAATCAAACAGCAGTCACAGTAAACTGTGCGTTATCTCCATGAATAAAAGAAACAGCTGTGATTTTATGGAATCATACAAAAATTCATCAAGTGGCATTTGTTTGCTTTGGTGTGTTTATATGTGACTGACATAATTTTAGTCTGTGATTAGGTTATTGGTGTGCCATTTTTTAAAATTGTTTAAAGTTTATTTCTAGCTCAGGGATCTCCAAATTTTCTAAACAAAGGGATAGTTTACATTCCATGCAAATGGAGAAACAGAAAAAGGGCGCACCTTTTTCACAACCTCTTCCTCGAAACGGGTTAGCCAGTTTGTCATCCTGGGTTCCATCGTATGGACTCAGATGTTGTTTGGATCATACATCTTGTTCAGTTTGACATGCCTGTGTTTTTATGTCTATTGTAAGTATGATACTTACTTTGTTTCTTCAATAAATATTTTAAACAATAATGCACTAGGTCGGTGCACCCTTTTTCTGTTTCTCCATTTGCATCTAGTGTATTTTGACCACCCTGGTCTGTTGAGGGCAGCAAGCAGTGCATATTCCAGAAAATTCCAGAACATTCCTATTGGGTCTACTGAGTCCTTTCCTAGCGCAGGAGAAAAGTGTTTGTTGTGCTACAGTTTACATTCCTTCAGACTTTAGGGAAGCTGGACTGTGGCCAGTGGAATTAGAAACTGCCCCAGCATCAGCAGGAGTAGAAAAAAGCATAAAAACTCTATAACGCAAATGGAGAAAGAGTGATTAAGTCCCAAGCAAGAAGTTGTAGTCTCTGTATGGTGGATCCAGATATGTTAATCCACTTCAGTAATGGCTGCAGCTCTTCCACCAGGGTATTGGATATCTAAATGTATCAATTTAATTAAAAACATGTAAAGGAAAGGGTTAAAATACACTCACAAGGATGAGAATAAGTTAGCATATCATCAGTCCTTATTTGCTGGCATTGGGACTACAGGTCTGGATCATAGAGCAGATCTCTAATACATTCCCCAAAGCCAAAAGGTATAAAAAATAAGTGAACAGGAGACATATTAGATCTTCTCGTTGAATATCCTAACACCAGCAGGGCTCAATAAAGAGATAGAAATCAGTTCTATCATTTAGTTTAATTGTTTTGACAATTATATTATATTTAAGCTATATATAGCCATTTATGATATTTATACTATTATTATATATATTGTTATTTCTTTCCCCCCTAATTTATCCATATACAGAGAGCAAATTGCAAACTCTTCTTGCAATGCAATTCACATCATGATCGTCATTCTATTTGCTCCAGTTTCCCTTTAGTCTTTTTTTTTTTTAATAGCTTATATAGTGATACCCGTCCATACTTAACTATCAATAGTATTCCATGTGTGCTACATTTCCCCTCCCCTTCCTCCTTCAGTGCCTAATAAATAGTTATCCTTTCCTCCCTTTCCCTCTCATGGTTTGACAAGCGATTGTGGGCTCCGAAACATGTTACCAACCATCACGCTTTGACGTCAATACGTCCCGACGGCACTTCTGATTCTGGTCCTAGTGCTGGCTTGCATTCCAGTGCAGTTATATTTGCTGCCGGAGGAAGACACAGGCTGTCATATGGACTTCATCTGCATTCTGACAGAGTCCAGCTTTACTCCACCTATCCTGCAGAGCTGTTTAAAGGATACATTCCATCCATCCATTCACCCGCTGTCCACTGAGGCTTGCCAGCGAATAAGGACTGGTATTATAAGTAGGAGTAGATAATGTCTTAGGATTAGCGGTCAGTGGGAGTAAAAAAATTGCATAGCACCTGTGGTCAGTAGGAGAAATAGTGCTCCATCATTGATATTAGTTGGAGGAAAAGTGCCCCATCATTAATATTAGTGAGAAGAACAGTGCCCCATCATTGGTATTAGTTGGAGGAATAATGCTCAATCATTGGTATTAGTTGGAGGGATTGTGCCCCATCGTTGATATTAGTTGAAGGAATTATGCTCCATCATTGGTATTAGTTGGAGGAAAAGTGCCCCATCATTAATATTAGTGAGAAGAACAGTGCCCCATCATTGGTATTAGTTGGAGGAATAATGCCCAATCATTGGTATTAGTTGAAGGAATTATGCTCCATCATTGGTATTAGTTGGAGGAAAAGTGCTTTATCCTTGGTATTAGTTGAAGGAACAGTGCCCCATAATTGGTATTAGTAAGAAGAACAGTGCCCCATCAATGGTATCAGTTGGAAGAATAGTGTTCTATCCTTGGTATTAATTGTAGGAAGAGTGCCCCATCATTGGTATTAGTTGGAAGAATAGTGGCCCATCATTGGTGTTAGTTGGAGGAATAGTGCCCGTCATTGGTATTAGTTGGGAGAATAGTCCCCTATCGTTGATTTTGGTGGATGAAATAGTGCCTTATTGTTTGTGTCAGTAGGAGGAAAAGTACCCTACCATTAGTGTCAGTGGAAGAAATGGTGCCTCGGGAATATGTGAGGGAAGCAGGTGGGAACTACTTGGAAGTATGGGAACTTTGATTGTTTAGAACAGGCCCAGCATATGGCTATGCAAGAAGTAAATAAAGTTGCTGCAATTATGTGTTGGTACCCCACACTGACGACATTCTACTTTCTAGCAGATTTATGTTTTTGTTAAAGTGACAGAAATACTTTGAACATCATATACTTTAGTTTCCCTTTAAGCTGCTCTAAAAAAAAGAACTCTAAAAATCTAACATATTAAGTACAAAATATATAAATAGCACCTTAAACCAAGGGCTAAATAAAATTCAAATCAGCGATATTTAGTATAAGGTCAACAGGAGACCTGGCTGGCAGCAGATTATGCTTTCAATTCCTAGTTCTATTCCTGTGTTAGTTATGGTAATTCAAGTTTCCTCCAATATTGCAAAGATTTTCTCTCTTTTTATTTCTGCACTTTTATTTGGGCTTGCCATCTGTACATCTGTTCTGAACTGTCAGGAAAAGACGAAGCAATATGAAATGTTGTGTCGTTCCTGCTTGTCATTAGAGTGAGCCGGCCTTCTTTATGTACCTCATTATAAACAATTAATATGCAGAAGGCTCAGAATATACTAATTATGTGTCAATATGCAAGTTTTATAACTGTATGAGCACAGTGATAAATTATACTGATAGTTACACACTACAGCTGAATGATACGATCTGTATGTTGGTATAAAACCAGCAGCGTCTGGCTGAGTAATGTGGAAAACGCAACCTCATGATCAAACTCATTATTAATAAACATTTGCGGCTGTTACAGATTTATCTGAGTAAAAATGAAACCGAAACTCAGACTTGATTTCAGAATTCATTAGCTGTTTAGATGAATGCCTGTGTCAGAGAGATAATGTTTATTAAAAAATAAACATTGCAATTGAAAAATAATTTGAATCCTGATATGACAAGTTACTGTTTATACCTAAAATTGACCTTGTTAAAGGGAAGCTATTGTGTATTTTCAGTCAGTGCATATTTACATACTTACACATTTACATAGTTTTTAATGTAGAGTAGAGTTTGGGATGTCACATTTTTACAAATATTAGTTATTGTATTAAATATAGAAATTTGTAAGTTAGTCAATAAGGGGAGCTGTGCATCTTACACATTTGACATCTCTGCATAAGAAGATATCTCATCAGACAAATCCTCTGTTCCTCCTGTACTTCAGGACACAAAATATTTTGATAGGCACTGTGGATGCTAAGCTGGAGAGGTCGACAGCACTGTCCCTACTCTATCCACATGTAAAAAGCATGCCAGGTCTCTGAGCCAGGGTCTTAAACAGACTCTGTCTGACCCAAGATGGATACCAAAATCCAATCACATAGCTGCCCCCTGTGACAAAGGAAGCCATAGAGGAACTAGGCCCCTCTTGACTTCCTCTTCCTCTGCAATGTCACTGCAGTTGAGCACCACCTGCAATGGAGAAAATAGACTGCATCTGCCTACACTGTGACCCATTTTTAGCCTGCTGTTGAGTGATGTCACAGAGCCGATCCAGGCTCTGAAAAAATCCCAACCACCCAGGTGTCTGGACCAGCAGCTGGCTCAATCTCTGACAGTCACCAGCTCTCTTCTCACTGAAGAGAATCAAGCAATCAGTGCTCTTTGATCGCTCTGTTTTCAGTCTTACTGGCAGGGAATTGATGCAGCATCCACCTAGGTGAGTATATTTTTTTTTACTAAATTCCATACTTCTCTTTTAAAGAGGACCCATATTACAGAAACCGTGCCCCTAAAAAATTACTAGTCGCTAGTACTGCCTGTGGTATCCCTGCAGCTGATCTTTCCACAATTATTGACTTACCATGGCTTGCTTCATGCTGTGCCTTTGTGTGCTGTTGGATATCTTGGTATAGGTAGGGCTTTGCTTTATGATGTCATAGGTGCCCCTCTGATTACTTTTTTGTATGTCTTTTTTTGTGGGCTAATATTCAAGAAGCAGCAGGAAAGGAGGAGGAAGCACAGGTCCACAGAATAAATGCAGTGGCAGCAGGGAGAGCTTTCCATTGCTAGTCTCCAGATATAGCTTTCTCTTCAGTAAGGAGAACAGTCAGCAGCACAGCAGTGACATCACCAAATATCATTCAAATTTTTGCAAGACTAGCAGCCAGAGGCAGCCTCAGATGATCTCAAACTACCTATAAGCTACAGAACCTGAAAGATATTTTTCAGGGGAAATTCGAGGCAAAAAGTACATTTTCAGGGTTCTGTTTAATTTCAATTAACATTTCTAGATGTTCCCTAAAATATAACAAATCCTAATTTCTGAGTTCAGATACACTTAGGCTTCGTTCACACTAGTGTGATTTCATTGTGACCTGAATCACATGACAAAGGAAATCACATTGTTTTCAATGGTGCTTGTTCATATCAATGCATTTCAACACAGTGCAATTTTAGAAATGGTTCCTGTACTACTTTGGTACAGCATGATTTGGGCCCCATAGAATATGCACACTACTTCAAAGTAGCACCCAAGTTGCACTACATAATCACACTGAATCAAAATCAGATCACAGCAGTGTGAACCTAGCTTTTTCCTGCAATGGCAGCAAAGTTTTTAGATTGTCCTCATTGTTTTTCTTTAGTCTTCAATAGTGTATCTAGTTTTCAAGAAAATATAATCAAACATAATAACTTCATAGTCAAGTTCATGTGACTTTTATATTTTTACATGCTTGCTCTTCAATAGTTTTGTAGTCTAGGCTAGCACTAGAGTCAGTAGATTAGCTACTACAATGGCTGTGTTTAAAGTGATACTAAATGTAATATTTTACATTAAAATTACCTGCTTTGAGCAACAATATTACACAAAGTGATCCCTTACCTTCTCTTAGGTGGTCCCTATGCTATGGCTCCTGCTCCTCTCAGAGTCTCCTTTAAATCCTGGAGGAGTTGATAGTGGTGCTGCAGCTGGGACAGTGCTAGATTGGTGAGAGGAGCCAGGTAAGCATTTAGGGATGGGGGTGGGGGAAACAGATAATGGGATGTTTTTGACCTTAATGCAGGAAATGCATTAGGGGAAAAAAATGTAAACTTTATAACCACTTTAAAGTTAACCTGTGCCAAAGTTATGCCACTTAGTGCCTATTCACATATACGTGGATTGGATGAGGTTTGAACCGCATCCAATCCACATGACATGTGAAAAAACATTGCTTCCTATGGTGCCTGTTCACATATGTCTGGTGCACTAGCGGTGCAAATTAAGTGCGGATTCATGCAATTCTGGCACATTTTTCATATGGAAAAATACATGAAAAATGTACTTGGCTCAGTGGTTAAATTTGAAACTTGACTGCTTCCTGCCTGGACAATGTACGGGTGCTCTGTTGTTACAGGAGGGGCAAAAAAGTATTTAGTCAGCCACCAATTGTGCAAGTTCTCCCTCTTAAAAAGATGAGAGAGGCCTGTAATTGGCATCATAGGTAGACCTCAACTATGAGAGACAAAATGAGAAAAAAAATCCAAACAATCACATTGGCTGATTTGGAAAGAATTTATTTGCAAATTATGGTGGAAAATAAGTATTTGGTCACCTACAAACAAGCAAGATTTCTGGCTTTCACAGACCTGTACCTTCTTCTTTAAGAGGATCCTCTGTCCTGCACTCATTACCTGTATCAATGGCACCTGTTTGAACTTGTTATCAGTATAAAAGACACCTGTCCACAACCTCAAACAGTCACACTCCAAACTCCACTATGGTGAAGACCGAAGAGCTGTCGAAGGACACCAGAAACAAAATTGTAGACCTGCACCAGGCTGGGAAGACTGAATCTGCAATAGGCAAGCAGCTTGGTGTGAACAAATCAACTGTGGGAGCAATAATTAGAAAATGGAAGACATACAAGACCACTGATAATCTCCCTCAATCTGGGGCTCTACGCAAGATCTCACCCCGTGGGGTCAAAATGATCACAATAACGGTGAGAAAAAATCCCAGGACCACACGGGGGGACCTAGTGAATGACCTGCAGAGAGCTGGGACCAACGTAACAAAGGCTACCATTAGTAACACACTACGCCGCCAGGGACTCAGATCTTGCGGTGCCAGACGTGTCCCCCTGCTTAAGCCAGTACATGTCCGGGCCCGTCTGAAGTTTGCTAGAGAGCATTTGGATGATCCAGAAGAGGATTGGGAGAATGTCATATGGTCAGATGAAACCAAAATAGAACTGTTTGGTAGAAACACAACTCGTCGTGTTTGGAGGAGAGAGAATGCTGAGTTGCATCCAAAGAACACCATACCTACTGTGAAGCATGGGGGTGGCAACATCATGCTTTGGGGCTGTTTCTCTGCAAAGGGACCAGGACGACTGATCCATGTACAAGACAGAATGAATGGGGCCATGTATCGTGAGATTTTGAGTGCAAACCTCCTTCCATCAGCAAGGGCATTGAAGATGAAACGTGGCTGGGTCTTCCAACATGACAATGATCCCAAACATACCGCCCGGGCAACGAAAGAGTGGCTTCGTAAGAAGCATTTCAAGGTCCTGGAGTGGCCTAGCCAGTCTCCAGATCTCAACCCCATAGAAAACCTTTGGAGGGAGTTGAAAGTCCGTGTTGCCCAGCGACAGCCCCAAAACATCACTGCTCTAGAGGAGATCTGCATGGAGGAATGGGCCAACATACCAGCAACAGTGTGTGCCAACCTTGTGAAGACTTACAGGAAACGTTTGACCTCTGTCATTGCCAACAAAGGATATATAACAAAGTATTGAGATGAACTTTTGATATTGACCAAATACTTATTTTCCACCATAAGTTGCAAATAAATTCTTTCCAAATCAGCCAATATGATTGTCTGGATTTTTTTTCTCATTTTGTCTCTCATAGTTGAGGTCTACCTATGATGCCAATTACAGGCCTCTCTCATCTTTTTAAGTGGGAGAACTTGCACAATTGATGGCTGACTAAATACTTTTTTGCCCCACTGTACCTGTATGATCTCCCAGAAGTGCACGCTACACATGCCCCTTGGGGTGCACAGCAGTGATCTGTTACCACTGTATATGTGGGACACAGCCAATAATAGATCACAGTACTGTGAACAGTCCTGGTACCATGTGATTGCTATGACCAATCACAGCAATCACAGTTACAGTAGTAAACAGGGCATTCATTCATGAGGCCTTGCTTGCTACTGTGTGATCGCTGTGATTAGTCACAGCGATCACGATACCAGGAAAAACACAGCTGCCCTGTACCATATGATAGCCATTACCAATTACAGTAGTAAGCAAGGATTACATGAATGAAACCTGTAGAAAGGCGATCATCACTGTAATAAGCAATCAGAGTGTAAAAAAAAAATCCCTGATCACCTCTCCTCCCCCCAGAGTAGTACAGTGTCTCTATGGTAACACTGCACTGCTCTGGTGACAGTGTGTAACTAAATGTAAATTAATAAATACAAATTGTAACATATATATATATATATATATATATAAATATATAATTATTATAATAATATATAATTATTATTTATTTTGCCAGATTAGGTGCAATGTCACTATGGTGATATCATCTTGCTGTGGTTGTAATCATGTGCAATGACTGGCTGCTCTGATATCAATGTTTGTCAATAACCCAACCATTATAATGTCACCATAGTGCTGCCTGCCAGTGTCCCTAGTCACCGCCACACCAGTCAGTGTCCCTAATCACCGCTTGCGATCCTGGTTCTTCACACTCCTGCGTGGCTTGCTATGGGGGCACGTGTGCATGCTCACCCCTCACCTGGCTCTGTGTATCCATAGACACACAGAGCTCGTCTTGGCCCCACCAGCTCCCACTCCTGTGTCAGAGCCAATTAGGAGGAAGAGAGCTGCTGTTCTTGTGAACATCGCTGGACTGAGATCGGGCTCAGGTACGGAGCTGCATACTGAAGGTCTTTTACATACAGACAATGAATTAAGGTAAAAACCTTCAACATTTGGAACGACTTTAAATCAAAACAAAGGAGAAAAATACAGTATTATGTATGCATACACGTCTTTATGTGTTTAAATGCATCTATACTCAAGAATTTTACTGATCATTATGCAGGAATTTTTCTCCTAGAAGACACTTGTGTAATAATATCAGTGAAATGTCTATGGCTGTGTGAATGAGCTTAGCCTTGGAAGGAGTTTACAGGTGACTCTGAGAATCTGAACGAGGAGTCGGAGATGATCTGGGAATTTCTGATAATTAGCCGACTATGGTAAGCCCCTTGCTTACATTGATTTATCAGACTTCCTGGATCGGTAAGGCGTTTTCGGGACAAAGGGTACCTATTTTACTCTCGTTAATCGAATTGTATTGATTGGTGGTTATATGTTATGTTGTCATTGTCTACTGCCCATTGGAGTGTTATAGATAAGAAAAGGAAGAATGGTGCTGGTTAACAGGTTATATGAAGCACATATCTGCTGTAATAGATCTAGATGCAAGAGGATATAGGCACATGTAGAGAAGAGAAAAGAAGACTGGCCAATCATTATGGGCATTAACCACTTCCCATCCGGCCCATGTGGATAAATGGCTGGGCGGGAGTGCTGCCAAAGCTGGTGGACGTTTCTAAACATCCCCCCACCTCCACTGCGCGTACCAACACAGATTGCTGTACGGGACCTCTGTGTGAGGTCCCAATTCATGCGATCACTAATTGGCCAATCAGCGATCACATGAATAGTAGTAAACAAGATGTCACTTCCTGACATGATTGCTTCCTACTTGTGAAATCTGTGAATGATCACAAAGATCACATGGTACAAGGCTATTCATAACAGCCTTGTACCATGTGACAAGCTGTGACCAATCACAGCTCGCACAGTATTTCTCAATGGCTGCATGAATGCAGCTGGAGAAAAGGAGAAGTGATTGATTTTACAAACTTTATGGGTATAAAAGCAATCACTGTAAAAAAAAAAATCTCCATCACACCCCACAAGTAGTACAGTGTCACTATGGTGACACTGTACTTCTA
This sequence comes from Staurois parvus, assembly GCF_062004578.1. Classification (NCBI taxonomy): domain Eukaryota; kingdom Metazoa; phylum Chordata; class Amphibia; order Anura; family Ranidae; genus Staurois; species Staurois parvus. The sequence goes on from NW_028318218.1 coordinate 562,540, forward strand.
GGGTAACAGTATGTTAAAAAAAATACATAAATAATAATATAAAAAAATAAAATTAAAATGTTAAACATTTAAATTTTTGGTTATAAACTAATTTGGGTTATTTTGTTTTGCTAAAAAGATGAATACATTTTGGCCAAGATTTATGAAGAAAGATTATTTATTTGCAAAATTTTATAAGAAAATTTCATTTATATAGCAAAAAAATTTAAAATCCTAGTGGTGAATAAATACTAACATTATAAAGTTTTATCTGTCTCAAAAAATGCTAAACAATTCATATGGGTACAGTGTTGTATGACCGTGCAGTTGTCATTCAAAGTGTGATAGCACTGAAAGCTGAATATTGGCCTGGACGGGAAGGGGGTGAAAGTGTCCCGATTTGAAGTGGTTAAATTAAGTTTTAAGGGAATGAAAGGTAATAAGGTACGCTAAGAAAATGCCCAGTACAAGAGGAGCGCTAGAGAACCGAAGGTGCGGTTCCGCCTATACTGAGCCCCTAGATCAGTGGTCGGCAAGCCGCGGCTCGCGAGCCACATGCGGCTCTTTACCCACTCTAATGCGGCTCTTCTGTGTGCCGGGCGCCTGCTCCCCTCCCTCCTCTCGGTCGGCCGCTCCCCTGCCTCCTCTCGGTTGGCAGCCCCAAAAGTCCGCGCGGACCTTTTAATCCGGATGTGGCTGTCAGGATGTGTGTAGGCGGGGCAGCGTGCCGAACGTGAGGGGAGGGGAGCTAGGCTCCTCTCACAGTCCGCCCTGAAGACCCGAACGGCGTGGGAAGACAGCGAGAGGAACGCAAAAGGTAAGTGAATTGACACGGGGGACTTGGCTTACTAGAAGGGGGGGGGGGAATAGTACTGTGGGGGATGAAATACTATATGAGGGATGAAATACTATATGAGGGATGAAATACTATATGGGGGGATGAAATACTATATGGGGGGATGAAATACTATATGAGGGATGAAATACTATATGAGGGATGAATTACTATATGGGGGATGAAATACTATATGAGGGATGAAATACTATATGAGGGATGAATTACTATATGAGGGATGAAATACTATATGAGGGATGAAATACTATATGAGGGATGAAATACTATATGAGGGATGAATTACTATATGAGGGATGAATTACTATATGAGGGATGAAATACTATATGAGGGATGAATTACTATATGGGGGATGAAATACTATATGGGGGATGAAATACTATATGGGGGATGAATTACTATATGGGGGATGAAATACTATATGGGGGATGAAATACTATATGGGGGATGAAATACTATATGGGGGGATGAAATACTATATGAGGGATGAAATACTATATGGGGGGATGAAATACTATATGAGGGATGAAATACTATATGGGGGGATGAAATACTATATGAGGGATGAAATACTATATGAGGGATGAATTACTATATGAGGGATGAATTACTATATGAGGGATGAAATACTATATGAGGGATGAAATACTATATGAGGGATGAATTACTATATGAGGGATGAAATACTATATGAGGGATGAAATACTATATGAGGGATGAATTACTATATGGGGGGATGAAATACTATATAAGGGATGAAATACTATATGGGGGGATGAAATACTATATGAGGGATGAAATACTATATGGGGGGATGAAATACTATATGAGGGATGAAATACTATATGGGGGGATGAAATACTATATGAGGGATGAAATACTATATGAGGGATGAATTACTATATGAGGGATGAAATACTATATGGGGGGATGAAATACTATATGGGGGGATGAAATACTATATGAGGGATGAAATACTATATGAGGGATGAATTACTATATGGGGGATGAAATACTATATGAGGGATGAAATACTATATGAGGGATGAAATACTATATGGGGGATGAAATACTATACGGGGGATGAAATACTATACGAGGGATGAAATACTATACGGGGGATGAATTGCTATGGGGGATGAATTACTATATGGGGGATGAATTACTATATGGGGGATGAATTACTATGGGGGATGAATTACTATATGGGGGATGAATTACTATATGGGGGATGAATTACTATGGGGGATGAATTACGATGGGGGATGAATTACACTATGGGGGATGAATTACGATGGGGGATGAATTACTATGGGGGATGAATTACACTATGGGGGATGAATTACTATATGGGGGATGAATTACTATGGGGGATGAATTACTATATGGGAGATGTATTTTCAGTTTTAAAAATGTGGCTCTCAAAATAAATTTCAATCATGGTTTTGGCGAGATTTGGCTCAGTTGAAAAAAAAGGTTGCCCACCACTGCCCTAGATAAATGGTTAAACTGGACAGAGATCCACAATGGGTAACAGGGTTACCAAGTTCACGGGGGCTAGGAATCATGCAGATTAAACAGCTAGAGGAACAGCTCTCTATTTGAGCAGGATGGATGAAGGGTGACAAACAATGTAACATTAGACATAAGGGGAAATTTTGATGCTAAATTGTGGAAATTGGTAATTTAGAGTAAAGCACCACAACTAGTAAATTCTAAAACTTGGGAAAAAGCCAAAACAGAGAAATGAGAGTCAAACAGAATACTTTATATGTGGTCCGAGAAGGAAGATGGGATGAGCACTATGGCTGCCCGTTTTATCATAAGAACTGGAGTAAGTTGAGTATGGAATTGTAGTACATGGGATGAAGGGATATCAGAAAACAAAATAAGGAAAACTAATTTAGGCAGGACAATTTTGAAAAGAAAGTGAGAGAATGATATGCATGTGTTGTGAAAAAAAATGGGAAAAATGTTTGAGAATTTAGAGAGATGATCGTGTATGTGTGTGAATGGGTGTGCTAGGCCTTTTGGTCCTACAATCCTTTGTGTGTCTTATAGGTTTGTGTAGATTTCCCCCCTCCCTCCTTTTCTCTTTCCCATGAGAGGAATGTGCTGGGATGAGACATGGCATGGACACAATCATTGATATAACTACAAGTTTTCAAAATATTATGTGCCGGCTAAATTAATCTGATAAACAATGTGATCACAGTAATCATGGTAAAGTGAAGGTTACATTTCAAAGTGCATAAAGTATAAAATAACACAAATTAAATATTCTTTGATAATGATTTAAAAAAAAAAAAAGGGAAATGAGGTAAAACGTCTTCATTTAAGGAGATGTATCTGTGTAATTGAAATTAGGGTGTAATATTGAGATTATCACTCAAGTATTCATTTTTTATATGATGTTAACAATTTTATTCACAATATAGATATATTTTAATTGGTTTATACAACCTTTAGTTGGAAATGGAATATAGGTAATTGGGAAAATCTGTAATTATTTTTATAATTATTATTAGGATTTATATAGCACCAACAGTTTGCACAGTGCTTTGCAATATAAAGGGAGACAGTACTTTTGCAATACAATAAAAAAACAAGAATATGAAGAGGGCCCTGCTCATAAGAGCTTACAATGTAATAGGGTGGATATAGGGTTACTTTAGATTAACATGAGGTGGTTATACTGCAGCTGCCTTAATACTTAACAGAGCCTAGATTAATAGAATACATGAGAAATGTTTCTATAAAAATTAAATCTAAAGGTCCATGATGTCAGAGTAATAAATACAATTATAACCAAGTCCACGCACAATGTTAGGATAGATACCACCTGCAGCCGGGTGTTTTATAGTTTTTTGATCTGGCTGATGATTTTCTGTTCTTTTTTATACAAATTGTTGGTACTTTTTGTTTTTATCTATTTCTGTTTTTGAAATCCAAAGCAGAATGTGTGGACTGTGAAATGATGTGTCCCTTTTCCTTGTAAGTGCAGTGGTAAGCTCATAAAAAATTGGATTTATGGCAGGGGCAGACTGACAACTTATGGGGCCCCCTTGCAATAGGGGATCATGAGGCCCCTGTGCCCTTGCCCAAACTCAAAAAAGCCTATGAAAAAGGTACCAGGGGCATCTCATGGGGCCCCCTACTGACCCCGGGCCCTCGGGCAGTGCCTGGGTTATCAAATGGTCAGTCCGCCCCTGATTTACGGACATCTCTGCATGACCGCACGGTATTGTTATCACATATTATGTTGTGACTTTGGAAAAATATGTAAGATGGAAACTAAGGATTTCTATCATTTAACTAAAACTAACAGCAGAGCAAAGAAAGAGAAATCATAATATTGTCAGGAAAAGATTATCTTTTTTGAACATGATAGTTTCCTTTTGCTCTGTATTCAGCTGTAAATCACCTGAATATACTGACTAACATGCCAAAATAGACTGCAGTCTAATATATTTCACATAGGGTAAGCTAAATCATTCATTTCCCTTTTCTTTATCCTTTCATCCACCAGCCTTATTGATAATAATGGATTTTTATTTTAAGGTTTACTATTGTAGCTTTTTTTCTGTTCTAGTGCCAAAAACTCCCCCAGCAAATGTCAGCGGTGGAAGTGGAAGGCGCCATGAATTGGTTATAACGTGGGAGGTATGTTTATCCTTTATTAAATTTATCTCAGCAATGACCAGTCGAATGCGTTCATTTTATTGTGAAGTTATTCCTTATATTTACTCAACCTGCAATCTCATGTGCGTATGTGGACACAGGACTGTGGTTTCCTTGTTTAATAATAAATAACGCGCTGACTTTTTCAGCCCGTCTCAGAAGAATTTCAGAACGGCGAGGGGTTTGGTTACATCGTGGCATTCAGGCCAAATGACACCAGGGGATGGAAAGAGAAAATGGTGACCTCTTCCGATGCCTCAAAGTTTATCTACAGAGATGAAAGCACGCCGCCGCTCACGCCTTTTGAAGTGAAAGTTGGCGTGTACAATAATAAAGGCGATGGCCCCTTCAGTGATATCGTGTTCATCTGTTCTGCTGAGGGAGGTGAGAGACCTGACGTTATTAATGATGATAGTTAAAGGGGAACTCTGCAAAACCAGAACATTTATTGATGTATAAAGCAGCAGTTGATTTAACTAAATATAAACTGTATTTAAACCTTATTTCCAGGAACCCTGCTAAATACGTAGATAAATACCATGATATATAAATGGGAGCTATTTTATCTGCAAAAAGGTTTGCATATCTGTCCATTCAGTTCTGAGACCTACATAGCTCTGCCCAGGGACAGTGCTAGACTATTTTGCACCCTAGGCAAGACCAGCTGCTTGCGCCCCCCCCCAAAAAAAAATAGATAAATAATAAAAATTAAAAATGGTAGAAAATATTAAATCCACAAAACATGAAACTGTTAAATTTCTTTTAATTTGCAAAAATAAGTGCCATAAGATGCCATCAGCACCAATATTAAAGACAGAATCAGTGTCACTGATGGATTGTATCTGTGGCTGGCAGTGGCAGGGTGACAGTTGGAGTGAGTGGAGGATGATGGATCCACACTCTCACAGATAGCAGACTGAAATTCCCCAGGCAATGGGGGGGGATAAAATGTGACAGCAGGCAGCCTAGCCCATAAACAGAGAGAGAACACCTGAACTGAACGATCCCACACAGTGACACACCACCACCAACACTGACATAGATCAGCAGGCCCAGCAGGCACTAGAAGGCTGTGGGATCGTGATAATGTTATCACTCACTGACACATTGCACATGCATGCATGCCGGGTCACACTAACACAGACACGAGACATCAGAGTCAGCCATTACCTTCCTCTGCAGGGTCAGCTCTGCCTCCACTGATAAATGGGAAGAGAAGGGCTGGAACTCCACAGTGATCAGCAGTCGCCAGCCAGCTTGCAGTAATGGACTGAGTCTGAGAGGAACACTGGAAGGAGCGGCAGCTCAGCTGCTACACTGGCCCCAGAAACCCATCATCTTCCTCTGTCCTTTCTTCCTCCCTTCTGCTGCCCCTCCTCTCAGCTGGAGGATCATTCATGATGTGGTGGCGTCACATACAGAGACAGTGCCGGCCTGTGCTGCGCCCAGTCGCCCCTGTGTGGCAGTGTGACGTAGGTGGCTGCCTAGCTTGCCTAGTGGAAGTACCGGCCCTGGCTCTGCCACACAGCACAATTCTATCTGGCAAGACCTGATACTAATTCTGCTGCTGATAAGTAACACTAAGGCTCTGTTCACAACTGTGTGTTCCCAGAGCGCCCCAAACACATGTGTCACACTTGTGGTGCTATAAATTGTTAATGGAACCCCAAACACAGCAAAAAACACAAAAATTGTTGCGCTCTACAAATGCGATTAAATGCAGAGTCAAAAAACCATGCAAACAAGAACATGGCGAAAAGCTCCAAGAGCTACTTTGCCACGTTTGTCGTGCGTAGGGCAACCCAATGATTCTATGTGCAAAAAACATGCATTTCCATTTGCTATGTGTGAATGGGGTCTAGGGGTTCTTTCATACATGCAGTGTCCTCTGAAGAGTGTTCTGCATTCAAATGATTTTTTAGAGGGCATTTCACAGGTGATGAGGAGGCGTTATATCACCTCCCTTAAAATCTGATTTAACTTTGTAAATGCCGCACTACTGCGCAGCAATCATGGTTTCGGGGCAGGTGTCCCGCAGCCCCAATGGTCTCAAAAGGCAACTTTGGCAAGTGGTGCCTCTTTTCAGTTTCTGTTGCCCAAAATAAAATGCTGCAGCTGAAAAGTAAAGCATCACAGCATGGGAACAACCCTGTCAAACTCTAATATTAAGATTCAGGTGGGTGGTTGGAGGGCAATAAAAATGAGTATCAGTCATCTGTTTTTACTGCTTCCCAGTCGCTTGTGTGAAAAAGCCCTTGCAGGTCTTGCCTTTGACTGGATAGTGAAGGAGAAGCAGAAGACTAATGAGTTCATGTCTCTGTCATTCTGCTCTTTCCCCCTATCAGTACATGAGCACTGCAGCACAACTTTTTGTGCTGCATCTTTATCTTCCAGTCTGAGCTCCGCTGTACAGGGACTGAGAAAGGCTGATGCCAAGTAGAATTCAGGTACCTATACTATTTGTGTGAAAAAAAAAATTATGAATATATTAATCAATACAGAGCTGCATTCATTTGTGTTTGGCTTGAACTTTACCTCCAGATTTTTGTATAACTTGAGAACAGTTCATTTTAATGAGACATACAAAAAAAAGCCTCCATTGTCGCAATGGAGATCCAGCTATCAGTCCTGCTTTACAATTACTCAGCTTCACAATGCCTCAGACCTTGCCTGGTTCTATTATTACCAGTATATAAAGATACAAGGAATTCTCCGAGAAGTCTTGCCATATTGATGGGTATTTAAATCAGAGATTTCTTTATCTCAAGCTTTTTGTACGCCTTCATTATTCATATACTCCCAACAAATATGGCATTTAATCTCTCATACAGGTGTGCCTGATTTCATATGGCTCAACCGCTCCCGAAATGGACACACAATTTTGTCATATAAACAGGGGCGGACTGACAACTCATGGGGCCCCCGGGCAATAGGGGATAATGGGGCCCCTGTGTCCTTGCCCAAACTCAAAAGCCTATGAAAAAGGTACCAGGGGCATCTCATGGCGCCTCCTACTGACCCCGGGCCCTCGGGCAGTGCCTGAGTTTCCAAATGGTCAGTCCGCCCCTGCATATAAGTCATCCTGTGCAAGCATTACCCAACACTTCACATTCACCCGACATAAGGACTCACCAGTACATAGGGCAGTAATCCTTATACCCATTTTGATTTATCTACTATACTCTTTGTATCTACTGGTTAGCCATATACATTTGCATTAAGGATATATCTCAACCAGACGCGTACTTTTGTTTAAACCTATGACCCGTCTGCGAAACGGGATGCTATATGATGTGTCTATGTTCGGACTGTGATCCGTATTTGTATGTATATTGCTATACCTTACTTTCTAATAAAAATATTTTGGAAAAAAAAAAAAAAAATCAGAGAGCATGGTATACAAGCAGTACTGTACAAGTACCTTGACCTTGAGGTCCTCATGAGTAAATACTAAAAATGTAAAACGCTACGAGGTACTTGCTGCTTGTTCAGCCTGGGATCTGTCAGTGTGGATCCATCATTCTCCACTCACTGCAACTGTCACCACTGCCACTGCCAGCCACAGATACAGTCCGTCTGTGACACTGATGTCCTTAATATTGGTGCTGATGGTATCTCATGGCACCTCTTTTTGCAAATTAAAAGAAATTTAGCAGTTTCATGTTTTGTTGATTTAATATGTTCTATTGGTTTTAAAAACAATTTTTTTGGGGGGAGGGAGGGGAGTAGATGGTCTGGCCTAGGGTGCAAAATAATCTAGTACCAGCCCTGGGGTTACCACATGGACTTTGGTGGGTAGGAGCCGTACCCCTCCCTTTATCTGCACATTGGCCTCTCTTGTCCTGTTATACTCTGTGCTGAAGCTGCCTATACCTAAAAATATGAGTCTCAATGCCAGATTCTCTTGCTTAGTGCTAGAAGACAGCATTGAAGACACTGACTGAGCCAACACCTGCCTGCACAGATAAAGAATTTTTTTAAAAGGTAGGCCATAGCCATTAGTGTCTTCAAAACATTTTATTTTAAGCTGAGTATCACTTCAATGTGCATTATTTCAAAGCAAAGCAGTTCATCTGCTTCCATGAAAGCATCTGCCTTATTCATTTTAATGGATCTGGCTCATCAGTGGCACAGCTGTTTTCAGGCTTGCCTAATACAGTAAATCAGTGACAATGCAGCACCACTGTGCCCCTGTCACCCCGACTCTGCATTCCCCGACAATTCCTCCTTGTCACACTCCTCCGTGTGCTTTCCTACTGATCACAGGTGCTGACTTTCAACCATTTCACTGAAAGCAAAGAGTAAAAATTACGTTATTAACAGATGTTATACACTGAGAACATTCCATTAGTATGGATATATCTTTTCATACGTCACCTGACAATTTGTGTGTTCTTTATCAGCTGCATATATATATATATTTATTTATAAAGAATTATATTAAAGAATGAGAATGATAAAAGTAAAGGCAGATGTAAAATGTTCAAAGATAATCCTATGCAGCCAGTGAAGCAGTTGAAGCAAAAATGCAGTTTTGCCATTGAAAAATACATGTGCGTTGATGTGCATCTAATATTCATTTTGTGCATTGCATTAACCTATATTGTGTTTTTATACACATTGGTGTTGCACTCTGTTAAAATGCAGACAGGTTACATTTATGCAACACAACATTATGGTGTAAATCAGGGATATTGAATTAAAATTCAAGGAGGTCCGATCACTAAAATATTCTTCTGGCCGAGGTCCAAATAGGGTGCGCCCATCAGTGTGCCCCCTTACATTAGGTGTCGCCATCAGAGTGCCCCTTTACATCAGGTATCCCCATCACATTGCCACCTTACATCAGGTATTCCTGTCAGAGTGCCCCCTTACACTCAAAGTACCTCTTTCTATCATATTTCCCCATCAGAGTGCCCCTTTAAATCATATTCCCCATCAGAGAGCCCCTTCCCATCACATGTGCCCATCAGAGTGCCCCTTTACATCATATTCCCCATCAGAATGTCCTTTTCCATCACATGTGCCCATCAGAGTGCCCCTTTACATCAGGTATCCCAGTCACATTGCCACCTTATATCAGGTATTCCTGTCAGAGTGCCCCCTTACACTCAAAGTACCCCTTTCTATCATATTTCTCCATCAGAGTGCCCCTTTACATCATATTCCCCATCAGAGTACCCCTTTACATCATATTCCCCATCAGAGTGCCCCTTTCTATCACATGTGCCCATCAGAGTGCCCCTTTACATCATATTCCCCATCACATTGCCACCTTATATCAGGTATTCCCATCAGAGTGCCCCCTTACACTCAAAGTACCCCTTTCTATCATATTTCTCCATCAGAGTGTCCCTTTACATCATATTCCCCATCAGATTGCCCCTTTCCATCACATGTGCCCATCAGAGTGCCCTTTTACATCATATTCCCCATCAGAGTGCCCTTTTACATCATATTCCCCATCAGAGTGCCCCTTTACATCAGGTATCCCCATCACATAGCCACCTTATATCAGGTATTCCTGTCAGAGTGCCCCCTTACACTCAAAGTACCCCTTTACATCATATTCCTCATAAGAGTGCCCCTTTCCATCACATGTGCCCATCAGAGTGCCCCTTAATATAAATGTGCCCATCAGAGTGCCCCTTAACATAAAATAAGGGGCATACTGATGGGCACATTTATATTAAGGGGCACTCTGATGGTCACATTCTATGTTGTGCCAATCAGAGTTCCCCTGTAAGACTACACCCTACCTTGAGGGCAGACAGGAGCTGTGCTGGAATCCTTGTTGGATGCAGAGAGCGGGAGTCAGAGAGACAGTGAGCTAAAAAGGGCGGGGCACACACATAATGTCATGTTGCCATGACGACTGCCCTGCTCAGCGGCAGATCTGTCACTGCAGGCTGGTGGTCCGGGCGGCAGTGCTACTGGGGCTGTTCATGGACCGCGATCTGCCATTTACTGACCGCTGGTGTAAATGAAGCAAATAGAAAACCAATATTTTGTATGTGCCCACGCAGCACATGGCGAGAATGAGCCCTGAGAGATTTGTACAATAATATACATGCTATTGGAATCACATAGGGTAGGTGACATTGTTCAAAGTCTAAAGGGAAAGTAGATCTAATCCCTAACTGGATGACGTGCAAAAAAAAAAGCTACAGCACACCAGAGGGATCGGTGGTGTCCACATTTATTAGCAAGAATATCTACAAACTTGACATTGACAGCCTTAATCTAGGACCGCCCCTATATCACATTTCACCCATAGTTCTAGACAGAGGCGTAACTAGAACCTTCAGGACCCTTGCATAAGAAACCATAATGGGCCCCCCTGACCCCCTTCCCTTTGAGCCCAGGGCCCTTTACCCCAGTTGTGGTCCCTTTATTACGGTGCCACAGCAGGACCATTCCCCATATTTTGCAGCGGGCCCCCTTCCTGCCGTCCTGGGTAGAGTTGCCACCTTTTCTTCAAGCCAAACCCGAACACTTTAGCGCTGTACGGCTAATTTTTTGTAGGATACAATATACATATATTCTGTGAATAAATAACATTTCTAATTATATGGGTTTAATCACAAGCGTCCCCCCTTATACCACAATCCACAGATCTCCCCTTTACATCTGAATCCACAGTTTCCCCTTCACATCTAAAGCTGCAGAGTTTCGCTTTACATCTGAACTCACAGAGTTCCCCTTTACATCTGAACTCACAGAGTTCCCATACACTGTAAGGGTCGACTTTGCAGACTCTGAAGTATAGAGAGAACCCCGAGGACTTTAATTTAAGGGGGAACACTAAGAACTCTGATGAAAGGAGGGAACCATTTATAACTCTGTCTCTTAGATTGTAAACTCCAAGGAGCAGGGCCCGCCTAACCCTCTTGTACTGAACTGTATTGTTGCTGTATTGTCTCCCATCATATTGTAAAGAGCTGAGCACATTGTGGTGCTATATAAATCCTGTATAATAATAATAATAAGTAGCATTGTAGCCTCCCTAGCGTTATTTCCCGAGTGTAGCTCGGTGTAAAGTTTCAGTACCACAAGCGGTAAGCCAGAGCTACATTCGGGTTTACCATGCAGCGCTGCTCTGGGATCCCTCGATCACTTACCTTGTCCTGCGCTCCCGCGATGTCCCTCCTTCAGTGTCCCCAGCAATGTAATCCGGCAGATGCCGGCATCTGTCATCTGGGTTCCGTCCCCTGCCAGCGTCGGGACATACGGGGACGTAACCGGTGGGAAATTTGAAAATGACAAAAAGTGACATTCACTAAAATCACATAAAACATTACTGTATCAAAGCATATCACATACATTTTGTCCCGAGTGCTTTGTCCTGTGCGCTGCCTGCATGTTTACTGATCTTTCTGCCTGGAAACTGAGAAACGTCCATGGCGTCCAAAAGCGTCCCTTTAGGTCAAAAGCGGTTTTAGACCGGCTAGAGAACAGCGATAGTAAATCAGAACCACTTGCAGAATTGAGTGATAATGATTCGTGGGGAAATTCGTCATCAGACACTGAAAACGATTTTGTGACTTTGCTCAGTGATGTGCGAACTTGGCGCTCTATTTCAGATTTCAGTGTTTTTGGTTTGATTATATTATTAAATTAAATTTAATATTATATTATTATTTTTTATGATTATTTATTAAATTATAATTTATGATTTTGTGTTTCAAGTTTTATCATACCCGGGATGTTTACTAGACTCTTGTTCAGACAGATTTCAGTGAGTTATTCCTAAAAATTACAACCTACAATAAAAAAAACTACATATTCCCATGCAAAAATATGTACCGCTTTGAGCACAGAAATATGGACATAATCAGACCGCTAGGGAGGTTAAAATGACTCAAATTCCACTGCTGACTGCTGCAATAAAATGGTTGACATGTGCCTTGTAAACAAATGCCTGTTATTTTCTTTTTGAAGGATATTACTGTCACCCGCTTTTGTATCCATTCTTGCATCTCAGTACCACTGAATTCTTCCTGCCTCTTTGCAGCTGACTCCTGTCTATATGATTGTGCTCCATTGGTGGCAGCATATCATGTCTCCAGCATTGCAAAGAATTGGAAGGATAAGGGTTTATTTATTCTTTTCTTATTCTTTATGTCTTTATTCCCTCCTAAAAAAAAAAGTTGTCCCCTGTTTTTTCTCCTTCTCCTCTATTATTCATCTATTTTTTATTTTCATATTACACATTTTCATTCCTCTGCTTGACACTTTCTTGCTTTTTTTTTTCACTCCACTGCACATTGTTTATCCTCACCTTACCTTCATTATCACCGTTTTTTTAGCACACACCTGTCAACACGCACTCACTTTCAGTCCTCATGCACACTTGACATTTTTACAGTGGCTGTTTTTTGACTTTTGACCTTTTTTTCTACAGCTAGTAAACCCCCCAGCATGTTATCCTATGTGTCCAAACACACATAGATTGTAATCAATGTTTTTTGGCTGAAAAAAACCCCCAGAATCAGTGGGTTTCTAGAGGAGTTTTTTATCGGTAAAAACATTCTAACGCTGAAAAACACAGCAAAACGCTTTAAAACACCGCAAACCAGCATTTTTGGACTTTTTAAAAAAAGCTGACTTTACATAGCTAACGTTATCAGCGTTATCAAAACGTCCCGTGTGCATGAGGACTCATAGGTAAAATTGATCCAGGGTATATCTGATTGCCTCTCTGGGGATCAGGAAGGAATTTTTTCCCTGCAGGAGCAAATTGGATCATGCTTTGCTGTGTTTTTTTGCCTTCCTCTGGATCAACTGTGGGTGTAGGATTATAAAACTTTTTTTGAATGGTTGAACTGGATGGATTTTTGTTTTTTTTCAGCCAGACTAACAATGTAACTATGCAACTTGTCACTCCACTTCCTCAAATTAAACCTTGCCAAAACCGAGCTCCTAGGTTTCCCCCCAGCCCGCCCTCCCGACCTCTCCATCACGACCAACAACGCCACCATCAGCCCCACCCCCCCAAGCCAGAGCACTAGGTGTCATTCTAGACTCCAATCTGTCTTTCCAGCCCCAGATCCAATCACTGACAAATTCATGCAGACTGCACCTCCGCAACATCTCCAAAATACGCACGTTCCTAACTCCAGAAACTACAAAGTAACTCATTCACTCCCTTCTCATATCACGGCTTGACTACTGTAACTCCCTCCTCACCGGCCTACCCCAACACAGGCTATCTCCACGTCAGTATATCCTGAATTCTGAGGCCAGACTCATCCACCTTACCAACCGCTCCGTCTCCGCCACCCCCCTCTGCCAATCCCTCCACTGGCTTCCGATTGCCCAACGCATAAAGTTCAAAATACTAACACTGACATGCAAAGCTGTTCATAACACTGCCCCAAACTACATCACCAACCTGATATCCATCTACCACCCAAAACGCACTCTTCACTCCTCACAAGACCTCCTACTCTCTAGTTCCCTGGTCTCCTCCTCCCATGCCCGCCTCCGGGACTTCTCCAGGGCTTCCCCTATCCTCTGGAACTCACTACCCCAATCCATCAGACTGTCACCTACCCTCCTCACCTTTAGGTGCACCCTGAAAACCCATCTCTTCAGAGAAGTCTACCCCCCCCTCACCTAACTGCTGATCTCCTATGCTCTCCCCACCACTCCATCCCCCACAGCTATTTCCTCCTGTACCACTCTCCCCTCCCTCCTAGATTGTAAGCTCCAAGGAGCAGGGCCCTCGAACCCCTCATGTATTATTGTATTGTTATTGTATTGTCTCATGTATTGTCTCCCATTGTAATGTACAGCGCTGAGCAAACTGTTGGCACTATATAAATGCTGTGTAATAATAATAATAATAACTTCACGGCCAATGATGCAGATAAAATCTCTGGCTTCTATTGTTTCTCACTCCTCTGTGATCAAGCCCTGGTGGGTGGGGTGAAACGCATCAGTGGGTGTAACCGGAGTGGCGGCTGATGCCATTCTATATACCGGTCTCCACGGGCTTGTCTTAGTGGCATCCTTTCTTTGGTTGTATGAATGCTGCTGGAATCATTTGTGGACACCATTCCCTCTTCTAATGCTGGTGAGGTGATTCCTCTTTGTTTCCCAGCTTGGAGCGGTACCAGTATGTCTCACACACTAGCTTGGAAGGATAAGGGTCTCACAAAGCTCAGTAAAAAGTAAAAGTTTTAGTTGTTACAATACAAAAACAACAAACTCATTTCAGGGGCTGAAACTCCCCCTTTATCAGGGCCTATACACTGTCTGAGAGTTCAAATTTGTATTGGACAGCAGTGGTAGAGTACATTGGGTAACATAAGAATTGGGTGCCAGTCTAACAGTTGTCATGACAAATAAAACCTTTACTGGACATATCCAAACTTCGAGGCTCACTTAATATTCCAATACCCTGCAAACGACTCCAGGGATCCTTTGTAAGGCTAGGTTCAGTTTGCGTTTGATGAGTTTCTGCAGTGCTTTTTGCACATACATTTTTTACATGTTTTTGATGCGTTTTTTTTTTTCCAACTTGTTGCTGGGTAGAATAAAACGCATCAAAAACGCACTGCATGCTTTTCTGCAGCGTCTCTATTGAAGTCTATAGAACCAAAAATGAAACGTTTTGCATTTAAAAAAGTTCTTAACAAAAAATGCGCCGGATGAAAACTCGGATATGTGAACCTGTCCCATAGGAGATCATGTTAAATGGACTGCTGTGTGTTTCTGCAAAATGCAGCGGAAAACACACTGGTGTGAACCTGGACTAAGAGCTGATTCACACATGTGCGGTGCAGATTGAAGCTCAGATTTCACAGCTAATTGATACAGTAGCTGTTCACAGGTTTACATCAGGTTCAGGACAGGATTAGCTCAGGATCTTATCCCGTTCACACATATGAGGTTTAGGAACGGTTCCCATAGATGTCAATAGCCTGTAATCCGCACCTGAACTTGAAGCCACTGCTCAGAAATCGGACACGACTCTTTTTTTTAAATCCACACTGAATCTGCAACACTAGTGCACCGGACATATGTGAACAGGCACCATAGGAAGCAATGATATTTCACATCTCATGCGTATTGGTTGCAGTTCAAACCACATCCAATCCGCATATATGTGAACGGGCACTAAGCTTTTTCTCAGAAGGGTCAACTAGACTCTATTGATTAAAATGAATAACTGTGATCAGCTATGCATTTAATTTATTTTTAAAAAAGTGTTTTTATATTATGCTCTGACATACCCTTTGGGAATATTTTTGACTTTCACTCATCAATTGCAGGAGGAGTTCTGTTGTCCTCTCTGCCACTGGCTGTTGAGACAAGGTGGAGATGAGGGGGGTAATGCAGCTGCATGAGAGGTGCTTGTAGGACTAGGACAAGGGGTGGACAGGAGGGGTGGCTGCCCTGGGCACAATGGGTATTTGGGGGGGTTGTGGTAGAAAGGGGGGTTTGGAGGGGGGATTTGTAATGGGGAGGTGGATTTCTGTTAGGAAGGGGGATTTAGGGTGGAAGATTTGTGCTAGTGGAGATGATTGGGGGGATTTGTGCTAGGAGGGATAATTTAGGGAGAGGATTAGTGCTAAGAGAGGATTTGGGGGGATTTGTGCTGGCAGGGGGGCATTTGCAGGAGGGGACAGGATTTCTGCTCAGAGGTGAAATTTGAGGGATAGAGGATTTGTGCTAGGAGGGGGGATTTGGGGAGGGAGAGGATTTGAGTTGGGAGGGGGGATTTGTACTGGGAGAGGGAGGATTTTTGTTTGGGGAGAATTTTAGCTTGTGAAGAGAATTTATGCTTAGCAGGTAAGTGTAAATATTGGTGGGGAAGGGATTTTTACTGACACGTAATGCTCATACATTTTGGGGAAGGGCAACTTTTGGTATCTTTGCCCTAAGCATTAGATGACCATGTCCCGGCAGCGTGTGTGAGGACCATGTAAAATTGCCTGGCAGGCCAGATTTAGCCATTGGGCCTTGTGTTTGAAACATGTGATCTAGACAGTAGTTCAGCGCCTTATTTATTTTAAAACTTTAAACTGGCTGAAGCTCATAAGGAAGTAGCGATAGATGCATGTAGGTCACAGATTACGAGTTTGATGTACCTGCTGTTATTGATTGTCTTACTGTAGTTATCCAGCAAGAATGCTGATTGCGCTTTCTGACATACAGATATCCACCAGAGGGAGAGCCTATAAATGTGCACAGAGAATATGATCATATAAATATGACTTGGTATGCCTGGCAAAATGTAAAAATCATTTCTAAAATCACTTTCGGGTAAATATTGCTGTAATAACTCAAAATTAGTACTTCCTGAAAATACACAATGGTTTCCCCGTAAATTAGTTCTTTGACACGCATTCAATCTCACCCTAGTTCTTCAGGTTTCAATGAGCCTAATATGCTAATGACATGTCTGTAATGAAGCAGGCAGTGTCCCAGCACTTCTGTAATAACAGTGCAGGTAATGCATTCCTCTCCCTTCACTGGTATTAGCATACAATGACTTATAGCAAAGACACCAGTGCGTCCATAAATCTTGTTATCTCTTCTCTTTTCTTCTCATCATTCCCACCTGCAGCAAGGAAAGAAAGAATCCTTACTTTGATTGTGTCCTTGGAGCCTGTCATTCAGTTTATTAAAGATAAAAACCTGTCTTTCAGGTCATATATATGATGAAAGGATGAGGGAAAGTGCAATCTAAAATTTAAACCTCGCCGCCAAGATTATACGGTTGTGTCTGTGCGGTAAAAAGGCCTTGTCATGAGATGCTTCAATAGGACTGCTTTTTTGTGGTTTTTTTTTAGGTTTTGCTTCTATCCTATCAGTTTTCGCTATAATGTTGATAGCAAAAGTCAGCCTGCTAAGTCAATGGTGAAAATATAGAACTGAGAAATATATACAGAATTTTTTTATGAATGGTGGGAAATAGGATGAGCTTCCATAACAGGGGTCTCTGAACTTTCCAAACAAATGGCCAGTTTACTGTCCTTCAGACTTTAGGGGGAGAGGATTGTGGTCAGTGGGAGTAGAAAATGGCCTGGAGTAAGTGGGAGCAAACAATGCCCCATAGTTTGTATCAGTGGGAGGAATAGTGCCCTGTTGGTGTCAATGGGAGGAAATGTGCCCCATCG
Organism: Staurois parvus; assembly: GCF_062004578.1. Lineage (NCBI taxonomy): Eukaryota > Metazoa > Chordata > Amphibia > Anura > Ranidae > Staurois > Staurois parvus. The sequence goes on from NW_028318218.1 coordinate 580,184, forward strand.
TTGGTGTTAATGGGAGGAATTGTGCCCCATCATTGGTGTTAATGGGAGGAATTGCGTCCCATCCTTGGTGTTATTGGGAGGAATTGTGTCTCATCATTGGTGTTAATGGGAGGAAATGTGCCCCATCATTGGTGTTAATGGGAGGAAAGGTGCCCCATCATTGGTGTTAATGGGAGGAATTGCGTCCCATCATTGGTGTTAATGGGAGGAATTGCATCCCATCCTTGGTGTTATTGGGAGGAATTGTGTCTCCTCATTACAACAAACATGTGCTAAAGGGTATGTATACAACTTTAAAGGATAAGTTCACCTTTTTTGACAAAAATAATAAATGCACATTTTTGCAGGTAAAAAAAAATATGCATTTATAATTATTGTATGCAGGAGCCTGGAAAGCATTGCATCAGGGAGCAGTAGATCGCTGATGCCATGCAGGTCTCCTGCAGACCTGTCAGAATATCTGCTTGCCGCACGGTTTGTACGAGCAAGCAGATATACTGACGGGAAGCTTCAATGAACTACCACGGCACTCCGCAGCGCTGCAGTAGTTCATTGAAAACTACAAGTCGAGAGCCGCTAAGGCACTCATTCACAGAACTCTATGAATGAGTGACGTGGCCGTGTGGGCAGAGCCCGCACGGCCCGGTGTTTTCAAATCTGACAGATAGTACTAGGAGAAGTTTCCCCATACTATCTGTTAGAAGGAGGGGGGTGGCAGGCATGGCTTCAGCTATGGAAACATGTTACATGTTCCACCCTAAAAATGGGTAGAACATGTAACATGTTCCCAAAGGTGAACTTATCCTTTAAAGGTCACCTATGGACATAAATTTGTTACGCAGAAAGAATTGTATTTGTGGCCTATGGACTTTCCTGGTACCACCATAGACATTACAAAATATGTCGGTTAAAGTACTTTATTACGATATTAAAATACAAGCATGTACCAATATCATGCCATGCATGGCAATCATAACTCTCTCACAAATGGACTAATATTACTAGAGACTGGTGCTAGCTTGCACCAGAGACCAAACAGTACAGTCTGAAACAGAATTTAGCCAGTTCTTCTCAATATGTTTTGTGGTCCTTTTGCTTCTTCAGGTGTATTTAAACAGAGCAAGACATCTAAAAAAAATTAATGCTACCATGCACAGATGCACCAGATTCTGAGTGCACCAGTTTTAGTAAATCTCCCCCAGAGTGTCAAATGAATTGTAGTGTTATCAACCTTATGGGGGGATGGGGGGGGGTTGCAACATTAAAATAATTAAGACTTTTTCCTCCATCTGCATCTGGTAGCTAAGGTAGCATATAACCTATCAAAAGTAATCATGTTATTCTGCAATTTGGCACTTTTTTAAAGGAGTTGAACTGGAAACAAACCAGGGTAGAGTTACGTACACGTGAAATAGAGGCTTTTATTAGTATTATGTAAATTTGTAACCACTTTGGTAATTTAAACATATGAGATGCATTATAAAAACTTTGACAAAGTATTTAGGATGTACTGTATATGCTATGTCTTCCCCCCCAGCGCACGCTAATAATCTGCCTGCTGCTTACCAATATTTACTGCCAATTGGTTGTCAAGATATAAAAGTGGGTAAGTGAGCGCAAACAGATCAGGTGAGCAGCTAACATACAGGGTAAACCTCAAAACCTTGGAATAAAATTTATAAATGGGGTATGTAGCGCTAGAGAACAGATGACAAGCACAGGGACTGTTGCAATATGAAATAATCACATAGAAGTTCATATAATAACTCATATATATCAGTCAGAAGCAAAACAGAGATGATCCAATGCTGCTCCAGATCACATTCGGTGAGATATAGGAAGATAGTGAGGTTGTGCGCTTACCACAAGTACACACAATATGAGCATTGTATGCAATTCAACAGCAACCGGGCATCATGGTCTGGTCAATAGCCTGGGCACCCTCTGGTCATATCCGAACATCCAGGACACAGGTACACCGCTAACCAAGCTACCTCTGGCTTTCCAATCCAAAACGTCACCTTACATAAGCTTCATGCTAGCAGCTTGAATCTTTCAGACCAAGCGCTCGTCTTTTATCCCATTTTACTATACAAAAAAGGACTGCAGGTACAAGGCAGCAGGATTCAGGGTACAGCATACGGTACAGAATCAGGAACAAGCTGTATCTGGCAACAAGCAAAACACCTATATCTCACCGAATGTGATCTGGAGCAGCATTGAATCATCTCTGTTTTGCTTCTGACTGATATATATGAGTTATTATATGAACTTCTATGTGATTATTTCATATTGCAACAGTCCCTGTGCTTGTCATCTGTTCTCTAGCGCTACATACCCCATTTATAAATTGGTTGTCAAGTTGCTCCTGTGTGAAATGACACCTGCCAAAAGCCTACAAGTGTCATTGAGTAATGTAGTGTAACAATGTATTGTTACAATCTAGTTGGTATTATATTCATGGTTAGATCCAAGGTGTGACTTTTGGTCTACATATACCAGTTAAAGTAACCGTAAGTCAACCATAGATGGTTCGAATCCCGGACGGTTCTGCAGGGAACAGCCGAGATTCGAACCACGTATGAGCAGGCTGAATGTACTAAATAGTTGAATCGATCAATCAACTTGGGTACAACCAGCCCCTCAGATTTTACATACAATTATTGCTAGCGGCTATTATAACCACTAGCAGTAATCACTGTGTTCTCCCAGCGAGGACGGGGAAGGTATGAGAGCTGAAGTGGTTAAATATATAAATAATGTTTTGTAAGTGGCTCTTCTTCCATAGAAACGTTACACAATAGAGTGTATCCCATCACTAATCTATCATATTGAGACTCTTGAATAGCAGGTTATGCCGACTGAACCTGGCCTCATTTCTACCCTCATGGTACATCTATACCATAAAAATCTATACAACATCAAACAAGAAAGGGCCAAGCACTCAATTAGCAGAATAATATATAACACAATGTATATTGATCCATGTTACAGGAACATGTGCAACAGAGTATTTGGTTTACATTTTTGTGTTTAGACAGCTTTAATCCCTTGTCAACAGCTAGCAGAGCCTTTGTAGCCAGCTTTCTCTTATATACAAGTCTGTACATACCTTCTTGAATGGATTTTTTTTACCTACATTGGTGTTTATTATATGATTCAGGCATTCGTCTTCACGGTATTATTCTGAAAAGTAAAGAGGAAAATAGATGCAATAAACAGCAAGTTCCGCAGTTATTCTCCTGTAAAAATAAAATATGTGACAAATGTCTAATTGACTTGCTCTAAATCATCCTGGAAGTTATTTAATTGCTCTCCTGTCCTATAGCCACCAGTGTGGATGGGTAATTATTGAAAAACTGTTCGCTTCTGTTAATCCAAGCTATTTAACTAATGCATACCACATGTGGGATTAACTGAAAGTTGCTGTAGAAACCTCAGTGGCATGGCAGCTTGGAGGGTCATGGGTTTCTAAAGAACTACATAATCAAATCATTTTTAAGTCTTGCTTCTACACACTAATCATGTTTATCCCAACCTAGGAATGAGTGCCAGTTACTAACATTAAGGAACTTAATTAAATGGATGCTTTGTCACTATGGACGTCGAGAAAGTATATTAGCAGCAAAAGTGAGGTTCCTAATTAGATTATGTGTTGCAAAAATAAATGTCCACATTCTCACTTAAACAGGCTTATAAAAACAGGACCATATTGGTGGAGTCTGATTAGATGGCTAAACACTGAGCACTGGAGTTGATTTGAACAGACCAACAGTGTACATATGTAGGTTCCAGAATGGAGAGCAGCAGATGAGTCATCTCCTACCAGAATTGTCAGAACTGCTTGATTGTTAATAATGCAAAATGAATATTCTTTGCTTAAAGAAGAACTTCACCAAATTAAAAAAAATACAAATACTGTAGCTGCTGACTTTTAAAAATTAGATACTTTTTCGTTGGAATCCAGTGCTGTCTTCCCCTAGCTGATTCTTCTCACCACTGCTTGTCCTCAGTGCTGTCGTCTTGGATTTGGGAGTTGGCTGGGACTTCCTGATGAATCACAGCTATGATTGCGTATCGCGGGGTAACTGGTGGCTGCATTCGTTTTCTTTTTTTGAGTCATTTTTTGCCAACAAGTAACATTGAAAACTCTGTGCAAATCAAAATCATCTGACTTTCACATTCGCGAATTCTATAAATGTGTATATGGACCGTGCAGCCAAAAATGTGAATCAAGATTAATAAACAGTTTGCCACAAGTGTAAAAGATAAATAAATGAACAACACCTGAAAATACAACTAGTGTCCAATGTATCAATAAGTCCCATTCAAATAATAGTTGCTTAAAAAGAAAAGGAAGGTGAACAGGTGCTGGTGTCATTAGTAACAAATAAACATGTGACCACTTCCGGTGCTTCAGGTGACCCCACATGGATTTCCACTTACCACAATGAATGGACCTTCTATTACTAGAGAGATCTCAATGCACTTTTTTTGTAGGACCCACTGTGTATCTTGTCACCAACTTGACCATTCACATGTACCAGGATGTGATTCCTTCCAATGCGATACACCGCAACTCAAACAGTATCAGGGAAAAGGTTCACTGTGCAAAGCAGTCTACTTTATGAAACCATATAATACCTTACAACTACACTCACATATATATCTGGCCTACAAGGACAGGTCACCAAGCTAGACTAATTTCTGAAAATTGGGGACTGTGAAGGACAGCGGTCCCAGTTGGAACAGGCCGCTATGTCTGAGCCAAGCAACTATCTGAGAAGACAACAGGTCCAAGATGGTGACTGATTGAACCAGTTAAGCAGGTAGGCAGAGAATGAGGAACAACAGAGCTGTGCAACCATGAGGCCAGAATACATTTGTGTTCATTGTTTTGCTAAACAACCCCTACATGAACAGAACGCTATGTTCGTTTCACATTTGTATAAACAAAAGTTGGCAAAAAAGTCCAAAGTCGAGTGGATCGAGCGCTTGGAAAACTCTCCATTTGAAACTAAATCTCAATATATATATTGTCTTCTCTATCTTCTGGTTTAGCTATCAGAAAGAAAGTATTGGTGTTTCTTGTATACAACCTGTGAAAGAAAAATCTATTTTTACCACTGTATGTTTATTGATTTTTAATGGTAATTGTCTGGTAGTTTACCCGGCAGGTGTTAATACTAGCAGTTATTAACTTTGTGAAGTGATTTAGATTCCTGCATTCAGCAAGATAATCATTTTGAATTGCAGGTTTATAAATACATTTTTTTACAAGTTATATTATGTTGTATTTTATTGATACGGTTTTCTTGTGGCTGAGAGTGAAATGTGCCATTTTGAAAACATACCGACAGGCTGAGGATACAGAACTTGTCCTGAGTTTTTTGAAGTATAGTATTCAAACATTAGATGGTGAAATGCACATTTGGGAGATCTATATTTCTTTCTTCCTTATGTTATGTGACAGGTTTGAGTGAAGGTAGAATGCTGTGATAACTTTAGGCAAGCAAATAATTACCACTTCAGGTAGTCCAACTCCAACCTATTCAATATTCTTGGGTTGCTAGAACAATTGGTTTACTAATGACAGTAAATGATAAGTAAAATATAGATTATCGAGTTTAGGACTTGCTATAGCAGGATATTAGGGCCCATTGTTATATGTTGGTGACATTTTTGTGCAGTTCCTTTTGGTTCCACTAGATGGTCCCATATGTCCCTATTTCATCTGCATAGGATCCTATCAAGGGACATCCCGTCCCCTTGTTGTTGGCATTAGGTGGAGCCCAGTATAGGAATAATGTATCCTTTGCTGTGGGCTCCACATGCCATTTAACTGTGTCACAGCTAGTCGTCGAAATCCCATGAAATGTCAAGGACCATTTTGAATGCAGGTGTGCTATAAATGTTTGCATCCATATCATGGGGTGGGGGAGAAGGATCCGCTAAGCTGAGGATCCAGAAAGGAGTGATTCCTTTTGTTCTTGGTGGCACTGCTGAAAGCCAGAATGTAGAAATTGAAATGCTGGGCTGGGCTGTGTTGGAACTACTGCCGGATGGAGGTTGGAAGAGAGGAGGAATGTTTGTCCATTGGAATAACTGGACAGGGATCCCCCCTAACATGGGCTGCAAATTGACACTGTGTATCCTTTTGGAAAGAATGACCCCTATTTTGAAATTAAAGTTACCAGGGAAAAAAAAAAGAGAGTTTGACCACCTGAGACACCCTTAAAAGAGAAAAGTGAGTTTGTGTTCAAGTTCTTATTAAAATGAAATTCTGCTAAAATAATTGCTGTTGAAACCTGGAGCAAAGCCACAACTTTTGCTTTTTACAAGTAAAAAGTAACTAATTCATAACTTACTAGTTTGGACAGCCCTCTTCTTTGATATGTTCTTGATGGAAGTTCCTGCATAGGGTAGACTTGGGGTTGGCATGTGGATTCTGTGTAATGGTGTAGTTTTGTACAGCTATGCCAGGCTGGCAGCTGTCTATGTTCCGGAGGGATGAAAGTGTGGAATGTGATCTTTATGCCCACTATTGCGGCCCCATGAGAGTTTGGATTGTGGATTCCTGTTTTGAAACTTGAACTTAGTCTTAGAAGAAGTCCCATGTTCAGGATGGTAGTCTCAGGCAGTCCTAAACTGAAGTTTACAGGTGTACAGTCACACATAGGGTTCATCATTTAGACTATCCCACCTAACATCCATGCAGACTTTACTGGAATGATGGCCCTTACAAACATAACGAATATACCATTAAAGAATAAAATGTGAGTGCACTTTGTTTTTTTAAGTAAATTATACAATATTTGAGCACTACACTATGGCAAGCGTTTCTGTTTACATATGCGGAGGATATGTGGGATAAAGAGGAGACGAGATCATCTGTGGGGGAGAGTGGAGTTTACATTACATTATACCTACCCAGGTTAAAAGGGAAAGGCTCTATTTGACCTATGCAATTTGGGCCATAAAAGGAGGTGAGAGTATATATGTATGTCTCTGGTGGAGGAGCACATCTAAGGGTATATGTGGACACAAGGAAAAAGGAGCACCTGTTTGGCACAGAGTTATATATGCAAGGATAAAACCAGATATGAAGGACTATAAGTTTTGGTTATTATATTCACAAGTGTTTAAATCACATGTTTTTTGATGCACTTAGTAGATTGTGTACAGTATATGGAGCAGGGGCGGACTGACCATTTGGATACTCGGACACTGCCTGAGGGCCTGGTGTCAGTAGGGGGCCCCATGAGATGCCCCTGGTACCTTTTTCATTTTTTGAGTTTGGGCAAGGACACAGGGGCCCCATGATCCCCTATTTCCCGGGGGCCCCATGAGTTGTCAGTCCGCCCCTGATATGGAGATATAAGAGTGGCACAAATATAAGATATAACTAACATACCTTTACACATTTCACACTGCAAAACATATGATTTTTTTATTTTGTGTACATGCCTTCAGGGTAGAGCAAAATCAGAAAGTCTGGAATGAGGTCACCTGCAATGTGAATGTATGTAAAACCAAACTTTACCAGGCATCTGTTAACGACTGGTAAGCTGCAAAATATAACATTTTGGATGTGGGGTTTAGATAAGCTTTAAGTAGAAATCAGAGCTCTGCCAGTGACTAGGGAACAGTAAACAAAGCAGAAAAAAGGAATGGTGGTTCTTTGAGAATAGGTATGGGGCTAAATGTAGCGGTTTTGAAAGGCTTTACTATAAATCCTTGTTTTTAATGTTTTGGAGTTGGCTTTGGCACTCACCAATGGAAGGGTTTGGTTTCCTGCACAGTTTGGTTATCTTGCCACCTTAAAGGCATGACCACCTAGTTGTTTAATCAGATGACAAGAGGGGTGTGCTGGTGATTGAAGCACTATTTTATAATGCGTTTATGCGCACTGTTTTATCATAGCCTATTTATTGTGAATGAGCCCCAAGCGAGCTGAAATTGCTTTGGCTCAATTTTTGTTCCCCACAGTGTACCACAACACCTATCATATTGTAGTGCAGGTGCTTTTTGTATGATCTTTGGGGTGCCATTTCAAATAAATGTCAATGCATATACACTACATGTTGCCTTGGCCTGTAGTATAGCATGTGAATGGGATCTTTGGAGTTAAATTTAATTTTATTAATGCTCGATAGCTACAAAATGTTGCACATAAGGGCAAGTTATCTACCCTTCATTTATTGTTTATTTTTGTAATAATAAAAAACAGCCTTTCAAACCCATCACACCACTGTGGAAATATGTTATTCCCTTGACCTTCATAAACATTAACAGATATTATAGAACTGAATACATTTGTGAGTAGAAAAGAAACCCGATGCATATCTTAAACATGACAATACTTTGGTAAGAAACAAGCTTTTGATATAAAAGCTATAGTGTGACAACATTGAGCTTGTGACCCTAGGTTTCATGTAGAGATAGCTGGTGAAGGTTTAGCTGTGAAATGTTGCCTTTTTATATTCATTGATATCTCATAAAGCCATGTATGTTCCTGTCAGATGTTCACTGATACTGCATATTACCTATGTATACATTTTCCTTTTACATAGCAGAAACAGGCAGAGAACTATAATTTTGTGGTTTAACATTTGTTAATTTTGTGGTTTAACATTTGACATCTCAAAGGGCGTTTGAGATGTTGGCCTATTTACGCCTTGGCATCTTGATGTGTTTTATTAAAGGTTTTTTTTTATTACATCAATGTGCGTTGCATTAGGGCCTCCCTTTTCAAATGAATAGGCCATACAGCGATACAGTGAAACACGCACCTAGGAATTACACCATATTTGGCAATGCAGCACGCCACTATGCACGGTAGTGTCTTGCCAAGCATTGTAGTGTGCTGCAATGCATGTGTGTTGGAGCTGTATTGCCTTAGTGCACAAGGTTACCATTCAAAATGAATGACATCATAATGCACACATATGCGCTTTGCGGTAACATGGTCTTTACCAGGGGCGGACTGACCATTTGGAAACTCGGGCACTGCCCGAGGGCCCGGGGTGAGTAGGGGGCCCCATGAGATACCCCTGGTACCTTTTTCATAGGCTTTTTTGAGTTTGGGCAAAGACACAGGGGCCCCATGATTCCCTATTGCCCGGGGGCCCCATGAGTTGTCAGTCCGCCCCTGGTCTTTACTGCAATGCACTACAAAAGCCTTACAGTGGATCTCTACATACTGGTACTGTAAATTTACACTATCAGTGCATGTCCCCTCCCTCTAACAGTTCTTGGCCTTGTAATTGGCCACTGCATTGAGTAGAGGTGGGGAATGTCACATGTTTACCAAACCTGGAAGTGGTATTTCTCAGGTGGTCTGATAGCAGAATAGGACAGCAGGTGGGATATAGTAAGCAGGGCTTTTTTTCTGCTGGAAAGTGGCAGAATGCCATTCTGCCACCTCTGGCATCCCTCTTATCTCCAGCCTGTCATACAGTTACAAGAAAAAGTATGTGAACCCCTTGGGATTACGTGGAGTTTTGCATGAATTGGGCATAAAATGTGCTCTGAACGTCATCTAAGTCACAACGATAGAAGAACAAAGTCTGCTGAACATAATACTACACAAACATTAGATGTTGCCATGGTTTAACTGCACATAACATATTATGTTCAGCAGACTGTGTTCTTCTATTGTTGTGACTTAGATGACGTTCAGAGCACATTTTATGCCCAATTCATGCAAAACTCCACAAAATCCCAAGGGGTTCACATACTTTTTCTTGCAACTGTATAACACAGAAGCCGGTAGAGGAAGTTTTCTATAACACTCACTTCCTCCATCGGCTTCTATATGCTAGCGCCGGCATCCAGGTATGTGCCCCACTTCTGTTTGATGGGTGCCCTGGGACTGGGTTCAGACACTGCATCATCGACATTTTATGGGGATTCCAGAGACAGCTTCTATCCCTGCCTGTCAGATCTGTGTAATGGGAGAAGAGGAAATCAAGGTGTGTGGGGCCAAAATGAACTGCTGGTTTGTAAGCTTTAAATGGGGGGGTGACATGTTCACAGAGGGTAAAAAAGGGAGTTGTGGATGGGGGGGGCGCATGCTAAGGTGAATTGTGGAATGTCGAGTGGGAGGGGGTAGAAGGTGAGCTGTGGATGGGGGCGGTGAGCTGTGGACAGGAAGGGAGAAGGTGATCTGTGGAGGGGGGGAGAGGGTGAACTGTGGATCAGGGTAGAGGAGGGTGAGCTGTGGATGGGTGGGTGAGCTTTGGACAGAGGGGAAAAGGTGACCTGGGGACGTGAGAAGAGAAAGTAACCTGTGGATGGGGAAGGTGAGCCATGGAGGGGGGGAGAGAGTGAGCTGTGGACAGGGGAGAGAGGGTGAACTGTGCAAGATAGGACAGAAGGTGACCTGAGGATGGGGAAGGGGGTGAGCTGTGGACAGGGGAGAGAGGGTGAACTGTGCAAGATAGGACAGAAGGTGACCTGAGGATGGGGAAGGGGGTGAGCTGTGGACAGGAAGAGAGAGGGTGAACTGTGCAAGATAGGACAGAAGGTGACCTGAGGATGGGGAAGGGGGTGAGCTGTGGACAGGGGAGAGAGGGTTTGCTGTAGATGGGGAGAGAAGGTGGGCTGTGGATGGGGGGAGGTGAGCTGTGGATGGGGGGGTGAGCCTTGACCACCCATTAGTTGGTAACACTTTACTTCTATTTCCTGAGGAGTAGACTGAGAAGGGTGGGTTCCTGCACCTATTCTGAGAAAAAAAAGCCCTGATAGTAAGTATAATAAACTTAAAGCTCAACTCTAGGCAATTTATTTTTTTATTCCAACGAATAGTCCTACATCTAGGTCCCATGCAGACACCATTTCTAGGTGAGGAGGGCTATTCAAAATGTAAAAAAAAGTTTTGCCTTAAGTTACACATTAAGCTCCACAGAGAAGCATGCAGATCTTCAATGTAAAGCAAATGAATGTTTCACACTAAATGGCACATATAGAAGGAGCAGCTGTGCAAGAAACCAATCAGCTTCCAACTTTCGTTTCCAAAGATTATTATTCAAGCTGAAAACAGAAGCTGATTGGTTGCGTTGCACAGCTACTCCAGTTTTTGTACATTTCCCCCAGTCTCTCATAAAGGGAATGAGGGTATTACATCATCTGTAAATCCAACACACTTCTACATGACAAATGACTCAAAAGGACATTTTAAGTACAAATTAAACTAAGAATAAATGTGGTATAAACATGGGTGGATAAGAAATATTTGTTATAAAGCCTATTTGTTGAGATAAAGTGTATCAGCATGTGACAGGTCTATGGGGTTTTAAAGTGAAAAGATAAATGTCCACTTTGAAAAGGACTAAGCAGTGTAATGTTTCTATGTCATCCTTTCTACAGAGCCAAGCACTGCGCCTATAGATATGAAAGCCACAGGCTTGTCTGCCTCGGAGATCCTTGTTTCATGGAAGATATCCAAGGATAATGTTGGAAGACCGCTGGGGTTTGAGGTATGCAGAGCTTCACTCCAAATGGCTTGTTATATCGTTTGATGCATTTTCCAATGCAGACTTGAGAAAACTCACTGTTTTTCCTTTTCACAACAACGCTTTGAACTAAGGTAAATTACAAATGCCTCCATACTGAATGGAGTTCACCTCCATCTTCCCATTCAAGCCATACAGTAACATAATGGACCTACAGGCAACTAAACCATTCCCCATAAGGAGAGGACCAGTCATGGCTTGTATAGGATTCTAAACAGCTGAATTCTAGTCAGTGAGATTTATAAAGATTTTAACATAATGGGCCTACAGGCAAGGTAGCCATTTGCCTTAAGCAGAAGACCAGTCATGGCTTATATAGGATTCTGAATATTCATTTGAAAGCTAAGTTCTAGTCAATGAGGTTTATAAAAAATTTTTAAAAACATGCACTCACCGCCACTTTATTAGGTACACCTTGCTAGTGCCAAGAGAATATCCCCCACATTACACCACCACCAGCCTGAGCTGTTGCTACAAGGCAGGATGGATCCAAGCTTTCATGTTGTTTATGCCAAATTCTGACCCTACCAGTTGAATACTGCAGCAACCAGTCTGCCCATTCTCCTCTGACCTCTGACATCAACAAAGCTTTTTCGTCCACACAACTGCTGCTCACTAGATATCTTCTTTTTTTTCGTACCATTCTCTGAAAACCCTAGAGATGGTTGTGCATGAAAATCCAAGTACATCAGCAATTTTTGAAATACTCACACCAACCCATCTGGCACCAACAACCATGCCATGTTCAAAGTCACTTAAATCCCCTTTCTTCCCCATTCTGATGCTTGGTTTGAACTTCAGCAAGTTGTCTTCAGCACGTCTAGATGCTTAAATGCATTGACTGTGATTGGCTGGCTAGCAATTTGTGTTACAAAGCAATTGGACGGGTGTAACTAATAAAGTGGCCACTGAGTGTATATGGGTACTGTTTTACCTGCTGACAGATTTGTAATGCTCTTCACGTAGTCTTTTATTAGAGACTCCCCTGCCAGACATCAAAGCCAAGTCTGAGACCTTCACTACACCTACAGCACTACAACATGACCTGATCACACCCCCAGCTTGTGATTGAACTTAAAGGAGAAGCAGTACACTGATCAGGTCATCCCCCTGCTTGCTGTGCTCTCTCCTATGTGCAGCAGTTTCACTGCCAGCAAGTGTGCACTGCAGCAGGGCCTGACTCTCTTCTAATGCTGACTCTCTCTTTCCCAGTTTGACTGCTGCTACACAAGTGGATTACAGGGGTTTGATACCACATTTCAGGTACCTCTATTAGTTGAATAAAAATTATGAATAATATAAAATGAATGCAGATATATAAAAAATGATTAGGTGTATTTAAAAAACAAGTACAAGTACCCAAAATACAGCATTTGTGGATCACAAGGAACATGCTGATAATAGAAGACAGCAGAGTGACAGAGAGATGAGTTCATCAGTCTACTGTTTCTCTTTCACTGCCCAGCCACAGGCTGGAGTACTGACAAGGTCTCCAGGTTTCCAGGTCTCCAGGCTGGATGTGCTCTTTGGCAAGTCTCTGTAAATCTTAGGACCAGATAGACAGAGATACAAATCCTTTGGTGGGAAAAACAGCCCCCATCTGTATATTTGATCTATGTGTGTCTAGAGTCAAGCTTCAAAGAGTCGTTCCAACCAAATCAGATATTTCAGTTTATGATAGATGCTGGAATGGTAAACCACATGAAGATTTGTATACTTCTTGCGGTTTCTTTTGGTGATTTATCAGCTCTTGAGTACCCTGCTCTATCTTTATTAGATCTTATATTTAGTTTATTTATGGAGAAATTAAAAGGAGATGCAAGAGAATGCAAAGGTGGGTTGGAATGCTCTGGTTAACAAATACAAAGTCAGGAGCTGTGGCCAGGCTATAGTATTTAGAACATCTAACAGGCTCAGTTCCACAAATAACTAAAATATCCCTTTAGACACTTTACATGTTGTTGTTTATCATATGTAGAAAATTTGATATTCAGAAAAAACTTGCCCATGATCCCTTATGTTATGAAAACAAACATTTTCCAAAGTTTTTTGTTATAAGCCTTTTAATTATCTTCCATGTCATTCACAAGAAGACCAGCTATGAAAGTCAGGAATATGGCTTAACTCTGAATTTCTTGATAACTTTGGCAGCCCCTGCTGTATACCCATGAGGGCTATGGAATTGTACCCACGGCCACTTAATTAAAGCTGTTGCAGGCACCTGTGGAGAGCCAGTTCTTAATGTCATCTGGCAATTATAGGTAACTCTAGGTGGTGCCGCTGTGAAGATGGAGGTTGCAGAGAATCCCGTTCTTCTGTGACAGTGCCACATATGGAATATAGCATTTTGCACACTGTTTTTATTTATGCTTCATTACTGGAAATGTGCAATTTAATTGCTTCAACTGAGTTATGGACACATTGGAAGTTCAATTAGCCTTTCTGCCTCCGTGGGTTTCACATACTAAGGAATGCTTAAAGGGCAGTAATCACCAAGTTCAAATCACTGTACTACAGAAACCAAAGGTGCAGTCATGTCTTCATTTTCTCAGCAAATATTTCTGAGGATGAAATGAATAGTGATTTTACAAATAAAAGTTTTGTTTATTGAAAAGAACCTATCTCAAGATGTCGAGGTGACCCTATCACTACATAGTCACTTGTACAGAAGGAATGCCTTGTTAAAGAATAGGCAATGTACTTAGCTTTCCTGGAAGCCATGTGTTAATTGCCACATCTCTGCTTCCCCCCTGGCTGCTGCAGGGTTTCAACTCTTCGGAGGGGTTTAATACCGCTTTCCTCTACTGTAATTATCTCAGGTGCACTAAGAAGTCCCTACATGGTCACTTGCAGAGAAGGAATTCCCTGAAAAAGAATAGTCAATGTACTTCGCTTTCCTGGAACCCATGTGTTAAATGCCACCACTCTGCTTCTATCCTGGCTGTGCAAGGTTTTCAACTCTTCAGAGGGGTTGAATACTGGTTTCCTCCTCTCTACTTATCTCAGGTGCTCTAAGAGGTCACTAAGTGGTCACTTGTACAGAAGGAATGCCCTGTAAAAGAATAGGCAATGTACTTTTTTTTCCCGAAACCCATGTGTTAAATACCACCACTCTGCTACTTCCCTGTCTGCTGCAGGTTTTTAACTCTTTGGAGGGATTGAATACCTGTTTCCTCCATCATACTTATCTCAGGTGTGTTAAGAGATCACTAAGTGGCCACGTGTACAGAGTGAATGCCCTGTAAAACAATAGGAAATGTACTTTCCTTTCCTAAAACCCATGTGGTAAATGCCACCACTCTGCTTCTCCCCTGGTAGTTGCAGGTATTTGACTCTTCGGAGGGATTGCATACTGGTTTCAACCACCATACTTATTTCGGGTGCGTTAGGAGGTCACTATGTGGTCATTTCTACAAAAGAATAGGCTGTACACTTACCATTCCAGGGGCCCATGTGTTAAAATATTGCTGCTTTGCTTGACCCTGGCCACTGCAGATATTCAACTTATCAGATGGGTTGAATAGCTGCTACCCTCACTGTACTTTTCTCAAAAGCGCTAAGAGTTCAGAGTAAGCCTATCACTACATGATCACTTGTTCAAAAACAATGCCCTATAAAAGAATAGACAATGTACTTACCTTTCTGGCATGTGTTATTCTGTTGCCACTTTTTCCGCTCACCCCAGCTGTGGTAGGTATTTGACTCTTCAAATGTGTCAAATACCTACATAAAGTGGAACTTCAGTCTCTCAATCAGCATTGAGTATTTTAATCCTTATGCTGCTAGCATTAGCAAATAGATAAGAAAGAATATCCTATTTATTTGTTTTAAACCTTTTTTAACATTTATTCAGTTCCTGGTCTCCAGGAGGGGACGAGGGGTTTGTGCAGCTAAGCACAAGCTTCTGCCTGAATTCCTGTGCTAAGGGCAGATAGATTCCAGGAAGTACATGAATAATCTGTCCTTATTCAAGATGGCCTTGGCTAGAAATGCTAGGGGGTGTTTTCTCACAAAATAAAGCATGGAGATATGGATGGTTCAGTTTGCTTTGAATAAACAAAATGAATAAATAGCGTACTTGGTTTGTGCTGCTCAGGTGCAGTATAGTTCGCCTTTAATCTCATTACACATTGTAGTTTCTCCCAGTGGCTCATAAATTGTTTGAGTGATATATAAACTGGTGAGAGCAATCACTGGGTGTGGTGAGTTAGCTGGTATATTACAAACAAAATGGCAGCATTCCAACACATGTTGCTGGAAAAAAAATTATATTGCCCCTTATTTTACAGGGTGTTCATTCTCTTCAACAGACCCACTTTAAAGGGAACCTGTTACCAATGTGCATTTGTAATAATCTGAATCTTAATTCCTGAAATAATACAAACTTACCTCTCATGGATTTTGTGTTTTTATTTTTTTACTCATGTCCATAGAGCAGAAATATCAGGCTATGTGTCAAGTCGACAGGCCATCCTATCACCTCAATGAGTTCAGTACTGATTTCCAGTGCCATATTATATACCACAATGTGCCATACCACTTAAAATTATAAATATACATCAGTTGCCATTATTTATGTTGCATATCAAAAATGTAAACAATATTGTGAAATATGAAAAAATAAAGAAATAAGAGTAAAATAGTAAAAAGCAGTGTCAATATCCAATAGCAGTGTCCATATGATTAACAAAAAAGTCCATATATGAAATTTCCTCAGACTTGCATAGTTCACTTTAAAATGCAGTAACTCGTGCTTTTAAAATAAAATATTTTGTGCGGAAAAACTTGCATAGACAGGCCCCCCCACCGGTTGTGCTCTTACCTCAGGCACATGACCAGTTATGTGAGGTCATATAATGCTTGTGTCCCTTTAAATGGGCCAGAGTATGGATGAGATGATATCCTGCTGTTTGGGGTCCTTCTCCACTCAAACGATAATCTTCCCTGCCATGGTGGTTAATATAGAGGAATGAATCAAATCATAGTATATTATCCTTTAAAAAGCCTTTTTATTAATAAAAGTAATACATTCACATATACTCTTTGTATAAAACTGGTTTGTTCACAAAATGTGTCCTCCAGAACTTTTCCTATGGTGAAACACCTAAAATTGCCAGCTGGTGTCAGTATTGTACCTTTGAGCATCATGATGTTAAAGCCCCTCCCCTACGCGTTACGCCTCCGGTTACGTGGCTTCATCAGGGTAATTGATTGAGTGAAGCGTGGCACAATGTGGTATATATTATTGATTTAGCACACTAGTATGAGTATGTGTTAGGTGCAAGCGATTCACCATTAGCACATTAGTAGGTTTTTAATTCACATAGCAGCTCACAAGCTTTCAAATTTACTGATTTCCAGTGCCGTTGCTCTCTGACAATTGCATGCTGTGATTTTTCCCACCTTAAATTCCTTTTTGCTGTGTTTTTCTAATTTGCAAATACACAATTACATTTCCATTACAAAATTCACTAACAACCTCTTCAAATCTTCAAATTGTATATTTTCTGAAAGCAGAACTTATTGTTTATTTTGTAGAAAATAAATGTTGTATTTGGTATTAATTTACTCTGCACACTTTCATGTTAAATAATGAACCCCTTTCCCTTCACAATCCCTATATTAATGTTCCGCAGCACAGGATTTGTTAATAAATGTCTCCAAAATGGGCTTTCAAAAACAGTGCTCAGGAACCAATAAATATGAATCCCAATCATGTGAAAGACAATTACAGTGATCACATGGCTGTGTTTACAAACAGGACAGCACTGGATAGCTGAGCTATCATTATGTCTTGCACAGAGGGAAGAATTTTTGACAGTAGCAGTCATTCAAAATGTACATATATATAAAATTTTGTAAAACAAAATATTATATATTTTCATATTTATGTCCTTTTGGCAGCTTATAAAGAATATGAAATTTTATTAGAACAGTGTACCAAATAAAAGCCCATGGTCACCAAAAGGCTAATAGAAATCTTGTGGTTTTATTAAATCTTACATAATTAAAACTGAGCAAGTGAAGAATAAAAGGTCTTCTTCAGTTAAAGCCGCACATCAGAATAAACCTTAGATCCAGATATATATGTAGCTGAAGTTATAGGTAATTTGGGACTTTTCCTGAAAAAAGATTGGCTGTGATTATTACTGATTGGGCTCTGGCCAAGCTCAACTTTTGCAGGAAGAGTTAAGATATACAGTTGTGTTCAAAATAATAGCAGTCAGACATCACTAACCTGATCAATCACTGTTTTTGGTAGAAATGATATTTCTACATGGCAAATAATTTACTAGCAGGTGTAGTAGAGTAATAGAAATCCAACAGACCCAACAGCCATGACATGCATGCTGCTGATTCTGTGTAATTGAATCAGTATTTGAAAGGGGCATGTTCAAAATAATAGCAGTGTGGAGTTCTATTAGTGAGGTCGTTCATTCTTTGAAAAACAGGTGGCAATTATTGCCCTTATTTAAGGAAGGAAGGCAGGAAATGTTGTACATGCTGGTTACAGTGCATTTCTCTCTGAAATTCTGAGGAAAATGGGTCGTTCCAGACATTGTTCAGAAGAACAGCGTACCTTGATTAAAAAGTTGATTGGAGAGGGGAAAACATATAAAGAAGTGCAGAAAATGATAGGCTGCTCAGCTAAAACGATTGCAGATGCTTTAAAATGGCAACCAAATCCTGAAAGACGTGGAAGAAAGCGAAAAACTACCATTCAAATGGATAGAAGAATAGCCAAAATGGTAAGGACTCGTCCAACAATCAGCTCCAGGAAGATCAAAGAAGGTCTAAAGTTACCTGTGAGTACTGTTACAATTAGAAGACGCCTATGTGAAGCCAAGCTATCTGCAAGAAGTCCCCGCAAAGTCCCACTGTTGAAAAAAAGACATGCAAAGAGGTTACAATTTGCCAAAGAGCACATTGACTGGCCTAAAGAGAAATGGCGCAACATTTTGTGGACTGATGAAAGTAAGATTGTTCTTTTTGGGTCTAGTGGCCGGAGACAGTTTGTCAGACGACCCCCAAACACTAAATTCAAGCCACAGTACACTGTGAAGACAGTGAAGCATGGTTGCGCAAGCATCATGATATGGGGATGTTTCTCATACTATGGTGTTGGGCCTATTTATCGCATACCAGGGATCATGGATCAGTTTGAATACATCAGAATACTTGAAGAGGTCATGCTGCCTTATGCTGAAGAGGAAATGCCCTTGAAATGGGTGTTCCAACAAGACAACGACACCAAACACACCAGTAAACATGCAACATCTTGGTTCCAGACCAACAAGATTGACGTTATGGAGTGGCCAGCCCAATCCCCGGATCTTAATCCAATAGAAAACTTGTGGGGTGACATCAAAAATGTAGTTTCTGAGGCAAAACCAAGAAATAGAGAAGAACTGTGGAATGTAGTCCAATCAATCCTGGGCTGGAATACCTGTTCACAGGTTTCAGAAGTTGGTTGACTCCATGCAACACAGATGTACAGCAGTTCTCAGAAACAGTGCTTATACAACGAAATATTCATTAAGTGATTCAAAGGAAAGCAAAATCTTCAAACATTTTTCAGTTTATATAGTGAATATTTGAGTTTGTAAAGAAGAATACAAACACTGTTATTTTTTTGAACAGTCTAATATTCACTTTTCTTCAATTTCTTTAGAGGAACAACACAAATTTGATATATTTTTCTTCATGTTTTGATTTATAATAGAATGTGTAGTGTTCCCAATGCATTTGTGTGGATGGAAATAAAAGCTATTAGAAGGATTTTGAGCTTTATTCACTTTTTTCAACACACTGCTATTATTTTGAACACAACTGTATATTCATATATATTCAGTACACAAGATTTATAAGTACATAAAAATAAGTATATAAAATATAATTATGTATATATAAATTCAAATTACAAAATACAAATTAGAAAATATTAAATATTTAGCAACCTTTTTTCAGTGTTTAATTGGTAATTATAGTTTACAACAGTCAGAATTTGTTGGCCATATTGTAGAAAGTTAATTTTAAATATGTGACCCTGAATCTTTCTGACTGATATTGTGTGTGCTGCTCTGGGTGATGGGGGAAATCTTTGTCCCCTCCAACTGCAGCTTACACAGCAGGCATCAAGGGTTTAGATCTCTAGTTTCTCCATAAATTGGTACAAGTTATAATTATAAGTGAAGTAAAAATAAAGAGATGAAAATACAAAACCGATGGTCAGGTGCACTGGGCAGGGGTCACGGGGGGAGAGGAAGCATCTGTGGAGCAGTTAGTCACTCTATGGGGGGGGTCATTGATGAAAGGGGCAGGTGGGGACCCTAAGGTAGGGAGGGACACTGATATAAAAGTCCCCCTTATACCAGTGTCCTCGCTCCCCTCTTCCATCAGTGAACCCCTTTACCTTAGTGTATTCACTCTGCAGACTCTGGTGTAAAGGGGATCTCTGATGTTAGAGGTTCTCTGGTCACCATATCACCCCCTTACATCAGAGTTCACAGCATTCCCCCTTATATCAGAGTCAGAAGAGTTCACCCTTGCAGTACAAGGGGAAACTTTGCAGATTCTGAGGTAAGGAGGAACTCAGCAAACTCTGATGTACGGGGGGGGGGGGCTCTGGTGATCAGATAATCTCTTACACCAGAGTTCTATTTTACACTGAAGTCTTTCCCCCTTACATCAGGGCCCACAGAGTTCCCCTTTACATCAGGGTCTGCAGAGTTCCCCTTTACATCAAGATCCACAGAGTTCCCCCTTGCACTTTTAGGCAAACCCTGCAGATGTAGGGGAACTCTGATGTAAAGGGGGTTCTGGGAACACTGGGAACTATGATGTAAGGGGGGATTCTGATATAATGGTAGGAAGGGTGCCCACTGCAGAACATGTGAAAGGGGCCCGTGACGGAAGTAAAGGGCCTGGTGCTCACAGGGAAGGGCCCTGGGCTCAGGTCATGGAGCCCTTCATGTTTTTTTGCACTGGGGCCCTGAAGGTTCTAGTTATGCCTCTGAATTCACCCCTGTGTTTTCAAAAAATATATATTTTGGGATATTTTAGCAAATTTTTAAACCTAATATAGCTATTTTATCAGAATTTAAAACATTTATTTGTCCATCTGAGGTGCTAGATTGAGGGCCACGTGAAATGTTAATAACTGTCTAGTATATTCTGTGATAAACCAACACAGTTGCTAAACTTGTGGACTGCTTATATTTTATGTCCCTGTTTTCCCTTTCTTTTTTTTTTCTCATTTCCTTTTTTTTAATCAAGTTTTTTCTTTTTCTCTTGTTCTTACTTTTTTTTTTATTCAATCTGTTTCATTTTTGCCATGGCCAGGAAGCACAACATGTGTACAACAGTGAGCACATGCTAGTGAGCACATGCTAGCTGCATGCTAGTGTTCAGGTGGGTGGTTGGGGGGCTGCTCAACCACCTGGTTTTAGGTCCCCCCCCCCAGCTGCACATGTGAACAAAGCCTCTATGGAATAAACTAAATGATCTTAACCCAAAAAACACAAACCCTGTGAATGTGGAGAAAATGAATAAAACTTTTTTTTTTTCAAATTTCTCTTTAGTAGCTTCTAATCAAAATTCACAGATTCTGCTTTGATGAAGTGTTGCTGAACTATCTCCTATTCATGAGCAATAATGAATGCACAATGTACTGGCAGACTCATGTTCATTGTAACCCATGAAACTTTCTGATACAGCTGTAATTCTGACACGGTATAGAAATCCCTGCAGCAGAATTATTTCTTGTTTCCTTTACAAGTTTATCATTTGATTGCTCGCAAGTAGTTCTCACCAAAATAATACCGCTTTCCCCATCTCTCTACTATTATGTCGTGAATTCATTTTGTGACATGTAATTTCGTAAACATCCTCCAGTATTGCTAGACTATTGAATAAATTAAATTCATGACAATCGCCAGAGAAAAAAAGAAGAAAAAATCAACTTTACGCTATTAAAAAAAAGAAATAGAAGATATAGCACTGCATCAAACAGGCAGCTGTATTCATTAGCATATAAAACAGAATTCCAATGTGTTTCTACTTGAGAAAACTTTTTCAGCATAGTTGATTTCATTAGATGTTTTACTGTGTTCTATAATGCATAGTGACTTGTTTTATAGAAATAGATTGACTTGCTTCAGCCGCATTGCTACTAGATTATACAGTCATGTTTTCTTAGGCTGCCGCCATTTATTTAAATGTTCTGCCTGTGAGGACCTTGTGAATTATTATGTACTGAAATGTTTAATAGATGCTCGGAGTGTGTGTTGGGAATTCTTATGCTTTCTTCCCAGAAAATAGCCTGTAAATGGTTAGTGCCCCATTTACTACAAGTTAACATGCTGTAAAGCTTCCAGGAATGTAACTTAGCCACTTGACTATGTTTTAAGAGTAACCAAAAAATAAGATGTTCTTATATCATGTATATATCACAAACCCAATCAATTCAAATTGAGCATATGGATGAGCAGAGGAAAACTGCATTTCAGAATAATCAGAAGATCCTGAGCTCTAGACCAGTGGTCTCCAAACTCCTTGTTTGCCAGTATCTGGCCCTTGGGGCACTTTTCCCCTGACTAATGTGAGGCACTATTGATGATGTCAACGATGAGGCACCATACCTTCCACTGACACCAATGATGGGGCACCATTCCTTCCACTGACACAGGGATGAGGTACCATTCCTTCCACTGGCACAGGGATGAAGTACCATTCATTCCACTGACACAAATGATGAGGCACCATTTCTTCAACTGACACCAACAATATGGCATAATTCCTTCCCCTGATTTAAATGATGGAACACTATTCTTCCCACTGACACAAATGGGACACTATTCCTCCCACAGACAACAACAAAGGGGCACTATTCTTCCCATTAATACCAATGATGGGCCACTATTCCTTCCACTAATACCAATGATGGAGCATTATTCCTTCCACTAATGCCAATCATGTGTAGCACAGACCCCAGACTGGGCTGCCTACATTTTCCCAAGTTCTGTTCCCTATTGGATGCATGGAAGCCAGTCATACAGCAGCTTCTCAATCTCTTCATTAAACATCCAGGCAGATAGTGTCTTTTTTTACATTTATTGCTCACAAACTGGTATAGGGTATGGGGTAGGCCTTCGGATACTCCAGGACTAGTGCAACTTTAACAGAGGACTCTTGCAGTAGCAATTACCTTCTTCAGATAGGCCCCTGGAGCAGAAAAATGTGAGCATACAGCTTCGATAGGATCCCACTCTGGAAAGAGTGCTGAGTTTAAAATTTTGGAACAGTCTCTCAAAGATCTCTCACTCTTTGGCCTCTACTCGCTCTGTTCCTGTATTAATGGACACCTCATTCCAGTATCAGCCAGACCATAATCCATTAGTCTCCAGGCCAGATCTTTCTTCAGATAGGCCCCTGGAGCAGAAAATGTTAACATACAACTTCAAGGGGATCCCACACTGGAAACTGCCCTGAGTCAGCAATCTAAAACAGTCTCTCAAAGAA
The DNA here is from genome assembly GCF_062004578.1 of Staurois parvus. Taxonomy (NCBI): domain Eukaryota; kingdom Metazoa; phylum Chordata; class Amphibia; order Anura; family Ranidae; genus Staurois; species Staurois parvus. Next base: position 603,220 of record NW_028318218.1, read on the forward strand.
GGGGTAATGCAGCATCCATCTGTTTAGAATCTCACACTCTCTGGCCTCTACTCATTGTGTCCCTGTATACATGGACATCTCCTTTCAGTATCAGCCAGACCATAATCCATGAGTCTCCAGGCCAGATCCTTGACTGATTTTCTCTTGACTGTTCTCCAAGCTTTAGTAGTAGGACTCCAGGTCTCCCTGAGCTGGGACCTCAAACAACCTCCTGCAGGCCTCAGCAGCTAGCCCAGGAGGGCAGACAGCCCCTCCAGGCTGGGTCTTTCCAGGGCAAACAACCTTGCTGCTGTAGGCTTCAGACTATTTATGCACACATCAGCCTCCTGCTGGTCACTCTTTTGAACAGGGATTGGCTGAGGCTGCGTAAATATTCAACCTAGGGTCTGCATCTCCCAACCCACTATATTCCAGAACTTACTGGAATGTAGGGGGAAGTGGGCAAGCCTGCAGCCAGCAGAGCCCAGAACAGCCAGTAACAATCAAATCCTACTCCACTGGCTACAAAGGAGCCAAAATACTAAATTGAGTGAATTCTATTAGCAGCCTAAGAGGGTTCTGCACATGGGATTCTATTCCTACTCCTGCTGACCACATGTGCTATGTTATTTTTTTTTTACCCCCACTGACCACCAAGCTTAAGACATTGTTTACTCCAACAGGAGCATTTTCTACTCTCACTGGCCACAGTCCAAAGGTCTGAAGCACAGAGAACTGGCCCTTTTTTTTTAGACCTCTGCTCTAAATAGCTGAGTTTACATGCAAGTTACAAGTGTTGTCTTTTTCTGTAAAAGGTCATACATGTTCTTTCCCATTTTCCATCACTGTTGGTCCTTTAATTCTTTTCTGCCTTTAAGGCTAAGTTCACCTTTGGAACATGTTACATCCTTGTTTAGGTAACATGCCCCCCTCAACACCCCCCCCCCCCCCCCCCGTGACAGCAAACAGGGGTTATTTTCCCCACGCAGCCACTGACGCATTTGAAATCAGCATGACTGTGCAGAGCTCTGCCCACACAGCTGTGTAATTCATTCACAGATAGACCCATTTTCCACCACGGCAGATGTGTAGTTCTAAATGGTCCTAGTGTTTGAGATAGCTATTAGAAGTAGCAGCCACAACAGTGTGGGGTCTATTTTATAAACAGTCATTGGACAAAAGTCACACCGTAATGCAGGCTGCACAAATTTTGACCATAATTTCTCTAATAAATGACTTCCTATGGTTGTCAGCTCCATCTATTGGTCCTATTGTTGGATATTTTCTCATTGATGCATTTCAGAAATCTATATTGTATTATGGCCAGTAGATGGAGCTGACAATCATAAGAAATAATCTATTACAAAAATGACGGCCAAAATTTTTGCAGCCTGCACGAATGTATGTGTCATTCATCCAAACAATGTTTTATAAATAGACCACTATGTAAAGCAGGCCACAAACATTGTAATCCAAGCTTCCAATCGCCATACAATGCCATGTAAATATACCAACAAAAGTGTACATTGAGGTCTTGCTGTCAACATAAATTCATACAGTATCTAGTCAAGGAGGCAGGTATTGATAAACAAAAAAAAGGAGAAGGAGCCTATTGAGCATGCTCCGAAATGCATTACCGCCCCCTTCACCTCCTACATCCGACTCTGCTCTCCTAGCTTCATTTTGATGCACAGGCACATCATGGACTCTACTTTCTGATCATATAGACAGATTTTGCTGCTGGACGGCTGGATGTCCCACCCGGATCTAATTACCACACGATGAGTCTTTTTAACTATTTATCTTGTAAGTGCAATTTATCCATTGTTTACTAAATACAGTTGTGTTCAAAATAATAGCAGTCAGACATCACTAACCTGATCAATCACTGTTTTTGGTAGAAATGATATTTCTACATGGCAAATAATTTACTAGCAGGTGTAGTAGAGTAATAGAAATCCAACAGACCCAACAGTCATGACATGCATGCTGCTGATTCTGTGTAATTGAATCACTAATTGAAAGGGGCATGTTCAAAATAATAGCAGTGTGGAGTTCTATTAGTGAGGTCATTCATTCTTTGAAAAACAGGTGGCAATTATTGCCCTTATTTAAGGAAGGAAGGCAGGAAATGTTGTACATGCTGGTTACAGTGCATTTCTCTCTGAAATTCTGAGGAAAATGGGTCGTTCCAGACATTGTTCAGAAGAACAGCGTACCTTGATTAAAAAGTTGATTGGAGAGGGGAAAACATATAAAGAAGTGCAGAAAATGATAGGCTGCTCAGCTAAAATGATCGCAAATGCTTTAAAATGGCAACCAAAACCTGAAACGTGGAAGAAAGCGAAACACTACCATTCGAATGGATAGAAGAATAGCTGAAATGGCAAGGACTCAGCCAACAATCAGCTCCAGGAAGATCAAAGAAGGTGTAAAGTTACCTGTGAGTACTGTTACAATTAGAAGACGCCTATGTGAAGCCAAGCTATCTGCAAGAAGCCCCCGCAAAGTCCCACTGTTGAAAAAAAGACGTGCTGAAGAGGTTACAATTTGCCAAAGAGCACATTGACTGGCCTAAAGAGAAATGGCGCAACATTTTGTGGACTGATGAAAGTAAGATTGTTCTTTTTGGGTCTAGTGGCCGGAGACAGTTTGTCAGACGACCCCCAAACACTGAATTCAAGCCACAGTACACTGTGAAGACAGTGAAGCATGGTTGCACAAGCATCATGATATGGGGATGTTTCTCTTACTACGGTGTTGGGCCTATTTATCGCATACCAGGGATCATGGATCAGTTTGAATACATCAGAATACTTGAAGAGGTCATGCTGCCTTATGCTGAAGAGGAAATGCCCTTGAAATGGGTGTTCCAACAAGACAATGACCCCAAACACACCAGTAAACGTGCAACATCTTGGTTCCAGACCAACAAGATTGACGTTATGGAGTGGCCAACCCAATCCCCGGATCTTAATCCAATAGAAAACTTGTGGGGTGACATCAAAAATGCAGCTTCTGAGGCAAAACCAAGAAATAGAGAACTGTGGAATGTAGTCCAATCATCCTGGACTGCAATACCTGTTCAGGTGCCAGAAGTTGGTTGACTCCATGCAACACAGATGTACAGCAGTTCTCAGAAACAGTGCTTATACAACTAAAAATTAATTAAGTGATTAAAAGGAAAGCAAAATCTTCAAACATTTTTCAGTTTATATAGTGAATGTTTGAGTTTGTAAGGAAGAATACAGTATTTTTTTGAACAGTCTAATATTCACTTTTCTTCAATTTTTTTTAGAGGAATAACACAAATTTGATATATTTTTCTTCATGTTTTGATTTGGAATATAATGTGTAGTGTTCCCAATGCATTTGTGTGTATGGAAATAAAAGCTATTAGAAGGATTTTGAGCTTTATTCACTTTTTTCAACACGCTGCTATTATTTTGAACACAACTGTAACTTGTTAATACTGCACTTAGAGGCGCCGCCCTCTCTGTTTCTTGTTACTGCATTAGAGCTTTGCTTCCACTCTAAGAAGAGCTGCCTCAGTGTTACTGCTCCCATCCATCCATCCCTGATATCCATCTGGCACTTTTATCCTACAGCTATAGAGGTTGGGCTCCAACAAGCACGCCGTATATAATATACGTTTTCTGATTGATAAACAAAAAGGAGATTATATAATAAGCTTGTAGACCGGTTATATATGGGATAAACCTGAAAGTATACAAGTGACAGAATGCTGAAATGGGAACATTACTGCAAACCTTTCTGCCACAAATGTTACAATAACAGTAACAAAGATTAATAAAGAACAGTATTACCTACTGAAAATGCATAAGTTTATTTTCACTATAATTTTTCCTTGCCCCTATTCTTCCTGTACAAATTATACTTTAATGAGTATTATCTTGTATAATTGACAGAGAGTGGCAGTTTTACCCATTTAACGGAGTTTTGATTTATATACTAGGAGTGTGTATGTGTATATATATATATATATATATATATATATATATTTTTTTTTTTTTTTTTTGCTTTGTATTGCAGTCTTTTGACTTGCCTTCCAGACAAATTATCCATGTGTAAATGACCAGCTATGACAGGCATCACTTTAAAGTCTGGGATTGTCCTCTATCTGCTAATGTCAACCAACATTTGGCGTCACAGAAATCGCCACAGGGCACGCTCCACAGTACCGCTGTGCTGTGTCCTAATCAGGTCACTTAGTAACCAACAGTGATATGTCAGTAACCTAGAAAAAGGTGTAAAGTTTCCAGTCCGGAAGATAAGGCGCACTTTTGCCTACTCTTCTAGCTGCTAGGTGATTTTATATGTACAGTAAATGCCCTTTGATGTTCTTTGTATTGTAGGATACCTCTACATGCCATGTTCACTGGATTATACCCATGACTTGTATGTCTACTTAATTCCAAGTACCTCTCATAAACCTTAATTTAAAGCAGAGTTCCACCTACAAAAAAAAAAGTCAGCAGCTACAAAAACTGTAGCTGCTGACTTTTAAAATACAACCACTTAATTGTCCCTCGGTCCAATGGTGTTGTCACCACCGCTGGTTTCACCGGTTGTCTTCTCTCCCTGGCGCGGGCATTTTCTTGTGGTTTCACAGCCGGGTGGCCACTGCTCATGTGCGAGAAATGCTGCGCTTTGCGAATGGCCCTGTAGTCTTCTGAGACCTGTCACGTGTCCCACAAGACTACAGGGAGGGAGGGAGGACAACTTCCGCTTCCGATTGCCTAGGCGAGCGGGTACCTGTCAAATTCGGGTACCTGCTCCCCAAAGGTGCCAATCCTTAATGGGGAGTGGGGGACAAAGCATTAAAGCGGAACTTTCCCTTTTGGGTGGAGCTCCGCTTTAACATGTGTGTTCTCTGCTTAAAGTCTATCAGAATCATTTTATTTAGTGTTTATTAGTGGATTTGAGCCTTTGTCATCTTTTTATTGCTTGATTTATTTCCACAGGGGATATTCAGGCTTTCTGTATGTCTTGGTGACATATTTGTGATGGGATACTGAATATTTTCTAGCTGCCACCATAACAGGAGAGGAGAAACCCTCCGTGGACACCTGTTCTGGTGGCAACTTTTCTAAAAGGGGCTTTCCTGTTGCTTTGGAGAGGCCCCTTCAGGACAGGAAGTGAGGGAAAATCTCCTTAGTTTGAAATAGACCCATCTTGGCCAAATTTTGTAGAAATAACTTGCCACAGTCTGTACAGCTGGAGCCAATTTACACTGAACCAACAATTTATTACATGTACAGTATATCTTATGGTGATCACACATCCATGTGCAACATATAGAAAATGAGATAATGGAAAGGCATGAAATGGGAACACTTATGAATGCATATTCTATCTGCAAGTCCCTCATATATCATGTTTCCATAGTAAAAGCACCCCCCCCCCAAAAAAACAATGACAATGTCCCCCTCTGTCAATTTTTTGATTCTTGGGAGCTTTACCCACTACTTTGACCTGGTGACCATTGTCCCTGGTACAGGAATAATGGAAAATACATTTTAGAGTTTTCACAGGAACATTTGATGAGGAGAAATCTTCCATTGGGAATGTCTGTCCTGTTGACAATGGTTTTGCTTCTCTTTGGAGAGATTTCTTTTCATATCCTGTTGGGTTTCTAGGACATGAAATGAGGAGAGATCTCCCCAGAGACAGCAAAAATGAAAATAAAATCAAAAACAAACCTGAAAAGGTCCTTACACTGCCAAAACATATTGTATATGTATGTGTGTGTGTGTGTGTGTGTATATATATATATATATATATATATATATATATATACTTTAACAAGTTGCAGATATTAGGTGTTTTATGTACATCCAAAAAAACATAGTACTCAGGGTGTGCGTAAAATGTCCCACCCTCCTCTGCCTACCTGTGCTCCCACTACCACTTTACCGTCCATTTACAGGAACTTACTAAGAGATACAGCAACTAGCTGTAGTTGCTGTCAAAAAGTAACCCGAAGCATGATTCAGAAATACAAAGTGGCATATTTTCCTGTTGCATTTACTTACATTTATTTTATTTTATGAGGATTAAAGAGATGACCACTGATCTACATATGTTAATTAAAGTGACCTTAAAGGGTGTTTTTTTTTGTTTTTCACTATGTTCCTATAACCCCATACTCACCCTAGGCACCTAATCAGCCCTAATCATCTCCCCTATCTTCTCCCCTTAGTTATTTAACTGCTATTCTTTTTATAGTTCTTTTTTTAGTTCTTTTTTTTAAGCATTAATATGTGAACTTTTTTCCTTTTGGTTCAGTGATTTTTTTTTTGTGCTACATTTAAAAAATGTCTGTACTTCATCTGCAAATAACTTTGATTTGTACCAGAAATATAATTTTAGTGTCATTATACAGCAGAAAAATTATAAAATAAAATCTATACTATTAAATCAAAATATTAAAATAAATAAAATTGTATAGTTTTTGTGTTATAATATAAAAATATGTTTATAAAATAAATAAATAAATAATACAATAATGATAGCGATAAACTAAATAATAATAATAACAATAATAATAATTAAAATAAATCAATAATATAAACACAAACTAATTAATTTAAAATAAATTAAATACATATCTATATAATAATGAAAATGGATAAAGTAGACAAAATGCATTTAGAGTTTTTTTCTACATTTTGTCTATAGACAAAATATGTATTACTTTGCTATCTTACATAATGACAATTAAGCCAGCCATACATGGATGGAATTTTAGCCGGTTTAGAAAGGACCAGCAGAATTGTGATCCTTGTATGGGTAGGCTGGTTGTACAGAAGTCAAACTACCAACTGACTTCTATAAAGCCAGAATGTAGTGTTTGATCAGCGCCACCGGATTTAGCCTATAACACTGATGAGTGTATTCTGATGATGGGGAAATCTCCCAGTCATCAGAATACAAAGGCACAGCAGGAGCATTTCCACATTGTCAGGGTTACTGTGACTGTTGCTTTTTGATGGAACTGGGGTCTAGCCACTTGGCTACGGGCTATAGGCCCTAGCTTTTGAGGGAGTTCTATTCTTTGGGAGGTGTGTGTCTGGGGTTTGCTGGAGCACTTTTACTTTGGATTCAAGTCCTTGTCTCCCCGAAATACACAGACTCTTAGAACTGGAGGACCCAGACACAGATTTAGGGCCTCTGAGTTTTGTCGGGGTATAAACAGCCCAAACCAGCATTGACTGCTTTAATTTTCTCCTACACTCAGAAGATTATAATCTGCTCAAAACAACCTGATGCTGGTGTCTCCTGCTCTAATTGTAATTGAGTAACCTATTGTTTCTGTCTGTTTACTAATCATTCTGATGCGATTAGCAAATGATGACCTCGTTACCTCAATGTGTAATATTTGTTTGTATTGTAATGTGGTGACTACACCTATTTTGGAATTGTATAAAAATTTGTGTTTCTGTTCAATAAAGGAGTTCCTGTTTACACCTAAGCTAGTGTTGTCTAGTTTTTGGTGCAATTCACAGCTTTAATACCTTTTTCCTGTGTGCCAGTGCCGAGGAAGCAGCAGAAGAACCCAACCGGGGTGCTAGGTGGTCCATCACATTTGGTTGGCAGCAGTGGGATTTGCATCCTCTCTTTGGAGCAATCCAAACTACCACTGGAATTATTATTGAAAAGGAACAGGAAATGGCATCTGATTTTCAGTGGAGACTGCAGGAAGCTCTGGCCCAGTATGATGGCTCTGCCTCGGCAGAGGGAGAGCTGGACTGCAAGGATGTGATTTGAACTGTGAACTGAGGCCCTCGAGGAGGTTCAGGTTCTCCGGGGAGGATTACTTCCAACCACAGAGCAGCGATTTTGTGATCAGCTTGCATTGCGGATGTAGTTCCTGGGAGAGAGACCCAAGGATGAATGGGTATCAGAATAAGAAAAATTGGCCCATGTAGTGAACTGGGCCTTATGATGGTATGCAGTACAGGAGTACCCATGGCTGGCTGATGACAGTCTTCCACAGGGTGAGGATTGTGGTGGCCCTGGTCTATTGTGGGAAGCCTTTGAGGACATTAAAGTATTTGGGAATGCTGAGGAGTTTCACTACTGGGATATTCAGGGCAACTGAGAGTATCTACAACAGAGCTGGCACCTTTTCTGACCCATCTGGCCAGCTTGGAGTGGGAGTTGGAGCAAGCCTACGTTTAATTTTTTTTTATACTATAAAACAGCAGCAAAGGGAGCTACAAAGGTAGAGTGCCAGTGACCTCTTTCCCCAGCACATATCCCAGAAAGCATGGATTAAATGGACTTTTCATCGAATGATGTAACATTTACTGAACTTCTAACTGAAGTGCTGGCAACAGGGTAGAGCTCTGCTAGCCTCTGCCCAGCACCTGTAACATCTCCTGGGTCCCAGGGACAGGATATAGTAAGACTCTATCTTCAGCCACAGGCTCTAGAGATTGGGGGGCTTAATATACTTTTTTCCTAAGGAGGAACAACCCAGTGAGACTCTAGCAGTGGAGCTGGCATCAGGACAGAGTGTTGCTGACCTCTGCTTATAACAATCTGTGGCCCTGGAGGATTTGTGCGAGGCCACCAAATCTTAATTTTACTTCCCAGCGGAAGAGCTGGCATCAAAGCACAGCACCATTGGTCTCTGTCCAACACCAACAGTAATTCCGGAGCTCCAGGGAGCCAGGGCAGACAGCCCTTCTTTCCAGCAGCAGGCTGATACCGTGGAAATCCTAACCCTCAGCTGAAGCACTGGTAGCGGGGCACAGAACAGCTAGTTTCTGCCCATACACAGTCCTAGCAGAAGTGCTGGCAAAAGGAAAGAGGGTCTACTACCTCTGCCCAACATCTACAGTGACATGAGAACCTCAGGGAAAAGTAGTCAGCGTTTCTTCTCCCCAGCAGCAGTGTAAAGAAGACCAGGGAGGGTATGTGGCTGACATTCCTTCCAAGCGGCTGAAGGGGGCTTTGGGAGATTGGGCAGTTGGTGCAACTCCCCAGTGGCAGTATAATGACCCATGAGTGGAGGAAACTGTCTTCTTTCCCCAGCAAGGATCCATGCACCTAGGAGACAGTACCAGAGAAATATCTGTCCAGAGCCCCCGAATGTTAAAGACCTCCCAGCTGAAGCACTGGCAGCCGAACAGAGGGTCCACAACCTCGATCTCCATTCTTGACTGGAGGGAAGAGTTGTCGCCGGTAGGTGTGAGGCAATGTTGACTGACTCTTTGGGTTCACTCTGCCCAATTAACGCATGTCCAGACCAGGTGGAGGTCTGGGACCTGGTTATTCTACCTTTAGGGGGGACAAATGTCATGGTAACCACTGTGACTGTGGCTTTTGGAGGGGACTGTGGACTAGCCTCTTGCCTATGGACTATGGGCCCTGGCTTTTGAGGGGGCTCTACTCTTCGAGAGGTGTGTGCCTGGGGGACTGCTGGAAAATTTTTTAACTTGGATTCAAGTCCATGTCTCCCCGAAATACACAGACTCTGAGAACTGGAGAACCTGGATAGATTTGAGGCCTCTGTGTTCTGTTGGGGTATAGAAAGTCTTTTTATTAAGGTGTTATGTGCTTACTGTTGTGTCTTTCTATAATTGAGTTAATTAAGTAACCTATTGTTTCTGTCTGCTTGCTAATCCTCCTGATGTGATTAGTTTTGGCAACTTTACCTTGTTACCTCAATGTGTAATATTTGTTTTTATTGTGCATGTGGTGACTGCCCCTATTTTTGACATGTATAAAACCTGTATTTCTGTTCAGTAAATGAGTTCCTGTTTTCACCTAAGCTAGTGTCATCTAGTTCTTGGGTGCAATTCCCAGATGTATCTTGTTTCTGTGTTAAAGTAGCAAGGAAGCAGCTCTCTGCTGGAGGCGGTCCATCACACACATCTACCTTATATGTGTGGATGGGGGAATATTGTCATTTTTTTTTCCATTAAACCTGCTGTTTGCACATGTATGAGCTGCATTAGGCTTAGCTTACACTTGCAGTTGGGGGGGGGGGGTACAGACATGTGGTTGAGCTATATTCCCCCATCCCCAAACTTTTTTCTATAAGCATACAGGGGTATACATATTCAAGCGAATGGTACTGCCCGTCAAACACAACTGCAGGGATAATATTTGCATTTTGGCTGTGGCATATGACCCATTCACACATATGAGTAATAAGGAATGCAGCGCTACAACCTGTGCATCCAGCTGTACACCCAAACAGATATATCCTCATCTGAAAGCATGAGGTTTTTCTTGGACTGGCTGCTACATAAGTTTAATGCAAAAATGTTATCTGTTCCTATGGTATAATTAAATATACTACACTATGGGAGGATTCCTTTGTCTCATTTGAGAGATTGATACTACAACTTTTCCTGGAGAAGAGCAAGAGTGGGAATACTATATTCTGAGAAAACTGCCTTTGGAGTGTTTTGGTGCTTGGAGGATCCGTGAGAGGGATCCACTACTGCTCTTTGATCCGCAAGGGTCGAAGGGATGAGGTGAGAGGCTAATCCAGATGGTGGTTGGATTCTCAGATTTGTACACACCCAGAAATCTGCACGAGTTTCACCTATGGTCACTAACAGTATTATTTGGAAGCACCGTTTACTGTTTTGTCACCAATAATATTTTTTGGACTTTGAGATATATTTTCGTTTGTACCATTATTATGGTTATTTCACTTCACAATAGGCATGTGTGATTACATCATATATATGTGTAATTTTGTTTTATTCATATATATATGGATATGGTTTTTTCATATATTTTTTCACATGTTTTGAGCTATCTACTTTATTTGTGTTGATGATATTATTAACGAGCACTTATTGATATGTATTGTTAACACCGTCACATTTTATCTAATTTTACTTATTTGATATTTTGGGATCCCACATTCACATATTTTTATGATTTGAATGTAGCGCTGCATTCCTTATTACTCTTATCTTACGTAATCACTGGTATATGATTTAATGTTAGCAGCTCCCTTTGGGATTTATACACATATTTATTTTGTTTAATATTTTCTAGTTATAAAAAAACACTTGGGAGCGCAGGAGGTTCACACCATCACCATTCACACATATGCCACTGTGTCACAAAGGCCCTATGTTCAATGCCTATGGTTGTGCTGCAGTGGTGCTTTCAGGGGTTAAATCAGTTGGTGAAGAGGCAACATAATGCCTCCTCACTGTCTGTCTTACACCCTCTGAAAAGCAATCCACCGTGAATCCAGCACAAGTGTAAATGAGCCCTTATTGAATACACTGGCCTATAGCAGAAATGTAAAAATAGCTGTGGTTGATAAGGGTGTATACTGTAGATACGAGAGGTTAAATAACATAGTTAAACCATAAAAGGTGCCATTATTTACTGGAGCAATCCTTATGTTTCCACTGCACTAAAAAGAACTGAGCTTGGGAATTTTATGGAGCATTCTAGGAACATCCATCAACCTATTTATCCCTGTTTTCCCAGCAAAGGTCATTTTGACATTGTCAGACCTCTTTCTAAACTGAATGTGACAGACACCTGTCCTAGTCTGAATAGCTGAAAGAGAATCGTCTTCTTCCATGGCTATTTTGCTTATGCTTTCAGTAAAACATCAACCCGCTACAATTTATCCTTAGGTGTTCTGTCAGATTTTATTCATCACATTGACACTGTTCTTTCTGTATCTGGATAGTGAGATGGGTGACTGGCTTGTTATAAGGCTGCACTTTGCAGATCATTGTGTCAGCAGGACTAGTTAAACTTTAACAAAAAGCTATATCTTAGCTGGCAAAGGATTTGTTATTTTTTTTTGGCTAGGCTTGGGACCCAGGCAATCCTGCCTGTAGGCAGGTGAGCCTTCAGTATATCCTCCAACCTGAAGGTGGCACTGTGCTGTTTCCTAATCCTGGCAGAAGCCCATTGAGAAATAATTGTCTCCTGTTATGGGCTCCAGGCAGCCATCTTGCAGAGGACGGCAATATTATTGGTTACCGAAGTGCTGCAAGATCTGAGCATCTTTATAAAGGATTCTATAAATAGTAGGATCCTGCGTCTTTCAGTGTGTCCACAGTGTGGGAAAATGGTAGGGACACAGCACTGGCTGGTTAGGGAGAGAGTAGGATTCGCATTAAGGAGTGAGACCTGTTGAGAAGTAGAAAAGTAGGTTTCCCCTTACAGGGTGTCATCCTGGTCAGCTTCCTGGAATAGTCTCCAACTGGCAGCCAGATATCTGTAGGGACATTTAAATATTGCACTGTGAAAAAGCTATGGTATATCATAGCCTCCTCCTAGGGAAGTGCTCCTCTGTGGTATGGCTGATATATTATTATTTCAAACAGCGCCCTCTTCTGCCTCTGCCTGAAGTGTATGATCTGCAACATATGTCATGCCATTGCTGTAAATTATATTATTTTTGTCAATTTTTGGGAACAGGTTAGGCCCGCCTACATGCCAGACAGCATTCCTGTCCTGGAGCATTACTTTTATTCATGGCATGTACGCATTTTAGCTTTGTAACTGGCCTATCTAAGCCTGCTGATTGGTAATGATGAGCAGCACACCAATGAGGTCATCTCTCTGCTACTCCCCTTCATATAAGTATCTTGAGGAAGCTTCAGGAAACAAGCACTTCAAAGTGCAGTGAAACCTAATTGGTTAAGGGAGCTTCCCCTCCTTTTCCCACTGCATTTAGGAGATCACAGGTGTGATAGGTGTAAGTCCACATTTGCAGAATTGAAATAGTGCCTGTTTCCTGTTTGTTACATGTTCCAATTCACAACTAAAAAAAAACAGGGAAGCTGTGTTTACAAAAATTAAATCCCTGTCTATACTGTGCTGGAAGGCCTTTATTAAGCTACATGGTGAGATCCAATTAAAACACAGGTTTATGCATTGAGTAAGGCTGTATAGCTGAATTATATAAGCCTGTGTTTTAACTGGATCTCACTATGTAGCCTAACAAAGATGTATGTCCATGGATGTCAACGAGTTGCCGGCTCTACTTTATTGGATCTGTGAATGAAAAAACTACAAGTATGATCTGCTGCCATGGCAGAGGGACCCATAGATCTCAAAGGAGTACAAAGTTACCACACCTCTGTACAAACCTGGGGCTGGAGGAGGAATCTGCAGGAGCCTGTGCATTGTACTGATGATGTACTGATGGTGGTTGCAACTCTTTGTTAAAGTTATCCCGGAGCTGTGCCTGCACTGTGAGGGTTAAATGCTTGTTTTGTCCAAGTGAAAGAAGAATCCGATACCTGCTCCTCTGCTCCCCGGCAGATGGTACTCCCTCAAGCTCCAGCAGTTGATTGTCTCAGTATCAACATGCCCAATGCAGGGTCCCTGCTTGATGAAGTCAGGACCTTTAGACCACTGGAGCATGGGGGAGAAGATGCTGCGGGGATTGGTCTAGCAGCGTAAAGGATTTGGGGATTGGGTACGTAATTATTCTTTTATTGTTACTTTAGAACTAAAAGGGAAATGAACGCTTGCAGTGCTGGTGCAGTTCCACTGCAAGAGATAATTTCCAGTTGCCTGAAGTTGGGCTTTAATTTAATATATTTTTGCAAAAGGTGGATTATGCCTTTAAGTGTCAGTTTGGATCATTTCACTGTAAACCATATGGCTCCAACTAGACATGTTTTGCATGACAGGTTTCCATTAAAATCTTGGGGTCATCAACATCTTTCTAAATTCAATTGAGCCTTTAGCATAGTTTGACTCTGTGTTATGTCTAAGCAGCTAGACTGTTTAATGCTAAGCATGAGCCTCAGAATATCAATGAACCTGTGCACAACGTAGCGACATCCTGACCCCAGGCAGCTGGGCGGGTGAGCTCAGAACACTCAGGCGTTAAACTCATCCTACAAATCCCTGATGTTTGAAATAACCCGTTCAGTTTTTTGACAGGAGCCCCTCTTCACCGTAGGGAGGCCAGAGCCTTCAAACAGCCAATAAAGAAATAAAGTGAAAACTTCACGGCTGCCAAAATTAATCTTGTGTGTGGTCACTGTTGGCAGGTTAGTTACTGGAATGATATGGAGCAGGAAGAGGCTGCAGAAAAAGTGAAAACAGCTGGAAATGAGTCTTCTATCATCCTGACAGACCTGGAAGGAAATACATTATATCACATCACCGTGAGAGCATTCAACAAAGCCGGATACGGACCTCCTAGCGCGGCCGTACGAGGAGGCACCAAGAAATCTCGTAAGTGTCCTGTTGTTTCCATTCCATCACTCTTTACGTCTATTTCATAGCCAATTGATAGTACTGGGTTTCAACCATATCTGGTTTAAAAAAAAAATTATAAAGTATGTATTCTTAACCCAAAAAAGTCCCTTCTATGGCTCTCAGCCTTCTCCAAATCCATAATCTCCTGCGTACTCAAGTTTGATTCCTTACACCACTCTGTATTTGCAGTTGGTATTTAACGCCTAGGCCTCATGAGCTCTGGATGTTTGCCCAGCTCTTCTAAATGCCTTTCTTCTGGCAGGAGAAAAGCAGCATCAAAAACATGCCTAGAGAGTGTTTTTGCAAACGCTTTTAGGTGCGTCTTGGTGAATCTTAGCACGTCAAGCCCTTGTGCATTTTTCATTTAATTGGCCAGAACATTAATTTATCCTGGCCATTGAAATGAATGACTACCAAAGAGCTTGATACCCCTAGTTTTTAAGCACGTTTAGGCACTTTTACACCTGTTTAGGCACATCAGATGTTTTTTTCTGACAGAATGTTGCTGCTTCTATATGTGCTGGCAGTGGGGTTTTTTTCTGCCTTTTAAATGCCCATGTGTGCATGACATATGGCCTGGCACTGATGGATGTTTAGTAACATAAAAAAAATGCAATACCCCTCTAAAAGCAGTGTTCAAAATTCCCAGTGTGCTGGTGTCAGTCATAGCTTGTAGTCAGCAATGGGGGATGGGGGGTGAGCGACACCATGAATTAGGAGACTGAGTGTGGGGAAATGGGAGCGCATAGAGAATCCAAACATGGAACAAACTTCTGTAGTACTTCCCTGACCTCCAGAGGCATGATGGTGACCCCTAAGGACAGGGTGGGCTGACATGTCACCTCAGGGTGCAGGTTGCTAGGCATGGTGGGTTGTGGACAGTTGTAGAAAAATGGGCACCAGTCACTTTTAAAGAAAAGTGAGTTTATTGCTCACACAATGAAAATTCAGGTAGAGATGGGTAAGAGCATAGGACACCCTAGAACAAGTAGACAAGCAGACTAGCAGACTCCTCAGACCAAAATAAAAAGGTAGACAGCAGTACAGAATAGAGCTTTTAAGCTGTAATTAGCGGTCTATACTTTAATAGCAACAGCTGTCTCCTATAGCACCAACAACTGACAGCAACGTACAGGAATTGTCTGGGTGACTCTGTCTTGATGGTTTCCCAGGCTCTGCACAGTTCCCCAGTCTATGGCAGAGTGACTTCTGGTCATTCATTTCAGGTCTCCATCCTTCCCCTTCATGCACGCAGACAAACCCTCATTTTCAGGACATAGAGTACATAGCTAGGACTTAGGCTTCAGGCCTTCCCACCACAGCAGTTCCTCTCACACCCACAGCAGACCAAGGTCTGGGTGGGAGGACCCGGATCACTTGAATTCCCTGAATATTTATACTCTCTCCCAGCATGCACCAGCCAGATGGCCATGAAACTCTCATGGTTGGCTGAGAGAAGTATGCATATTCATAATCCAGCTTTACTACAGTTCATCATATTAATACCAAAGGTACCAGTGACACTTACTGGCAAAAGGGATGACCTACACATACATTGAACTTAGGGGAAAACCCAAATGATCAGTAAGACTACAAATTAGCGAGTTTACCTACAACCGAGCAAAGCTAAATTTACTGGTAGCCCCTGTTTAGAACAGGGTGGCTACACTTGTTATAAACATACATGGGCTATGTTGGCATATGTGGTGATTTTATTTTTTATTTTGAGAGTGAATTACCATTTGTTATAGAAAAAAATGGCCAGTAGGAAAGTGCAGAAGAGGATGGAGGTATGTCTCTTCTGCAAGAAAATCTTCCTACCTGACTTCTACTGAGTTTCAGTGTACAGTGTTGGTGTAATTTGGTGCCAGGATGAATTTACTCCCATGTGCGCATGTGTAGGAGTTACATTATTCGAAGACACCAGACACAGAAAAAGACAGAACAAAAATGTTAGCAGTGATGAGGGAGCTTGTGAATGTTGATTTGCTGTAGAGTGCAGCAGATTTTCATTTTGGTTAATGTTGGGGACTTAGGGCCTGTTCACACCATCATGCTTTATTCATGCTACAATGCAGGATCATACTTTTTCTATGCTGGATTTATATATTTATAAATGACTCTGAAGACAGCAGCAAGATTGATTACCCATGGGGAGTATTTAGAAGGTGACTCATTCTTCAGTTGTCCTTCCTAAGGCCTCATGTACACAGGCGCATCAGGCCACATATGACAAAAAAATCAGATGTATTACAGTGATGGGAAGCCCAGGTGCTGTGAACAGCATAGAAATAAATAGCTGTATGCGGGTATAGGCTGGTGTTTGTGAACATGTGCAAAATGTATGGATGTATTGTCCAAATTTGGACTTTCTGCATTTAAGTTATTGGTCTGTACACAGTGCATGTGTTTAGGTGAGTATCAGCATAAACACCCACCGGCCACTTTATTAGGTACACCTTGCTAGTGCCAACAAAATATCCCCAATACCATTACAGGACACCACCAGCCTAAACCATTGATACAAGGCAGAATGGATCCATACTTTCATGTAGTCTATGCCACATTCTGACCCTACCATCTAAATGTCGCAGCAACCAGTCTGCCTATTCTCCTCTGACCTCTGACATCAACAAGGCATTTTTGTCCACACAACTGGACAAACTCACTTGATTTTTCCTCTTTTTAAGACCATTCTCTGGAAACCCTAGAGATGGTTGTGCATGAAAATCCTGGTAGATCAGCAGTTTTTGAAATTCCCAGACCAGCCCATCTGGCACCAACCACTCCACGTTCAAATTCACTTAAAAACACTTTCTTCCCCATTCTGATGCTTGGTTTGAACTTCAGCAAGTTGCCTTCACCATGTCTAGATGCCTAAATGCAATGAGTTGCTGCCACGTGATTGGCCGATTAGCAATTTGTGTTACCAAGCAATTATTATTATTATTATACAGTGTTTATATAGCGCCAAAAGTTTGCTCAGCGCTGTACAATATAGTGGGGGACAGTATATGAGACAATACAGTAACAAAACAATATACGAGGGGTTCGAGGGCCCTGCTCTTTCAAGCTTACAATTGAACAGATGTACCTAATAAAGTGGCTAGTGAGTGCGCCCGAGCACAATCATGCACAGCCATTCATTTGTATGGTTGGGCTTCCCAAATACGTAAAAAAAAAACAGATTTTACGTCTCATATGCCCATGTGTTTGAGGCCTTAACAGAAATATCTGGTTTTAGGTGCAAATTTGCATTCTGCATTTTATATTTCTTTATATTTTTTCTATATTCTATTTTTTTATCTGATATATTCTTTACTGAGACAATATGGAATGGACTGCTCTGATTCAACATGCCAGTTTTATGAATGAGAGTGTTAACTGGAAGCCCATGTACTGAACTGTAAAATTGTGACTGCAAAATGCTCTGTTCAGAACATATTGATATTTTATTCCTACAAAACAGGGCTAAGCATTGGTGACACACACCAGAGATAAAAGGATTCCGCTTTATAAGCTAAGTATAAGTTCAGCCAAGTAGACTCACTATTAAAATGACACCGCTGGAGCACGCGATGGTTTATCAGCTTCCAGCTGTGCTGGCGGGACGAGCAGATAGAGAGCAATTCTCTGGGCAGGAATTGGAATATGTATTTACATTTCATTTGGTTATAAAACACATTTATTTTTTTCTTAAGTTTCCTTTTTTTTGCTTCTTTCTATCCAGCTCCAAGTCAGGCTCCGAGCATTGTGAAGTGGATACGGAATGGCTCCCATGTGTCCTTGGGCTGGGAAGCAGTGCGATCATTAGCCAATGAGTCAGATGTCATGGGATACAAGGTCAGAGCACTCTCCCTCTCAGTCTGCATTCTACTGAACGCTTCTTTATTTTTCCTTTGTGTGTCTAGGAATTAGGGGTTAAGAAGCGGAGGAAAGTGATGTAGCACACAGAGGCAAATTTATCAAACAAGTTAACAAAGACTCAGGCACCTATCTAGTGCAAATTAAAGCATGAAATGTAATATATTGCAGCATACCAATCCTTAGATTTTGTGGTTGCATTAGTTATCTTTTTCAGGCTTTCTTAGCCCTCATGCACACAGAGTGTTAAAAACATGGCATTTGACTTTTTTTCTGCCTCTAAATGCCCCTCTTTATTAGGCTATGCGTCCATGCACACATAGGCATTTACAAGCGTTTAGAGGTAGAAAACAAAAAAAAAACATCACTTGCACAGTGATTGGCAGAAAACCTGCTAGACATGCCTAAATGCGCCTAAATGCTAGGCATGCATAGCACGTGACCATTCATTGATTCCATTGGCCAGTATAAATAATATTCTGGCCAATGGAATACATAAATACCCAAACGCTTGACGCATCTAAACGCACTTGCAAAACACGGCTGCATTTTTTTACTTTGCTTTTTCCTTCCCTGGTGCAAAGGTGAAATTTGAGAACTGGATGGAGAGAAGTATAACTCTTTTGGCAGGTAAAACAATTGCCATATATGCATTTTATCAGCATATTTAGCTGTTTGGAGTTCAGCTTTTTACTATGAAAATCATTTAGTTTGCAATTCCTTCTGTCTCTATAAAGGGTCAAAAGTCAGAATAACAATCAAAGCATTTACAATAATTTGAGCTTGAAATTACTCATTGTTTTTCACAGGGAACATTTTTATTTTAAATTGAAAATGTTGTGAAAAATAACAGTAGCCTGTCAAAACAGTGTTACAAATACCGCATTTACTTTGAATAAATCTGTCAGATTCCAATGTTGGATGAAGATTTTAAACACTGTTACAAATAGCTACAAAATAATATATATAAATAGGTACTTTTTTCAGGAAGTTTTTTAACCTCCCTGGCTGTCTAACTAACCAACATTTTTGAATGTCAACGTGGTACATTTTTTTGCATGGAAATTTGTTGTTTTTCTTAGGAATAACCCACCTTAATCTGTCCAAACAAGAGTCTAGTAAACATCCCGAGTATGATAAAGTTTGAAACACAAAACCATAAATTATAATATAATAAAGAATTATAAAAAATAATAATATAATAATACATTTAACTAATGTAATCAAACCAAAAACATTGAAATTTGAAATAGAGCACCAAGTTCGCACATCACTGAGCTCAGTCTCAGAATCGTTTTCAGTGTCTGACGACGAATTTTCCCACTAATCTTTATCGCTCAATTCTGTAATTGATTCTAATTCACTATCGCTGTTCTCTAGCTGGTCTAAAGCCGCTTTTGACCTAAAGGGACGCTTTTTGGATGCCATGGATGTTCTCAAGTTTCCAGGCAAAAAGAACAGTAAAAGTGCAGGCAGGGCACTTGACAATGCACTAGGGACAAAACTGAGATGAAATGGTTTGATACAGTAATGTAATCTTAACAGATTACAATGTATTGTGTGTATGTCATATTGTAACTTTTTTGAATCTCTTGCCGGTTCCGCCGGCTTGTGTCCCGATGCTTGCAGAGAACGGAACCCGGAAGACGGATGCCGGCATTGGCCGGAGGACATGGCTGGAGGACACAGCAGGAGGACATCGCAGGATCGCAGGACAAGGTAAGGATCGGGGGTCGCAGGAGAAGCACTATAGTGTAATCCCGGGTGCGGCTCGGGGTTACCGCTTTCGGTACTGTAAATTAACGCCGAGTCACACTCAGGATTACCGCTAGGAAGGTTAAACAACAGAGTCGATTTAATATATATCACCCTATAAATATACAGTGAGGAATAGAAGTACTTGAACACCATTTCTAAGTTCTCCCACTTAGAAATCATGGAGGGGTCTGAAATTCACATTGTACATTGTAGGTGCATTCCCACTCTGAGAGACAGAATTAAAAAAAAAATTCAGGAAATCACATTGTATGATTTTTAAAGAACTTATTTGTCTTGCACTGCTGAACATAAGTATTTGAACACCTGTGTTGCAGTGCCAGACAAATACATTCTTTAAAAATCATACAATGTGATTTCCTGTTGTATTTTTTAAATTCTGTCTCTCTGAGTGGGAATGCACCTACAATGTGAATTTCAGACCCCTCCATGATTTGTAAGTGGGAGAACTTGCAAAATCGCAGGGTATTCAAATACTTCTGTTCCTCACTGTATGCATCAACAATGGTTTAACATAAACCTGCATAAACTACAGTGTGAGGGTCCATGCACTCTGGGCTTATAAAAAGTCACTTTAGAAGTATATAGTAGCTTTTAGGAGCATGAAGTGTTTTTTACTGCCAGAACACTGCTCTAAAAAATGCAAAACAGAAGGGTTTTTTCTGCCTCAAAACACTGAGCTGAATGCCTCTAAATGTCCTAATGTGCATAGACAAATAGGATAACATTAGTTGCTTCTAAAGTCCTCTAGAAGTAGTGTTTTTTTAAGCCACTGTGCACTGACCCTTAGTAAATGAATCCACTTTTCAGCAGTTGCCTTTATTGCACACATCTTCCTCCCTGATCCCTCAATGTAGAGCCTGGAAAATGCCATGCATACAGGATTTTAATTGGACAAGAACACCTACCACCCATCACCGTACAGCCTTGTGACAGCTTTCAGGCCTGGTGATTGGCTGCTTATGCCATGTGTTGAATAGAAGATGTTGGAATGTGTATCATGTTTTCCCCACCCAGAAGCACTGACTTTTCTTGGGACTCTAGTTGCACCTTGAGAAAGAAGGGGTAATAGTAAAGAATGGACATCATAGGTTGCCCACTGCAAAGGCTTGCCAGTTAGTTTATCTCAACCTTTTTATCTCAAAGGTACCCATACAATTATTTTTAGGTCTCAGGGAACCCCTGCAAAAATTATATCTACGGCTCAGAGTATGTTACCAATATCTGTAATTATAAAGATGATATAATAAATATAACACAATAATGAAAAAAGAATAAAGACTATGGCATACCTAGAGTATTTGACACAGTGCATACCTGCTCTAAATGAAAACAATCAATTTCAGTAATAATAAAAAATAAAATGTAAAGTAATTACAATGGCCAGAAAAGAAACACAAACAGACCCCCTTATATCAGCAGTCAGTGGAGAAATGGCTCCCAATATTGCTGGTCAGTGTCACATATATGGTCGAGGCTGAGCTGACGAGAGGGCTTTCCCTTACATCTCCTGTCCTGTTTCTCTTGGAGGTACTGACAGGATAAAACAGGGCACAGAGTAGAACAGGTGCCTTCTAGGAGATCCTGGCTGGAAGAACCTTGCAGCAAGTGCCGAGCTGCACACAGACTGATGAGTTGGGCGATGCGAAGTCACAACAGCAGGTGCAGAACCATGGACAGTATGCAGGCTGGCATGCAGGCAGATGTTGGATACTCTGGTAGACACAGAGGCACCGTAGCAGGTACAGAAAAGCAGGCAGCAAGCAGGCTGGCAAATAGGTGGATGCAAGATCTTGGGTAATCAGGCAGGCAAGAGTCAGTATCAGTCAGGCAGCAGAGGTGTAAAATCAGGAACTAAAACAGAGTCAGGCCAGGGCCAGTATTGGGCAAGCAGGGAGGGTACCAAAGCAGCAGGCAGTAGGCAAGGTCAGGTCACTAGCTGGAATCAAGAACGGGGTATCAGGAACAAGCAGGGTCAAGACAAGTCGGGGAGTACAGGATCAGGTCACTAATGGTAAAAGCTGATGATCACTCGGCAATCCTCTTGTCTCTGGAGCCATTTTAAATAGTATTCACGCTCACTCATGCTAATGCACATGCACACGTGCATGCATGAGTTAGGGCACGTCTAGTTTTCACTCGAGAATTATTATGAGCATGTGAACAACTTCACGCATGAGCATGCATACAATTTCCCTGGCAGTCAGAGAGAAGATTGTCACCCTCTGGGGAAATCCTAGGGTTCCATTGTACCCTGGGAAGTACAGACTTCAAGTTTAATGGTCAAAGCACTCTAGACAAAGAATGAAGAACTGCACAGTTTATGACAACGCTTCAGGAAAAGAGAACCTTTAATGATGCTTAAAAGTAATTTTGAAATATAATATTTTGCTCTGGGTACATGCACTAATCTAAACACGCTTATAGTGTTTATTCATTTATTGTCTGGACTACCCTACACACCGTACATGTTATATACTGTGTGTATATATATATATATATATATATATATACAGTTGTGTTCAAAATAATAGCAGTGTGTTGAAAAAAGTGAATAAAGCTCAAAATCCTTCTAATAGCTTTTATTTCCATACACACAAATGCATTGGGAACACTACACATTCTATTCCAAATCAAAACATGAAGAAAAATATATCAAATTTGTGTTGTTCCTCTAAAAAAAATTGAAGAAAAGTGAATATTAGACTGTTCAAAAAAATAGCAGTGTTTGTATTCTTCTTTACAAACTCAAACATTCACTATATAAACTGAAAAATGTTTGAAGATTTTGCTTTCCTTTGAATCACTTAATGAATATTTAGTTGTATAAGCACTGTTTCTGAGAACTGCTGTACATCTGTGTTGCATGGAGTCAACCAACTTCTGGCACCTGTGAACAGGTATTCCAGCCCAGGATGATTGGACTACATTCCACAGTTCTTCTCTATTTCTTGGTTTTGCCTCAGAAACTGCATTTTTGATGTCACCCCACAAGTTTTCTATTGGATTAAGATCAGGGGATGGGGCTGGCCACTCCATAACGTCAATCTTGTTGGTCTGGAACCAAGATGTTGCACGTTTACTGGTGTGTTTGGGGTCATTGTCTGGTTGGAACACCCATTTCAAGGGCATTAACTCAATCAGGGTACGCTGTTCTTCTGAACAATGTCTGGAACGACCCATTTTACTCAGAATTTCAGAGAGAAATGCACTGTAACCAGCATGTACAACATTTGCTGCCTTCCTTCCTTAAATAAGGGCAATAATTGCCACCTGTTTTTCAAAGAATGAATGACCTCACTAATAGAACTCCACACTGCTATTATTTTGAACATGCCCCTTTCAATTAGTGATTCAATTACACAGAATCAGCAGCATGCATGTCATGACTGTTGTGTCTGTTGGATTTCTATTACTCTACTACACCTGCTAGTAAATTATTTGCCATGTAGAAATATCATTTCTACTAAAAACAGTGATTGATCAGGTTAGTGATGTCTGACTGCTATTATTTTGAACACAACTGTGTATATATATATATATATATATATATATATATATATATATATATAAAACTTTTTTTTATTCTTTTTGTGTTTCCTTTATCTGCTTTTTATGGTTTTTGTCAGCAGTATATACAAAAAGGTCACATACAATGTAACACTGCCTATATAGCTCACTGTCTAGTAAGTACTAAAAACAATGGCTACTAATTTTAGACCCATAGTACTGTCCCCTTAAGATCTGCTGAGTATTTTTGGGCTCCCCTATTTGTTCTGAGCCTGTTTTGGAAATACAGCCCCTGCTGAAACCACCGTGAAGCCTTTTCCAGGAAAACCATAAAATAAACACACAGT
Source organism: Staurois parvus (assembly GCF_062004578.1). Taxonomy (NCBI): domain Eukaryota; kingdom Metazoa; phylum Chordata; class Amphibia; order Anura; family Ranidae; genus Staurois; species Staurois parvus. The sequence goes on from NW_028318218.1 coordinate 626,940, forward strand.
TTAGGGTGAGCAAATATTACTATTGAATTGAAGTATATAAAGAGTGCAAGCACAGCAAGAATGACAGTAGATATACATAATAAAATTAAACACTCTAAACGGTTTAACAAGGGAATTAAGTACAGTGTTAATTTAAGCAAATCGAAATGACCTTCAGGATCAGTATTTAATCATCAATTCCAGCTTATGATATATCTCTCCCCAACTGAGCTGAAGTGGACTATCAAGATGCAAGGGGAACTCACTTTTGGGTTCTCAATGGCTAGGAGATTAATCTTTTTATAAGCAATAATGTCCCCTTTTTTATCTCATCAGAGAATGGATGAAAAATCTTCTTTGCCCTTGATGGGACCCTAGTTGGTGCACATTAAGGTTAAGATCCCTTTTTGTGTAAATGCAAGATTTCCTCAAGATGGTATAGCAACAGAAAGATTCCCCATTGACTGGTGCTAAACTTAGTAAGGTCTTTTTAACATAAGAGATGAAAGCAAGAATTGTATAAAGCTGAAACAAAAGGGCAGAAGTAGACTTTAGCATAGAATAATCCCCTAAGGATGGTAAACTAGTCTGGTGAAGCAAGTTCCTTTGAAGCTGGAAGAGACTTGAGATGAGATACTAATGTAATCCTGCCTGCAGCACATGCTATAGCCAGAGTCCTGCATTTTCAAAATAATAGGGAGACACTAGAGCAGTAGGCCATAGTACTGAATGGGCTAGGCAGTCTGTCTCTTTGTGATAATCTGTGGTGTAAAGTGAACAGAACAGTGGAAAATAACACAGTCACTTGCAACTTGTAATGATCTGGGTCATGGAACCCTCTTCCCGGTTTGTAGTATTTGCAGTGTGAGCAGTAGTCTTTCTGTGGGGGACCCTGTGTTCTCTTAATCCCTCTGTTAAGAAATGATGCCAGTGGCACTACTACAATCCAGCCTCCTGCAGGATTGATTGCCCTGCTCGTCAGTGATACCAGAGGTCTGCGATCCCTTTTTCCTTCTCCATCAGGTGGCCGGATCCAGCCTGGATCCCCTGAGCCCCACAAGGCCTTCTTCACATACACACGTCCTCTACCCAGGGGCGGACTGACAACTCATGGGGCCCCTGGCAATAGGGGGTCATGGGGCCCCTGTGTCCTTGCCCAAACTCAAAAAAGCCTATGAAAAAGGTACCAGGGGCATTTCATGGGGCCCCCTACTGACCCCGGGTCCTCGGGCAGTGCCCGAGTTTCCAAATGGTCAGTCCACCCCTGCCTCTACCCCTCACCATCTGTAAAGTTTCCAAGCTTCTCAATATATATATATGCTTCCTCCCCTTTGCCAGCTCTTCTGGGAAATGTAGTCTGTTCACTCTTTGTCTGCGTCCAGGAGTCCTGCTACCAGCATCCAAGTTAAACAAAGCTTTGCTTCAATAAAGTCTGAAACCACAGAACTCTGCCATTTTGAGGTTAATTAACATTCTGTAATCAGTATTAGTGCAGTGTGTTACAGACCTTATATGCTACTTGTGATATAGTTGACCACTGCCTCTTCCTTAAAAAATTTTACTCCCTTATCCTGAAAGACTCTGCTATATTCTGGTTTTTATCCTTCCTATCTCAGCACACCTTCAGTGTCACCTACAATTCCATCTCCTTCTCTCCCCTTCCTCTTTCTGCATGGGTCCTTCTATTTTCTGTCTAACACCTTTTCCCTTGGCTAGTTGATAGTCTTGCATGGCTTCCAATACCATCTCTATGACACCCTAATCTATTTCTCTACTCCTAAGCACACCCCTTGAGTCTTCTTGCACATTACTAATTTACTAAGTGACATATCTGTATGGATTTCACACCATTTTCTACAACTTAATATTTCCAAAAACAAGCTCATAATATGTATCTGACCCCCACCCCTTGCCCTCTTCTTCAAATGTTTTCATTGAGATCAATATCACAACTATGAGTCCATACCCTTATGCCAGTGTGCTACATGTGATCCTTGACTCTAGCTTCTTCCTCTGGTCCTAGAGCCAACAACTGTGAAAATATTGTGTTCCTCACCTCTGTAAAATTTGCAGAATATACCCCTTTTTTTATCAATGACACTACAAGCTAATGTTTACTCCCTTTTATCTCTCCCCTCAACTGCTGCAATGCTCTCTTTTTTGGCCTACCTCTACACAGAGTATCCCCCTTTAGTCTATCATGAATGCTGCTGCCAGACCTATTCACTTTACCAACCACTCGATATCCAACAGCCTTCATAGCCAATTCCTTCATTGGCTTCCATTTGCCTAACATATAAAATTCAACATGCAAACAATAACAAAGCTATCCACAAGTCTGCCCAGAAATACACACCAGCCTTGTCTCAAAATATCACTCAAACTGTTCTCTCTCTGCTCCTTCCAAGACCTCCTGCTCTAGCTTCCTCAGCTCTTTCTCCCATGCTTGTCTCTAGGACTTCTCTCGAGCCTTTTCCCACCTCTGGAGTCCTCCACCTCAACCTGTACAGTTATCTCCTACTCTGTCCACCTCAAGGTAACACCTGAAAACTCATATCTTCAGGGAAGCTTACCAAGCAGGGCCCTCCTAACCCTCTTGTCTTAGATTGCATTGTCACTGTACTGTCTTCCTTTATTTTGTAAAGCACTGTGTTATATAAATCCTTTATTATTATATAATAATAAACTTATTTGTTAATGCTGGCAAACAACTACAGCAAATACAAGGAATAAGTGCATCAATCAAAGCTTATACCTGCCAAATGATTTTAATTTATCTCCACTCAGTTTTAATATTTACACATATTATTTGCTACAAAACAGCCCTGTCTGGCAGGGGAGGGAGCTGGATATTTCTCTGCTGCAATTTCACTTTCACTTACAAGTCCCTTCCCCACCCACAGCACCAGGACATTGTAAGGAGAAGCAGCACACTGATTGGCTCATCTCGCTGCTCTCCCCTCAGCAGGGATCCTTGCCCTATCACATGCCTGACTGTTTCCATATACTAATTCTACTTTTTTTGGTAGCAGAGCTGCATTAATTTGTTCCTTTTATATCTACCTGGAGTTCAGCTTTAATTATTGAGATCATGTAGGATAAGTCCACCGAACATTTGGATATTCAGTTATGAGTAAATTGTCGCATTAGGAGGGGTCCCACTCTCCCTTTTACATTTCCATTTACATGTTAGAAATTACAGTTGAAGAGGAACACCCCAAAGTAGGAGAGAACCTAAAAAACGAAAGGTGTGTAACAACAGAGTTAGGAACAGTGATAGCGAGATCTTCTAGAGTTTTAAAGAAGCTAAAGAAAATTACATTAAAGAATGTAAGAGCCTGTAAATAAGAAATAGCAGATGGAATAAATTGTTTGAAAGCACATACAAGGATAGATAAACTTGTATTAGAAGAAGATAAATAAGTAGAAACCATTGTAAAAGCAAACATAATATATGTTTTGGCCTGTAATGTCTTATGCCCGCATCATAGACTGGAGTGCATTGGTGTAATTAAAATCACCAATGACATCAGACTTTGATGGTTTTTCTTCTCCATTAAAATATAGATTTCATTTCTTTTAGTACTTTGTGATTTCAGAAGTTGCAAATTGCTGTTATCCCCAGCAGATTCACACTGTTGAGATTAGTAGAGATGAATGATAAAGAGCCATGGCACATACTATAAATGTCTAGAGGATTGGTCATGAATACATTTTGTATTGTATGATTGGACTGTGTATTGAAGTCCTTTTATGTTAATAGTTTCTATTTTAGGAAGGCAGCGCTGTATTTTACAAGGTGCTAATGGAGTTATAGTTCCTTTTGACCTACTAAACCTGATTAATAATCCTTCCCAATATACCCATGGTTGTTATATTTTAGTTTCAATACTTTTATATTGAATTTTTTTAAATTATTGCAATACAGGAACAAAAAGTAGATGTCAAACTTATTCGTTATTACATCAAAGCTACACCACTGTATTTAACATGAATGTTGATAATAGACCAGTTTCCAGTACAATCACTATCAGCAGCGTGGAAAATATGCCTCACAAACACAATCGGCATAATCAGTCCTATTTACCAAATTAAGTTATGATTTGAAAAAGAGAAATTTAGATGAGATAAAGAAGAAGAAAGAAAGTGAAGATTGAAATAGTAGTCCAATTAACCAAATGTTATAAGTTTAAAGGTTGAAGAATAATCCGAGAAACTATGCAGCTCAAAATTAAATAGGGTATTTTCTTAGTTCTATATTTTTCCCATGCAAACCAATTTTTATGAAAAGCCTAATTGTTAGACATTGAGTAAGCCAAATGTTTTTCATATTCATATGTTATATCAACGTGGCATTTAAATTCAGAAGTATTTGGGGAATCAGTAGATTTCCATTTTTTCATGACTTTTAGTCTTGCTGCTATGCTAAAAATATATGCATTATTAGAGATGTAATGTTAACAGGAATGAGTTCCATGCCTATAAAAAGTAAAGCTAGTGCAAATGTTGGCTCTATTGATCATGCTGTTAATTGTTTGACAAGTTTAAAAACTGACTCCCATAATCTCCTCAATCGCGGGCAAGCCCAAAGCATGTACATTAATGATCCATGTGAGCCGCAGCCGCTCCAGCATCTATCCCCTTGTTCTGGTGAGAATTTTGCCATGATGTACCACTGCAGATATATCTTTTGTGACACTTCCCAATATGTGGAACATTTAAAAAATTTATAATTACAAGTTATAGCTTTCCGCCATTGTTCTTTCCTAGAGGAGGTTTGGAGAACTGATTCCAATGTTATGATGGGGGAAGATTTAATAAAATTTAATTTGTCTTGTAAAAGGTTATATATGGCAGAGGTGCCTCTAGTTTTATTTAAGGCTCCCGTCCAAAATAGCCAGGCTTGCAGTGGAAGTGTCATTTGTGGAATTGCGGGTTGCTGGTACAATACACGCGCATTGTTGCATATGATAGGAATTCTGTGTATGGTGTAGAAAAGCGTGTATAAAAATGATTAAATGGTTTAAATTTACCATTATGGAAAATATCAGAAATGTTTATGTTATTGATATTGGGCCATTTCCAGAAGGATATATGCGGAGTAAGAAATGCAAACATAATTATAGGGATAGGAATGTCTAATAGTTTTTCTCTTTTACTATAAGACCCCATGAAGCCTTTCCACTCTCAGAGTGTTGTCTCGATTATTGGGTGGTCAGTAGGGTAATTGTAATGTGGGGCTGAATAGGCTAGTAATAAATATTTTAATGAGCCTATGGTGACATATTGTTGCTCTATTGCAGACCATTTTTTAGCTGGGGTAGGAATAAACCAGTATTTGATTTGAGCTAAAACTGAGGCTGTATAATAATCCTTTAAGTCTGGGAGGCCCATTACACCTGTGTGTTTGTGTTTTATAAATATTTTATGTGCACATCTGACTTTTGTGCCATTCCAAATATAAGATGATCATAGGCATTGCATGGAAGCAAAAAATTAGCTAGGGACCGATATTGGAAGGGCCCTGAAAATGGATAATATTGTAGGAAGGATAATCACTTTAAATGCAGCCAACCTCCCCAAGCAAGACAAATAGAATAGACCAAATTTGGTTAATTCCTGTTGTGTCAAATTCAGAAGTGGGACATAGTTCGTTTGGTATAATTTAGATACTGGATAGGATAGTTTGATACCTAAATACGAGAGGTGTTCTTTGGACCATGTAAATGGAACTTTATTTTGCAGTTTTGTGACCACCGATTGGTCTATTCCTATATTTAGGATTGTTGATTTAGACTCATTTATCTTGTAGTATGATACTGTATTGAATGTATATTTAACGTCATCTGAGAATAGCGATATGATTTGTTGGTGGGGGCAAATTTTGATAACTGATATATGTGGGTCCTTACTTTTTCTGCTAAAGGTTCCATCAATAAGGCAAAAATTAACGGTGATAGAGGACATTCCTGATGGTGCCATTAATTATAGAAAAAGTTTGGGATAACATATTTTCTACATATACTCTCGCTGATGGTGATATATATAGGGCCATAATTGCAGAATGAATGGAGCCTACCAAACCAAATTTTATGTAAGGTTTGGGATAGAAACCCCCAGTGGATATGGTCAAGGCCTTTTCTACATCTAATGTTAAGAATGATGCAGGTACTTTATTTTTAGAGACATGGTGTAAAAATTTGATGATACACCTTGTGGTGTCTGGGCTTGTCTCCCTGATATGAATCCCACTTGACCAGAGTTAACCACTTCCAGCCCGCCTGCGCACAATGTACTGCGGCCGGGCAGCAGCTACAGGCAAAGCGATGTACCCGTACGTCGCTCTGGCTGTACCAACACAAGGGGGCACTGCGCCCAGACGGCACGCAGCACTCCCCAACCATGACTGCTGTGTCCGGCGGACACAGTGGAATGAAGATCCCCATGAATGGGACCCAGTGATCATGTGATCGCTATGCTATCGCATGATTACAATGTAATCAGAGCTGTTATGATTCAATCTCATTCATAACAGCTGTGCGTCTCTTCCTAGTGAGCTGTGATTGGCCCACAGCTGTCACATGATACACGGTGCCAATCACAGCACCATGTACCATGTGACCAGCTCCAGCCAATCACAGATCACTATTGAGCCGTCAAAAACTTAACTCATTGATGACAGTTCATGAATGAGTTAGATTCATGACAGCAAGCTTTGCATTGCAGGAGAAATTATCTTTATTTCTCCTGCAAAGCAAAGTGTAAAACAAAATATATATATATACCCCCCACACACACACACACACAGTAGTGCAATGTTACTATGGTAACATTGTACTATTCTGAAAAAAGTATTAAAAAAATGTTTAAATAAATCTCCAGGGAGAGAATAGAGAACACGACACTGAGTACTGTAAAAGCACTACATTTTACATGCACACATTCCATTAGCACATTTAACCCTTTGATCGCTCCTATTAACCCTTTGATCGCCCTGTCACCCAGCCAGTGCCATTAGTACAGTGTCAGTATATAGAATTTTTCAGTGGTCACTGTATTACTGCTACTAGCAACATCAGATAGCATCGGGGTCAGTTACCGCCCCTCCCAGCTAGCATTAGATTGCCCGCACACTATCGCACTCACACTATAGGTCTCTAATCATCGCCATTACTAGTATAGTGTTTGTACAGATCAATAAATTGATCACGAACAGAACTATACTAGTGCTTCCTTAGTATAGTGTTCCCAAAAATGCAGTGTTAGCAGGATCGGCCCTGTTCGCTGCCAGCACTAGCGTTTAGCCCAGGGGTGGGCAAACTTTTTGACTTGACGGCCGCAATGGGTTCATATATTGGACCCGGGGGCCGGACCAAGAGTAGATGAATGATGTGTATGTGTCATCCATAGTAAGTATAGTAATATTCCCCCATAGTAAGCATAGTAATTCATCCCCCATATAGTAATTCATCCCCGATATAGTAATTCATCCCCCATAGTAATTCATCCCCCATATAGTAATTCATCCCCCATATAGTAATTCATCCCCCATATAGTAATTCATCCCCCATAGTAATTCATCCCCCATATAGTAATTTGTCCCCCCTGTGTCAATTCACTTACCTTTGCTCCGCACGTTCCTCTCGCTGTGTTCCCGCGCCGTTCCGGTGTAGCATGAAAATCTGTCACCTATGAGGATATGTCCCCCTCGACGTATCTGCGCATGTGCCAGTTTCAGGCATTAGCAGCCGATCGGCAATCTCCGGCACATGCGCAGATACGTCGAGGGGGACAGATCCTCATAGGAGACAGATTTTCCTGCTACACCGGTCTTCAGGGCGGACTGTGAGAGGAGCCTAGCGGGAGCCTAGCTCCGCGGGCCGGATTAAAAGGTCCGCCGGGCCGTATACGGCCCGCGGGCCGTAGTTTGCCCATTGCAGGTTTAGCCCCTCCGCTGTTTTTCACAGAAGATTTGTACCAATTGATTGTGGGCCAAGGCAATTTATACGCACAACAATACATCGCCGCCCACCCAAATTCAACCCTTGTGAGACAATTAACATGGAAACCTATCACAGCTTCTGAATGTAAAAAATTTTTGGGACTTACATTCAACATGGACATTACAAAAAAGAATGAATTGCTGTTATATTGGTCCACAGACCCAATTCATCATATGTCCATGTTCTATGCTGGTACATATATGCCCAACATAGACCAGCAACATACTGGTACATCACTGGACTTTGAGTGGATATAGCGGGATGATGCTTGCAGCTACAGGCATCATCCTGGTATCATTTTTTTCAGCTGGTGGTCGCCTTTCAGTTGAAAGCAATCCTTGGACTCTCCTTTCCCACAGGGGAATCTGAGAATACAGCTGGTGGTTCTGCTGGCTGACTATAGAGACCAGAATGTCTCCAATCATATCTATGGTCTAACAAATCGGAAGCTACAAGCATTTCATCACTTCAGTATTGCAGGATATAAACAGCGCCATTTGTAAATTGGGAAAGCATCTGATCACACCGATCTTGGTGAGATTAGTTAATGTAAGGGCAGAGGAGATATCTAGAGTCTGATAGACCCCAGATTTCTCAAAAAAGAATATATGACAATGCCCATTAAAGTTATAGGGGATATTTGCATTCCCTGTGATAGCATTAAAAGTGATTAAAAAAAAAATGAAAGGGTGCGCAAGCATTGACCCAGTGACAGTATGTAAACAGCGGTTGCATCATGCATGTGAGGTATCACCATGAGCTTCAGATCGAGGGCAGTAATTCTAGCACTAGACCTCCTGTGTAAATATAAATTGGTGATCTGTAAAGGCTTTTAAAGCATCACCTATCAATAATAAAAATGTATGTACTTTGTTGCCATTGCACCAGCATGCGCAATTTTAAAGCATGCCATGTGTGGTATTTATTTATTCAGCATGACATTATCTTTTAACATGTATCAAGCAATTGGGCAATATATTTTGTTTTTGTGCATTAAAATTCCAAAAAGTATATTTTTCCCAAAAGATTTGCGTTTGAAAAATCGCTGCGCAAATAATGTGTCACGTAAAAAATGTCAACACCCACCATTTTATTCTCTAGGGCCTCTGCTTTAAAAATATATATAATGTTTGGGGGTTCAAAGTAATTTTCTAGCAAAAAAAAACAGTTTTTTTCATGTGAACAAAAAGTGTCAGAAAAGGCTTGGTCTTGGCATAAGCTTCTAATGATAGCTCTGAAATGCCAGGATAGTAGAAGCAACCCCTCCAAATGACACCTTTTTGGAAAGAAGACACTTCCAAGGTATTTTCTAAGAGGCATGGTGAGTATTTTGCAGATCTCATGTGTTGCCACCTGTTTTTGGAAAACAAAGTAAGAAAACAAAAATGTATTTTTTCTTTTTTTTTTTATTTCCAAACCTTTTGACAAAAATGATATTTGTAAAATACTCACCATATCTCTTATCAAATTCCTTGGGGTGCCTACTTTCCAAAAAGGGGTCATTTGGGGAGGGGTGTTTGTACTATCCTGGCATTTTAGAGCCTCCGAAACTGTGATAGGTAGTGGGGAAGTGATATGAGGAAATATTCCCTTAGAAAGCCTGGAGGTGGTCATTGGATTTTGGAGGTCTGTATGTAGCTAGGCTGCCAAAATGTCTCTCACATGTGGTATCCCCGTACTCAGGAGAAGTAGACGAATGTGTTTTGGGGTGTTATTCCACATATACCCATGGCATGCTTGAGCAATATATCTTTAAAATGACAACTTTGTGTAAAAAAAAAATTGTCATTTTCTAAACATTTGTGGCAAAAAATAAAATGTTCCATGGACTCAACATGCCTCTCTGCAAAATCCTGGGCGTGTCTATTTTCCAAAAAGAGGTCATTTGGGGGGGGGTTGTACTGCCCTGGCATTTTAGAACTTTAGAAAGAAAAAGCTACGTAAATTCCAATATATATACCGTAGTTTGTAGACGTTATAACTTTTACACAAACCAATTAATATACACGTATTGAGATTTTTTTTACCAAATACATGTAGCAGAATACATTTTGGCCTAAATTTCTAATTAACTTTGAGTTTATTTGATAATTTTTATAACCAAAAATGAAAAATATCAGGTTTTTTTCCAAATTTTTGGACTTTTTTTGGTTATAGCGCAAAAAGTAAAAAACACAGAGGTGATCAAATACCACCAAAAGAAAGCTCCATTTGTGTGAAAAAAGGACATAAATTTCGTTGGGTACATCATTGCACGACCACGCAATTACCAGTTGAATTAGCACAGTGCCAAACAGCAAAAAATGGCCTGGTCATGAAGGGGGGTAAATCCTCAGGAGGGCAAGTGGTTAATAAGTGATGGAAGGAAAACGGCAAGTCGATTAGCTAACATCTTAGCATAGAGTTATAAGTCCGTATTAATTACAAAATTGGTCTGAAATTTTGGGGTGAGTTAGGTTCTTTGCCAGGCTTCGGAAGAGTGTTATTGTTGTGGCCAACATTTCTTGTGGGAATGAAGCGGAGGTCATGGCAGTATTTTACATCTCTCAAGATAAGGACTCAGAATGTTTGCATGTATACAATAGTATTCTGCTGACAGTCCATCAGGACCTGGAGATTTGTTTGAAGGCATCGATTTAATTATGGATTCTATCTTGACTTTTGTAAAGGGCTGATTTAAAGAGCTACATTGCTCTGGAGTTAATGTAGGAAGTGTGACTGCTGCCAAAAACGTAAAAATTATTTGAGAATTTGGTTGAGGAGTTATAGGGTTTTCCTGCAAATTATAAAGTTTCTGATAGTGTGAATTAAAAGCATTAGCTATTCCTTGTGGATTATATATATTTTGTTTGGTGTGGGGTTTAAAAATAAATGATAGCTTATTTTAGCTTAATTATATGACTTATCTATAAGTTCGGACGCTAGTAGTTTTCCTGCTTTGTTGCCATGTTGGTAGAAGTTTGCTTTTAAGGCTTTAAGCTGTCTAGTATGGTAGGAAATGAATAAGGTTCAAAGTTGATGTTGAGCTTGAGTTAATTTGGCACTGTTAATGGGGTTCGGTTGAGATTTACTAATAGTTTCTAAATTGTTGATTGTATCAAGAAGTGTATCAATTTGCCTTGACCTCTGCTTTTTAGCAATAGCACTCATTTTGATAAATTGCCCTCTTATAAATGCTTTATGCGCATTCCATAAAATAAACTGGTCAGTGACTGAAGATTCATTAAAGGCAAAAAAATTGCCTAAAGCTTTAGAGATATTTTCAATATTTTCAGGTTGTGACATTAATTGTGTGTTGTGCCTCCAGATTTTACATGAATCTTCGCCCCTGGCTCCTGTTACTATTATAGAAATAGGCGCATGGCCTGACCAAGAGAAGGAGTGAATCTCCAATTTCTCTATGAGCTGTAATAAAAGTCTATCGGTTAGCATTAAATCGATTCTAGAGTAAGACCATTAAGACTGCGAGAAATAAGTGTAATCTCTCTCTGTCGAGTGTTGGCATCTCCAGACATCGAATAGTTGAGAGGTGGTGAGAAAAGATTTCAATGTAACTCTGTATGGAATACGGGAGTTTCTACCGGAGATGTCCATTGTGGTGTCTTGAAGTCACCACATAATATCACAGATCCTTGCCGGATCTTCAGCACTTTCTTCCAAATTTTTTGCAAGCAGGATAACTGGCAAAAGTTGGGTAAGTACATGTTGACAATGGTATATATGACATTATTGATCTTGCATACTAAAATTATAAATCTGCCGGAGTCATCCATAGTTGTAGATATCAAAAAAAGGCAACAGAGTTCCTTACCACGATCAATACTAGTCTTTTTTTTGCTTCTGTATTGGATATAAAGATGTTTGGAAAGTGACTATTTGAAAATTTGGGATGTTTTGATTTATGAAAGTGTGTCTCTTGAAGGCATAAAATATTGCAGTGAAGATTCTGCGCTTTTCTCCTGAGCATATAGCGATCTGCAGGACTATTAAGTCCTTTAACATTTAGGGAAGAGATTTTAAGTGACATTGTCAATTAGTAGTTCCTGATTCCAGAACCCACCACTAGATGGTGAGGTAGGTGTGTTATATGGAGGTAAAAGAAAGTCATTGTTGCCTGATAAACTCTTCAATATGAGGTTGTTATCCCTGTTGAAAGATTAATTTTTTTCCCCTCTGTTGGACCAAAATAAATGTTACATGGTTGAATATTGTGTTGTATTAGCTTAGAAATAGACTTAGTACCCTAGAACAAAAGGAAAAAAGTTAATGGACCATGTAAAGGGAAATATTGAAAGTCGAACAACGTGTTTGGTGAAAGAAATATATTTGAAACAATGAAAATAAACTGCAATTTTTCAGTGCAAGGGTGGCGATGCCGCAAAAGTATAGGGGATATATCTAGAAGTGGTTTTATGTCTTCTAGGTTTAAGACCCTTAGGAGCTATTGCTTATTAGGGCTGTAAGCCACAGATGTTTATCCAGCATCAGCTTGCCTGTCTTGCTGAGCCTTTTTAGGAGAGGCACGTTTTTGTGGTGTATGGTCTGCGGCCTCCAAAATTTCCCATTCTGTGAGGAGGTTTAGGTCAAGGATTGGTGATCACGCACTCTTTGCCCTCCTTGGTGACAATGAGTTTAGCTGGGTATCCCTAGCAATATAGAATTTGGTGATTGCGTAGTGGTTTAGTTATTGTGGATAAGTTACGGTGTTGTTGTAGAGTATATTGTGAGAGATCTGCAAATAGTTCCAAGCCTTGTAGGCACACAGGTGTTTTGTCAGCTCTTCTGGTCAGCGCTAGGAATTTTTCCTTGATATGGTAGAAATGGATCCATATTAGTGTGTCTCGTAAAAGTCTATCAGTGAGATGAGGAGGTTTAGGGAGATGATGAATTCTGTCAATAGCCCGTTCCTCAATAGATGATTCCAGCAAGGCTTCCGCCAGTAAATTTGTAAAGTAAGCTCTCAAATCTCCAGTTTTGACCGATTCAGGAATTCCTCTTATTTTTAAATTATTGCACCTGGAGCAGTCTTCTAGGTCCGCTAGTTTACCTTTTATCCAAGTTAGTTCGTCTCCCCTATCGTTATGGGCATCCACAAGTTCATTGAAAGTTCCTGCGAATTCCCCCATTTTCTATGTGGGATACACAATCACCCATTTCTTGCATATCTGATTTAAACTGCTGCATACATTGCATAAGATCAGATTGAATGGAGCGTCTCAATGAGACCAGCATATCTTTGAGAGTAGTGTCCATTACAGGCTGATTAGTAGTAGGGAATGCTAAGATGGAGTCTGGCAGTTCTCTAGTATCATCCAGGGAATGATCAGAGGCACATGTCTCAGAGACAGCAACGTGTGCCTGTGTCATCTTTTGTTTACTTAGCAGGGCTGTGAGATGGAGAGGAAGCTTGCAGTGCTGGGAAGCCCACAAAGCTGTATGCTGGGGAGCCTGTGTGCTGAGGAGCCCACAAAGCTTTTTGAAGAGCACTGTGTGCCCTGTCCTGGAGGTGTTATGTCTTCCTCATGTTGTTGCTGGCTGCGGGAGGATGAAGGACTGCCCCCTCCGCCATGTTGGGATGCATACCGGCCCGGTGGGCTGAAGAAATTAGTAAGTTTACCTAGCCATGGGGGGTCTTTCCATTTCCTTGATGCCCCCATCTTGTTTCCACTGTGTTCGGGTGCCTGTGGTGCCGTTTGGGTGGCTGGCTGATGATTGTGATTGCTCCGGCGGGTCTCAGTCTGTTAGAGTAGCAGACTCATTCGGCCATCTCAGTCTGCAGCCGGCTCCGCCTTCCCATGGTTGCCATATTTTTCACTAATAATCTGCATGCAATCTAGATAGATGGCTTTATGTTTGGTATACATGGTATTGTTGCAGTGTGTTGCAGGGCCATTCATTTAGAATGATAAGTCAATGCAGAATACATATGTCAATCAAAGAAGCCATTCTGCACTGTATAAATAAATGGTGCAGGTCTTTTTGTTCCATTGTTGTGTGTTATAACCCCATTAATGCAAGATGTTAATACAAGATGCAGGTGCGCACTAAAGTGCATGCAGTTAGGAAACAGGTAGATGTAAAGGGCCTTAAAAGAAGATTTTTAATGTCTGCATCTACCATCCTCAAGGAACACCTCTCATGAGAAAAATGCATTAATTGCTGGCCTGCTTATGAAAATTGTAGGTGCTCCAGGTCAGTTGAGCCATTGACCTGAAGAAATCTTTATAATTCTTTCCTGGCAAGTTTCCTTAATATTAAAACATTTCCTAGAATGAAGGCTGTCGTTGTTCACCCCCTAGTTGTCTATTTGTTATGCTGATCCTCTGGATCCATTTACCTAAATGCAGGTCCAGAATGTCAATGCCGATGCATTTAAATCGGTCACCTACTTTACTGTCACTGCCCCACTTGCCTATGTCAGTACGCACAGTGAAGGACCATCAGCCAACAGTGGTCTGCATTGTACATGGTGACGTAGGAGTGTCTACCCACATTCTAGCATGGTAGAAAAAGGGCCATAGAATTGGCTGCTGTGAGACTGTAGGGTAAGCTACAGTAAGCTTACCCTGTTAGATCACCACCTTGACAAAATGAGCATTGAATCCTTCATCAGATAGGGGATGAGAGCACAATGTTTATGATTTAACAACTGCCAAAAGTTCCACTTTAAGAGGATAACCTAATTCAGAAAAAGAAAAAAAAACTACCGGTAAATATAGTCCCTGTAAGCCTAATAATGGCTACCCACATAGTATATCTCAGTACACTGACTGTTAGTTGGGTAACATTATTAGTTTGTAATAACATGATGGAAAAGATCCTTGGTGAGGGCTGGAATTTGTATTTAAGACTGAGTATAAGAGATGGATAATTGTGCTGTCTCCATCTATTGGGAGTGCAATGTGGATTTCTAGCAGGTTTCAGTCCTGAAAACAATGGAATTGCTGTTCTCTGCATGATATGTTTGGTATTTTTCTCCCTGTTTTTAGATTGAAACGTATAGTGAGTCTGTGAAAGGTCACAGATCCGTGGCCTCTGTCTAAATCTCCAATCTGGTGTTCTACCTTTGTATTAAGGCATAACAGGCAATTTTTCTATTTCTTAATCCGCAGGTCATGTTGAGACAAGAAGGTCACAGCAACAGCCAAGTCATCCAAACACAGACAACATCGGCAGTGGTTCTGCTGCCTGACTCCGGCTTTTATATCATAGAGGTACGAGCCGTCAGCGAAGGCGGAGATGGGACGGCCAGCTCTCAAATTAGAGTGCCATCTTATTCAGGTAAGCTCAGAGTCAGCATTCTCTGTGCTGTAGATTTGTACTTATTTACTGAAACGTAAGGTGAGCTTCCAAATCAGATTCCTCCAGAGATTTCTTCTGTATGAGATGGGAATGTCAGGCAAATTCCACTCCCCTTCTGTGTACTGTAACACTAAGGGCTTATACAAAAAGGCATTTTATAGTTTGTTTTATTCATCTTTTGAAGGCCATGTCCCACCAAACTGATATTTTAATTTCACATCTTTGCTGGCAATCTAAATGACATGTTGACTTTTTGTCTCCTGGGGACCCTTGGCAAGATCTCCACCACAACGAATATGCCCAACTTATGTGGCCTTTACAAAGCAGCCAATACAAATCCAAATTATAGTGTTATGTGTTCTTCATTATGTAAAATAAATAACTATGCAGTCTGTATTGAACTATGTTGTAATTGTACTGTCCCCGTTTATATTGTAAAGCGCTGTGCAAACAGTTGGCGCTCTATAAATCCTGTATAATAATAATATGAAGTCCAGGTGCAAGATGCCATTGTGAAAGCCCATTTTTTCTATGTATACATGCTTACCTTTTTCAACATCTTCTAGCGGGTCATGTATATGTATGTGTATATACTGTACAGTGTATATATATTTTTTTTGTAATACAAATATATTTTGATAAGTCGTCAACTATGAGAATGCCACATCACATATTAGAATAATTTGAACACAGGGACCAAATAGAATCTGAAAACAGTGAAGCACACCTCTAAATGAAATAAAGTTCATTCATCTGGTTTTAAACGTGCCCCATTACACAGGATTCCATTTACAAAGCTGCTCCATTATTGTGACTTGATGGATCAAATGAGACATTACCTATTACATGCCTATTCCAGAGCACTGTAAAAGTGCGTGAGGAATACACAATGAGCCATGAATGTCCTGTAATGAGTATAGAGGTGTTGGCTTTGAATTCAACATTATGTTTGATCAGAAATTGCTCAGTAAACATGGCAAAGTGCTCTAATAGATCATTTTGTTCTACACATGTACATGAGTCTTTGTTTCTTGTATCATTTAGTCCAGCTGATGAATGAAGCCTTAAGATGGTGTTTAATAGTCCTGATCAGAATAATATCCACCTGACAGCACTATACTCGGACCAGAGCTCTGTGCATCATGGTCTTGAGCTCCATTGCTCCTGGTACTTTTTCCACTGTTGGAACCTCGTTTACAGCTTCCAAATACGTGTTTAAATATACATATACCAGCCATCATTTTATGACCATAACATGACCACAACCTAATATTGAGCAGGTCCCCCTCTTGCTGCCAAAACAGTCCTGACCTGTTGAGGAATGGACTCCATTAGACCTCTGAAGGTATGCTGTGGTATCTGGCACTAAGCCATCAGCAGCAGATCAAATGGATGGAGACTCCAGAACAGAGTAAAATTATTAAATTATAAAAATAATATATATATCTCATATAAATTAATAAATACACAGATGACATACATACAAGAGAGCTGTTTTAGGATTCATACTTATGTCCATCCAGTCTTAAGAATTACCCAACTCTGGCACACAGCACAGTTCTGTTTTTCACAGGGCAGGGAACCTGATTTTTCTCTGCTGATGCTAACATCTTGTTACAGCTCTTTTCTCTTCCAGTCTATCACTGGAAAGTGAAAGGAAGCAGCAGATTGCTGAGCTATGAATATGATCTGGTTAGCACATGAGTACTGCAGCAGAACAGTTTTTTTTTTACATAAGTATTTGGGTGTTTAACTATAAGGAGTATTTAATTTACTATTTCTTGTATATCCTTATGTATTTTTGTCTTTTTTATATCTGCCTAGTGTTTAGGTTTATAGAGAGGGATTTACTTTTCTCTTGCATAATGCTTTTGGATTTTTATTTCTATTTGTTGACTATACATACCAATGCTTTTTTTTTTCTTTTTTTTTCAGGTATAACGAATGCACAGTCTACGCTACACAATATTTCAGCCTCTTCATCTTCTTTAACTTTGCTATTGGTACTGGTTGTTCCAACAACATCATGGTGAAGACAGATTCTTTTTTATTGGTTTTGTATTGATGACATGATCATAGTTACCAGCTCTGTGAAAACTTTGGAAGCCTGGACCTAACTTAAACACCCAAAGACTACATGAAAAACAAAAAACAGCAACAAAAAAAAGAACTGGAGATATATCGCAAATTTTTTTTTCTTTTTTTATAAAAAAATTATATATATATGTATAAATAGACTTTGCAAATAGCCTTTATGAGCTTCTGTAAAGAAAATGGTACAGTAACTATAGTCAAATGCTCTGGGTTATTTTTTTTTTTTTGTTCTTTGTTTTTTTTGTTTTTTATAATTTCTTAGCAAGTTACCGGAGCATATACCTTGACATTGTTGAAGCAGTGGTGTGAAATGCATATGTGGAATTGAATGATATGCTATGATTTACAGGTATAGATCTGGTGTTATGTACACTCTTGTTTTGTTCTGATAAAATACAGATGTAAACGGCAACAATAATTACAGCTAATGTATGATATATTAATTATCAGCTGCATTCATGAAGCTAGTTTCAATGTAACTTGTTGGTTTTAAACCTGTTTTAGGAGATGTGTTCTCTTGATTAAAGCACTTAGAAGGTTTGGTTTTCAAAATAAAAATAAATGATTTTTTTTTTTTGAAGAACATGATTTGTAAACAAGACTAAGCTGAATCAGCCTTAATAGCGTCATTTATTGATAATAGTCAAAAGACGATTATTGTCCGATCTGGCTAACAGTAGTTGTATGGGGAAATGTTTGTCTATTAGTTGTCGCTGACCCGTGCAGGCACACCAAACCAGCAAATCACAGGGAAGCAAACGGCCATCCAGGATGAATTTTCCTTACCAGTCGCTATTGTTCCATGCAGTTAAGGACAATGATAGAAGCATCTGTTCATGGAGTAAACAGACACATTTTCCCGGTGTGACTATGCATGTTTGTGCTACAGTGTTCCTATATAAGAACTGTGTGGCGGTCATGTCCTCTTTTGTTATTTTTATATTTATGGGTTTCTTTACTTTACATGCCTCATATTTTTATACATGTTAAGAATTCCTGTATGTTAATGAAAATTAATTTCTAAATTCTAGACATACTGTACGTAGAAATATCTTATCTATAATTTAAGATGAACCCTACTCCAGTAAATACGTGGAAAAGCTTGTGGACCTTCTGGTACAGCAGAAAGGATTAGGAGGTCTACCTTTTTGGATGTAGGTACAAAAGTACTGGGGGCAACAGTTGTAAACCTGTAAACGTGTTTAAACAATCCTTTTATCAATTCACAAAATTGTTAACAATTTCCTGAACATATTAAATACTCCTTGTTCCCCTTTGATGTGCCCTTAGAGGTTTAAGTACCACCCATTGAGAATCACAGGTGTATGATACCAACCTAAAGTGTATGCCAAGCCAAAACTTGATTTTTAGTTTTCAATTCAGTGAGAAACAAATAGAAAACTTTTCATGCTTTTATGTAGAGTAGGAGAAGTCCAAAGCCCTCCTCTGTCAGGTTTCTGAGGTGGTGAGCCCTTGTAGAAAACCAGCCAACCCAGGGCGTGGAGTCTAATTCCCAGCCTGCTTCTTCACCAGAGACTCGGATGGTGGGGATGAACTTGCAGCAAGCTGGAACCAAGTTGTGGTCCCCAAGTATGCCCAGCTAATGATGAGGCGACCACTCACGTATGCAGAGTACAGATGGCAGGAGGATGCAGGCAAAGAGCCGAGATCTTTGTAGGCGACAGGCAAGCAAAAATGATAGATGAAGCTGAGGTCAGTACATGGGAAGTCAGACACAGAATACATGCAATGCAAGGCAAACCAAGAGTTCAGGAAAACTGGGAAGTTGCTCAGGTAACTGAGCATGTCATTTATAGGGAAGCAGACTGGAAGGCGGGCCAGGAAGTGATAGACAAGAAAGGAACATAAATTCACATTAGAGCAGGTGACACCCATAGGTGAACACAGAAGCCAACAACAGAGGTGAATTGAATCACAGGTCTACCACCACTACTGAGGCAAGAATGTAAGAATTTCACAGACAGTAAACTGCAGGCTAAAATGTGACTCTGTCAGTTTTTTTCCTATCCATACTAACAGAAAAAAAGTTTTGGCTGGATTTTTACTTTAAAGAAAATGAACATATAACAAAATCCCATTATATGTTGATAAAATCTAGAAGCTTTTTTATGGGGAGCATCATTTTATGGGGTCCTCGTGTCAGGTACATGTTCACGTATTTGAATTATTTTTCCTTTGCGTGGTCATCCCATCTATTTCAAATTTCATAGCTGAGCAGGTTTTAGGTTAGATATAAAGTTTCTAACAATGAACTTTGAGATTTCCTTGCTTTGCCTAAGCATGCGATGTAGTAATGCAATTGAGAGAGTGTAGGAGCAGGCACATAGCTCTTTGTTTGAACAAAATCCAGGTATCTGGTTAGTTTTTTCTTTTTCAAAAAAAGGTGACTACATGTTTATGCCCCTAGTCCAATTTCTTAGGTATAATGAAAAAAGTACAATAAATGATATGTTAAATCTTCAAATAAAAAGAAAAATAGTCTAATTTTGCAAAATGTTATTAGTTAGAACACAAATTATAAATGTATAGATTATAAATTAATTTTATTTTAAGATCAAAAAGTATGTAATATTTGCTTAAATAATTTAATGTAATTTAGTTTATATTGTATTTATATTATATTGTATGTGAAAAAAACTCCTTGCACACAATTATTGATGTGGTTCACTATAAAGTATATGTTTAGCCACAAGTAGCCCTATAATAGCAAATGAAGCAGCTGATTTCCAGGATAGTTATGCTGTTTTTGACATTCTATGGGGCAATAATGTAAAAGCAGTAAAAACAAATAGTATTATGAGAAGATATGAACTGTGGAAGCAAAAAAGGAAGCAGAGAGGTTAAATTCTCATTTTTGTATAGGGTTTACTTACCTTATCCTTCACTCCCTGCATCTTTCTGCTCTCTTTATTTCTGGTTAGGGGTAAGTCCTCGGTGACCTCATTTACAATGCAGGACTGCTAGTCCTGCATTGTACGTAAATGACACCAGTTCCTGCGATAATAAGAGCCCTAAAAGAATTTGCTTCAGGGGATCTGTCAAATGTAAAAAGTCTGCAGGAGCGCAGGATAAGGTAAGAAAAGCAGCTTTTAAATGGCACCCTTGACAAAAGGGTAACATTTGATATGTATCAAGGTTTAGCCTTAAACAAATGTAGTGAGTAAAATAAAAATTAATAAATGAATCAACTCGTTGACCATTTATGGTTGCAATGTGGAATGATCTGATTGTAAGCAATTGCCAACTTTAGCAGACAATTCTTGTCTAAACCTTAGCAGAGAATTCTTGTCCCAACCTTGGGTAGGATTTACCTAACTGATTTCTATTGTCTTCTCCTGAGGCCAACTCTTCTAGGTCTACAAAGTGCTCCTCTTCCTTCCTACATAAGCACAATCATACACCTTCATCCAATGCATGCATGTCCAAGAAGTCTATAGGCAGTTTAAAAGAAAGCTGCACAGAATAACTATTTAGAGGCTGCTGCCATTGTAGGATAAAGGGAACATAAATTTAAAGGCAAAGAAAAAAAACTGATTGTCTTATAATTTTCATTAGTAGTTCACTGGGTGATTATATGGTGCCTGTATTTACCTGCCATAAGTGTAAAACGTTTGATATTTATAGCCCAGTCATCTGACAAGTAAATTACTCCCTGTGTTAAATTACCCTGTAATATTATTTCTCAGTCTGATACTATTTAGAAAGTCATTTTGCACCAGAAGGACATCATGAAATGTGAACAAGGGGAGCGGCTAAAAGGCTGACCATGGCTAATTCCAGCTGTTGCGTATAGTGTTACACCTTGCACAACTTACACCACAATTAGTTTGGAAAAATAAATCTTTTATATGTTTTAACTAATATAAAAAGGGGGCATGGAGGCAGGGGTGCTGGGGGAGCAATGGCAAGGTGAGTGCTGGCCCTGCTTGACAGTATCTCTTTAAATCGTATGGCTGGCCTCCCTGACCAATAAGGAACCACAGAAAATGGGATAGAGAGGGACCATACTCAATAAAAAGTCTAGATTTGCATACCATTTTAGCTCTTTATATATTTGGATCTACTGTTTGATCTACAGCTTTCAATGAATATAACTCTTACTTACCAATTTACTCATTGTCTGCTCAATTTGAATTATTCAAGTGTTTCATTTTAATTGACCCCTTTAAAAATGAAGTGCAGCAAAAATAAAACATAACCTGGTACACAGAGCACTTATTTAAATAGCAAAAATGTCAAAACTATAATTTGCCCATAAAAAGAAGAATGGAATACATTAATACAAGCTAGAGACCAACAATTTAACACAACCCTATCTATCATCTTAAGCAGATTGGTTCTTGAACCACAAGTAGAATCACACATCAGATAGTTCAGGTTCCATTTTGAACATTCTGTATTTCTGTAGTAATACTATATATATGACTAACTAAAATATGAAAACATGTACAGTGACTGTAAGATCAGTTGACTGATGCAGATGTAATAACTCAAGCATTGTATCAGCAATCACATAAACTATAGGCCCTTACACACAGATGTATTTCATGCTTATACATCATCCTGGATAACACAGTGCTGTGAAGTACATACCCTAGTAGACTTGAATGGAAAGCAGGGCAGACACGGGATGCAGCGCTCAGCAAAACTAATTTGATTACTAGCCTGTTTGTTGCACGATCAGATGTGCTATACAAGGAAATGCATGGATATATTTGTACTACACTACACAAGAAGGGGGACGATTCTTCTTCAAGGACTCAAATATGGTTATGCACAAGACCCTTTACAGCTAGAGCTAAATTCTCTAGCATGTTTCTTCTCATTAAGTATTCTCATGTATCATCACTGCTATTTAGCATTCAACCTTCCAGTCAGGGCATTTTAGCCTTCTGCATAACAATATTATGCATAAGCCGCATAACCCCAGTATTGTAGTAGGATAAAGACAACCTGATACAGAGTAATGAAAAGCCTAAGATGAAATGCCTATGTCTGTAAATACCATGCACACATGCAGGAGTTTGAATATTAGCTTGCCCTAGGGGGATGTGACGGCAGTATACAATGAGCTCAGCTTACTATAACTGATCCTTTAGCCATTGCATTTGGGACCTGCATCCTGTGTTTGTATTTGCCCAGATCACCAACAGATTTCCTTACAAACCTCTATAGGGCTAACAATTAGTAATGGGGGGGAATCTCACTCTTGATGCACTAAGCCTCTGTTTTGAAAGGGAAGTAGAGTGTCCTTTAAGAGCAAATGAAGTGTTTCTGTTTAAAAGAGCTCCTCCTTCAATCCATAGACTGTTAAAATCCCAGTGATTGTCCACTTTAGAATAATTTAATTACTAAACTTTTTCTGTCTTGTCTATCCTACAAGCCACTGTACAAAGAAAATGGAAACTCCCTTAAAATCTGGTCTTGCCGTCTGTTATGTTGTGCCTGTTGTGTTCTATGATTTCCCGCATTGTGAAGTAGCTTCAGGTTTTCCAACAAAGGCTTTTTGACTAAATGGAAATGTATTCCAGCTCTTTCCAGACCTACCAAGCTCATTTGCCAAATGATAACATTTACAGTACATACTTTGTATAACTATTCAACTACCTTGCATGTCCCCAAATTCTGTAATGTTTCACGCTAGAAAAAAATGGATTTAATTAGGTTTTTGCAATTTCACTTACATTAACTAATCATCAGATTTTTTTTTTAATTGTGACACAAAAGTAAAAAAAAACAAAATGGCAAATGTATTTGGTTATAACCCCCAAGTCAATACTTAATAGAACCAACTCTGTGTTTGCCAAAAGACCTTAACACTACCTTTCGGGTCTCATGAGACTCACTTGTGTGCACTGTCTCCCAGGCACATTTGGCAAACTCCAAACAAAATTTGATTTGGATTTTTTCAGCAATGGCTTTTTTCTCTCACTTCATAAAGCCCAAAGTTGTGCAGCCTCTGGGTTATGGCTCCTCCATGGACAATTTTGCCATCTAAGATCTTGGATCTCCACAGATACTCTAGAATTACATTTAGCTGCTTAGTTGAATACATGACTAATGTCCTATTTACCTGAAACTGAATTTGGTGGATCGCTTTCTTTAGGTCATAAACAGGCTGTGCCAAATTCTTTAAATTTCGTAATAATGGATTTAAAGCAAATATGTAATCCCAAAAACAAAAATGTAATACATTGTAGCTTACAAATTCTTAGATGCATTTGTTTTCTTTTTTATGTTTTTTTTAACTTTATTTTCACTTGGTAATTAAGCAAACTTCCTGTCCATGGGTGGTTATGCTCACTAACCCACTGTGTCTATGGAAGGAGTCATGGTTGTCACACAAGACATGGCTGCCTGTGCTCATCACCATTGCATGGTGAATGGATGGGATTAGTAATTTACGAAAAGAAGATAAAATTGTTTTTGAGATCTTTTCATATCCCTGGAAGAAAAAAGAATACTACATTTCTATTAACATCAATAGATATTTCCGTTCTGGCTGAAAGTGTTCTTAGCCTGAAAAATAAACTAATGCACCACTTAGTCTTTTTTTCTGTGGCTACTCTTCTATATAATGCAGCCACAACATCAAGTACTGATAAGCTGTAATATATTACATTTTTGTTTTTGAGTTTGGATACGCTTAAAGGTGCACTGAAATATGGGATTATGTATGGCATATAATGTGGGTTACCTATTTGATACCCAGTGCTAATTGGTGCTCCCAGCATTTTATCGGGGATTTGTTATGAAAGCTCTTTGGTCTTCATAATGCAGGTGCTATTAGTTCCCTAAAAAACTCTAAGGCCCTTTTATAGCAGGTGTATTAGTTTTATTATTTAACTGCACATGTGATTGGACTTCATTTAAAGTGGTTGTAAAGGCTCAATGTTTTTTTACCTTCATGCCCCCTCTCAATCCAGTGTTGTGCACTGGAGTCTCTGCTAACCTGGGACTCCCTCTCCTCATTGGCTGAAACAGAAGTGGAAGCCATTGGCACAACCAGTGATCCAATGAGAAGATAGAGGCGGCAGGGCTGAGCAGCTACTCCGTGTGTGAATGGACACATGCAGTAGTGGTTCCCCCCATAGCGAGCTGCTTTCTGTGGGGCACCTGACAAAAGGGATTAGGCCAGGAGCGCGGGCGGGGACCTGAGCAGAGGAGGATCCTGTGCAAAACCAGTGCAGAGAGCAGGTATAAACTTATTTGTTGTTGTTTTTTTTTTTTTTAAATAGGGCTTTTAGAATCACTTTAACCACTTATTTAATGTCTAAAGTTCATCGGGTTTCCCTCAAAATGAGTAAACGTTTACAAAATCATGTCATTTCATTTTTGTTGTTTGTAATTTTAAAAAAAAAAACTATTCTCTTATGAGGATCAAGACTCGAATGAAATGCATTTTAAATCATGTTTATAGCCTAAAAGGGTGGGAGGTGAAATACTTATACAAAGCTCTGTACATTTATGCAAGGAGAAATGTCTGTGCATGTCTCCCTATTTCTCATTATGGTTTGAATGCAATGAAGAGTTCTGCTAAAAACTGGAAAATCCATTTAAAGATAAATAAGTGCTTTATGGTTGTCTTTCTTTTACTGAAGTCATAGATATATTTTCATTTTGTGTGGTATAAATGGTCAATCCACCATGATATTATAGTTTGAAGGCCAAATGAACTATTTCTGATATTTCTGAGGAGCTCCAGCAAGTCCAGTCTTTTTGACCTGGGTTCTTTTGCCCTCCTCCTTAGCATGGCCATTACAAGGCAACCTATCTGTCCATTTAATGTGCATGACAATAAATATGGGAGAAGTTGGATGTTTTTATCCTAAAGGGTACATCATAGGAGGACAAGTCACTGCTGGGGTCCCTGATAAATATAAGGAGTCAGGAAGTAATTGATGCCATCTTAATCCATCCAAAGCTGAAACATTAATTCTCTGGTTTAGGCTTTAGGCCCCATGTACAGTGGGCTTTTAGTCCCGGTGCATGGGGTTTTGGCATTTAGCTGTAGGATGATTGCACAGGTACCCCATCATGCCTGGTGCCAATATTCACCTAGCAGTATGAACGTTTTGAGCAGTATGCCCATAATGCAAAAAGTCTGCACCTGCGCTCTTCCCGTGAAGCTAAATGCCAGACCCCATGCACAAGGGCTAAAAGCCCAGTATGCATGGAACCTTAAGGTGTATGTCAAGACACATTTTGTTTTTTTTATAGTTTTGGAAAGTGGGGAAGGATTAGAACTGCTCTGCGAAGCTTCATTAGAGAGATTTACCTGTGGATAACGATCACCATACAGGAAGTGAGGGAAAATCTGCAACTGAGATGGACAGAAATTAAAATTTAACAATGGTTTTAGACTTCCTCTACTCTACTGGAGAAAATCATTATTTTCTGCCTATGTTGCTTTTCCCTTCACTTCTTGTCTGGTAAACCATTTCCAGCAGAACAGGAAGTAAAAGGAAATCAGCCTAATGGAGGCCCAGACAGCTAAAAACAAAACAAAACAAAAACCTAACAGGGACTCCAACCCTTCCCCACTTCATCCAAAATAAAGAAAATAGTGGACTTTATAAATCACACCATTCCTATGTAGCATCCATGCCTCGGATTGAACAACATTTCAGACCATAAGCAGAGACATATAGTTCTTTTTAAACATACTTTTGCAAATGATGATTTGGTTGTAGCTTGGACGGTGGTTCTGTAACGATCAATGTGATATATTAGAATTCTTGTATACAAAGTGTATATAATATATATAATTGTATACTACGTGGAAGACACAGTCGATGACTAGTTCCTGTGTACTGTTCTTGTATCATTAGGTCTTTTTAATAAATAATTCTCTTTTTATTGACTTCTACTTGGTGTCTTGTCAAGTATTGGATGAAATCATTCATAATTCAGTGCAGATTTTGAGATGGGTTCAGTGACATTTCCCAGCAAGATTCCGGGGAGAAGATTGATTTAAAAATGTCAGCAACGAAGGAACTGGAGCCTCTTGGAACTTTACCCAGTATTAAGGCACTGTGTACACATTGCTATAGATGACACTATTCTTAAAGGGGTAGATAATCATTAAAAAAACAAGCTGGTTTATGAAAAAACACGAATGTACTTAGAGTGTAACTATACGCAAAATCAAACATATATATATACATAATACAGACTATTGCTAGCATTAAAACAGCAGTTTTGTACGTTCCTCTTAGATTTGCTATTTTTCCACTTTCTGAAATGAGGTGACTATACTGTTCATTCTGAAGTGAAATCGAATGGCAACCCCCAAGAACATGCATACTCCATGCAGATAGCGTCCTAACTAGGATTTGAACCAGGAAACACAGTACCGGAAGGCAGAAATGCTAACCACTAAGTAAATGCCAATGGTAAGTTTATACACCATTCAGTCATAACTATTTGCCTAGTATTGGGTGTTGAGTAGGTCCCCCTTTTGCAGTCACAACAGTTCTGACCCATTGAGTCATGAACACCACTAGACCTCTGAAGGTATGCTGTGTTATATGGCACTAAGTCGTTAGTAGAAGATCCTTAAAGATGTGAGGCAGGCCCTCCATGGATCAAACTTGTTTTTCCAGCAAATCCGACAGATGCTTGATTGGATAAAGACCTTGAGACTATGGGGGCCAAGTCATCCAAGTCATCTAAAGCGAGCAAAATCCTCTCTTGTATCAAAAGAGGCATAGACTCCAGAGCGAGAGATATCATATTACCCCTGTAAAAATCATTAGTAACACCTCATCTGGAATATGCAGTTCAGTTTTGGGCACCAATTCACAAAAAGAACATTGGGGAACTGGAGAAAGTACAGAGAAGGGCAACCAAACTGATACGAGGCATGGAGGAGATCAGCTATGAGGAAAGATTAGAGGAACTGAATTTATTCTCTCTTCAGAAGAGGAGATTAAGGGGGGATATGATCACCATGTATAAATACATCAGTGGTTCATATAGTGAACTCGGTGTAGAGTTATTCCCCTGAGGTCATCACAGAGGACAAGGGAGCACTCTTTACATCTGGAGGAAAAGAAATTTAATTTCCAAACACGGAAACGTTTCTTCACAGTGAGAGCTGTGAAAATGTGGAATAGATTCCCTCAAGAGTTGGTTCTGGCCAGCTCAGTGGATTGCTTTAAAAAAGTCCTGGATTCTTTCTTAGATACACAGAATATAACTGGATACTAACATTTATAGGTAAAGTTGATCCAGGGAATATCCGATTGCCTCTCGGGGATCAGGAAGGAATTTATTCCCCTGCAGGAGCAAATTGGATCATGCTGTGCTGGGTTTTTTTTTTCCTTCCTCTGGATCAACTGTGGGTGTAGGATTATAACTTTTTTTTTTTAATGGTTGAACTGGATGGACTTTTGTCTTTTTTTAGCCAAACTAACTATGTAACTATCACCTTGAACTCGTTGTTGTGTTCCTCAAATCATTCGTGAGCCATTGTTGCAGTGGGAGAGCGCATTATCCTGCTGAAAGAGGCCATTGCCATCAGGGAATACCGTTTCCATGAAGGAGTGTACTTGATTAGCAACAATGCTCATGTAGTTGCTACATGTCAAGTAATATCCACATGAACGGCAGGACCCAAGGTATTTCAGCAGATTAGACCAGGCCACCTTCTTCCATTCCTCTGTGGTTCAGTTCTAATACTCACCTGACCATTGTAGGTGCGTTTGGCTGTGGAAAAGGGTCTGCGGCTACGCAGCTTCATATACAATAAACTGCACTGCCCATTATTTCTGCTTTCAACACCCAACTTCAGGGACAACATGTTTACTTGCTGTCTAAGATATCCAATCTGACTTTCAGATGCCATTGTAATGAGATAATCATTGTTTTTTACTGAACTTATCAATGATCATAAAGTTATGGCTGATTGGTGTACACACTATATTCTAATAATATAGAAAAAAAATTAATTATAGGTTTGCAAATTTGCTAAAGTCCACAACATTGTTTTCTGAATGCAGGTAAGATATATTGTATTCCTAACCCCAGAAACCACTAAACAGCTCATCCACTCCCTCATCATATCACGACTCGACTACTGCAACTCCCTCCTCACTGGCCTGCCTCGCCGCTGGCTATCCCCGCTTCAGTCGATCCTGAATACGGCTGCCAGACTCATTCACCTTTCCAAACGCTCCGTTTCCGCCACCCCCCTCTGCCAATCCCTCCACTGGCTTCCGATTGCGCAACGGATCAAATTTAAAATCCTAACACTGACGTACAAAGCTGTCCACCATACTGCCCCGAACTACATCACTGACCTAATATCCAAGTACCACCCAGCACGCACACTCCGCTCCTCACAAGACCTCCTTCTATCTAGCTCCCTGGTCTCCTCCTCCCATGCCCGCCTCCAGGACTTCTCCAGGGTGTCACCCATCCTCTGGAACTCCCTGCCCCAACCCATCAGATTATCACCTACTCTCCTCTCCTTTAGGCGCACCCTGAAAACCCATCTCTTCAGGGAAGCCTACCTCACCCCCTGCTAACTTGCTGACCTCCTCCACTCTTCCTACCACTCCATCCCCCACAGCTATCTCCTCCTGTACCACTATCCCATCCCTTCTAGATTGTAAGCTCGAAAGAGCAGGGCCCTCGATCCCCTCATGTTTTGCATTGTATTGGTATTGTTCTGTCACATGTTCTGTCCCCCTTTGTAATGTACAGCGCTGAGTGAACTATTGGCGCTTTATAAATACTGTATAATAATAATAATAATAATATGTTGCACAATGCTTGCCCTAATGTATATGAACTCTCATCTTTTCAGTAACAGCACGCTAAAAAAATGTTAGCACACAAAAACAAAACAATTTTTAAATTTACCATTAAATTGTATCTAAAGTCAAGACTTGTTTTTAGCTTTGGAGGCATTTGTAAAGAAATAGAACCCCTGTCAGGTTTTTATGTCCCTGCTGGGGACATTCACTCCCCCTCTTTGTCCTGGTGACCATTGTTATCAGGACTGAAAGTGAGGAAAAATCCAAACATTTGACTGGTCACAAGAACAGGAATCCAGTTGAAATTGTAAGTGGGGACACCTGTTTTGATGACAACTGACTTTTAAATTGTTGTTAATTAATTCAATTTTTATTACATTTATGTACATTTTGTAAGATTTTTTTTTACTGTCACTGGAGATTAAACAGACGTTATAAAGGTAGAGAGAAAAAATCTGTAAAGATTGTGACTGTGGGATATATTTTCACATGAAGACAATATGTAAAAATAAATCTCACTATGAAGCCGACAGACCGATTGCAGTCTAAGAAAAGTCCCCTTTCTATGTTATGAATGGGGCAGCACAGTGTACAATATTTTATGCTGTGTAATTAATAGTACTCATTAAAAACCTATAAACACAGATTTATAAAATCAGAGGTCTAATTCTATAGGGGTTTGATACATATTACTAATAAAGTTAACATTTTATATAACAGTTACAGTGTGATATTTGGAATTGGGTTACAGCTTTTTCAAATAGCATCAAATATTGTAATGAAAACGAAAATGTAGTGCTAATTCATACCACTAATGCACAAAATATAATGACAAATTAATAAATTCAAGTCCTCAAAAAAGTCCAATAAATGTGACCATGTGTTAGATAAAAACCATATCTTCAAAAAGTGATGTGAATCCAACAGGAAAAAGGAAAGAATCCTCCACCATCACCATTCACAGCCTCTTACCAGAAAATATGATCACAGATCAAGCGGTCAAAAACTGCAAATATGGAATAACATTGGACATGTTGGATCTTTGATCTTCTCCAAAAAAGGCAGTTCCACTGCTAGTGACTCGATGATAAAGATCCAGTGTTACACCTCAAAGATAATAGGATGTATACAAAGAGAACAAAAGCTCCTCATAGTGTAATGTTTTAAAATAATCCAAAGTTTAATAAAAGTATTGCACTTACAGATAGAGATGAGCGAAGAAATGAAAAATTCGATTCGACTGATTCGGCGAATTCGTGGACAATATTCGATTCGAGTCGAATAAATTCGCTGTGAATTTAACTTAAAAAAGGGTGTTTCTAGGCTTCAGAGAGACTTAATATTAGTGCAGAACACTGTACCTTTAATTTAAATGCCCTTGGAGTCTGCTGGGGAAGAGAAATAATACTGTCTGTCAGTATGACATGCAGATGAGTGCCGTCGATCTTAGAATCACTGCACACTTCACTCCTTTGGCCAGTCACGGGGCCAAAACCAGTGTTTGGAGCCACAGTGTGGCGGTGGAGGCAGCAGCAATGGGAGGCCATACAGCAACCTATGACAAAATGGAAACCAGCAGGAGCGTGAGGAGACCTGAAAGTGGCACATGGCAGAGTGGGAGCAATGGGAGGCGGTACAGGGACCCAGGTCACACTGTGGGCCCAGCAGCAGCGTGACCAGGCGGTACGGGGGCCCATGGCCGATATGGGGCTTGGTGGCACCTATGGAAGGCCTGTAATCTGCCAGCAACCTATGACAAAATGGACAACCGCAGGAGTGTGAGGAGATTTCAAAGTGGCACATGGCAGAGTGGAAGCAATGGGAGGCCGTACAGGGACCCAGGTCACACTGTGGGACCAGCATCAGCGTGAACAGGCGGTACGGGGGCCCATGGCCGATTTGACCTCATTCATCCCATAGTCCTGCCGACTCACGAATAGCGTGGCCTCCTCAAAGGGCCTGAGCAAGCGCAGGTGTCACACATGAGCTGACAATGGCTGACATCTAAGTTACACAGGGAGTACCTTTATCCGCTTTTAACATCAGGAAATCTGTGATGGCCTTTAGCTGTTCGTAAAGGTGGTCTAACATATGTAGGGTTGAATTACACCTTGTTGCAACGTCACAGCATGAGGAGTCGGTACGGGGGCCCATGGCAGATTACATGTCTGGCAGCAGCAATGGGAGGCCCGTAATCTGCCAGCACCCTATGTCAAAAAATTTAACACACCAGCAGTGTGAAGAGACCTGAAAGTGGCACATGGCAGCAGAGTGTGGCGATGGAGACAGCAGCAATGGGAGGCCGTACAGGGACCCATGAGAGACTCTAGACTTGGCAGCAGCATGAGGAGGCGGTATATAGGGGCCCATGGCAGATTAGGGGCCTGGCAGCAGCTATGTGAGGCCCGTAATCTGCCTGCACCCTATGTCAAAAAATTTAACACACCAGCAGTGTGAAGAGACCTGAAAGTGGCACATGGCAGCAGAGTGTGGCGATGGAGACAGCAGCAATGGGAGGCCGTACAGGGACCCATGACAGACTCTAGACTTGGCAGCAGCATGAGGAGGCGGTATATAGGGGCCCATGGCAGATTAGGGGCCTGGCAGCAGCTATGTGAGGCCCGTAATCTGCCTGCACCCTATGTCAAAAAATTTAACACACCAGCAGTGTGAAGAGACCTGAAAGTGGCACATGGCAGCAGAGTGTGGCGATGGAGACAGCAGCAATGGGAGGCCGTACAGGGACCCATGACAGACTCTAGACTTGGCAGCAGCATGAGGAGGCGGTATATAGGGGCCCATGGCAGATTAGGGGCCTGGCAGCAGCTATGTGAGGCCCGTAATCTGCCTGCACCCTATGTCAAAAAATTTAACACACCAGCAGTGTGAAGAGACCTGAAAGTGGCACATGGCAGCAGAGTGTGGCGATGGAGACAGCAGCAATGGGAGGCCGTACAGGGACCCATGACAGACTCTAGACTTGGCAGCAGCATGAGGAGGCGGTATATAGGGGCCCATGGCAGATTAGGGGCCTGGCAGCAGCTATGTGAGGCCCGTAATCTGCCTGCACCCTATGTCAAAAAATTAAACACACCAGCAGTGTGAAGAGACCTGAAAGTGGCACATGGCAGAGTGTGGCGATGGAGACAGCAGCAATGGGAGGCCGTACAGGGACCCATGACAGACTCTGGACTTGGCAGCAGCATGAGGAGGCGGTATATAGGGGCCCATGGCAGATTAGGGGCCTGGCAGCAGCTATGTGAGGCCCGTAATCTGCCTGCACCCTAAGTCAAAAAATTTAACACACCAGCAGTGTGAAGAGACCTGAAAGTGGCACATGGCAGCAGAGTGTGGCGATGGAGACAGCAGCAATGGGAGGCCGTACAGGGACCCATGAGAGACTCTGGACTTGGCAGCAGCATGAGGAGGCGGTATATAGGGGCCCATGGCAGATTAGGGGCCTGGCAGCAGCTATGTGAGGCCCGTAATCTGCCTGCACCCTATGTCAAAAAATTAAACACACCAGCAGTGTGAAGAGACCTGAAAGTGGCACATGGCAGAGTGTGGCGATGGAGACAGCAGCAATGGGAGGCCGTACAGGGACCCATGACAGACTCTGGACTTGGCAGCAGCATGAGGAGGCGGTATATAGGGGCCCATGGCAGATTAGGGGCCTGGCAGCAGCTATGTGAGGCCCGTAATCTGCCTGCACCCTATGTCAAAAAATTTAACACACCAGCAGTGTGAAGAGACCTGAAAGTGGCACATGGCAGCAGAGTGTGGCGATGGAGACAGCAGCAATGGGAGGCCGTACAGGGACCCATGACAGACTCTAGACTTGGCAGCAGCATGAGGAGGCGGTATATAGGGGCCCATGGCAGATTAGGGGCCTGGCAGCAGCTATGTGAGGCCCGTAATCTGCCTGCACCCTATGTCAAAAAATTAAACACACCAGCAGTGTGAAGAGACCTGAAAGTGGCACATGGCAGAGTGTGGCGATGGAGACAGCAGCAATGGGAGGCCGTACAGGGACCCATGACAGACTCTGGACTTGGCAGCAGCATGAGGAGGCGGTATATAGGGGCCCATGGCAGATTAGGGGCCTGGCAGCAGCTATGTGAGGCCCGTAATCTGCCTGCACCCTATGTCAAAAAATTTAACACACCAGCAGTGTGAAGAGACCTGAAAGTGGCACATGGCAGCAGAGTGTGGCGATGGAGACAGCAGCAATGGGAGGCCGTACAGGGACCCATGACAGACTCTAGACTTGGCAGCAGCATGAGGAGGCGGTATATAGGGGCCCATGGCAGATTAGGGGCCTGGCAGCAGCTATGTGAGGCCCGTAATCTGCCTGCACCCTATGTCAAAAAATTAAACACACCAGCAGTGTGAAGAGACCTGAAAGTGGCACATGGCAGAGTGTGGCGATGGAGACAGCAGCAATGGGAGGCCGTACAGGGACCCATGAGAGACTCTGGACTTGGCAGCAGCATGAGGAGGCGGTATATAGGGGCCCATGGCAGATTAGGGGCCTGGCAGCAGCTATGTGAGGCCCGTAATCTGCCTGCACCCTATGTCAAAAAATTTAACACACCAGCAGTGTGAAGAGACCTGAAAGTGGCACATGGCAGCAGAGTGTGGCGATGGAGACAGCAGCAATGGGAGGCCGTACAGGGACCCATGACAGACTCTAGACTTGGCAGCAGCATGAGGAGGCGGTATATAGGGGCCCATGGCAGATTAGGGGCCTGGCAGCAGCTATGTGAGGCCCGTAATCTGCCTGCACCCTATGTCAAAAAATTTAACACACCAGCAGTGTGAAGAGACCTGAAAGTGGCACATGGCAGCAGAGTGTGGCGATGGAGACAGCAGCAATGGGAGGCCGTACAGGGACCCATGAGAGACTCT
This sequence comes from Staurois parvus, assembly GCF_062004578.1. Classification (NCBI taxonomy): domain Eukaryota; kingdom Metazoa; phylum Chordata; class Amphibia; order Anura; family Ranidae; genus Staurois; species Staurois parvus. The sequence goes on from NW_028318218.1 coordinate 661,009, forward strand.
AGACTTGGCAGCAGCATGAGGAGGCGGTATATAGGGGCCCATGGCAGATTAGGGGCCTGGCAGCAGCTATGTGAGGCCCGTAATCTGCCTGCACCCTATGTCAAAAAATTAAACACACCAGCAGTGTGAAGAGACCTGAAAGTGGCACATGGCAGAGTGTGGCGATGGAGACAGCAGCAATGGGAGGCCGTACAGGGACCCATGACAGACTCTGGACTTGGCAGCAGCATGAGGAGGCGGTATATAGGGGCCCATGGCAGATTAGGGGCCTGGCAGCAGCTATGTGAGGCCCGTAATCTGCCTGCACCCTAAGTCAAAAAATTTAACACACCAGCAGTGTGAAGAGACCTGAAAGTGGCACATGGCAGCAGAGTGTGGCGATGGAGACAGCAGCAATGGGAGGCCGTACAGGGACCCATGAGAGACTCTGGACTTGGCAGCAGCATGAGGAGGCGGTATATAGGGGCCCATGGCAGATTAGGGGCCTGGCAGCAGCTATGTGAGGCCCGTAATCTGCCTGCACCCTATGTCAAAAAATTTAACACACCAGCAGTGTGAAGAGACCTGAAAGTGGCACATGGCAGCAGAGTGTGGCGATGGAGACAGCAGCAATGGGAGGCCGTACAGGGACCCATGACAGACTCTAGACTTGGCAGCAGCATGAGGAGGCGGTATATAGGGGCCCATGGCAGATTAGGGGCCTGGCAGCAGCTATGTGAGGCCCGTAATCTGCCTGCACCCTATGTCAAAAAATTAAACACACCAGCAGTGTGAAGAGACCTGAAAGTGGCACATGGCAGAGTGTGGCGATGGAGACAGCAGCAATGGGAGGCCGTACAGGGACCCATGACAGACTCTGGACTTGGCAGCAGCATGAGGAGGCGGTATATAGGGGCCCATGGCAGATTAGGGGCCTGGCAGCAGCTATGTGAGGCCCGTAATCTGCCTGCACCCTATGTCAAAAAATTTAACACACCAGCAGTGTGAAGAGACCTGAAAGTGGCACATGGCAGCAGAGTGTGGCGATGGAGACAGCAGCAATGGGAGGCCGTACAGGGACCCATGACAGACTCTAGACTTGGCAGCAGCATGAGGAGGCGGTATATAGGGGCCCATGGCAGATTAGGGGCCTGGCAGCAGCTATGTGAGGCCCGTAATCTGCCTGCACCCTATGTCAAAAAATTTAACACACCAGCAGTGTGAAGAGACCTGAAAGTGGCACATGGCAGCAGAGTGTGGCGATGGAGACAGCAGCAATGGGAGGCCGTACAGGGACCCATGAGAGACTCTAGACTTGGCAGCAGCATGAGGAGGCGGTATATAGGGGCCCATGGCAGATTAGGGGCCTGGCAGCAGCTATGTGAGGCCCGTAATCTGCCTGCACCCTATGTCAAAAAATTAAACACACCAGCAGTGTGAAGAGACCTGAAAGTGGCACATGGCAGAGTGTGGCGATGGAGACAGCAGCAATGGGAGGCCGTACAGGGACCCATGACAGACTCTGGACTTGGCAGCAGCATGAGGAGGCGGTATATAGGGGCCCATGGCAGATTAGGGGCCTGGCAGCAGCTATGTGAGGCCCGTAATCTGCCTGCACCCTAAGTCAAAAAATTTAACACACCAGCAGTGTGAAGAGACCTGAAAGTGGCACATGGCAGCAGAGTGTGGCGATGGAGACAGCAGCAATGGGAGGCCGTACAGGGACCCATGAGAGACTCTGGACTTGGCAGCAGCATGAGGAGGCGGTATATAGGGGCCCATGGCAGATTAGGGGCCTGGCAGCAGCTATGTGAGGCCCGTAATCTGCCTGCACCCTATGTCAAAAAATTTAACACACCAGCAGTGTGAAGAGACCTGAAAGTGGCACATGGCAGCAGAGTGTGGCGATGGAGACAGCAGCAATGGGAGGCCGTACAGGGACCCATGAGAGACTCTGGACTTGGCAGCAGCATGAGGAGGCGGTATATAGGGGCCCATGGCAGATTAGGGGCCTGGCAGCAGCTATGTGAGGCCCGTAATCTGCCTGCACCCTATGTCAAAAAATTTAACACACCAGCAGTGTGAAGAGACCTGAAAGTGGCACATGGCAGCAGAGTGTGGCGATGGAGACAGCAGCAATGGGAGGCCGTACAGGGACCCATGACAGACTCTAGACTTGGCAGCAGCATGAGGAGGCGGTATATAGGGGCCCATGGCAGATTAGGGGCCTGGCAGCAGCTATGTGAGGCCCGTAATCTGCCTGCACCCTATGTCAAAAAATTTAACACACCAGCAGTGTGAAGAGACCTGAAAGTGGCACATGGCAGCAGAGTGTGGCGATGGAGACAGCAGCAATGGGAGGCCGTACAGGGACCCATGAGAGACTCTAGACTTGGCAGCAGCATGAGGAGGCGGTATATAGGGGCCCATGGCAGATTAGGGGCCTGGCAGCAGCTATGTGAGGCCCGTAATCTGCCTGCACCCTATGTCAAAAAATTAAACACACCAGCAGTGTGAAGAGACCTGAAAGTGGCACATGGCAGAGTGTGGCGATGGAGACAGCAGCAATGGGAGGCCGTACAGGGACCCATGACAGACTCTGGACTTGGCAGCAGCATGAGGAGGCGGTATATAGGGGCCCATGGCAGATTAGGGGCCTGGCAGCAGCTATGTGAGGCCCGTAATCTGCCTGCACCCTAAGTCAAAAAATTTAACACACCAGCAGTGTGAAGAGACCTGAAAGTGGCACATGGCAGCAGAGTGTGGCGATGGAGACAGCAGCAATGGGAGGCCGTACAGGGACCCATGAGAGACTCTGGACTTGGCAGCAGCATGAGGAGGCGGTATATAGGGGCCCATGGCAGATTAGGGGCCTGGCAGCAGCTATGTGAGGCCCGTAATCTGCCTGCACCCTATGTCAAAAAATTTAACACACCAGCAGTGTGAAGAGACCTGAAAGTGGCACATGGCAGCAGAGTGTGGCGATGGAGACAGCAGCAATGGGAGGCCGTACAGGGACCCATGACAGACTCTAGACTTGGCAGCAGCATGAGGAGGCGGTATATAGGGGCCCATGGCAGATTAGGGGCCTGGCAGCAGCTATGTGAGGCCCGTAATCTGCCTGCACCCTATGTCAAAAAATTTAACACACCAGCAGTGTGAAGAGACCTGAAAGTGGCACATGGCAGCAGAGTGTGGCGATGGAGACAGCAGCAATGGGAGGCCGTACAGGGACCCATGACAGACTCTAGACTTGGCAGCAGCATGAGGAGGCGGTATATAGGGGCCCATGGCAGATTAGGGGCCTGGCAGCAGCTATGTGAGGCCCGTAATCTGCCTGCACCCTAAGTCAAAAAATTTAACACACCAGCAGTGTGAAGAGACCTGAAAGTGGCACATGGCAGCAGAGTGTGGCGATGGAGACAGCAGCAATGGGAGGCCGTACAGGGACCCATGAGAGACTCTGGACTTGGCAGCAGCATGAGGAGGCGGTATATAGGGGCCCATGGCAGATTAGGGGCCTGGCAGCAGCTATGTGAGGCCCGTAATCTGCCTGCACCCTATGTCAAAAAATTTAACACACCAGCAGTGTGAAGAGACCTGAAAGTGGCACATGGCAGAGTGTGGCGATGGAGACAGCAGCAATGGGAGGCCGTACAGGGACCCATGACAGACTCTGGACTTGGCAGCAGCATGAGGAGGCGGTATATAGGGGCCCATGGCAGATTAGGGGCCTGGCAGCAGCTATGTGAGGCCCGTAATCTGCCTGCACCCTATGTCAAAAAATTTAACACACCAGCAGTGTGAAGAGACCTGAAAGTGGCACATGGCAGCAGAGTGTGGCGATGGAGACAGCAGCAATGGGAGGCCGTACAGGGACCCATGACAGACTCTAGACTTGGCAGCAGCATGAGGAGGCGGTATATAGGGGCCCATGGCAGATTAGGGGCCTGGCAGCAGCTATGTGAGGCCCGTAATCTGCCTGCACCCTATGTCAAAAAATTAAACACACCAGCAGTGTGAAGAGACCTGAAAGTGGCACATGGCAGAGTGTGGCGATGGAGACAGCAGCAATGGGAGGCCGTACAGGGACCCATGACAGACTCTGGACTTGGCAGCAGCATGAGGAGGCGGTATATAGGGGCCCATGGCAGATTAGGGGCCTGGCAGCAGCTATGTGAGGCCCGTAATCTGCCTGCACCCTATGTCAAAAAATTTAACACACCAGCAGTGTGAAGAGACCTGAAAGTGGCACATGGCAGCAGAGTGTGGCGATGGAGACAGCAGCAATGGGAGGCCGTACAGGGACCCATGACAGACTCTAGACTTGGCAGCAGCATGAGGAGGCGGTATATAGGGGCCCATGGCAGATTAGGGGCCTGGCAGCAGCTATGTGAGGCCCGTAATCTGCCTGCACCCTATGTCAAAAAATTTAACACACCAGCAGTGTGAAGAGACCTGAAAGTGGCACATGGCAGCAGAGTGTGGCGATGGAGACAGCAGCAATGGGAGGCCGTACAGGGACCCATGAGAGACTCTGGACTTGGCAGCAGCATGAGGAGGCGGTATATAGGGGCCCATGGCAGATTAGGGGCCTGGCAGCAGCTATGTGAGGCCCGTAATCTGCCTGCACCCTATGTCAAAAAATTAAACACACCAGCAGTGTGAAGAGACCTGAAAGTGGCACATGGCAGAGTGTGGCGATGGAGACAGCAGCAATGGGAGGCCGTACAGGGACCCATGACAGACTCTGGACTTGGCAGCAGCATGAGGAGGCGGTATATAGGGGCCCATGGCAGATTAGGGGCCTGGCAGCAGCTATGTGAGGCCCGTAATCTGCCTGCACCCTAAGTCAAAAAATTTAACACACCAGCAGTGTGAAGAGACCTGAAAGTGGCACATGGCAGCAGAGTGTGGCGATGGAGACAGCAGCAATGGGAGGCCGTACAGGGACCCATGAGAGACTCTGGACTTGGCAGCAGCATGAGGAGGCGGTATATAGGGGCCCATGGCAGATTAGGGGCCTGGCAGCAGCTATGTGAGGCCCGTAATCTGCCTGCACCCTATGTCAAAAAATTTAACACACCAGCAGTGTGAAGAGACCTGAAAGTGGCACATGGCAGCAGAGTGTGGCGATGGAGACAGCAGCAATGGGAGGCCGTACAGGGACCCATGACAGACTCTAGACTTGGCAGCAGCATGAGGAGGCGGTATATAGGGGCCCATGGCAGATTAGGGGCCTGGCAGCAGCTATGTGAGGCCCGTAATCTGCCAGCACCCTATGTCAAAAAATTAAACACACCAGCAGTGTGAGGAGACCTGAAAGTGGCACATGGCAGAGTGTGGCGATGGAGACAGCAGCAATGGGAGGCCGTACAGGGACCCATGAGAGACTCTGGACTTGGCAGCAGCATGAGGAGGCGGTATATAGCGGCCCATGGCAGATTAGGGGCCTGGCAGCAGCTATGTGAGGCCCGTAATCTGCCTGCACCCTATGTCAAAAAATTTAACACACCAGCAGTGTGAAGAGACCTGAAAGTGGCACATGGCAGCAGAGTGTGGCGATGGAGACAGCAGCAATGGGAGGCCGTACAGGGACCCATGACAGACTCTAGACTTGGCAGCAGCATGAGGAGGCGGTATATAGGGGCCCATGGCAGATTAGGGGCCTGGCAGCAGCTATGTGAGGCCCGTAATCTGCCTGCACCCTATGTCAAAAAATTTAACACACCAGCAGTGTGAAGAGACCTGAAAGTGGCACATGGCAGCAGAGTGTGGCGATGGAGACAGCAGCAATGGGAGGCCGTACAGGGACCCATGAGAGACTCTAGACTTGGCAGCAGCATGAGGAGGCGGTATATAGGGGCCCATGGCAGATTAGGGGCCTGGCAGCAGCTATGTGAGGCCCGTAATCTGCCTGCACCCTATGTCAAAAAATTAAACACACCAGCAGTGTGAGGAGACCTGAAAGTGGCACATGGCAGAGTGTGGCGATGGAGACAGCAGCAATGGGAGGCCGTACAGGGACCCATGAGAGACTCTGGACTTGGCAGCAGCATGAGGAGGCGGTATATAGGGGCCCATGGCAGATTAGGGGCCTGGCAGCAGCTATGTGAGGCCCGTAATCTGCCTGCACCCTATGTCAAAAAATTTAACACACCAGCAGTGTGAAGAGACCTGAAAGTGGCACATGGCAGCAGAGTGTGGCGATGGAGACAGCAGCAATGGGAGGCCGTACAGGGACCCATGACAGACTCTAGACTTGGCAGCAGCATGAGGAGGCGGTATATAGGGGCCCATGGCAGATTAGGGGCCTGGAAGCAGCTATGTGAGGCCCGTAATCTGCCTGCACCCTATGTCAAAAAATTAAACACACCAGCAGTGTGAAGAGACCTGAAAGTGGCACATGGCAGAGTGTGGCGATGGAGACAGCAGCAATGGGAGGCCGTACAGGGACCCATGACAGACTCTGGACTTGGCAGCAGCATGAGGAGGCGGTATATAGGGGCCCATGGCAGATTAGGGGCCTGGCAGCAGCTATGTGAGGCCCGTAATCTGCCTGCACCCTATGTCAAAAAATTTAACACACCAGCAGTGTGAAGAGACCTGAAAGTGGCACATGGCAGCAGAGTGTGGCGATGGAGACAGCAGCAATGGGAGGCCGTACAGGGACCCATGAGAGACTCTAGACTTGGCAGCAGCATGAGGAGGCGGTATATAGGGGCCCATGGCAGATTAGGGGCCTGGCAGCAGCTATGTGAGGCCCGTAATCTGCCAGCACCCTATGTCAAAAAATTAAACACACCAGCAGTGTGAGGAGACCTGAAAGTGGCACATGGCAGAGTGTGGCGATGGAGACAGCAGCAATGGGAGGCCGTACAGGGACCCATGAGAGACTCTGGACTTGGCAGCAGCATGAGGAGGCGGTATATAGGGGCCCATGGCAGATTAGGGGCCTGGCAGCAGCTATGTGAGGCCCGTAATCTGCCTGCACCCTATGTCAAAAAATTTAACACACCAGCAGTGTGAAGAGACCTGAAAGTGGCACATGGCAGCAGAGTGTGGCGATGGAGACAGCAGCAATGGGAGGCCGTACAGGGACCCATGACAGACTCTAGACTTGGCAGCAGCATGAGGAGGCGGTATATAGGGGCCCATGGCAGATTAGGGGCCTGGCAGCAGCTATGTGAGGCCCGTAATCTGCCTGCACCCTATGTCAAAAAATTAAACACACCAGCAGTGTGAAGAGACCTGAAAGTGGCACATGGCAGAGTGTGGCGATGGAGACAGCAGCAATGGGAGGCCGTACAGGGACCCATGACAGACTCTGGACTTGGCAGCAGCATGAGGAGGCGGTATATAGGGGCCCATGGCAGATTAGGGGCCTGGCAGCAGCTATGTGAGGCCCGTAATCTGCCTGCACCCTAAGTCAAAAAATTTAACACACCAGCAGTGTGAAGAGACCTGAAAGTGGCACATGGCAGCAGAGTGTGGCGATGGAGACAGCAGCAATGGGAGGCCGTACAGGGACCCATGAGAGACTCTGGACTTGGCAGCAGCATGAGGAGGCGGTATATAGGGGCCCATGGCAGATTAGGGGCCTGGCAGCAGCTATGTGAGGCCCGTAATCTGCCAGCACCCTATGTCAAAAAATTAAACACACCAGCAGTGTGAGGAGACCTGAAAGTGGCACATGGCAGAGTGTGGCGATGGAGACAGCAGCAATGGGAGGCCGTACAGGGACCCATGAGAGACTCTGGACTTGGCAGCAGCATGAGGAGGCGGTATATAGGGGCCCATGGCAGATTAGGGGCCTGGCAGCAGCTATGTGAGGCCCGTAATCTGCCAGCACCCTATGTCAAAAAATTAAACACACCAGCAGTGTGAGGAGACCTGAAAGTGGCACATGTTTGAGGCATGATTCATGGCGGATTTAGTCAGTTGTGTCAGGAACTGGTGGTTTGAAATCCAGACTAATCCACGCCTGATTCATTTTCACAAACGTGAGTCTCTCCACACTTTGGGTGGACAGTCGTGTCCTCTGCGGAGTTACAATACCTCCTGCCGCACTAAACACGCGCTCCGATGCCACGCTACTGGCCGGGCATGACAGCCTTTCAAGGGCAAATTCAGCTAGTTGGGGCCAAAGGTCAAGTTTCGTTGCCCAGTAGTCAAGGGGATTGTCTACCTTGGTTGGCAGGGTGCTGTCCAAGTAGGCCCAAGCCTGTTGTTTGAGCTCCTGCTCCAGGTCCACCTGATGCTGCTGCTGCTGCTGCGGCTGGTTAGTAGTTTCCTCACTGCGCTGGTGAAGAAAGCTACTCATCATCGACTGCAGACTGAGGCAGCCACTGCTGGTGGAGCTGCCACTGCTCCTACCACCCCACCCCTCCCCTGCTGCCATGCCAGCGGAACGCGAGCGCACAGGGCCCACAGTGTCTGAGGATGGACGTTGGCGCACAAAGGCAGAGACCAACTGACTACATAGGTGGTTTTTATAGTACGTAATTTTGGCCTCCCTCTCAGCAGGTGTGAAAAAGGCCACCATTTTGGACCGGTAGCGAGGGTCCAACAAGGTGGACAGCCAAAAGTCATCCCTCTGTCTGATGGTTATTATTCGGCTGTCGCTACGCAAGCAACCGAGCATGCTATGGGCCATTTGTGCCAAGGAATGCGAGGGACTCCCTGCCTCCATCTCCACAGCATACTGCCACGGTGCGTCTGGGTCCTCTGTCTCCTCCTCCTCCTCCTCTACCAGATGCTCCTGCTCCTCCACTCCTGTCCGCTGAGTGGAAAAACCACCCATTTCACTCAATAATTCCTGAGCACAAATGTCCTCCTCTACCTCCTCCTCTTCTTCCTGTCCTGCCCCCACAGGGGTCATGTGGCGTTGACATCTGTGCGCCACGTCTACCGCACCCTGACCAGCCATTGTTAACAGCATTTGTTCCAGGACGTGCAACAGAGGAATGACGTCGTTCATCCCATAGTCCTGCCGACTCACGAATAGCGTGGCCTCCTCAAAGGGCCTGAGCAAGCGGCAGGTGTCACGCATGAGCTGCCAATGGCTGACATCTAAGTTACACAGGGGAGTACCTTTATCCGCTTGTAACATCAGGAAATCGGTGATGGCCTTTCGCTGCTCGTAAAGGCGGTCTAACATGTGTAGGGTTGAATTCCACCTTGTTGCAACGTCGCAGATCAGGCGATGCTGTGGAATTCCGTTCTGCCGCTGCAGCTCAAGGAGGGTGTTCTTTGCGGTGTAGGAATGGCTGAAATGCATGCACAGTTTACGTGACATTTTAAGGATGTCTTGCAGTGGGATGGTGGATTTTAGGAACCGCTTGACAACCAGATTGAACACGTGAGCCATGCATGGCGCATGGCACAACCTTCCTTGACGCAGAGCAGACACCATGTTCTTTCCGTTGTCAGTCAACATGGTTCCGATTTTTAGTTTGCGCGGAGACAGCCATCTGTCGATTTCTCTGTTCATTACACTCAGCAGTTCCTCCCCTGTGTGACTACGTTCGCCAAGGCATACCAGGTGCAGCACAGCGTGACACCGTTGCGCCCTGCACATGTGATATGCCGGTCGGGTAATGGGACTTGGCACGGGGGTGGCGGCTGAGGACACGGCGGAAAAAGAGGTGGTAGAGGCGGACATGCTTGCTGGACCAAGGACGTGCAAACGTGGAGGCAAAAGCGTCGTGACCTGTCCAAGTTGCTGGTGCGGCTGTGCCGGCACCACGTTCACCCAGTGGGCCGTAAATGACATGTACTGTCCCTGACCGTAGTTACAGCTCCACACGTCGGCGCTGCCGTGCACTTTGGCAGAGACCGACATGCTCAAAGACTGGCCCACCATCTCTTCTACATGTGAATGCAGGGCTGGCACTGCCTTTTGGGCAAAGAAATGACGGCTTGGCACTCTCCACCGCGGCGCGGCACAAGCCATCATTTCTCGGAAAGGTGCTGAGTCCACCAGTTGGAAAGGGAGGGACTGCAGCACCAGCAACTTGGACAGGAGGACGTTCAGCTTTTGCACCGTCGGGTGCGTGCTCGCAAACTGTTGTCTCTTGGATACGGATTCCAAGAAAGACTGTTGACGGAATCCGAGAAGAGGAGTAGCAGGAGAAGGAGCATCTGAACGAGCGGAAGATGCCAATGAGCGACAACTCCCCTCAGCAGAGGTGTTGGAGCCTTGACTGGCTGATAGAGGGCGATTGACGACGTCGGGTGACGGAGCAAGTAACGGAGCGGGTGATGGAGCGGGGGCTGGGGCAGGCAGAACCGCCGTATGTTTATCACGGTTTTCCCAGGCCACCGAATGGTGACGCTGCATATGCTGACGCAACGCTGTAGTCCCAACATGGGCCCCCTGGCCACGCTTGCATTTCTGGCCACATAGTCGACATACGGCTACGTTTACTTCCTCGGGCGGCTTGAGGAAAAATTGCCACACCACCGAGTAGGAAACTTTGCCCCCGCTACTCTTCACTGGCTGACTGCTACTTCCTCCGTGCGCACCGGCACCACTACTGGCCGTGGTGGTAGGCTGCAGTGGAGCTGGTGCTCTACTCCGTGGACGTTTGGCTCCACTGACACTGATGCGACCCTGCTGCTGTCTCCTGGGCAACCCACCGACTGTTTTGCTCGCTGCCAAGCTGCCACCCTCTTCTCCTGATGATGCGGAAGAAATTGCCTGATGACGACGAGGCTGCCAAGTGCGATCAACCTCCTCATCATCAAGTAGGGTCTCCGCCTCACTACTAGCCCCCTCGGCTGCGTCTGGGTCAGGAGACAGACCTGTCTCTAGACCGGCTACCGAGCCACTCTCCTCGCCAGTACTTGTTCGCTTGGCTGCTGAAAAGGCCGATGTCTCCCCCCGTTCCTGACCGCCCTCTGTTAGCTCTTCCTCACTGTACAGTGGGGCTGAGCCCACAGCATGCGATACTTCGCTTGGTGAGGGAACAGCAAAGGACAGGGGCAGGTAGAGGACACGTGATTTCAGTGGGCTTGGTCCCGGGCCATGCCAACTAACGGTTGTGTCTGACGTACCCACCGACCGTTGGCTGTAGGTGTCAGAGGTGACCTGGGAAGAGGAAGACGACCGAGCCAACCAATCAATGACGGCAGGGTTGTCGGTGGAGACACGACCGCTGGATGACACCGGGAGCACTGGCCTCTGGCTGCGAATACTGCTGCCTCGACCCCTTCCTCTGCTGCCACGTCTGCTCGCTCCTAAAACATTGCCTCCTCTGCCACTCCTCTGCATGTTGTCTGACATACTATTTAATTCAACGATTATGTGTCCCTGAGTAACAATTCTCTGGCACTCAGTAACAATTCTGTCTGTCCCTGAGTATGAATTCTGTGGCCCTGAGTAACAATTCTGTGTCTGTGCGAGTAACAATTCTGTGTCTGTGCGAGTAACAATTCTGTGTCTGTGCAAGTAACAATTTTGTGTCTGTGCGAGTAACAATTCTCTGGCACTCAGTAACAATTCTGTCTGTCCCTGAGTAACAATTCTCTGGCACTCAGTAACAATTCTGTCTGTCCCTGAGTAACAATTCTCTGGCACTCAGTAACAATTCTGTCTGTCCCTGAGTATGAATTCTGTGGCCCTGAGTAACAATTCTGTGTCTGTGCGAGTAACAATTCTGTGTCTGTGCAAGTAACAATTTTGTGTCTGTGCGAGTAACAATTCTCTGGCACTCAGTAACAATTCTGTCTGTCCCTGAGTAACAATTCTCTGGCACTCAGTAACAATTCTGTCTGTCCCTGAGTAACAATTCTCTGGCACTCAGTAACAATTCTGTCTGTCCCTGAGTAACAATTCTCTGGCACTCAGTAACAATTCTGTCTGTCCCTGAGTAACAATTCTCTGGCACTCAGTAACAATTCTGTCTGTCCCTGAGTAACAATTCTCTGGCACTCAGTAACAATTCTGTCTGTCCCTGAGTATGAATTCTGTGGCCCTGAGTAACAATTCTGTGTCTGTGCGAGTAACAATTCTGTGTCTGTGCAAGTAACAATTTTGTGTCTGTGCGAGTAACAATTCTCTGACACTCAGTAACAATTCTGTCTGTCCCTGAGTAACAATTCTCTGGCACTCAGTAACAATTCTGTCTGTCCCTGAGTAACAATTCTCTGGCACTCAGTAACAATTCTGTCTGTCCCTGAGTAACAATTCTCTGGCACTCAGTAACAATTCTGTGTCTGTGCGAGTAACAATTCTGTGTCTGTGCAAGTAACAATTTTGTGTCTGTGCGAGTAACAATTCTCTGGCACTCAGTAACAATTCTGTCTGTCCCTGAGTAACAATTCTCTGGCACTCAGTAACAATTCTGTCTGTCCCTGAGTATGAATTCTGTGGCCCTGAGTAACAATTCTGTGTCTGTGCGAGTAACAATTCTGTGTCTGTGCAAGTAACAATTTTGTGTCTGTGCGAGTAACAATTCTCTGGCACTCAGTAACAATTCTGTCTGTCCCTGAGTAACAATTCTCTGGCACTCAGTAACAATTCTGTCTGTCCCTGAGTAACAATTCTCTGGCACTCAGTAACAATTCTGTCTGTCCCTGAGTAACAATTCTCTGGCACTCAGTAACAATTCTGTCTGTCCCTGAGTAACAATTCTCTGGCACTCAGTAACAATTCTGTCTGTCCCTGAGTAACAATTCTCTGGCACTCAGTAACAATTCTGTCTGTCCCTGAGTAACAATTCTCTGACACTCAGTAACAATTCTGTCTGTCCCTGAGTATGAATTCTGTGGCCCTGAGTAACAATTCTGTGTCTGTGCGAGTAACAATTCTGTGTCTGTGCAAGTAACAATTTTGTGTCTGTGCGAGTAACAATTCTCTGGCACTCAGTAACAATTCTGTCTGTCCCTGAGTAACAATTCTCTGGCACTCAGTAACAATTCTGTCTGTCCCTGAGTAACAATTCTCTGGCACTCAGTAACAATTCTGTCTGTCCCTGAGTAACAATTCTCTGGCACTCAGTAACAATTCTGTCTGTCCCTGAGTAACAATTCTCTGGCACTCAGTAACAATTCTGTCTGTCCCTGAGTAACAATTCTCTGGCACTCAGTAACAATTCTGTCTGTCCCTGAGTAACAATTCTCTGGCACTCAGTAACAATTCTGTCTGTCCCTGAGTATGAATTCTGTGGCCCTGAGTAACAATTCTGTGTCTGTGCGAGTAACAATTCTGTGTCTGTGCAAGTAACAATTTTGTGTCTGTGCGAGTAACAATTCTCTGGCACTCAGTAACAATTCTGTCTGTCCCTGAGTAACAATTCTCTGGCACTCAGTAACAATTCTGTCTGTCCCTGAGTAACAATTCTCTGGCACTCAGTAACAATTCTGTCTGTCCCTGAGTAACAATTCTCTGGCACTCAGTAACAATTCTGTCTGTCCCTGAGTATGAATTCTGTGGCCCTGAGTAACAATTCTGTGTCTGTGCGAGTAACAATTCTGTGTCTGTGCAAGTAACAATTTTGTGTCTGTGCGAGTAACAATTCTCTGGCACTCAGTAACAATTCTGTCTGTCCCTGAGTAACAATTCTCTGGCACTCAGTAACAATTCTGTCTGTCCCTGAGTAACAATTCTCTGGCACTCAGTAACAATTCTGTCTGTCCCTGAGTAACAATTCTCTGGCACTCAGTAACAATTCTGTCTGTCCCTGAGTAACAATTCTCTGGCACTCAGTAACAATTCTGTCTGTCCCTGAGTAACAATTCTCTGGCACTCAGTAACAATTCTGTCTGTCCCTGAGTAACAATTCTGTCTGTCCCTGAGAATGAATTCTGTGGCCCTGAGTAAGAATTCTCTGGCACTCAGTAACAATTCTGTCTGTCCCTGAGTAAAAATTCTGTGGCCCTAATAACGTTTCTGTGGCCCTAAGTAACAATTCTCTGGCACTGAGTGAAAATTCTGTCTGTCCCTGAGTATGAATTCTGTGGCCCTAACTAGCGTTTCTTTGTCCCTAAATAACGATTCTGTGGCCCTCATTAACAAGTCTGTGTCCCTGAGTAATGGTTCTCTGTCCCTAAGTAACTTCTCTCTGTCCCCAATTCTCGTTTCTGTGGCCCTAACTCTGTCCCTGTCCCTAGTACAGAGCGGTCTGCCTCTGTTCAATGACTGCAGGCAAATGAAGATTTCCAAAATGGCCGCTATATATACCTCGACCATTACACAGTGCTGGCTGGCTGGCTGCTGATTGGCTGATGCGATCACATGTCGTTGAGGAATGCATTATGGGGCAGCGCGCCTTGTCTGCGCGCCTTCCCCGACATCCCCGCTCCGTCGCCGCACATGTCAGCCGCCATTTTCGGAAAAATTTCGATTCGCGCGTCCGAATTAGGCTGTTTTTCGGATTCGGCACGAATCGAAATTTTTCCGATATTCGACTCGAATTCCACTTCGGATACTTCGATTCGCTCATCTCTACTTACAGACATAAGATGAAATCAGTGTCAAATCAGTGTCAAGGGCAATTCCCTTCAGTGCATCTTTAGTGTGCCTTCAGTGTCCTGAGGAGAGACTCTGCTGTGAAATCAAGAGCTTTTGAACTACGTTCCTGATAGAGGACATTGCTGAAAGGAGGAGAAACATTTTCTCAGGCTGTACAGGACACATGCTCTTGCTGTGAATGAGATCAGAGGGTGCACATTGCTGTCCAGTGTGCACCATCACTGCTGCATATTTGTGGCCTGAGCAGCACTCAGAGTGCTGAGTTTGGGAGTGCTGAGAGAGAGTCACCTGGGTGTAGAGCAGAGAATGGATTAATCGCTGTGTGTGACCAGATGGTGAACTGCAATATCAATGGAACTTGGGAACTGCTGTGGTGAGTGGAGATTTACAATCTGCTGCTAGAGAGACTGAGTCCTTTAAAAACTGACAATACAGCCATCTAGCTGCCATATTGCTGCCTGCAGGCTTGACTGGTACTATTCTTTGGTGCACCAGCAGCACACCTGGGCCCCAATGCTAGCCGGTTGAAGAGTTAGGACTAAAGACTTCCCCTTTACAGCTGCTACACAATGACATTTACCTACTGCTTATGCTAAAAGGTATCTCTTAGGGGACATTGCACCATATCCTAGCCAATTGCATTCATTGCACTCTAAAGAAATTGCAATATTCTTATCCACACTGTGGTTGTTGCTTATATGCACTGCTTATTGCTAGCTTTGCTGATTTATGAGTTGATTCCAGTCTAGCGGTACAGAACTTTATTCTAAGTTAATTTGGCAAAGTAATCATACTGTCTAGCAGATTGTGTCTGAACCTACCTTCTGTATGCTTAGGTATGCTCAAACCCCCATTCATTCTAATCTATACCAATACATTGAGTTCATTTACCACTAAACAATCTTGTGTCTTTTTCCTGGTACTAACTCACAACCAAGTTAAAGGTATCTATACGTGTGTTGTTATAAGTGCATGCGGTGACTTTCATTCAACCAGGTGTGGCAGAAGGGCTGAGGTTGTTCTTGGAGTCAAAGCACAAAACAGAGAACTCAAACTACAAAGCAGCTCCTTGAGGGGTAGCAGAACAGTTATATTTTTATTCTTGGATTTACTCTAAAGTGGCTCTAAAGGCTGAAGGGTTTTTTTTGTACTTTGGTGCATTCAATGCATGAAGGTAAAAACCTGGATGTGTGCAGCAGCTCCCCAGCCCCCATAATACTTATCTGAGCCTGATCTCAATCCAGTGATGTGCATGAGAACAGTGGCTCTCCAGGCTCTCTTCCTCCTCATTGGCTCAGACACAGTAGTGGGAGCTATTGGCTCCTGCTACTGTCAATCACAGCCAAAGAGGAGGAAGTGGGGCTGAGCTGCGCTCTGTATGTGTTATGGCCACATAGAGCCAGCTTGGGAGCGAGCATGCACAAGTGCCCCCATTGAAAGTGGCTTGCTAGGGGGGCACTTGATGGGGGGAGGAGCCAGGAGCACCGGCGGGGGACCTGCAAAGAGGATTGGAGCTGCTCTGTGCAAAAACACAGCACAGAGCAGGTAAGTATAACATGTTTCTTTTTTTTTTTTAATTACCTTTGCAATCACTTTAAACATAACTATTAAATCGTCACGGCTTTACTTCGTACTGATGGGTACCAACATTTAAAGGATTACTCTAGTAAGACTTTCTCTTGTGAATAATGTTTGTTCATGCTCTTCTACAATTGTTATTGTTTAAATGACGAGCTTTGTATATTAACCACTTCAGACAGTTGGTTGGCAACTACAATTTTCCTACCTGATAAAAACTGTTAAAATTGTCATAACAAAATTAAAAAAAGACCAGGTATTTTGACACTTTAAAAATTAATAGCATAGAAAAATACCTTTCAATTCTGCCAGAAATCCAGTAATCTGACAATCAACTCCTTAGCAACCCTGCCCAGCTCCCCTCTGTAAACTTCACTCATGTTATAGAGATAAGAAGAAATTGAGGTGTTTTAGGTAGTCCAAAAGGGGACAGTTAGTCCTAAAAAGGACATCACTGTTCCTCCATAGGTGGACTACAGTGAGTGAGTGTTGTCACTCTCAGACAGGAAGTATGTTATAGACAAGATCACTAGGTGGAAATTAAGAGAAGATAGCCTAAAAAAGTAATTCAGCCACCATATCTAAGGGCTGATGCAATATACTACATTTATGTTCTTGTATTTAGATGCACTTTAAGGACCCAGTAATACCTTCATAGTCTGGTGTGTTGCATTAAAAACTAGTGTGGTCTTGATCCCATGGAGTCACTAGTGCATTCACCATCTCCAGTGGATCCTTGGCACTAGAAGCAAACCTTTATTTTTTGTTGCAGAACTGAGCTGCCAGGAGAGCCAGCTTTGGCGTTCCACAATGAAGACAAAGGACCTAAAACAACTCCTGGTTCAGGGACCACATTCCTTGGTCCAGACAGTGCTATCTGGGTAAATCCATCTACCAATTTTCAACACTGGTGACATACAAATAAAAGGGGGCTGGAACATGGCTTTCTGCCCAAGTAAAATATATATTCAATCTCTCCTGACACAGCAAAACTTGTGTTCCTCCATGATGGTTGGCATATGCCATGGCTGTGGCTTGTCCAACCTGATCTAAACTAGGTGACAGTGATTGGAAGTCAAGACTCCCTCATTGATCAAAACCCCTACACCGAAAGGGTGTCCAGGGTTCTTCCCCACCCTAAAGTCTATTACCTGTGGTTGGGATCTTCCAGAATAGGGTAAAAAAAGCACTACAGCAGAGATCTCCTGGTCCCAGTGTTTAAGCAAATCAGCATGTCAATAAATGGAGTGATTTTCCTCACAATGACAGGATGTTCCCTTGCAGGTTCTGGGAGTGAAACTGTCGAAGTGGTTTGCTCTGAAAGAAGGTAACATCAGGACTAAGAATTTGATGCAGAAATAGAGAGTCAGTGGGCACAAATCTGAGACTGGAGAGTTGGCAGTTTCTGTGTCTGAGAGGTGTCCAGGACCAGACCCAGACATTGATCTATAAGTACCAACAATTTCTTCAATTTAGATCTATCCAAAGTTTCACTGTGACTGACATGTTGTTCTCTAAGGTCAGGTATAGCTAGTCTTATAGGACAATGCTGGAGAAGGTTGTCTAGGTACCCTGCCACCAGTATGTCCTGGGAATACTTAAGAGTTAGGACTTTGGTAAATATCCAAGAGGCAGGTGAAAGGATGTATTGAAGACACAATTTGATAGTGGGAGGCTCCGATGGCAAACTGGAGGTAATGCTGGTGTGCAGGAAAGATGGATATGTAGAAATATGCATCTTTGATGTTCGCCAAATACAAGAAATCACCTTGGAGCAGGGAGG
This sequence comes from Staurois parvus, assembly GCF_062004578.1. Taxonomy (NCBI): domain Eukaryota; kingdom Metazoa; phylum Chordata; class Amphibia; order Anura; family Ranidae; genus Staurois; species Staurois parvus. Next base: position 678,825 of record NW_028318218.1, read on the forward strand.
CAATGACCAACCACAGGGACTAAATTCTCGAACTTGTGAGCTGGATAAATACTTTCATGGCCTTGAAGTTGTGGATAAAATGTATGCCACCTTATGGTTTAGGAACCGGGAAAATGTTCAAGCTTATTGGAGATGACTATTTCTACTGGAGGTGGTAAGATGGGATTCAAACACAATCAGTTTAAGTTTCTAACCTGCTCTGGAATAAAAGCATCTAGGATATAACAGGTTACTATAGAAGCAAAAAAGTTACCTTTTTTTTATATTTCACATTTATTTATATCAATTATTTTTTATAGTCTCAATGACTTTGCTTATCTTTTTGTAATTTGATTCTATTTTAGATATTTTCACCCTTACAAACATATTCAAAAATCCATAATGGTATTTTACACATTTTTACTACTGAATAAAAGTGTAAGCTTAAAACATGAAAATCGTGTTCTGCATTTTTTTTCCTTTCCTCCATCATTTTGCAAACATTAAAAAGAAGACAATGGTATCTGAAGCACTGACATGTTTTGAATATGATAGTCATGCTACAATGGAAGACGTTAAATCTTTGCAGCACTAGAAAGCTTTAATCCTAATGGGATAAAGCAAAATATTGTCACAAGCAAGTATAACATTTGAAATCAAAATGAGTCTGTTGCCTTTTTGCTCTGTAGAAAAGCTGTAAAAAAAAAGATTTGAGGACGCTTCTCTTGGAATCGTTGTCATGATGGTGTTTTTAAAAGGACATCTGGGATGAGAAAGAACTATTTGATCTCAATCCTTTAAAAGTTCCACTTGTAACAGATAAGAAATTGTTTCAATTTACAATGGGAAAATCATGTTCACTGAGCCATGTGGTCAACAAAGAAGAGACTGAAATTGGTATTTCTGAAGTATTGACCTGCTGCTGTTCTGAGCATTAACAGCAACTGAACTGGCCACAGAACCAGAACCCTTTTGTAATTTAGAAGACTGCAACCTGTGCTATTAAAAAAATGAAAAAAGTACTAGTTTGATGATTCTTTGTAACAATCTATGGTCTGTGGTTTTCCAAATTTTTGTTCTCTTTGGTGACCTACTGATTTTTCTCAGGTTGTCATGAGCCAGTAGTTCCCACCTACTTACAGATGTACAGTACCTAAATATCATATACCTCTAAATGATGATGTGCTTTTTTGTAAGACTCACCCTTTGTGTCATGTGAATATTTCAGTAAAATCTATTGCTAGAATGCCTTATTGGAGGCAGCATTCGGGTCTACCATATGTTGAGATGCTTTTCAACCAAACAGGCCACCAAACAAAAGAAATTAGAGGTGGCTTCATATTTCCTGAACTATAAGACCCTCCTGAAGAATCCCCACATGCCATACAAATCTATGAAACTTCTAAAGAGTGCTCTAGATACTTATTAAAAATCTGTCTTGCAGTAGAGCTACAAATGGCAGAACATGTGACAGGTTCATGTGCGTGTTGGGAAGGCATATTAAAATCTGTTAAAACAGAATAGGTTCAACTGTGCAAATTTCCCACTTTCACAATGTACAGAGCTGCAGACACTTTAAGTGGACATCCTCCCTTAGTAAATTTTAAATAGCAATTAACTGTTGCGCTAAGTGTGAAAGAAAACAATTATATGAAAAAATAATTATTTGTGTGAACAACTATACATACACAGTACAATGTTCAAATCAATGCCTATAAGTGATATCATATACAATCCATATAAGGAACAATACAATGTTCAAAGTCCACGTGAATTACAGCTTCTACAAACACTTCCTGAAAAAAAGCAATAATAATAGTGTTGAACTTCTTTTCATCCAAAAAAATCACCAACTTGAACGGACCACCACCATATGTGTAAAATAGAGGCTTACCAGATGAGAAGACCCCTTATTATAGGGATTCCAATAACGCTCTATATAGATGTAACTCTGTCTGAACCTTTATGTTGTAACTGGGACCCAGACTCCACTTAGATCAGTAAGCCATTCTCATAGCAGAGCCAAGACAGTGTCATGTTAATTAAAACATGCCTCTCATAGTGCAGTAAAAACGAATGTGCCTTTATTGCGCAAGTAAAATCCTACTTACAAAACATATAACGAATATCAGCATTCAGACACAGCTTCCAAAATGGTGGACAGCGCAATGACGTCAGAGGGAGACGTATATAAAATAAACATATAAAAATCTGTTGCAGAATTGTCTCAGAAGAATTTTGTACACTGAAAACTCCAAACAAATGGCTAGGATGTATTATAGTCTCTGGCTGCTACAATCTAAATGAACTGGGCTGCACACCAGTGGGAGTGATGGTGCAGCTGAAACATCAGATAAAATTTCCAAAAGTCAATGTTGAAGATGCAACACCTGGCTGTATTGCAAGGCACTTGGCTGCTCTAGAACCTAAGTTAGAGATGTTGGGGTGCTCCTGACTGTGTTGTGCAGTATTGCACTATACTGTCCTCTCTGTTACTTTGGGAGTGATGGTTGATGTGTCCTCACTCAGTCCCTTTAAGTGGCTCCTAGAATCCAGAATACTGTACATTTGCCGCTCTGCTGAACAGACTGCTTCTGGCTTGGCCTGAAGCTAGGCCTAGCTGAGACTGTAGCTGAGTGATGTCCTGGAGCCTTCCTCTGTCTCCTCTGTTCTTCCTCAGGGGGCAGAGCCCCCAGGACAGGGGCCCTGCAGATGACTGGACTCTGCACCCAGACTGCCAGGATTCAGTATATTTATAGGCTGCTTTCCCCCTCTTCTAGGCCCGCCTTCCCAGGGATTGGTGAACTCTCCATGAATATTCAGACTGCTGCCTCTGTCCCTTCATCCACTATGTTTTGGAAACATCCAGTGAGTTCCAGAAGACAGGGGGAGGTAAAAGAGCCACAGCCTATGAAGCACTGCCCACTAAACACAATTAACTCTAGATCCTCTACCTGCAGGTGAGCCAAACTAAACTTACCTACACTAGCAGCTGTAGGGGTGCTACACATGCAACAAAATTTAGTCCAACATGGCAGTTGCCTTACTTATGTAGCACTACCCCATTAGGAGTTGCTTAAAGATTTGGGTCCCCCTATAGTCTTGCATACCTAGGCATCACACATCTTCACACAGGCTTGTATCCAGATTCAGAGGTCAGTCCTTGAGCCTTGGTTTTGTTGTTTTATGTAGGGGATTTGTACTAGGATAGGGTTAAGGGTGTACAGGATGCCAAAGGAAATTGATAAATTGAGAACAACTTCCTGGAACTATTTACAAGCCTTTTCTGCAACACAGTCTTTGTTGGAGAGCTAGCCAGCATCTCCTTAATGTACCACCCAAGACCTTAGATGAACTCCTCTTCTTCACCCAGCACTCTGGAAGTATCCCTGAACAAGAGATCTGGTACCTGTTACTTTAAAAGTGGAAAGTCTCAAATAGGCAAATAGGCACAGAATCTGGTTTCCCACCAGAGTGCTCCTTCCCCTATACACCTAAGGGGTGCACGAGTACTCACTCAGATTCTCCCCTGTACCACTGATGGGTTGGTAGCTGCTTCCAGTCCTTTCCAGCTGGGCCACTCCTTTCCTGCTATACAGGTGGTCCTCCCTCTGGGGGCCAATGAAAGTCTGAGAATCTCCCTTTTCAGCTCCAGGCCTGCAGGTAGGTCCCATTCCATCAGGCCTCCTTGCAGCCTCCTGCCTTCAGCCTCACATCTTCTTCCCTGTCTTCCACCCGAACTCTCCTGCAGCTGAGCAGGCTCCAATACTTTTAAGGGTGTCATGGCCCCTTTCCAACCTCCTGTTGGGGATTGGCCAGGATTAGAGATGAGCGAATCGAACCAGGCGAAGTGGAATTCGTTTCGAATTTCAGGAAAAATTTGATTCGTGCCGAATCCGAATATTAGCCAACTTCGGGTGCGCGAATCGGATTTTTCCCGATCAGCCAGCAAAAGTGTCCCTGCAGAGAGCTCCGCTATTTCTGACAGTTCTCTGACAGTTCCTTCACATTTACAGCGGTTGAAACATTGTATCTATTTGTTTCCATTTAGGATACAGATGTTTTTATTCGGAAACAGATACAATGTTTCAACCGCTGTAAATGTGAAGGAACTGTCAGAGAACTGTCAGAAATAGCGGAGCTCTCTGCAGATACACTTTTTGCTGTACTGGAATACTTCTTCTTTTCATTCTTCTTTTCATTCTTCTCATTCTTCTTTTCATTCTTCTTCTCATTCTTCTTTTCATTCTTCTTCTTCTTTTCATTCTTCTTCTTCTTCTTTTCATTCTTCTTTTCATTCTTCTTCTTCTTCTTTTCATTCTTCTTTTCATTCTTCTTCTTTTCATTCTTCTTCTTTTCATTCTTCTTTTCATTCTTCTTCTTCTTCTTTTCATTCTTCTTCTTCTTTTTTTCATTCTTCTTCTTTTCATTCTTCTTTTCATTCTTCTTCTTCTTCTTTTCATTCTTCTTTTCATTCTTCTTCTTCTTCTTTTCATTCTTCTTCTTCTTCTTCTTTTCATTCTTCTCATTCTTCTTTTCATTCTTCTTCTTCTTCTTTTCATTCTTCTTCTTCTTCTTTTCATTCTTCTTTTCATTCTTCTTCTTCTTCTTTTCATTCTTCTTCTTCTTCTTTTCATTCTTCTTCTTCTTCTTTTCATTCTTCTTTTCATTCTTCTTCTTCTTCTTCTTTTCATTCTTCTCATTCTTCTTTTCATTCTTCTTCTTCTTCTTTTCATTCTTCTTTTCATTCTTCTTCTTCTTTTCATTCTTCTTCTTCTTTTCATTCTTCTTTTCATTCTTCTCATTCTTCTTTTCATTCTTCTCATTCTTCTTCTCATTCTTCTTTTCATTCTTCTTTTCATTCTTCTTCTTCTTTTCATTCTTCTTTTCATTCTTCTTTTCATTCTTCTTCTTCTTCTTTTCATTCTTCTTCTTTTCATTCTTCTTCTTCTTCTTTTCATTCTTCTTTTCATTCTTCTCATTCTTCTTTTCATTCTTCTTTTCATTCTTCTTCTTCTTCTTTTCATTCTTCTTCTTCTTCTTTTCATTCTTCTTCTTTTCATTCTTCTTTTCATTCTTCTTCTTCTTTTCATTCTTCTTCTTCTTTTCATTCTTCTTTTCATTCTTCTCATTCTTCTTTTCATTCTTCTCATTCTTCTTCTCATTCTTCTTTTCATTCTTCTTCTCATTCTTCTTTTCATTCTTCTTCCTCTTTTCATTCTTCTTTTCATTCTTCTCATTCTTCTTTTCATTCTTCTTCTTCTTCTTTTCATTCTTCTTCTTCTTTTCATTCTTCTTTTCATTCTTCTTCTTCTTCTTTTCATTCTTCTCATTCTTCTTTTCATTCTTCTTCTTTTCATTCTTCTTCTTCTTCTTTTCATTCTTCTTCTTCTTCTTTTCATTCTTCTTTTCGTTCTTCTTCTTCTTTTCATTCTTCTTCTTCTTCTTTTCATTCTTCTTTTCATTCTTCTCATTCTTCTTTTCATTCTTCTCATTCTTCTTCTCATTCTTCTTCTCATTCTTCTTTTCATTCTTCTTCTTCTTTTCATTCTTCTTTTCATTCTTCTCATTCTTCTTTTCATTCTTCTTCTTCTTTTCATTCTTCTTCTTTTCATTATTCTTCTTCTTCTTTTCATTCTTCTTTTCATTCTTCTTCTTCTTCTTCTTTTCATTCTTCTCATTCTTCTTTTCATTCTTCTTTTCATTCTTCTTCTTCTTTTCATTCTTCTTCTTCTTCTTTTCATTCTTCTTTTCATTCCTCTTCTTCTTTTCATTCTTCTTCTTCTTCTTTTTATTCTTCTTTTCATTCTTCTCATTCTTCTTTTCATTCTTCTCATTCTTCTTCTCATTCTTCTTTTCATTCTTCTTCTCATTCTTCTTTTCATTCTTCTTCCTCTTTTCATTCTTCTTTTCATTCTTCTCATTCTTCTTTTCATTCTTCTTCTTCTTTTCATTCTTCTTTTCATTCTTCTTCTTCTTCTTTTCATTCTTCTCATTCTTCTTTTCATTCTTCTTCTTCTTCTTTTCATTCTTCTTCTTCTTCTTCTTTTCATTCTTCTTTTCATTCTTCTTCTTCTTTTCATTCTTCTCATTCTTCTTTTCATTCTTCTTTTCATTCTTCTTCTTCTTCTTCTTCTTCTTCTTTTCATTCTTCTTCTTCTTCTTTTCATTCTTCTTCTTCTTCTTTTCATTCTTCTTTTCGTTCTTCTTCTTCTTTTCATTCTTCTTCTTCTTCTTTTCATTCTTCTTTTCATTCTTCTCATTCTTCTTTTCATTCTTCTCATTCTTCTTCTCATTCTTCTTTTCATTCTTCTTCTTCTTTTCATTCTTCTTTTCATTCTTCTCATTCTTCTTTTCATTCTTCTTCTTCTTCTTTTCATTCTTCTTCTTCTTTTCATTCTTCTTTTCATTCTTCTTCTTCTTCTTTTCATTCTTCTCATTCTTCTTTTCATTCTTCTTCTTCTTCTTTTCATTCTTCTTTTCATTCTTCTTCTTCTTCTTTTCATTCTTCTTCTTCTTCTTTTCATTCTTCTTGTCATTCTTCTTCTTCTTCTTTTCTTCTTCTTCTTCTTCTTCTGGCAACTCCACCACGCAGCTCATTTTTGTTCCAGTATTACTGTATTTTGCTCCTTCAAAATCCTGAAACTTTCTTTTGGCAGGTGTACAGACTCAGGTACTCAGTGCAGGAATGGTGGGAATCCCTCACAATGGACACAGCAGGTGTACATACAGACCCAGGAATTCAACACAGGGACAGTGGGAACCCCTAATAATGGGTAAATCAGGTGGGCAGAACCGGAATCTCAGCACATGGATGGTAGGAACCCCTCATAATGGGCACAGCAGGTGTGCATACCCAGAACCTCAGCACAGGGATGGTGGGAACCCCTAGTAATGGGCGCAGCAGGTGTACAGACCTGGGACCTCAGCACAGGGATGGTAGAAACCCCTCATAATGGGAACAGCAGGTGTACAGACCCAGGAATTTAGCACAGGGATGGTGGGAACTCCTCCTAATGGGCAGAGCAGGTGTACAGACCCAGGAACTCAGCACAGGGATGGTGGAAACTTCTCATAATGGGCGCAGCAGGTGTGCAGACCTGGAACCTCAGCACAGGGATGGTGGGAACCCCTCATAATGGGCACAGCAGGTGTGCATACCCAGAACCTCAGCACAGGGATGGTGGGAACCCCTAGCAATGGGCGCAGCAGGTGTGCAGACCTGGGACCTCAGCACAGGGATGGTAGAAACCCCTCATAATGGGAACAGCAGGTGTACAGACCCAGGAATTTAGCACAGGGATGGTGGGAACTCCTCCTAATGGGCAGAGCAGGTGTACAGACCCAGGAACTCAGCACAGGGATGGTGGGAACTTCTCATAATGGGCGCAGCAGGTGTGCAGACCTGGAACCTCAGCACAGGGATGGTGGGAACCCCTCATAATGGGCACAGCAGGTGTGCATACCCAGAACCTCAGCACAGGGATGGTGGGAACCCCTAGTAATGGGCGCAGCAGGTGTGCAGACCTGGGACCTCAGCACAGGGATGGTAGAAACCCCTCATAATGGGAACAGCAGGTGTACAGACCCAGGAATTTAGCACAGGGATGGTGGGAACTCCTCCTAATGGGCAGAGCAGGTGTACAGACCCAGGAACTCAGCACAGGGATGGTGGGAACTTCTCATAATGGGCGCAGCAGGTGTGCAGACCTGGAACCTCAGCACAGGGATGGTGGAAACCCCTCATAATGGGCACAGCAGGTGTGCATACCCAGAACCTCAGCACAGGGATGGTGGGAACCCCTAGTAATGGGCACAGCAGGTGTTAGGGGGTTTAACTCTCCAGCATCCATTAGAGACTGATATAGTAATATAGTTCATTCTTCTTTTCATTCTTCTTCTTCTTCTGCTTCTTCTTTTCATTCTTCTTTTCATTCTTCTTCTTCTTTTCATTCTTCTTTTCATTCTTCTTCTTCTTCTTTTCATTCTTCTTCTTCTTCTTTTCATTCTTCTTTTCATTCTTCTTCTTCTTTTCATTCTTCTTCTTTTCATTCTTCTTTTCATTCTTCTCATTCTTCCTTTCATTCTTCTCATTCTTCTTCTCATTCTTCTTTTCATTCTTTTTCTCATTCTTCTTTTCGTTCTTCTCATTCTTCTTTTCATTCTTCTCATTCTTCTTTTCATTCTTCTTTTCATTCTTCTTCTTCTTCTTCTTCTTTTCATTCTTCTTCTTCTTTTCATTCTTCTTTTCATTCTTCTTCTTCTTTTCATTCTTCTTTTCATTCATCTTTTCATTCTACTTCTTCTTCTTTTCATTCTTATTTTCATTCTTCTTCTTCTTCTTTTCATTCTTCTTCTTCTTCTTTTCATTCTCCTTTTCATTCTTCTTCTTCTTCTTTTCATTCCTCTTCTTCTTCTTCTTCTTCTTCTTCATCGTGCCCCGTGACTGCCCAAATGAGTGAAGTGTGCGGTGATTCTAAGATCGACGGCACTCATCTGCATGTCATACTGACTGACAGTATTATTTCTCTTCCCCAGCAGACTCCAAGGGCATTTAAATTAAAGGTACAGTGTTCTGCACTAATATAAAGGCTCTCTGAAGCCTAGAAACCCTTTTAATTAGTTAAATTCGCAGCGAATAAATTCGCATCGAATCGAATTTCTCCCGCAAATTCGGCGAATCAGCTGAATCGAATTTTTGAATAATTCGCTGATCTCTAGCCAGGATCCCTCAAGAGTGCAAGCCAGGCACTTCTCAGATCCACCCGCTGACTCAAGGGCCTTCCTCCAAAGCAGGGGAAAATTCCAGAGGGGCCGGCCTGCATAGCCACTCAGCTCCTGACCACAATTTGACCATCTGGCTATTACACCCAGACTTCTACTCAGCCTTCCTCACTGACAATCAGGACTCTAGCTCCTCCTAACTAGGAGGGTGCTACACTTACCTTCACTTTCCTTATCACTGATATGGCGGTATTCCTTTATAAATTTGTCACAACAATAGCGGCAGAAAATCATGAAGAAAGAAACTACATTAATTTGCTGTATAAGTACGAATATTAATGAAAATGTGGCATGGGTTTCATGTATTTGGCAAGGCTTCCGACTAATCCACACCACAAGGAATGTGTCGCAACTGCTTTACTGAATCGCCGTCATTGTGTATTGAATCTCAACAAGTATAAATGTACTCACAGAATCAGCAGTGAAATGACAGAAAAAGGATTTTGTCAGCAGAGATACCATAGAGAATAAAAATATGTTGTGATGTTTAACCGCTTCCGCGCCACCCTATAGCAGAAATACTGCTACAGGGCGATACGGGTGCGCAAAATGACGTATATATACATGATTTTGCAGTTCCGGGTGCGAGGCATAAACAACACAGATCCCTCCCCTGTCAGCTCCTGCACACTGCTTTGTATGGTTCTGCATAGCAGAGCATAGCTTACAGTGAAGCAGATACACAGCCCAGATAGTGAAACAGCACACAACACACAGTTAACCCTTTGATCGCTCCAGATGTTAACCCCTTCCTGCCCATTGTTATTATTACAGTGTTAGTAGTTTTTATTAGCAGTGATCCCTGTATTGGTGTCACTGGGGATGTCAGTGACACCAAGTCAGTTACCCCCAGTGTCAGAATGCCCGCAGTCCCGCAGTTGCTGATTGCTGCCATTTCTAGTTAAAAAAAAAATTCCAGTATCTATACCACCATTTGTAAACGCTATAACTGTCATGTACACCAATTAATTCATACGTATTGAGATTTTTTTTTCTGCAAAGACATGTAGCAAAATACATTTTGGCCTAAATTTATGAAGAAATTTGAATTTTTACATTTTTTTTTACTGGACATGTTTAATAGCAAAAAGTCAAAAATATTGTTTTTTCTCAAAAATGTATTTTTTTGTTTCTAGCATCAAATACCACCGCAAGAAAGCTCTATTTGTGAAAAAAAGGACGGAAATTTCATTTGGGTGTAGTGTTGCATGACTGCACAATTGTCAAAGTAATAGCAGCGCAGTATTGCAAAACATGGCCCTGTCAGGAAGGGGGGTAAATCCTCTGCAGGGGAAGTGGTTAACTAAGACTGATGTCACACCAGGGCCAGATCTAGCCTGTCTAATGTGGGGGTGCAAAAAAAAATGTCAGGAGGGAGTTGGTATGCCAGCAAGGCAGAGGACAGGGGTCATTGCTGGCAGGGCAGAAGACAGGGGTCACCCCAGTCCAAACAGGTTTATCCTACACTTTTATTCAGTAAGGCAGCAAACAAACTGTTTCAATGCAAGAAATATTTGTACAGCAATTTCATGATATAAAACAAGCAAAACACCTGCATATCGGAACCATTAACAAAACTCAGGTCAGTTCCTGACCAATGGGGTGTCCCTACTGGGTTCCCCAAAACAAGCATGCTGCCCTTGCTTTTTTTTTAGTGTTGTGTTGTCAGCAGTCATCCTTTTCACCCAGCAGCAGGCTCCCACAGCAGAGAGAGCAAGAGACAGTCATGAGCATCAGTCAGTTCACATAAATAAAGGCCCATATAAAGGTCTCCAGACAGCTGTGACTAATAATGAGGTCTGGCTACCAGGTATAGAGACTTTATGTCATCCAAAGCTCTACAAACCCTCTGGGCTCCAGGACCCAGCAGGACTTATTAGAATTATGAGAACACAAAACGCCTGTGTTTTCCACAAAAGCCATGAACACTGGAGACCCTCACAGTATATATATTTATTTATTTCAGGCCCTTATATAGCGCCATCAATTTACGCAGCGCTTTACATATATATTGTACATTCACATCAGTCCCTAACCCTCAAGGGGTGTACAATCTAAGGTCCCTAACTCACATTCATAGATACACATACTAGGGCCAATTTGGACAGGAACTAATTCACCTACCAGCATGTCTTTGGAGTGTGGGAGGAAACTGGAGTACCCGGAGGAAACCCACGCAGGCACAGGGAGAACATGCAAACTCCAGGCAGGTGGTGTAGTGGCTGGGATTCAAACTAATGACCCTAGTACTGCCAGGTGTAAGTGCTAACCATTTAGCCACTGTGCTACCATATATATATATATATATATATATATATATATATATATATGTAGATAAGTAGTAGTTGCACATGATTTAACTAATTATGATCTAGACTTCATGTGGCTTACTGTTGGGATTCTAGTATCTTATTATGGTCACAAGCATTGTACAAATGTCCTACTCATGTCATGGCCGGGGCAAATTTATGTTGACTTAGCATGTTTGACAAGCAGGATTGCCTGTAAATTTTGCCCAATGTAGCTGATGAGAACACAACCACAAGCCAGAAGCTTGGCTTGCACTTGTGGTGCACTTGTTCCATGTAAAATTGCTGTTCTGAAATAAACAAAAAAACAGACATGCAGCAGGTGGCAATCTGCCTCTTAACCACTTGCCTACCGGACACTTATACCCCCTTCCTGCCCAGGCCAATTTTCAGCTTTAAGTGCTGATGCACTTTGAATGACAATTACGTGGTCATGCAACACTGTACCCATTTGAAATTTTTATAATTTTTTTTCACACAAATAGAGCTTTCTTTTGGTGGTATTTACTAGATGCTGGGTGTTTTATTTTTTGCGCTATAAACAAAAAAAGAGCAACAATTTTGAACAAAAAAAACGTTTACTTTGTTTCTGTTATAACATTTTGCAAACAGCTAATTTTTTTCCATCACTGATGTATGTTGATGAGGCTGCACTGATAGGCAGCACTGGTGGGTACTGATAGGCAGCACTGATAGGCTGCACTGATAGGCCGCACTTATGAGGTGGCACGGATAGGCAGCACTGATGGGCATTGATAGGCAGCACTGATATGTGGCACTGATGGGCACTGATGAGCTGGCACTGATGAGCTGGCACTGATAGCACTGATGGGCACTGATAGTCGATACTAATGGGCACTAATGGCATTGACTGGCGGCACTGCTGGGCACTGACTGGTGGCACTGCTGGGCTCTGATGGGTGGCACTGCTGGGCTGCACTGCTGGGCACAGGTGGGTGGCACTGCTGGGCACAGGTGGGTGGCACTGCTGGGCATCGATCATCAGTACCCTGATGATTGGTGACTATCCGTCCTCTGACAACTGCTGGTTCTCGGCAGTACTTTCACCTAAACCAAAAAAAAGTACATTTGGGCTTTCCCCTACTGTATGCTTTATATGATATATTTGTTTTCAGTATACATACCTTTTTCTGATGTCCTCTGACCATCCATGTGACATGTAGGCTCCTTTTCTTCTTCTTCAATCTTCCCCAGCAGTGGAGAGTTCTCAGAGACACAGAGAGTGGTGCTGATCACATCTACGCTGCTCTCTATACAGTATAAACACACCAAGAAGTGAGCTGGGATGACACCCATTCAGGGGGATGCAGCCATGATGCCCTTCATTAATAGAATGTCCTCAGTCTTTTGGGTTGAAAGACTTGGGTTGTGAACACCTTACGGAAAAAAAGGGAGTACCGAGGTGGAAAACTTCCTATTGAAGACAAGTATTGCAGCCTGAGCTGCTTGAGGCCTTATTCATAAAAAATGCATAGAGTTGAGCTTTAAGAAGGCTCTACATTAGTTTAGTGGAGGGCTTTTGGTTTCTTTTAGCCAAGCTCACAATACCCTATCAGATTATATTTTTTTATACAAGTCTGCTAATTAGGGCAGTGCCCAAGGAAGGCTATAGGTATACACTTTGGGTGTCAGAGAGCCTCTAATTTACATATTATTAGTTCCTCTGTAGGAATCTGGCAGGACAATACAAGGTTGTTTTATAGCTCCTCATCTTGTTTCTTTGATTAGACTGGAGTTTTTCAATGCTTTTTACAAAAAATAAGTTAATGGAATTTCACTGCACTTTTGAAATTACGACTAAATTATAGCAGCGCTAATTGGCAGCAAATTACATTTTCAAATTTGACTTTATTTTGGAGTGGATTGGATTTTACATCAACAGAACAGGCAATGCTCTGCCAGTAATTATTTGTGTAATTATAAAAGCTTTCATACAACTTTTAATCATAATCCGTAATTGTGTACAGTCAGCTGTGTCTGCTCCATAATTTTGTATAGGATTAGCTACCAAAGAAACCAGGGGTTTGATTAATAAATAGGGCAGAGAAAAGAAAATAAGGGGCAAGTGAAGACTTATCCAAAAACCTATAGGTTCCTGACTCAGTAACTCATTTTTTTTAGTGCAGACAAACATGGTCAGCAAAAATGTTGCTGGGTGAACTGCATAAAGCTGCACTCCAGTCAAATTAGAAGCAGTGGTCATCCATTGTACATGAGGATGTTGAGTGCCCACCCACATTCCGGGGCTGGAGTGGATAGAAGAGTACACACTAGGGGGAATTTACTAAAACTTGTGCACACAGAATCTGGTGCAGCTGTGCATAGCAACCAATCAGCTTCCAACTTCAGCTTTTTCAGTTAAGCTGTGACAAAAAAAAACATGGAAGCTGATTGGTTATTATGTACAGCTGCACCATATTCTTTGTGCAAAATGCTCCTTAGGCTCTCCTCCACTGTTGAGAGAGTGAGGAATAATGTAAGCATTCCTCTACTTAACAACTACCTGTACTTAACAAGTGTAGCACTAGCCCCTTAAGGATCACTGAGTTATTTTCGGGCTCCCTGTTGCTCTTGACCTCACTCTGAAAGCCCAGCCCCTACTGACACCACCCTACACTTCTGGCAAGAGCTAGCTCTCTCAATATTACCAGGAAATAGGCTCACACACAAGTTAAAGTGAACTGATACTTTGTTTATATTAGAGTTGGATATGACCACAGTAAAGCAGCACAAAATTGTAGGCGTGCAAATAATAAGTTATCACTCTTAGTAACTTTAAGCAAAGGTCAGCACACATATATCAAAAATCTCAGTCAGTTCTTGGCGTCCTGCAATTCAGAATTTAACCAAAGGCATCAACTCTGAGATGTCTATGTTAGTGAGCAAAGGAAAACTATTAAAGAGTAAGGCTAGCTCACTTTGGGCCCTAAGAAGCTGATGACAAAGGTCCAAATCTGAGATAAAGAAAAAGCTCTTTAACTAGAAAGATAAAAGTCCCTTTAAATGCAGTGGAAGATCTTCTGCGTGCTTGTTGGGGCCCAGTTGGTGCACTACAAGAATTCAGATCTCCTTGGTTGCAGGTTGAAGTCCCTCAAAAGCATTTATGCACACATAGGTACAATCCCTTTAAGTGGTATTTAACTTTGGCAGTACCCCTTTAAGACACATGAGATGCAGATTTTAAGCATGAGTTTTAAGGGTGGGCAGAAGCACTTATAGACAAAGAGTTAATTCCTCTCTAGGCCGCAGCTGCAAGGGGCCACAATAACTATTGTCTTTTGATGGATGTAAACCAATTGCAGGCAAGACAGTGGTGTGGCTGGGCCCACAGAGGGCGGATACTGCAGATGACTCTGCTGACTGGATTGTGCTGGAGACGTGTTTGCTGATAGGCCGGGTGAACTAGGCCTCAACCTGTGTAACTTGTCAATGACTGTAAGAGAATGGCTGATTCAATAGAATGTCAGTGACACAGCTTCCTCCTCACACCTTCCTTCCAGCTCACTTTCTGCCTCTGTTCCCAGGCTTCGCTACCTCCCAACAAAGTCCTGCGTTTCAGCCTGCAAAATCCATAAGGCTTTTCATCAGAGTGTGTACCACTGAGTTTGCAGGACACTGTGCGAGGACCACCTGTGTGGCAGGGATGTAGCAGCCCAGCTAATAGGACTGGTAGCAGCAGCTAACCTGCAAGCAGTACAGGAGAGGATCTGATTGAGTACACCTGCACCCCCTGGGCAGATAGGGGAAGGAGCACTCTGGTGAGAAACCAGATTGCCCCCTACTAGTGGCTGTTCACTTCCATTAAAGGAACAGGAGCCAGATCCCCTGCTTAGGAAAAAAAGTCTCCAGATTGCTGAGTGAAGAGGAATTCATCAATGGCCTGAGGTGGTACAACCAAGAGATGCGGGCTAGCACTCCAACAGAGACTGCATCAGAGAAGAGAAGCTTGTGAAGCTAGTTCAGGAAGTTGTCCTCAGTTATCTGTTCCCTTCTGCACCCTATACCCCCCTTACCCTATCCAAGTTCTAATCCCCTCAATATAATAACAAAAGCAACCCTTAAGGGCTAATTTCTGTCTACTGATGAAAGCTTATGTGGGAAAATGCCAAATGACTGGCTGTGCAGGACTATAGTAGGACCTAAATTCAACAGCAATCCCTAAGGGCGTAGCACTACAATAATAACATTGATTTTTAAATAAAAACAGAAAGACTATGGCAATATCTAGGCCCAATCACATGTTCCTTCCCAATCCCAAGAGATATTGGTTGAGCGTGATGGACATGCATCTTTTTCAAGCTAACAATGGGACTATATGATATTAAAGGAACTGCAAATAAGCCTAGGAAAACTAAAGGGGATGACATTGCTTCTTAATCTTGTTGTACACAGAGTAAGCTACTGTACCCAAAGTGACCAACTGCACATAACCCCTTTCTCATAGTTCCACACCTTCTTCTGGGTACCTTAGAGTCCTATCCAAAGCAGCACTGAGATAATGTTTTTAGGGCATATCATTGTTTAAACAAACACAAAAAAAAACAGACGGTTGAACTCAAGTTGATTTTTTTTACGTTAATAAACAGTAGTACTAGTTGCATTTAGGAGAGACAGAGGCACTATGCTCTCTCCTACTGTCCAGCATTTATCCGATTCCTCACTCCCAGTAATGGAATGTGGTCATGCCATGCACCTAGCATACACTCACGTAACTCTTCCTCTTTCATACCTGTGCTTAGGCCGGGGTCTTCTGTTGTACTGATTTGCTCCTGTTGTTATAGACTGCTCACAGGGAGAGTGCAGACAACAACTCACTCCTGCAAGAGCGTATCCCGTCTATCACAGGCACACACTTACGACAGGCTGCAGGTGAATCCTTCATTATCCTTGGTAACCACTTGCTGGTACTCCACACTGTGCTAACTCTTAGGGTTACTTAGATACACTCTTTTAACAACTTCAGACCAGGTAAAGGACAAAACTTCAAAAGCTTTACCTGGAATAACTTAGACATTACAGATAATAGTCTTTCCCTTGTCCCTAACTACACTTGTGGCTTCCCCAGCATATCTGCACAGGAAAGAGTCCATCTTGGCAGTATCTAGCAACTGGTGTCCTCAGGGCAAACTGCAAGTCCCAGCAGTGCTCTTCCTTTGCTGGAGGCTTCTGCGATTAGGTGTACATTAGTGGGCACTCCAGACTCGACATGGTACAGCAGGCTGACGGGACAGACTCTGACAACTGCTACATCAGCAACAATGATAGCAACAGGAGACTTCTGGATCCAGCCCCCTGTCCCTCTTTATATTCACACAGGAGTGGTCCGGAAATAAAAAGCCTGCCAGGGAAAAGCATGGAAAAACATTTTAACATTCCTGCAGGCTTGGGCAGCATCTAACTAAAAAACATCTGCAATGGATATAGTTGCACATATTGTATGCTAGAAGAGGGCAGGTAAGGATAGCACACTAAAAGTGCACTTATCCTTTAATATGTAATCGCATTGAATATACACTTGATTTTCAGCCTGAATTTCAAACAAGAATGTGATGGGAGGGGAACAAAATGACAATGAGATGGCAATTACTTGAAGTAACAAGGTATTGTCTATGCAGTTCCATCTTAATTAAAGTAAGAAAGAAAAGCACAAAGAAAAAAAAAAGATATATACCACTGATGATGAATAGCTCTGTTCAGCAATATCTGCTCTACAAAAGCAACTGTTTTAATATAATGCAAATATTACCAGCTGATTATGTTAAAATATTGCTTGCATTCACTGTAAAATATTCATTAATTAATTTGAAGCAAAGAAATCCATTTTGGCCATATTCGCTTGATGAACAAAATCCAATCAACCACTTTGTTAGCATAAATGGGAGTTGCATTTTGGTAAGTATGACAAATGTTTGATTTTAGCATTGATTAAAATTAGAGGTTTACAGAGCAATATAACATAAATAAATATTTTAATAGTAGAACACAAGCAGCTTTATGTTCCATGGTGTCTGAGCAAAGTAATTAAAGCCCAAATCTAGCCCCCCCCCCAAAAAAAAAATACCCTTGCCCCCTGCAAGGGCTAAATGCTTGTTAAGGCTAGGGGTCGATCCCTCCGACTGGTCCTCCTCTGTAAGTTGCTCATGGCTGTGGTTTCACTCCGGCCTTCGCCATGTATATGTAGGGTTAATAGCCCTGCATTATACACAATGACACTGATACTCCACCCACAGAGTTTTGGGGAGTTAGGTAAATAAGGCAACCTCTTGTTTTAACCCTTAAGCTTAAAGTGTTACTAAACCCACAACAGTAAAATCAGTCTGTATATGCAGTAAAGCATGCTTGTTATACTCACTGTGGAACCTAAGAGGTTAATCCTCTGCATTGTGTAAAAAGGCTGTTTGATCCTGTCTTCTCTTATCCTCCCCTTTTTCCAGTGTCCCCCTCTTACCTCCTGATAAGACATATCGTGTGGAGTCACTCTGCGCTTGCTCAGTTTGGTGTGTATTGCTAGAGAGGTTTTTTTTTCTTTGAAGATTGCATGTGATCAGCACAGGACCAATCAGCACTATCCAGACAGAGGGTCAGGGGGTTTCACATCCTCCTAGAGCAAAAAAAAAACTCCTCCTACAAGCTTTAACCAGTGCTCTGCTGAAGTCACAAGACTGCTCTAACTGCTGATGAGAAAAGGTATTTATTAGTTTATGTTTACTAAAATAATTGCATTTCCATGCTGTGTGTACTGGGGGGGGGGGGGGGGGGTGAAGTAATTGCAAAGTTGTTTGTCAGAAAACAACAAAGAAAAATTCTTAGCTCACTTACCAGCCAGCCTGCAACAAACCTAATTGTCTCCTCTTCAATGAGCCAACAGTACAAACAAATGACAAGCACCCCTACCTATAAATGGCCTTTGCAGCAAGGAGCACATGGAAGGGCAACGCATGTCAAAAAACAACAAAGAAAAATTCCCAGCTCACATACCAGACAGCCTGCAACAAACCAAATTGTCCCTGTCTAACAGTTCATGTTAAAATCAAGGGTTTAGTTTACACACATTTGCAAGTATATGTGTAAGCTGCAGGGCCACTTCACGGCACCCTGGTTGTACCGCAGTCCTAACATATAAATTTTGAGAGTCTCCAAAGTTGAAACACATATATAACAATGGATAGATTAAGGGCAGGTATGCCTTGAGGGAGCCCACCCCTTCTTAAAGGTATAGGAACACACTGGACACCCAGCAATAGCACAATGGAATTATAATATACACTATATTGCCAAAAGTATTGGGATGCCTGCCTTTACACGCACATGAACTTTAAGGTTTACCAAGGTTTAGAAGTGTGTCTATAGGAATGTTTGACCATTCTTCCAGAAGCTCATTTGTGAGGTCAGGCACTGATGTCGGACAAGAAGGCCTGACTCGCAGTCTCTGCCCTAATTCATCCCAAAGGAGTTCTATCGGGTTGTGGTCAGGACCAGCAGCTCAGCAAGTTTCTCCACCTCAAACTCGCTCATCCATGTCTTCATGGACCTTGCTTTGTGCACTGATGTGCAGTCATGTTGAAACAGGAAGGGGCCAACCCCAAACTGTTTCCACAAAGTGGGGAGCATGAAATTGTTCAAAATATCGTGGTATGCTGATGCCTTAAGAGTTCCCTTCACTTTTTTTTTCATTATTTTATTGTCAAAAATTGTTGGGTTTATTTGTTTCAAAAGACTGGTGTCTTTATTTTTTCTAATTTAACCCTTTAGTAAATGGGTTGGGATACAAGTACCCCTTACTCATTCACAAGGGGGAAGGGGGGGCAGCATCATTATTTAAAGGGGTACCCTGATGCTAATGAGCTCCCCTGCCTGCAGACCTCCACAACCACTGGGCCACAGGGTTGTGAGTAAGAGGCCCTTGTCTCCATCAACATGGAGACACTGTCCGAATGCCGACGAGGAAAGCAACAGAGAAAGGGGGGGTGCTCAATTGTGCCCTGCCTGTGCTCGGATCAAGGGTCGGGTAGGAGTTTAGGGGGGACCCCAATGCTTCCCCCTCCTAAAGGGCCTAGTATGGCTTTTAGGGGGAACCCCATGCACTTTAAAAAAAAATACTGTG
Organism: Staurois parvus; assembly: GCF_062004578.1. NCBI lineage: Eukaryota > Metazoa > Chordata > Amphibia > Anura > Ranidae > Staurois > Staurois parvus. Next base: position 698,022 of record NW_028318218.1, read on the forward strand.
GGGTCACTCCTAACCTTCCCACCAGACCTAAAGGGCATGGTATGGATTGGGGGGACTCCACACTGTTTTTTTTTTTTAAATAAAAATGTCAATTAAAAAAAAAATTCCATCTATAATTGTACAGTTGTGCAACTTTGCAGGTAGTTTAAGGGGACCCCCAGGTATGATATTAAAAGGAATTCTTTTTTTTTTTACTTTAAGCAATGAAAAATTACTGTCCCTTTAAAAATGGTACTTTTTGAATTTTTTTTTTTCAATGATGCATGTTTCTCAGGGCAGTACCCAAGGTACCATATCCCGTATATGGCCAATAACATGCATATAAGCCCTCAAAATGGGTACTTTTGAATTTACAAGTGTGAGTTCCATAGACTTGCATTAAGTTCAAAGTATGCGGTCAAAGATTCATTAGGTTCAAAGCACATCCACAAACCAAACAGGGGGATGTTCGGCCGATCACTGATACTGACTGTTCTTTTTCTGAAAGATGTCAGTTGTTACAGATCAGTAGCAGTTGCCCTCTACAAGTGAGGAACTAGCAGCCCTGCAAAAAAAATCACTTCGCTTCTTGTAGCTATATGCAGAGACATCTTCTCTCCCCCTACAGAGCTGCTCCCAGCTCCACAGCCTGTACACACAACCAGCTCTCCTGGCCTCTCAGCATATCTCCCGGGACAAGGATAAAGGATTGAGCCCAATGCTATCCTTGGAAATCTTGCTATGTTATACAGTTTTTGCCCTTGTAGATCCCGAAGTGTGCTGCTGTACTAACACTGTCCTCTTTGCTCCCTATTTCTCCAGACCTTGATCCCATCCACATCTTTTCACAGAATGTATCCTCCTGAGCCAGCTCAAGCCCAGCCTAGAGGCCCCTCCCCCAGACCTAGGGGACTCCTCCTAGGCACCAATAGTCTCCTCAGCACTCCATCTTCCATTCGACTCCCCTGTCAGCCTGACTATCCCACCACTCTACCAGGGCCTCCAAACATGGGATTGGCCAGACCCCTCCATTAGTATGCAGATTAGGTCTTCACCCCATCCCCGCCTCCTTGTGATGTCATCACAGTATTTAAGAACTGGTGCAGCTGTCAGATGACTGGGAGCCAGACATTTTTTTTTAAATTGTCCCTGTTCAAAGTTCGCAGTCAAACTTTCATTAGGTTCAAATGTTCAACCATGAAGCGAACAGGAGGGTGTCGGCCCATCACTACACTATTCCACACTATTCTAGTGCTACACACACCACAGAATGCCTGAGGAGCAGTTCTGTTGGAGGAGGTGTTATTATTGGGCCGAGTGAGATCCCCAAAGTGTTTGCAGTTTGTCTCGCTGATGATGGGAGACGGTTACAAAAAGCTGGCAAAAAAGATATTTTGTAAGGGAAAACTGGCTCTTTCCTTCCTCTTCAGGTACATCTCCCTAACGCTGCTCCTACTCTCTCCCTAACAAGCAGAACCCTATTCCCAGCTTATTCCGGGACCATTCAGAAGTGCAGCACTACTCGCACATACGCAGTGGGCACCCGGCTGTAAAGCCGCAAGCTGTCACAGTCAGGTGCCCACACTAAAGATGCCAGCGCCAGTAACACCGGTGTGAAATAGGCTGCGTGGAGGACACCCTGGGATTGAGGGACAGGTGAATGGCTGTTTTTGAAAAGTCAGCAGCTACAGTTTTTGTAGCTGCTGACTTTTATTTTTTTCAGTGTAACTGGAACTTCGCTTTAAGAGAACTCTCCCCAACAGGACACTGACAGCAAAAAGATATACCTTCCTGTACTCCAAAAATAAAATGTTTTGGCTATACATAGACTTTAACATTTGATCATTTATTTTAACCAAAGGACTCTTCAAAGGGTAAGTCTACCCAAAAGTGATATTCTAGTTGTAGGTAGGGGTTTATAGACCCCCACCTTTGACTTCTTAGTCAGCCTTTGGAGTCTTAGACGCTCCAACAGCAAGTGTTCCCTAAGATAATGTCTGACTTTGTTCCTGCCCAACAGGAATTATTTGGTGTCCTACCAGCTTTATTTGTTTCAGCTCCTTTGGTTACAATCTCCATGATAGGAAATAAATAAAAAAATCCATTTTTGTAGTGGAGACCCTTCATAATGCCACAGCCCCAGGGCGGGGCCTCTGACCAAATTATAATAATGAAATTGGTTGCTAAGGTAGAATGTTTTTTACCCCAACGTGTTCTGTGTATTAAGGTAAAAAAATCCTATGTTCTGCTCCATCTCCAGTTCCCCCTAAAAAGTTACCTGAGCCTGATCTCTATCCAATGCTTTGCCTGAGAGCAATGGCTCTCTTCTCTCTCTCTCTCTCTTCTTACTTGCTCTGCTTACTGCTGTTGTCATTCACAGCCAGTGAGAAGGGAGCCAGGGGGGGGGGCTGAAACATGCTCTGTGTGTCAATGGACACACAGAGTGCAGCTCGGGATTGGGCATACATGAGTGCCTTTATAGTGGCTTGCTATGGGAGCATTCGGCAGGGTGGAAGAGTTAGGAGAGCCAGTGAGGGACTATATAGCTTTTTTTTCTCAACAAAGAGGTGCAGGAACTCCCCCTTTCTGAGTCATTTCTTCTGAGTCTCTGCTGTCTTACCCACCTTCAAGCACCTTCACTTGGTTCCACCCCCTACCCACCTCCCAGTACCTCTCATTTTAGAGAATACAGAGCTAAGTATCATTTTGTGGTGCAAAATTATTTGTATGGAATTTGTTAATGAGAACAAGAAAAATAGATTCCCCACAGCCAGCAGCATTGTACCCCCCCCCCCCACCCCTCAGCAACAATAGATTCCTCCAGCAGCAATGGACCCCCAAAACAAAATACCACACTAGATACAATAGACCCCTAGCAGCTACAATGGATCTCCAAACACCCAGCATCAATAGACTCTCCAGCATCCAGAAACAATAGATAACAGACCTCTCCCTCAAAGGTAGATCCCTTACAGCAACAATTGACCCCCATCAACAATAGATCCCCCACCAGCAGTAACAGACCACCCCAGCAACAACAGTCACCACACAAAATAGATCACCTTCAGTGACAATAGATCACCCAGCAGTGTTAACAAGGCCTTAGTGCTGTGCACAGAAACACAGAGAGCGGGGGGAGAAGCCTGAACATTGAGCCGGAGGGTGCTCGATGTGAGAGCTCACGAACAGTAGGGCTCCTGTGACCTGCTGTAGTTATGCCCAGGCGGGTATGAGAGACCTGGCAATCAAAAATGTATGATTACCACAAAAATATAGGCGGGGTAGCCTAATAATGAGCTTAAATAACACACCTTTTTGGCGGTGTGGGTGCTAACCAAATGAAATAAGTAACCAAAAAAGTTGTAGCTGCATAAGAGGCTCTCATCCTACCTGTCACAACGCTCTTTCAGCGTTACCTATAATGCTACCACCTCCCCCTCACTCCCCCTCTCTGTTGGGGTCCCTCAAGGCTCCGTCCTCGGGCCCCTTCTCTTCTCCATCTACACCTCCTCCCTTGGCCAACTCATATACTCTCACGGCTTCAACTACCACCTATATGCCGACGACACACAAATCTATCTCTCAACCCCCCACCTCACCCCCTCAGTCTCCATCTGAATCAGACACCTACTGAGCGACATATCAGACTGGATGTCGCTCCACTTCCTTAAACTGAACCTCTCCAAAACCGAGTTTCTTGTCTTCCCCCCAGCTCGCACACTACCACCTATTTACTTCTCCATCATGTCCAACAACGCCACCATCAAACCTGCCCCACAGGCCAGAGTACTTGGTGTCATTCTGGACTCCAACCTATCCTTCCAGCCCCAAGTCCAATCTTTAACAAACTCGTGCAGACTCCACCTCCGCAACATCGCCAAAATACACACGTTCCTAACTCCAGAAACCACTAAATAGCTCATCCACTCCCTCATCATATCACGACTCTACTACTGCAACTCCCTCCTCATTGGCCTGCCTCGCCGCTGGCTATCCCCGCTTCAGTCGATCCTGAATACGGTTACCAGACTCATTCACCTTTCCAACCGCTCCGTTTCCGCCACCCCCCTCTGCCAATCCCTCCACTGGCTTTCGATTGCGCAACGGATCAAATTCGAAATCCTAACACTGACGTACAAAGCTGTCCACCATACTGCCCCGAACTACATCACCGACCTAATATCCAAGTACCACCCAACACGCACACTCCGCTCCTCACAAGACCGCCTTCTCTCTAGTTCCCTGGTCTCCTCCTCCCATGCCCGACTCCAGGACTTCTCCAGGGTGTCACCCATCCTCTGGAACTCCTTGCCCCAACCCATCAGATTATCACCTACTCTCCTCTCCTTTAGGCGCACCCTGAAAACCCACCTCTTCAGGGAAGACTACCCCACCCCCTGCTAATTTCCGACCTCCTCCACTCTTCCTACCACTCCATCCCCCACAGCTTTCTCCTTCTGTGCCACCATCCCCTCCCTCCTAGATTGTAAGCTCGAAAGAGCAGGGCCCTCGATCCCCTCATGTTTTGCATTGTATTGTATTGTTATTGTTCTGTCCCCCATTGTAATGTACAGCGCTGAGCGAACTATTGGCGCTTTATAAATGCTGTATAATAATAATAATAATAACACAAACTGCCAAAATAGGTAATAACCACCCAAGCAATATAGCTCATATGTAAAACCACATATTTTTATTAATCCCATGTTGGGAGAGAAAAGTAATATCTGTAGATGGTGACACATACAATCATTGAACACATAATTAACAACAATGAAAGATAAGCAATCCGGATTGCAACACGTAGATTACAGTGCTATTCACATTAGACTGGTATGAGATTTTGTACAGTGCTGGAATGTTTCATGTGAAACTATAATTTAGCGTATAGATCATGACTATAGACAGACAACATAAGAGATATGCATACTGACTATTGAAAAATGCAATTGGTATGACTGAGCATATGTCATGATATAATAGTTGCTTCCGATACGTGGGAACATCAGATTAAGATTCAATGAATATATATGTAGGTTGATGAATTAACCAGTATTGGGATATGATGGAATATAATCATGAAATTATACAGTGTTGAAATAGTTTCATACTGTTCCATGTTATTTCAAAGACATGAAAGCAGTGTTGTATACATCGAATGAGATGCGTAGTGTTATCCCATGTGTAGATGTTACTCCAGGTAGGCCATATAAAGAGCGTGAAGTACAGCTGGGAGATAGTCGATAGACTTCAGGTGAGGTGTGTAACAGCATGTAGTAGAGGTTGGTAATACACCACACTCACCACCGTCGGATTGACAGAAGGCCGGAACAGCTCCAGATAGTAAGGCTCTCCATATGCTGTAGCTCTATAGCCAAGTTGTGGATAGATGATGTATAGCCAATACGGTCCTCATCAGGATAATAATCAGACTTCATATTATAGATTGCAAGATATGCAGTGTTGCAACTGGATCTAGAAGCATGTCGAGTGGTGCAGTATCTAAAATGACTCTCACCAGTCCGTGATATCAACCACGTGGGACGTTGCTTCCGGGTGTGATGATGTCAGTACGTTACATTATAATCCAGTTGGAACACTATCTTGCAAGCCATAGTATTATCTTTCATCGTTTTTATTATGTGTTCAGTGATTGTATGTGTCACCATCTACAGATATTATTTTTCTCTCCCAACATGGGATTAATAAAAATATGTGGTTTTACATATGAGCTATATTGCTTGGGTGGTTATTTTGGTAGTTTGCTTTATGCAACTACAAAATTTTTGGTTATGAGAGACCTGGGCCTCTGATGTGATCCAGTCTTGGGGTATCCAGCTGGGGTGTGGCGCTCCCCGCTCTGTTGGTATGTCCTGGTGGTGGAGGTGGTGCAGTGCGAGGTACCGGTGGGAGAGGAGGTGGACTCTCAGGAGTGGAGTAGTGGATGCTGGGTAGCCACGTGACCGCCACAGAGGAGCATTGGAAACACAGGCACCTGTCGGGTGCTGGGAAGCTCAGGCACCGGCCAGATGGGAGCGGAGGAGAGGCAAACCGGCCCATCCAACTCAAGATTGCCCAAGATTCAGTGACCCCCACGAGGGGGTGACCACCCTAATAACAATCCCATAGACAGAGCCTGATCACTTGGGAGTGGCCTGGAAAGCCTTGAGTGAGGAGGAAGGAGATTACTAGTCGGGCACAGAACAGCAGCAATGTAACCGGAGGAAGGTGAAGGTGTGGAGACACACGAGGAGCTACGAAGGTGGTGAGTCAAATGTTTAAATGGATTAGTACTGTGGGGATAACCCAGTGGGCTCAAAAAGTGGAGACATAAGAAAGTGGAAGGACACAGAGACCCTCAGGGAGGAAACTGGTGACTGGTTAAACAGGGAAAACTAAGGGACACTATTCCCTTGAGATTGAGGTTGGGCTACAACCTCAATCTTTTCCGAAGAAGTAACCCCCCTTCTTTGAAATTATTAAACAATTTCAAAAAATATATTACTATCATGAAGAGTAAAGCTGTGAGGTAGGAGGGTCTAGACCGTCTCAATCAAGTACAATCAAAAAATATATGCCATTACAAGATAAAATTCCAGAGGGTCAAACCCCAGAAAAACAACAGGGAGTGAGTGGAAGACGGGATGGAAAACATCAGCAGGGATTTCTCTAGATTGTCTTTGGGAGCACCTAATATGTGCCAAAGCAGAGAAATTGAAGACATAGAAAAGGAGTTGACCATAGAAAATGTTGAAGAAAAAGAAAAATCCTCACAAATGCCTACTAAATCTGAAATAGCATATATCTTTATGAGCCTTGAACGGTCTATAAAACAAGAGATGGCTTTAATACATAAAGACCTGGGGCAAGTTTTGTCATGGATAGAAGAAACAGAAGGAAAACTGGATAACCATGCTCAAATAATAATAAGCTTAGAAAAACAGATGGAGGAGATGTGGAAGAAGCAAAGGAGTCTGCTATATAAATTGGAAGATCAAGAAAATAGAGCGAGAAGGAGAAATTTGAGGATAAGGGGTCTGCCCAAGTCTTCATAAGGAGAGGATTTGATGGAGAAAACAAGAGAAATGTTCAATACAATAATAGGCAGACCAGCAACAGAGCACTTGAAGATCGATAGGGTACTTAGAATAGGAAGATCACAAGGAAATGTAAGTGAAAATCCCAGAGATGTGATCGTGTGTTTCCATCACCATAAAAATAAAGCAGATATATGGAAGAAGTTAAGAGGGATACCAGTAGTAAAATATGAAGATGCAAGTTTACAGATCTATGCTGATACAGCATCAGAAGCTTTCACCAGAAGGAGAATGTTAAAACCACTACTGGAACAGATGAGAAAACAAAACATACATTATAGCTGGGGATTCCCAGCATGTCTAATTGGAGAGACGATCGTTCTGCAAGATTTATGTTCCCAGCAGATCTCACAGACTTTTGTGAATGGCTAGAAATACAGAAAATAGACATCCCAGGGTGGGAAGTGAAGGTAAAGGAGAATAGGAGAATAGAAAATGAGAGTTGGCAGTTAGTCCCCAAAAGGAGAGCATATCATAAGATAAAATAGGAGGGGCAGAGAAGGAGAGGGGGGGAGAATTTGAGAGGTCGTGAGAGGACCTCCCTTGTGTTTTTATTTCCCTCTATTCCCTCCCCTTCGCCTGTTCTCTTTTCCCTTAGTAGGATGAGAATTTTAGATGAGAGGAGGGAAAAGAAGGCCACATATATATCCAGACACATGGTCCAGGGACTGGGAGCACGGCCAGGGTGGGAGTGTGTGGTCAGAACTCCTCCCTAGTCTAGAATCGATGATGGGACTAGAACCACAAATGATTCAAAGGCATGATATGAGCCTAGGGGTGGAGGGGGTGGGGGTGGGTGAGAAGGAGGGGGGAGAGGGGATGAGAACTGTGGGGGGATATTCTCATGTTCCTTTGGATGGACAAATATACTCTTGTTGGGAAGAATTTAGTTGAGGAAAAAAGAAAAAAATATGGAAAATGGAGGAGGTTAACTTTATGACCTATAATGTAAAGGGTTTGAATACTCCAGGGAAGAGACACAAGATTCTCAGAGAATTACAGCAGAGATCTATTGCAGTAGTGTTTCTACAGGAGACCCATGTATTACAGGAAACAAATGTTACATTATATTCTAAATACTACCCAACCTAGGATTATGCAGCTTCACCAACTAAGCGTGCTAAAAGGGTAGCAATTGGTATAGCTAAAAATCTAAGATTTAAGTTGGAGGATAAATTGGTAGATCCAGAAGGTCGATTTTATGTTCCTGAGGGGAAGGTTACGGGAAATAGAATGCACAATGGCCCAATAGAAATCCAATGGCCTGTCTGAATACTATTCTAAATACTGAATACTGAATACTATTCTAAATACTACCCAACCTGGGATTATGCAGCTTCACCAACTAAGCGTGTTAAAAGGGTAGCAATTGGTATAGCTAAAAATCTAAGATTTAAGTTGGAGGATAAATTGGTAGATCCAGAAGGTCGATTTTATGTTCCTGAGGGGAAGGTTACGGGAAATAGAATGCACAATGGCCCAATAGAAATCCAATGGCCTGTCTGAAGAATATACTATGAAGGCTCTTGGAGTTTAAGAAGGGTAAATTAATTGTGGCTGGAGATTTCAATTGCTGCATGGATCCTCAGATTGATTCGACATTGCATGTGCAGAGAGATGGAAGTAGAGACGTGAAATCTATGCAAAGTATGCTACATCAGTGTCAGCTTTTAGATGTATGGAGAATTAAACACCCTAGGGAAAGGGATTATACGTTCTATTCTCCTGCACACGCAATGTATTCCAGATTAGATAATATACTGATAGAACATAGACTCTTGGAGTCGCTGGTTAAAGTAAATATAGAAGTTAGAACAATATCGGACCACGCACCTGTCACAATGAAGTTATTGTGGGGAAGAGAGCAAGATATGTTAAATATGTGGAAACTAAATGAGTCACTCCTCCAGGATCATGAGATGGAACTGAAAGTAAAAAAAAAATAGAACAATACTTTGAAATAAATGAGACTGGAGGAGTCTCAATTGCTACGATGTGGAAAGCACATAAGGCATGTATCAGAGGAATTTTGAAAGCAGTGGTAGTAGAAAAAAAGAAAGAACAGCAAAAGAAAATAAATACATTAATAAGGGAACTATATGATCTAGAACAATTACATAAAAAGAAAATGGTAAAAGACACAACAGAAAATGATTAAAAAAATTTGAAGAATTAAGTAACCTAATGGAGCAAGAATCGAGGAGAATATTTAACATGATGGCAAGAGAAAGATATCAGTGGGGGAATAGACCTGGTAAATATCTAATGAGAGCACTGACAAATAAGAAATTGAGGAATTATATAGAGAAAATTAAAGATGATAACGATGAAATGGTGTACTCAACCACTGATATCTGAATGTATTAAAAAAATACTATAGAAAGTTATATGAAGTGAACCCGAAAGTTAAAAGCAGGTGAAGAAGAAAGAATTAGAAAAAGACATGTATTTAAAAGAGGCAGGACTACCAACATTGGGAGAGGAATGTTTAGCTCTTCAAGAAAAATCAATAACACAGGAGGAAATCCAGGAGGCACTGAAGGGAACAGCGGTGGGGAGGAGTCCTGGGCCACTGGGCCATATGGGTATACTGTGAGATATTATAAAAAATTTAAAGAACAATTAGTCCCTAAACTGTGTATATATATATATATACACACATATATATATGAATGCACTAGGAGAGGGAATGGAAATGAGGGAGGAATCATTGCAAGTGCATATTACAATCATACAGAAAGAGGGGAAAGATAGGACCCAATGTGCTAGCTACAGGCCTATCTCACTGATGAATACGGATATAAAATTATATGTGAAATTCAGACTTCTAGGCTAAAAGTCTTAATGCCGGAGCAGATTCACTTAGATCAAGTGGGATTTGTTCCTGGGAGGGAGGGAAGAGATAATGGGCTAAGATCACTACTCCTCATAGAAAAAAGTAAGAGAGAAAAACTCCCCGTGTTGATTTTATCGGTAGATGCTGAAAAGGCTTTCGATAAGGTAGATTGGGACTATATGACGGATACATTGGTGGTACTGGGAATTGGTTCCAAAATGAGAAACTGGATTGGAAAGCTTTATAGCCAACCATCAGCCGCAGTAAAGGTCAATGGCTCATTATCAGAGTTTTTTAAAATGTATAACGGGAGAAGATAGGGGTGTCCGCTTTTGCCCCTGTTGTTTGTCATATCTTCAGAGCCTCTCCTGGCAACAGTACGACACATTCTGGATGTAAAAGGGATACAGATAGGAGAGATAGAACATAAAGTGGCAACATATGCTGATGATATGCTATTTTATGTTGTAAACACTAGGCTGACACTACCCAATCTAATGAGATTAATGCAATATTATGGAGATTTATCAAATTTAAAGATTAACCCGTCTAAATCAGAGATTCTTAATGTTAATGTTCTGACAATTGAAAAAAAGGCTCTGCAGAGAGAAATAGGATTGTTTGGTTGCCAAATCAGTATCATAAGTTGGCTGAAAGCACGAGCACGAAATTTGTACACTTTAACTTATACATGAAAGGTAATCAAGGTTTGAGAGAGAACAAAATAAACAAATGGGATGGGAATTTAATTCAATGTTAATACTACATGTGGGAACAGATTATTTCCCACCCGGGAAGGAAAATATTTCTGGTAAATGGATAAGGAAAGAGAATATACAGTTAAAAGACATAATGAAAAAAGGAGAAATATGTTTCTTTCAGGAGCTAAACAATAAAAAGGGGGTGGTTTTCTCATTAGATGAATGTAAATATTTTCAATTAAGACATTTTGTTGCAACACTCCCAAATCCATTAAGGACAAAGGAGAATTTAAACCGATGTGAACAACTGTTTAGCGCAAGCAAGATAAGGAAACATGGTACTTCCCGTATCTATAAAATCCTTGCTGCAATAGTAGGATCTATTTCCCCGCCGTACATGTAAAAATGAGCAAGGGAACTCAGAATATCATTTAATGAGCAACAAAAAAAGAAATTATTTACATTAACGCACGGGGCTGTAGATATGAAGGTGGTGGAAATGAACTGTAAATGTCTAACTAGGTGGTACAATATGCCAAGTGTGGAACATATGCAATATGTAGAGAAATCACTGATGTGTTGGACGGGATTTGGGATTAAGAGTACAATGGCATATATATAGTGGGAATGTCCTAGAATACAGTTATACTGGGAGGACATAATTCACTTAGCACAGGAGATTTGGGGGACTAATATCTCGAAAGAATTGGGCATATGCTTATTCCATACAACTGAGGTTACAGAAGAAAAATATAAGAACCTGATGATATTCCATTTAATAAACGCAGCAAAGGGATTGGCACTTTCCCCTCCCCTCTGAAACATGCACACATCACCCCCATACTTAAAAAGCCCTCCCCGGACCCCAATGACCCGAACAACCTCAGACCCATCTCCCTGCTCCCATTTACATCTAAACTCCTCGAGCGCCTAGTCTACACCCGCCTATGCTCTCACCTCAACGACAACAACCTCCTCGATCCCCTACAGTCCGGCTTCTGTCCCCTACACTCCACCGAAACTGCCTTACTCAAACTCTCCAACGACCTGCTAACCGCCAAAGCTAATGGCCACTATTCAGTGCTCCTACTCCTTGACCTCTCTGCGGCCTTCGACACAGTCGACCACCCCCTCCTCCTCAAAAAACTACACTCCCTCGGCCTCAGAGATTCTGCTCTCTCCTGGCTCTCATCCTACCTGTCACAACGCTCCTTCAGCGTTACCTATAATGCTACCACCTCCCCCTCACTCCCCCTCTCTGTTGGGGTCCCTCAAGGCTCTGTCCTCGGGCCCCTTCTCTTCTCCATCTATACCTCCTCCCTTGGCCAACTCATACACTCTCACGGCTTCAACTACCACCTCTATGCCGACGACACACAAATCTATCTCTCAACCCCCCACCTCACCCCCTTGGTCTCAGCCCGAATCACACACCTACTGAGCGACATATCAGACTGGATGTCGCTCCACTTCCTTAAATTGAACCTCTCCAAAACCGAGTTTCTTGTCTTCCCCCCAGCCCGGACACCACCCCCCATTGATTTCTCCATCACATCCAACAACGCTACCATCAAACCCGCCCCGCAGGCCAGAGTACTGGGTGTCATTCTGGACTCCAACCTATCCTTCCAGCCCCAAGTCCAATCTTTAACAAACTCGTGCAGACTCCACCTCCGCAACATCGCCAAAATCCGCACGTTCCTAACCACAGAAACCACTAAACAGCTCATCCACTCCCTCATCATATCACGACTCGACTACTGCAACTCCCTCCTCACTGGCCTGCCTCGCCGCTGGCTATCCCCTCTTCAGTCCATCCTGAACACGGCTGCCAGACTCATTCACCTTTCCAACCGCTCTGTCTCCGCCACCCCCCTCTGCCAATCCCTCCACTGGCTTCCGATTGCGCAACGGATCAAATTCAAAATCCTAACGCTGACGTACAAAGCTGTCCACCATACTGCCCCGTACTACATCTCTGACCTAATATCCAAGTACCGCCCAACACGCACACTCCGCTCCTCACAAGACCTCCTTCTCTCTAGTTCCCTGGTCTCCTCCTCCCATGCCCGACTCCAGGACTTCTCCAGGGTGTCACCCATCCTCTGGAACTCCCTGCCCCAACACATCAGATTATCACCTACTCTCCTCTCCTTTAGGCGCACCCTGAAAACCCATCTCTTCAGGGAAGCCTACCCCACCCCCTGCTAACTTGCCGACCTCCTCCACTCTTCCTACCACTCCATCCCCCACAGCTATCTCCTCCTGTGCCACCACCCCCTCCCTCCTAGATTGTAAGCTCGAAAGAGCAGGGCCCTCTATCCCCTCATGTTTTGCATTGTATTGGTATTGTTCTGTCACATGTTCTGTCTCCCTTTGTAATGTACAGCGCTGAGCGAACTATTGGCGCTTTATAAATACTGTATAATAATAATAATAATAATAATAATACCCAAATGTTGGCAGGAACAGCAGGCACCGAAAATAAAAGACTTGGTAAAGAGAGTAAAATTGTCAGGTAATGGGAAGATCGCTGCGGCGATCGAATCCGCACATGCGTAGAGTCCTGACAAAACGTACAGGCAGGCGGGCACTAGGACCCAGGCGCGTCGCCTGTCACCAATGACTGCGCCAGCAAGCATTAGGACCCAGGAGCGCCTGTCAGGAGTCGGGCGGGCTATTTAAACCCAGCTCTTGCAATGCTCAAGTGCCGTATGGTCTTTCCTGTGTTCCTGTGAGTTTACTTTGCTGCTGACCCTGCCTGATCCTGATCTGCTGACTTCTCTTGCTCTGACCCCTGGCTTGCCTGACCATTCTCCTGCCTGCTCCTGCACTTTTGATCTCCTGTTGCCAAACCAGGACCGTGACCCGTTTATTCTTCTGCCTGCTGTTTTGTACTGACCTGCTCCGCTGTTACCAACCTGGCCTGTCTGACCTCGCTTACTCTACCTCCTCACATCAGACTCTCACCTGCTGCGTACCACCGACAGGTGCCTCTACCATAGCTGGTTGCACCCAGGGGTCGCGACCTGGTCTCAGCTTGCTCCAAGTCCATCCCCACCATCAGGGGCTCTGGTGAACAAGCAGGTCGGAACTTAGATTCCATGCGCTGGGGAATTCTGGTCTGTGGAACACTAGAGGCTACCTCCGGCTGGTCCCTAACAGAACCATACGGCCATGACGGAGTCTGGAGGAGGACCCTCTCCCTGGAAAGAGATGTGCCACCATCTGTCCATGCTTACACAAGCTGTCAAGACATTGGAAGAGGGTTATAAACACTTGGAGGGACGCGTCCTGGCCCTAGCCACTCCTACTGTTACGGCGTCAGACCAGTAGTAGTAGCCCTGCGGGACCCTCTTCTGGAGCAGTGTTCTCCATTCCCCCGCCGGAGCCTCGAGTCCCAATGCCTGAGCGATTCCATGGAGATCGAGGGAAGTTTCGGGACTTCCTGAATTCCTGCCAGCTCTACTTCGACCTCCAACCTCGAACGTTTGCATCTGAATCTGTGAAGGTGGGATTCATGATATCTTTGCTGCAGGGTGAACCACAGGCCTGGGCACATCGTCTATTGGAGGCTCGCCATCCGCATGTGAACTCTGTGGCAGAATTTTTCAAGGCAATGGCACAATTATATGACGATCCTCAGCGAGCTGCTTCACCCGAAGCAGCCCTACATTCTCTGCATCAGTGATGCCGGGCAGCAGAGGATTATGCCTCGGAATTCAGGCGTTGGTCTGGAGATACGCAATGGAATGATGTAGCACTGTGCCATTAGTTCCGCCTAGGATTATCCGAGCCCCTAAAGGATGAATTGGCCAGGGTAGGTGTGCCTGATTCTTTGGAGAAATTAATCACCCTGGCAATTCAGATTGACCGTAGGTTACGGGGACGAAGGCAGGAAAGGTCTGCTCAAGGGTCAAGGCTTACGTTGGATGTTACCACGGGTCCCAATCCCATCACTACCTGCAGTCAGCAATCGGAGTCCTGAACCTGCGGACGGAACAGAGCCTATGCAACTTGGGTAATGCGGCCATCTCTCATGGCTGAGGAACGCCACAGACGCAGAGTGAATAATCTATGCCTATACTGCGGAGCAGCGGGTCACATGGTGCGTTCCTGTCCTGAGAAGCTCTGTAAGTACTCTACCATTTTTTCTATGTCTCCAACCTGTGTAGATGATCCTACTCATGTAGTCGTGCCCATCTCATTCCAGCTCCCAGGAAGAACTGTGCAGGTAATGGCTATTATTGATTTTGGGCCTGCAGTTGCTTTGTGGACCTTAACTTTGCAGCTCAGCAACAAATTCCGTTATTGTCCAAAGAACGAGGGTTGAATATTTTTCTGGCTGATGGTTCACAAATTAAATCAGGGTTGGTAGATCAAGAGACCCCTCCTTTGTGCACCACAGTAGCAGGCCACCACCAGGAACTCCTCCGCTTGGATGCTATTGCGTCCCCTCTATTTCCAGTGATTTTGTGGCTTCCATGGTTACGGGCTCATGATCCCCAAATTAACTGGAAGACTCGATCTGTTCAATTTCACTCACTATACTGCCAAGAGCACTGTCTCCTAAAGTCATCACCAGGGCCCCCAACCTTGTTGTGTGTGTATACAGATACAGATCTAGCACAGACTGTGCCCTCCGCATACCATCATTTCCATGACGTGTTAAGCCCATGAGGTGCAGAGATTCTCCCTCCGCACTGGGCCTATGACTGCCCTATTGACCTGCTCCCGGGATCTGAGATTCCCTTCGGCCGAAGCTTCCCGCTGTTTGAACGAGAATTGGGCGCCCTAAAAGAATACATTGATGACAGTCTGCAGAAGGGATTTATTCGCCCCTCCACTTCACCAGCCGGGGCGGGGATCTTTTTCGTAGAGAAGAAGGACTAGTCCCTGAGGCCCTGCGTAGACTATAGGGACCTGAATAAGATCACCGTGAAGAACCGGTACCCCCTTCCCTTAGTCCCTGAATTATTTCAGAGACTAAAGATAGCTTCCATCCCTCGTTCTTACCTGATTTGATCCAGGAGAAACCAGTCCCAGCAGCTCAAGAGACCCTGAATTTCTTTACAACCAATAACAAGTTATTACAAGAAATCATGGCAAAAGCCCAGGAGGACAGTAAAAGGATATTTGATAGAAAGAGAAGGAGGGAATTGGGGTTACATCCAGGGGACCAGGTGTGGCTGGCCACTACCAATCTGAAACTGGCGTGCCCATCGAGAAAGTTGGCACCCAAATTTGTGGGTCCTTTCCGGGTACAGCGTAAAGTTAATGAGGTAGCATATAAGCTGGCACTCCCCGAATCCTTCAAAATCCATCCTGTGTTTCATGTGTCCCTACTGAAACCCGCTGTAGCAGATCCTTTTACAGATCGTAGATCTAGACCCCCAGAGGCCATAGACATTGATGGGGAAGAGGAATTCGAAGTGGAGGCTATTATTGACTGCAGGCGGAGAGGGGGGGCAAACACAGTATCTCATCAAGTGGAAAGGCTATGGGCCAGAAGAAAACTCTTGGGAATCTGCTCAAAATGTTTATGCCCCTCGGTTAATTCGGGAGTTCCTTCACAATCAGCCTCAAAAGAGAAACCGATTGGGCATCCGGAGGCTGCCCGTAAGGGGGGGGCAATGTCAGGGAATGGGAAGATTGCTGCGGCGATCAAATCCGCACATGCGTAGAGTCCTGACAAAACATACAGGCAGGCGGGCACTAGGACCCAGGTGCGCCTGTCACCAATGACGGCGCTGGGCAAGCATTAGGACCCAGGAGCGCCTGTCAGGAGTCGAGCAGGCTATTTAAACCCAGCTCTTGCAATGCTCAAGTGCCCTATGGTCTTTCCTGTGTTCCTGTGAGTTTACTTTGCTGCTGATCCTGCCTGATCCTGATCTGCTGACTTCTCCTGCTCTGACCCCTGGCTTGCCTGACCATTCTCCTGCCTGCTCCTGCACTTTTGATCTCAGGGGCTCTGGTGAACAAGCAGGTCGGAACTTAGATTCCGCGCCCTGGGGAATTCTGGTCTGTGGAACGGTAGAGGCTACCACCGGCTGGTCCCTAACAAAATTACATCTATAGGATGGAGGAACTTTACCATATTGAAGAAGACAAAATGGAGAAATTTAAAAAGAGATGGGAAAAATGGGATGAAATTAAAAGATCAAATAAATATGTTGAATTTGTAGGATTAGAGAACGATGAAATTAGAGGATATGTATAAAAAATAGTGGGGACGGGAAATAAGATGATATGAAAGAGGAGAAGGATGTCCCAAGAGTAATAAAGGGAGAGAAGGAACCAGGAGACAAAGGGGATTTTTTTAATATTGAGATATTGAAACTAATAAACAAATTAAAAAAATAGATCCCGCAGCAGCCAGCAACAACAACAACCAAATCTGAATTCCCCTGCATTCTTGCTATAAAAAATCCATTAAAAGCCGAGTTATGTGTAATAAAATGGAATGACACTGACACGAACTGAAATGTATTTAATACTTCATACAAACTCCTTTGTTGGTAATCACAGCCTCAAGATGCCCCCTGCATGGAGAAACTAATGCGTTGCTCAGGTGTGATTTTGGCCCATTCTTCCACATAAACAGTCTTCAAATCTTGAAGGTTCCATGGGCCTCTTCTATAAACACTGATCTTTAGTTTTTTCCATACATTTTCTATTGGATTCAAGTCAGGTGATTGGCTTTATTTTCTTTCTTTGAAACCAATTGAGAGTTTCCTTGGCTTTTTGTTTGGGATCATTGTCTTGGTGAAATGTCCACCCTCATTTCATCTTCATCACCCTGGTAGATGGCAGCAGATTTTTATCAAGAATGTCTTGGTACATTTTTCCATTTATCCTTCCTTCAATGACAGTACCATATACTGAAAAACAGCCAGCCCCACACCATGATGTTCCCACCTCCAAATTTCACTGTTGGTATGGTGTTTTGGGGTGATGTGCAGTGCCATTTGATCTCCAAACATGGTGTGTATTATGGCATCAAAAGAGTTCAATTTTAGTCTCATCTCACCTGACTATATTCTTCCAGTATTTCACAGGCTTGTCTAAATGTTGTGCAGCAAACTTTAAAAGAGCTTCAACATGCTTTTTCTTCAGCAATGGAGTCTTGTGTGCTGAGCATGCATACAGGCCATGGTGGTTGAGTGCATTACTTATTGTTTTCTTTGAAAAAATTGAACCTGCTAATTCCAAGTCTTTCTGAAACAGTCCTTGGCTTTTGGACAACTGTCAGAAATCTTGTGAGGAGCACCTGGTCGTGGCCATTTTATGGTGCAATGATGTCCTTTCCACTTCTGGATTATGGCCCCAACAGTGCTCACTGGTACATTCAGATGTTTAGAAATCCTTCTGTAACTAATGCCATCAGTATGTTTTGCAACAATAAGGCTGCAAAGGTTTTGAGAGAGCTCTTTGCTTTTCTCGTTCTTGTGTGACACCTAAGATACCTTTTTATAGGCCATCAGTTGAGCCTGAACCAGCTGATATTAATTTCACTGACAAGGGGGCAGGATTTCTTTCTAATTACTAATACAGTATTTTCTGGCGTATAAGACTACTTTTTATACTTAAAAATATACCCCAAAAATTGGGGGTCGTCTTATACGCGGGGTATAAAATGTGAACCTTGAGTTTGGGTCAAGCTGGCTGGATGTGTGGTAATGTACATACAGTATACCGTGCTGAGACAAGCTGGCTCAAAACAAATGTCCCTATGACAGATAAATCTGTCAGCCCGCTGGATGTGCGGTATATACAGTATACTGCGCTGAGCCAAGCGGTTTCAAAACATACTGGTACGTCCCTACGGTAATCAGCCTGCTGGATGCATGTATGTACGGTAGCTGCGGCTATATACAGTATACACTGGGCCAATCACAACGAGTGATGTATTCTACTAATGAATACAAAGCCTGCTCAGATTGGCTGAGTCAGAGAGGTGGGCTAATGATGTCACAACCTCAGCCAATCCGAGCAGGCTTTGTATTCATTAGTAGAATACATCGCTCGCCGTAATTGGCCCAGCGTATACTGTATGTAGCCTCAGCTACTGTACATACACACATCCAGCGGGCTGATTACAGTAGGGACGTACCGGTACATTTTGAAACAGCTTGTCTCACTATACTGTATATACCGCACATCCAGCGGGCTGACAGATTAATCTGTCATAGGGACATTTGTTTTGAGCCAGCTTGGCTCAGCGCGGTATACTGTATGTACATTACCGCACATCCAGCGGGCTGTATATATACTGTATACTGTATGTAGCCGAAGCTACCGTATTACCGCACATCCAGCGGTAACCATCTGATTTGGAATTTGATCCATATGATGACTGTCTTACAAATGTATCACAAGATATCATTCATGAACTTATGATTTCAATTAAAAAATCTGATGTTTTTAAATGGTGTTGCCTCGGAAGGGGGGTAGTCTTATACGGCGAGTATAGCCCAAAACCTATGTTTTAACTGGAAAATTAGGGGGTCGTCTTAAACACCCAGTCGCCTTATACGCCGGAAAATACGGTATATTTCAGCCGGTGTCTTGGCTTTCCATGTCTTTTTGCACCTCTCATTCTTCATGTGTTCAATACTTTTTCCCTCTGTCATTCCATTTTATTACACATAACTTAACCATCTCAATACCGGGCAAATTTACACCTTCCTGCCCAGGACATTTTTCACGTTTCAGCGCTCTCACACTTTGAATGACAATTGCGCGGTCATACAACATTGTACCCAAACTAAAAGTTTATCATTTTCTTCACACAACTAGAGCTTTCTTTTGGTGGTATTTAATCACCGCTGGGGTTTTTATTTTTTGCTAAATTAACAAAAAAAGACCAAACATTTTGAAAAAAAAACACGATTTTCTTTGTTTCTGTTATAAAAGTTTACAAATAAATAATTGTTCTTCATAAATTTAGGCCAAGATGTATTCTGCTACATGTCTTTGGTGAAAATAACCCAAATTAGGATGTATTATTTAGTTTGCAGGAAAGTTATAGAGTTCACAAACTATGTATAGATCTGAAAATTGATCAATCCTGAAGTACTGACGGCCAATCTAATTTCTTGAGGTCCAAGAATGTCAGAACAGTACAGATATCCCCCAAATGACCCCTTTTTGCAGAGTAGACAGTCTGACGTACTTCATAAGAGGAATGGCGAGTTTTTTGAAGTTGTATTATTTTTGTCATAATTTTTCGGAAAATGAAAAAATTAAAAAAATTATTTTCACTATTTTTTTTTTACATACTGTCACCAGTGCAGTACAGCGTCATCATATAACTGGCATGGCGGTGAACAGGGACACTGACTGGTGACAGTATGAAAAAAAAATACATATATATTTTTTAATTTATTTATTTATTTATTTTTATTATTTTTTTTTTCTTACATTTTTTTTAATTTTTTGTAAGATTTTTTTTCATATTTTACTATGACCAAATTAGTACAATGTTACCATAGTAACATTGTACTACTTTGGGGAAGTGATCAGTATTTTTTTTTTTTACACAATTTGCTTATAGCAAAGAATTACTTTGCTATAAGCAAGCATTTACCTGAATGAAATTGATTCATTCAGGTTTTTTTTTTTTTTTTTTTTTTGTGCTTAGCTGTGATTTGGCCACAGCTAATCACATGACATGTGCATGTGACCTGCTGTGACCATGCACAGCTAGGCACTAGTATACAATGGATGGCATGAATGAAGCCATCCATTGTATACAACTGTTATGTGACCTGCTGTGATTGGTCACAGCAGGTCACATGGTAGCGGCAACGGGGGCCGGTACTCAAATCTGTCATCGGCCGTGTCCGAGGTACACGGCTGGTGACAGATTGCGCCGCTGCGCGGCTCTGCAACCGCGCGAACTAATGGCGTGCACCCGGAAAGCTGATGCCACATGGCGTGCACCCGGAAAGCTGATGCATTTTTGCCGCCGCCATTCGGCTATAGGCCGGGTGGCTAATGGTTAATTTCTGAACTTATTTGTTTTGGTTTCTTTGTATGTATGGATTGCATGGGTTGTTACTGACATGTCATGAAAATGTTATGTCAATAGCACCTTTAGAAATATTTTTACTGAGAAAAATGATGAAGTGTTCAATATTTATTTTACAATGCAAGCAATGTACTGCAAGTACCTACATTTGACTTGGTATCAGTATAGCAGAACTCAGACTAGAGGAGGGAGAAGCAGCACAAGGAGCCAATCAGCTGTGCTGCAGTGCAGGGTCATGCTGATAGGAGGAGAGAGCAGAGTAACAGAAATATGAGCTCATCATCTTTCACTGTCCAATCACAGACTGGGGCAGGGGGGCAAGACTGAAAGAGGTTAATTTACTAAACGCAAATGGACCGTGAACTTTGCAATTGCAGTAGTACTCTACAAGTGCAGTTGCTCCAGAACTTTGTAAATGAGGTAAAGCTTCACTGTACATAGGATACCCAATCACATAAGGAGAATTTTAAAAAAGCAGAGTTGGTGCTTGCACATGATTGGACGATGGAAGTCAGCAGAGCTTCCCCTCATTTACTAAGCTCTGGAGCAACTGTACAGCATTTACTAAGCTCTGGGGCAACATGTAAATCATTTGGCTTGTATTTCATCTGTGCATTTAGCTGTTTGCCTGCAGTTTTCTGACCTTTCTTATCCTAGTTTCCCTGCAATAGTGACTAAAAGAAATAGCAATTAGGGTGGGTAAATAAATCAGCTCTCTCATTCATTGTTAGTTAATGATCACTTATTCATGATTGTTGCAAAGGAATACTCTCACCTCCAATCATTACCATTTTTTTAACAGCTGGTCCTTATGTTTTTACTGATAAGCCTTCCCCGGAATAAATATTTTGTTGTTTTGTCATGTCATTTTAATAACTGGAAATGATCTGTCAAATTACATATGCAAATGTTCAACAATAAAGGGAAAGAAAAAGAGCTAAAGCATGGCAAATAAAATCCGATCACGGCTGTATCATCTGAAGTTCCATCCCCATTCAAAGAGATTCCGATTAATTCTTTCACCAGCATTGGGACATCTTTCACAGTCCATTAAATAAGTTTAGTAAATCCTATTGTAATGTAAATAAACTATTAAGAGCTGGAAAATATGGCTTTCTTGATTCACAACTGAAAATAATTAAATTTTCAGTCTAATAACATCATTAAATTTAACCAGTTGCAAAGGCGAGAGAACAGTCTATTAAATCCAAAGCAGTTTGTCTATTTTGTGCAAGTGCTGCGGCTTTTGCCAGCATGTTTCAAATGCTTTTGTTTGTAAGATATGAAAGCATGGTCAGCAGATTGCTGAGAGTTAAAGCTGAAAACTGGGCTAAGCAAATAATTTCAAGAGGCATGTGTCTGCTTCAAATCTTGAATCTTGGTGTGCCTTATGTATTTCTTCCAGGTCTGTGCAGTAATCCAGCATAAAACAACTTCTGAACTTTTCCTCAGTGCAGGAGTGTCCTGTAATAAAGACTGGCTACTGCTGTTACCTCTCCTACTGCAGGATGACTTGTCTTATTTCCACCCCTTGTAGTTTGCAGGCAGCCTGTAGGGTGGACCTGCTGCCCATCCAGCTCTGCTCTTAGCATCGCCTACATGCAGCACAGTGGTGCTATCACTGCTGATTTTATAAGGTAACATCTGCCCAGTTTTTGAGCCCTATATAAACAGCTTATCTCCATAATTTGGCTAGCTAATGGTTGTCATAGTTGGGTAGACCTGTGAATATCTCACTCTTGGATTCACAATAAGATATGAGGACAGCTAAGGATAAGTTTGCCAGTATGTTGGAAGGCCGTAGCCAGTTACAGTTCTCAACATTCAGCTGGGGTGCCCACCACAGTTCAGGGCCTAACACTTCAGCCCACAACTTCCTCACAGCACACTCAGACTGCACTGTCTGGCAGTGATGAGTTGAAACCCTTATGCTACACCACCATCTGGTCCAACAAAGCACTGACCTATATATGATCTAAAGTACTCCCTTCACAGAGCCCTTCATTTCCCTGTGGTTCCAAGACAGGGCTCTGACAGTCCAGCCAACCACCTGGGGCCCATGTCACACAGGGGCCCAGGGGACTAGGTGCGTGTTTTATAGAGGGGTCTACTCTTCACTGCCAGTAGAGTAACTTCTTTCCCTTACCAGAACCACTCCAGTAGAGGGGTCTTCTCTTTCTTTACCACTAAGCTGGTAACTTCTTTCCCTGGCCACCACTCCAACTAAGTTTACACCTGGTACCTTGTCCACCAGCCACCGTGTAGTGTATCATGAGTTGATATGTCCAGCTGACTGTGGCCTAGTTGTGTGCTGGCCCATCTTACATACTTCCTGTCAGGTGTTAGTCATCCTCTTGAATGACTTCACTCCAGCCAGAAGCAAAGTTCAATTTAATTGCTTAAACAGTATAACTTCCAAACATTTGGTAAGGTAAATAAGGTACTGTATTTTAGGTTTCAATCCAATAAAGATGTATCCTCTGCTACAGTCTAACACGTTAACATGTTTAACAGTGTAACATGTTAAAATCTGCATATTTTTTTTGGCTAGAAATTAGTGTAAAGTCTTTAAAAACTATATACTTTCTGAAAGCAGAGAACCTGCAGAATAAAATGGAAGTAGTTTACATTTTTTATGTCACATGGTATATGCATAGTTATTTATTAAGCGCATATTTTCAGGAACAATATACTAAAATGGATTTTAGTGCACAAACACAATGCTATACCCAATTTTTGTTAAAATATGAAAGATGGGGCTGCATTGAGTAAATGGATACCAAACATGTCAAGTCTTATGTAGTGCTACCCTCTCAAGGGCAGCTGGATTTGGGTCCCCCTTTTCGCTTTGCACTGCTAGGCAGCACACGTTTTCACACATCTTCATATGCACAGAGTCATTAATACAGTCCTTGGGCTGGTTTTTAGTTGTTTTTATTGGGGGTTTAACAACTTGGATGGGGTCTAGGGGTATATGGGATGCCCAAGGAACTGTAAACTTGAGGACAAATATCTCAGCACATGTCTTGTACACTGTACAAAATGTAGATCAGCAAAATTAGCACTGTCTCTTTAAGGAGCACTAAAGTCCCCTTGATGTAGCTTCTCAAACCCCAGATGAATCCTTCCTCTTCACCCAGCTGCATTGGGGGTATCCCTGGGAAAGGGATTCCAAGATCTAGCAATGAAGTAGTCCTGGGTGAGAACTAGTTGGGTTCTGCACCTGACCACCCTCTCCCTTTATCTGGCCCAGGCAATGTAGGAGTACTCACACAAGTCAGCATGGTGGGTTGGTAGCTGCTTTCAGGCCTCCCTAAGAGACCTTGGTCAGTGGAAATCCTCCTTTCCAGCATCCTGCCTGTAATTAGTCAGAATTTTCCAATGTACCACCCCAAACCTTAGATGAAGTCCTCTTCTTCACCCAGCAATCTGGAGGTATCCCTGAACAGAGGATCTGGTTCCTGTCACTTTAGGAGATGGACAATCACTTGCCTGCACGTCCACTATGACCTATTTAAACCTGAACTAGCTCTTGCCCTTTGCTGAATGGTCTTCAGTCTTGTTCCTGTTATTGAGTTCCTGATATGGATCTTGATCCTTTTATCGACCCGGCTTCCTCTTTGACATTGCTCTTGGATTATCCTTGTCTGTTTACGTTTGCTGTCTGTCTTGGATTATTGGACACACTTTTGCCTAGTGAATCTGTACCTTGCTGACCAATTGTTTCCAGCTTCTGCCTTTTCCTGACTCTGATTGTGCTCATATCGTGGTGTTCTTCCACTCGGCTATCACTTGACTAGGTGTGGGACCTGACCTCATTCTCAACTGAATTTGTCATCTGCACGGGGCATTGTCAACTGTACCTCTGCTCATCAGGTAACAGCACTCCCAAGTTCCTGTTCAAAATGTCTACACCTTGGCACTTGTGCCTTTCCTTCTCCCCTGGAAACCCTGTCAAAACATCCAGAGCTGTGCAAGAGGCCATCCTTGTCATCTCAGGCTCAGTATACAGGTATGTAACAATACCACACATGTGTGACATGATTCATGTTTACATAATGACCCCCTATGGTTTTTAGATCGGGTGTGTGCAGGGGTGGTTTAAATATTTTGTATTGTTTTTATTTATTTATTTATTTTTATACCAAACATCCTTTGTGATAACATGAGCAATTGATAGGTCCTCTTTAAGAAGACATTGGGGGGTCTATTAGACTCCCAGTGTCTCCCTTGTCCTCCGATGCAACTATTTTAGCACAGATTGTGCTGGAATAGCTGCATCCCTGGCTGCACTAGCCAAATAATGACAGTTTTGACCCCCAAAATTATAATTACTTGGTAAAGATTTGGACCCCTTTTTAAATATTGGCACCACATTGGCCTTACGCCAATCCAGTGGTACTATGCCAGTCATTAAAGAGTCCCTAAAAATTAGAAACAATGGCTTTGAAATGACAGAGCTCAACTCTTTAAGGACCCGTGGGTGTATGCCATCCAGTCCAGGTGCTTTCTTCACCTTTATTATGTCTAAATATTTTTGGATCATATCAATTGTGAGCCAATGTGGATCATCTGGATCTGTGTCAATATCATGCTCATTATGGACAAGAGCTCCCCCATGCTCCTTTGTATACAAAGAGCTGAAGAAGGTATTAAATAAATTTGCCTTCTCTTTGTCCCCAGTCACCCACTCTACATTATTTTGTAAAGGGACTACATGCTCGGACCGGACCTTTTTACTATTAATATATTTAAAGAATTTTTGGGGGTTTGTCCTGCTATCTTTTGCAATCTGTCGTTCATTTTCAATTTTTGAGGCCTTTATTTAATTTTTGCATATTCTGTTATATTCTTTGTAATGTTTAAACAATGATAGCGTTCCTTCATTTTTATATTTAATAAACGCTCTTTTCTTATTATCTGTACCTTTTTTTAACTTTAGCCGTAAGCCACATAGGTTTGATTTTTAGCCTTTTAAACTTGTTGTTCATGGGAATATATTTTGCAGTGTGTTCACTTACAGTCTTTTTGAAGAACTACCATTTCTGTTCTGTGTTCATCGATGCCACTATTCCCTCCCAGTCTAGGTCTTGGAGAGCAGCTCTCAGCCTTGGAAAATTAGCTCTCTTGAAATTGAGAGTTTTTATTTTTCCCGTATGTGCTTGCTGTTTTGTTATTTTTATTTAGGGGATTTGAACTAGGATAGGGTTAGGGGTGTACAGGATGCCCAAGGCAACTGATGAACTGAGGACAACTTCCTGGAATTATTTACAAGCCTTCACTACAACACGTCTCTGTTGGAGAGCTAGTCAGATTTTTCCAATGTACCACCCCAGACCTTAGATGAAGTTCTCTTCTTCACCCAGCAATCTGGAGGTATCCCTGAACAGGGGATCTGGTTCCTGTCACTTTAGGAGATGGACAGTCACTGGTAGGGGGTGAATCTGGTTTCCCGCCAGAGTGCTGCTTCCCCTATCCACCCAGGAGGTGTAGGTGTACTCAGATCTTCTCCAGTACCGCTTGTGGGTTTTTGGCTGCTACCAGGCCTATCAGCTGAGCCACTCCTTCCCTGCCATACAGATGGTCCTCTCTCAGGGGGCTGGTGAGTTTCATCCTCTCCAGGTTCAGGCCTGCAGGTAGACCCAATCCCAACAGGCCTCCTTGCAGCCTCCTGCTCTTAGCCTCATATGTTCCACCTGAATTCTCCCTCCAACTTTCCTCCCATACTCCTGCAACTGAGCAGGCTCCCAAGGTGTCTATGGATCCTTAGGGCTTACATACACTTTTAAGGTCTATGGAAAACAGTATGACCTGAACTGGCCAAGTAGGTGACAAGGCATTTTGCCTTGTCTTGCAGTGGGACTGTGCTGAAATAGCCACCCAACACAGTCCTACTGCACTTGGTGTACATAGACCCTTCAGACATGCTATTAGTTTGTATGCTTAAAACTGTAAAATCCATAGGAGAGATTTCTTTTTTTATATGAAAACAACAGATAAGTAGAGATCATGGTAAACTTATACCTGTTATTATTCAGCATCATAAGAATGCCTTATTATAATAACCTAGAATTTAAGATCATTATCTATTTTGCATTTTTTAAACACACAATAAATTGAAGCTTGGAAGCGCTCCTTAGCGGATAATAGAATGTTTAGTGACTAATGATATGCAGTATTAAGCTACATAACACTGTCGCAAACATGTCATGTTTATATTAAGTGGCTAATAGGCCATTTTGCACAGCGGAGTTTGAGTGTAATGGCAAAGCGCTCATGAAGCAAATACCACCCAGACACAATTTGCTCCACTATCCAAATTAGCCTAATGAGCCTATTACTGGATTTCTCACTTAAGTGTGACAACTTGTACATTAATAATCATAATTGTAATAATGATGATTATTTCATGTATTTGGTTTTATTTTTTAAAGGAGTTAAGCATGAGATGCCACATAGGGGGAAAATAAGTAGGAAACACATAAACCGCTTTATGGAGATTGGTTCCATTACGCTCTAATCATACAGTAATATTAGATCCAGTGATCTTGCATTGTCTGTCTCAGCATTTTAATATTTAAAGATAACTGTCTTCAGCCTCATACACATGATGAGAATATCGATTAAAAAAAATGTATTCTGAGTTTTTGTCCGATAATCTGATCGTTAGTACACAGCTTTCGAGAGCCGCTCATTATATTTCATGCAAAATTATCCGAAGTGACAAGCACAAAATTTTTTGACATAAGATAACAGAACAAACATTTCTGTGCAATTAGTATAGTATGAAAAAAAAATGAGTGGCCAAGACCACGCATGCTCAAAAACGAAAGAATACAATACAGTACAATACTGTACACTGCATCACTTCCAAAGTTGTATTCTGTTTACAAGAATTTTCAATAACCTCTTCATTTTCAATATGAGACTAGCATGCAAAAAAAAAACAGAAGTTCATTTGTCTGATATTCTCATTGTGTGTACTAGGCTTTATCCTCACCACACACACTACAATCTGACCATACCATCTATGTACAATCAACTTTAGATATACCAAAACTGTGTAATATGAAGCCCTACCTAATCTACCTGTATACAATCTTGCAGGCCCCTGCACAATAGATCTAACAAAGATTAAACAATCAAAATGAACATGTGTGGTGAGCCTTAAAGAAACACTATGGTGGGTTTTGGTCACCTTTATTTAAATTGCATTTAAAGCTCATCTCCAGGGAGAAAAAAAAACCTTTCCCACTCCACCCTCCTGTACCTAATTTATATTTGTATTTATAAAAAAATTTGCTAGCAACTGTGGACATGTGACACACTGGGTCCCAGGTCTTTTTTCTTCTGTTCTATAGAGTGGGAGAGTTTGGTCACTTGCTGGTGGCACGAACACTGCCCACTGGCCTTCAGGACTGTCGTCATAAAAGGGGCAGAGATTAGTTTTGGTGCATCAGTTGCTACTACCCAAAAGAAAAACACTCTGGAGATCATGGAAGCCACAATCTGTTTTCCACCACTAGATGTCCTCAGTCTTCTCAGTTGAATGACAGCCAGCATTATTCAGCCTGTCTTCTGAATCTAGGCTGTCATGGACCCATCTCCCATCTGTGACTGGACAGTGTAGAAGAATCAGCACAATAATGAATTCATCTCTGTCACTCTCTTTTGCTATGAGAATACTCCTTGTCAGCACATCAGACTAATAACATACACTTTAAAAAGTGTGGTGGGTTCTAAAAATATTATCCTTCTGCATTTTTTGAAAATTTCACATGCACCCTTTGATACCTTCATAGCTCTTTATAATGAATTAAATATTTTTCAAAATCAAACAGCTGGACTGAAGGGAGCCTTAAGCAGGTGGCCTATGAAAGCATCCTATAAATGGGTCATTTGGCTTGTCTGCCACTTCTTCATATGAGTGGTAAGTGGCCTAATCTGCAACAGAATTGGCCAGACCCTTTTCATATACAGATTTGATGGTATGGACACTCTTTGTGGCTTCCATCCATGAATATGTTCAGAGCTGAGTAAAGCAGTTATATAGCACACTCATATACACTTATGACTATGTCTTCTACCCGGGTTCGATAGCGCAATATTTGCAGGAGGTGGGAGGGGAGGAACCAGTGTTTTTAAAATGGCACCAACCCCCCCCCCCCATGACATTTTTCATTATTTATTTTGTATATTTGCTTTTTTCCTGATGTTATCTGGCCAGTCACACAATGTGCAGCACCCAGCTTTGGTTGATCTCTAAAAAGAGAAGTACAGCC
This sequence comes from Staurois parvus, assembly GCF_062004578.1. NCBI lineage: Eukaryota > Metazoa > Chordata > Amphibia > Anura > Ranidae > Staurois > Staurois parvus. The sequence continues at coordinate 726,950 of NW_028318218.1, forward strand.
AAAGCTCTTTTGACTGTACTTCTCCTGTGAATCACAGGAATGCAGTTCATTCTGCACTCCTGTGACCTATATTTAGCTGACAGTGGGCTGAAGTCCGCTGTCGGCTGACGTCACTCAGCAGGCCCAGGCTTGGAAAAGATCACAACTTTAAGGTCGGGATCCATCCCAGAGTCTGGAGCGGCACCTGAGAGGCTGAGCCAGCAGCTCCCTCCCCCTCCACAGTCCAGCGTTGGGGGAGCAGAGCAGAGAGCAGCTGTGAGAACTCAGTGATCACATGGCCTCTGATCACCGTCAGTCACCGCTCTCTGCTCTGCCCCTTAGTGCTCACTGGAGCTCTGGAATGTGGAGGGGGAGGTGGCATCAGGTGCCACTCCAGAGTCTGGGGTGACAGATGCTACATCCGCCTAGGTAAGTAAAACTGGCAGAAAAAAATGCCTGAACTTCTCTTTTAATGATGCAGGGAGAGTTACTAATGTAATGAGTGCAATGTACAGTGATGGTGCTCTCCCATGGGCCATGATGCCCTGAACTCACAGGAACTGGTTGTCAATCCACCCAGGAAAGGAGTGGCATTGGACCATGAAACAGTGAGTCTTTGGATGACAGCTCCAGAGAGGATGTGTGTATTGCAGCCTGAGCTGCAATTTTATTTGTACAACATCTTGGGAATGAATTTTTAAAAAATGGAACTGGGCTTTAATGATGCCTTGAGTAGAAAAGCATTGTTTGAAAGGGCAAACTTAATAATCCTAACAGCATATCCATAGGAGACTTCATGCTTGTTTTTATGTAAAAATACTTTGCTATGATTAATTATGCTGCTTTTGTTTGTAAGTAAAATCAAAGGTATAAGGTAATATGTACATCAGTGAGGTAATTTAGTTTAAGTAGGTATTAATTAGGCATTGTTTGCTGATATGTTTTTAGATGGTTTTATGCTAGGTATATAATATAATGACCCCAAGGCCTAAACAACATGGCAGAGTTATTTCATGTTGCCAAGTGATTTAACTATTTGTTGGCAATTGTCTCATGTGCAAACCATTGATTTCAATGTGCCGCATATGACCTAATTTCCAATTAGAGGTGAAATTGCTCAGTGGCATGAATGTAATCTATACTATGTACATTTGCCCTAGAGCAATCATTGGGAGTATTTGGAAGCATACAGCAGGTTTCTGGGGGTAAGTAAGCATTCCTGGCAGTTGCCTAGACTTACAGTATATTTCTAAATGTATAGAGAAGTGTATGTGAATAAGATCTGGACCTTATGCAGGCACCGCCCCTATACATAATCTTAAGGAACAATGTTATTCCCTTTCCCCATATAAGGAAGAGATTGAATATGGAAAAAAAGGGACTTTGAATGTGCCATAGCGTACCAAAAATATCACAAATAGATAAATATACATAACTTTATTACAAAAGATAATATACAAAGATATTTAAAACCATGGTCTATGGAGCAGCACACAATGGGGTTTATTTACTAAAGCTGGAGAGTCCAAAATCAGACTCCCTTCTGCATAGAAACCAATCAGCTTCCAGGTTTCATTGCCAAAGCTTCATTGAACAAGCTGAGGTTAGAAGCTGATTAGTTTCTATGCAGAAGGGAGTCTGATTTTGGACTCTCCAGCTTTAGTAAATAAACCCCAATGTGTCATCAGACAGTTAGGATGGAAATCTATACATAACTATGTCTCTGTGCTGATGATAAATAGAAACAGGATCAAAGCATTTTACTCACATTGCGTCATCAGGATTCAAGTCAACACAAGGACATTCAAAAACCTATCCTGAATGTAATAGACCTCCAGGTGTATTCTGGGTGGAGGGGGAGGAAGAAAAGAGAAACAACCAGAAATTGTTTGGGACAAATCAACTCTCCAGTAAGAAACTTTGGTACCTCACAGTTCAGTCAGCACTTTCTATGGTGGAGTGAGCTTGAAGGAACCTATGTTCCTGGCCTTTCTTCTGTGATGTTTAAAGACACTGGAAAAAACAATTTACTTTTGACTAAACTGTGAGGGACCAAAGTTTCAAAGTCCTTTTTTTCATATTCCATCACTTCCCTATATGTGGAGAGGGAATACCATTGTTCTTTAAGATTATTTCTAAATGTACTGGGTCTCTGGAAATACGGAACTTACTTTATCAGCAATGAATTTGCGCAGAATGTAAATCTTGTGAAAACTATGTGAAAACCATTGCAACATTTCATGCAAGATGCATGTCATGAAGCCAATAGCAGTGTGCATGCACCACTATGCATCTTGAGGACCAGCAGCCGACGTGCACTCATAGGTCAGCGCATCTGTGTAGAGTCCATCTGCGTGCATGGCAACAAAATGCCTATTTAAAGAAAGTTTTGATGTCTGTTAGTTGTTGGATGTTCTTCAGCTTCTCTGTGATCCATACCCCTGTATTCTTGCTCTTGCTGACTGATCTCCCATTGCTGACCCAGATCACTCCTTACCATGCTCTGTGAATTCCAGACACCAACCTTGGCTAATCTGGCCAATGGCTCCCACTGCTGTCAATCACAACCAGTGAGCAAATGAGAAGAGACAGGGGGCGGGGCCAAACCATGGCTCTGTGTGTGAATGGACATACGAAGCAGCAGGTGCCCCCATAGCAAGCTTGCTACGACAGGAGGGAGAGGCCAGGATAGCCTACTGGGGACCCAAGAAGAGGAGGAACCGGGCTGCACTGTGCAAAACCACTGCACACAGCAGGTAAGTATAGACATGTTTCTTTAGAAAAAAAAAGTTAAGCCTTAAGTATTGCTTTAAAGCAGTGCTAAAGGTTGAGTATTTTTTTTCCTTAATGCAGTCACAACATTAGGGTAAAACACACCCCAGTACAACCCTTCCCCATCCCCAAACACTTATCCACTGTACAGGTCCCTCCACAGACAGGTCCCTCACAATTTTTTGCCTGGTGGTAGGGGAGAGGTGCATGATTGGCTCCTGCAGGTGTTTGTCAAGATGGATGCACACAACCCTAGCTGAAAGCTCTCATTCACAGGTGTCTTATTTGCAACTGGCTAGGCAGGTAGACACCCCCAAACCAGGGGCGGACTGACCATTTGGAAACTTGGACACTGAAATGCCCCTGGTACCTTTTTCATAGGCTTTTTTGATTTTGGGCAAGGACGCAGGGGCCCCATGATCTCCTATTGCCCGGGGGCCCCATGAGTTGTCAGTCCGCCCCTGCCCCAAACATACATAAATGGTGTTGTTCTAAGGAAGCAAACTAAACATTATATGTAAGTCAATACTTCCTGAATTAAAATGTGACAAAGATGGGTTTAGTATCACTTTAATCTTCGTCCATTCAATGAAAATATTTTATGTCAGCCAAACATAAACTTTCAGAGACTCCCTGCCCCAAAGTGAAAACTATTAAATGAATCGTAGTCCTTTGCAGCACCATCTGTTATTACCTTGGTTTAAAACAGGCAGGTGCTGAGCTCACCGCTGAAAGAAACATATTATTTTAGAATTTTACAAAGCTTAGAGCAGGCTCTTGAACAAGATAGATATGAAGTAGACAGCTGCAGTACTAGAGCTGTTAAATCTTTGCTGTTTTACACATATTACAGAAAAAGCTGCACAAATATTTTTATCAAACACAAACTCGGTGGACATGTCTTTTTTCAACCTGCCTAATTAACTATGTAAAAAACAAACTGTTGCATGCACTTCTGATGCCATTTATTTGTCATACAAATTTCTAGAGCTCTGTTAAAAGCACAATTATTTCAAATGTAAAAAGTTAAATATTGGAGGACGCTGCCCAGAGATTTTTCCTTGTGACATTATATAAGTACACTGTGCCACAGCGGTGTAACTACATCCCAATTATTTGTCACCCCCCCCATCCCCTCCCTTGTTAACCCTCTGCAATAATTGGTGAGACCTACATGATGGCCAGAGCTCAGCCATATTTCAGGACACTCAACTATGTCTACTCCTTCTTGATAGCAGGTGCACAAACACAGTCTAATCCAAGGTTACATGAATCCATACTAAATTATACCTAAAATGTAAGGACCTATCCTATCATGTTGCCTAAACTTCCTGTATGTGGAATTTTGTTGGGTTCTGCACATCATATACCCTGTTTTCTGAAACACAACTGCGTGATGTTCTGCTTTCACTGTGCTTTCCATTTAGCTAAAAATGGAGTAGAAGGTAGCCAATCACATTTTGTAACACAGAGTTGGAGGGCAGGCGCAGGGAGCAGTGGCACTTTGCATAGGTTCCCTGTTCGGTTTCATGTGACATCACAGACCACATGCAGTGTTGAGATACAGAATTTTCAGCATTTAAATTTAGTTTGAATTTTTACATTTCATGGTCAGCAAATTCTGGTGCCAACCCTTAACACCCTGCGCACCCTTTTACTCTGGTCAGCAGCCAGTAGGGAGGAGTTAAAACCCCTGCAAGTGATTTTTTTGCTGTGTGCCATTGGGAAATGTTCCTTAATTTCCAGTCCCAGAGAAACAAAGGGAATTTGGTGTAAATCTCAGGGAAATTCCCACCCTAAACAGTTGTCTCCAGAACAGGTGTGTCCATTGCAAGATTTCTTCTTACCTCTTGTTCTGGGGGCTCCATGGTAAAGACTTCTGAGCTCATTGAGAAATCAATATCTCTCAAGCATGAAAGCATATTCTACTTTTCAAGGAGAATACTACAATTCCAAATCCAAAAAATGTGGAATGCTGTGTAAAATCTACATAACACAAAATTTAATGATTTGCAAATCTCATAAACCCATATTTTATATACAATAGAAAATAGAAAACATACCATTTTAAGAAAAAAATAACATTACTTTGAATTTGATGGCAGCAACACATCTCAAAAAAGTTGGGACAGGGCCATGGTGTAGCATCCCCTCTTTTTTTCAAAATACCCTGTAAATGACTGGGAACTGAAGAGACCAGTTACCAGAGTTTTGAAGTCCCATTCTTGCCTGATACAGTATTCTAACTGCTTAACAGTCTTGGGTCTTCTTTGACTTATTTTCCATTTCAAAATGCACCAAATATTTTCAATTGGTGAAAAGTTTGGACTGCAGGCAGGCCAATTAAGCACCTACACTCCTCTACTTCAAAGCCATGCTGTTGTCAAAGATACAGTATGTGGTTTGCACTCTCAAGTTTTAGTAAATCATGCTCTGAAAAACCTGGATATACACTATATTGCCAAAAGTATTGGCACATGAACATGCACATGTAACAGCTTCAACTCTTCTGGGAAGGCTGTCCAGGAGTGTGTCTATGGGAATATTTGACCATTCATCCAGAAGCACATTTTTGAGGTCAGGCACTGATGTTGGACGAGAAGACCTGGCTCGTAGTCTACACTCTAATTCATCCCAAAGCTGTTCTATCAGGTTGCGGTCAGGAATCTGTGCAGGCCAGTCCAGTTCCTCCATCCCAAACTCACTCATCCATGTCTTTATGGACCTTGCTTTGTGCTCTGGTGCGCAGTCATGTTGGAACAAGAAGGTGCCATCCCCAAACTGTTCCTACATAGTTGGAAGCATGAAATTGTCCAAAATGTCTAGGTATGCTAACATCTTAAGAGTTCCTTTCACTGAAACTAAGGAGCCAAGCCCAACCCCTGAAAAACAACCCCACACCATAATCCCCCCTCTACCAAACTTTACACTTGGCACAATGCACTCAGGCAAGTACCGTTCTCCTGGCAACCCCAAAACCCAGACATGTCTATCGGATTGCCAGACAGAGAAGCGTGATTCGTCACTCCAAAGAACATGTCTCCACTGCTCTAGAGTCCAGTGGCAGTGTGCTTTACACCACTGAATCCAATGGTCTGCATTGCACTTGGTGATATGAGCCTTGGATGCAGCTGCTTGGTCATGGAAGCCCATTGCATGAAGCTCTCTATGCATTGTTGTTGTGCTAATCTGAAGGCCACACAAAGTCTTTAGCTAATGACTCTACAGACAGTTGGCGACTTCTACGCACTGTGAGCTTCAGCATGCACTGACCTCGCTCTGTCATTTTACATGGCCTACCACTTCGTGGCTAAGTTGCTGTTGTTCCCAGTTACTTTCACTTTGCTATAATACCACTAACAGTTGACCGTGGCATATTTAGCAGCAAGGAAAATTTTATGGATGGACTTATTGCACCTATTGGACTTATTGGACTAAGTGGCAACCTATCACAGTACCATACTTGAATTCACTGAGATCCTGAGAGCGACCAATTCTTTCACAAACGTTTGTAGAAGCAGTCTGCATGCCTAGGTGCTTGATTTTATACACCTGTGGCCATAGAGGTGATTGAAACACCTGAAACCTATGATTTGGAAGGGTGTCCCAATACTTTTGGCAATATAGTGTATCTTTCAGCATTGATGGTGCCTTTCCAGATGTGCAAGCTGCTCATTCCATACGCACTAATTCACCCTGATACCATCACAGATGCAGGCTTTTAAACTAAGCGCTGATAACAAGCCTGAAGGTCCCTCTCCTCTTTAGTCCGGCAGAATCCATGGTTGCCAAAAAGAATTTCAAATTTCAATTTGTCTGACCACAGAACAGTTTTCCTCTTTGCAACAGAATATTCCACCGGAACTGGATGCAAATGATATCTCTGTCAAAACCAGATCCTTTTCCATAGAATTTGCATCTTGAAACTTTGTCATTTCCTGACTTTTTATGCATCCAGTTTCCCTGCCCAATATACCCTAGATAGGGCCAGGTACTGTATGGTGGTCCCAGTGGTGAAAAGCTTGGGCATTCCACTGGGCCCCCCTCCTTGGTGCCCCCCTTGCCCTGTGGATGACATAACAACAGCAACATTGATTTCAACTCTATGTCAGAGGCTATATATTTGTCTATAATGCACATTAACCATATTTTGAATGCATAGAAAGCACTTCATTGGGAGCTGTGCCTCTGGACTATCTATGCAGCATGCTTTCAAATTTCTTTGCTTCCCTATGTAGTAATAGATATGTGCCAACATTGTCTGTAGCCGCAATAATTGTATCATCATGGTTTTTGACCTACTTTTTTAACAAAAAAGTGTTTGTACTAATAAAAAATGTGTATCATTTTTAGATCAAAATATTTTTTGGCTGTTGATGTAGCCTTTAAAAGTCCCATTTATTAGAGAGGATTCTTAGTCTTGTGTATTATTAATATTATCATTATACAGGATTTATTTAGTGCAAACAGTTTGCGCAGCGCTTTCAATATAAGGGAGACAGTACAATTACAATACATTTCAGTACAGAAGGAATGTGAGGGCCCTGCTCATGGAGCTTACAATCTAAAGGAAGGGGGAGGTGATACAAAAGGTGATAGCTGTGGGGGATGATCTGGTGGAGGTGATTCAAGTACAGTTCTTAGGTGGAGGTGGGGTAGGCTTCCCTGAAGAAGTGAGTTTTCAAAGATCGCCTAAAGACAGACAGGGTGGGGGCTGACCGGACATGCTGTGGTAGAGAGTTCCAGAGGATGGGAGGGGCTCTGGAGAAGTCCTGGAGGCAAGCGTGGGAGGAGGTGATGAGGGAGCTAGAGAGGAAGATATCTTGAGAGGAGCGGAGTGGGCGATTTGTATGGTATCTGTGGATGAGGTTGGTGATGTAGCTAGGGGCAGTGTTGTGGATGGCTTTGTAAGCTGTGGTTAGTATTTTGAATTTTATACGTTGGGTTAGTGGAAGCCCGTGAAAGGATTTGCAGAGAGGGGCAGCAGTCGCTGATCAGTTGGTAAGGTGTATGAGTCTAGCGGCAGCATTCATAATAGACTGAAGGGGGGATAGCCTGTGTAACGGTAGACCAGTGAGGAGGGAGTTGCAGTAATCAAGGCAGGATATAACCAAGGCGTGGATAAGTTGTTTTGTGGTGTCATTGGTCAGAAAAGAGTGGATTTTGGAAATGTGCCAGAGGTTGAGGCGGCAGGATTTAGCCAGTGAGTGGATATGGGGCCCAAAGGAGAGGTCAGAGTCTAGGATTACGCCTAGCACCCTGACATGAGGGGAAGGACCAATGGTTGTGCTGTTGATCTTAAGGGTAAAGCCGTGAGTGGGGGATCTTGGAGGAGGAAATATTACAAGCTCAGATTTTGAAAGATTGAGTTTAAGGTAGTGATGTGACATCCATGCTGATATGTCGCTTAGTAGATTTGTGATACGTGAGGAGATTGAGGGGGTGAGCTGGGGAGTGGAGAGATAGATCTGGGTGTCATCAGCATAGAGGTGGTATTGGAAGCCATGGAGGTTATCAGTTGGCCCAGGGAGGAGTTATAGAGAGAGAAAAGGAGGGACCCAAGGACAGAACTTTGGGGTACCCCAACAGAAAGAGGAAGAGGAACGGAGGAGGAGTAGGAGTTGTATGTGACACTGAAAGTGTCCTGAGAAAGGTAAGAGGAGAACCAGGAGAGAGCAGAGTCATGGAGGCCGATGGAGTGGAGTTTACTGAGGAGGAGAGGGTGGTTGACTGTGTCAAAGGCAGCAGACAGGTCAAGGAGTATGAGTATGGAGTAATGGCTGTTGGTTTTAGCAGTTAGTAGGTCATTAGTGAGTTTTAGTAGGGAAGTTTCTGTGGAATGTTGTGGGCGGAAGCCAGACTTTTGGGGATCGAGAAGGTTGTTGTCGGTGAGGTAGCAGTTCATACGGTTGTGAACAAGGTGCTCAAGAAGCTTGGAGGCAAACGGGAGCAGGGAGATGGGTCTTAAGTTATTCAAACAGGTGGGGTCCAGCAAGGGTTTTTTGAGAATGGGGGTAACCAGTGCATGTTTGAGTGGGGAGGGAAAGGTGCCCATGGAGAGTGAGAGGTTGAAGATGTACTTACTACTATGTTGTGTACCTACTAAACTATTGGAAAGTAAAAACAAGAATAGTAGTATTCAAAGAGGAGCTCAACAGCACCACATCCCCAATGTTAGTAATTGTCAAGAGAAGAGAGAAAAAGGTACATAGAGAAAGAAAAAGAAAAGGATACAAAAACTCCTCACATGGAAGGAAAGATCTGATGGGATTTAAGGGTGCCATATAATAATAGAACAACAATGAAAGTTAAAATGTACAATGTTTATTGTTGGATCAATATTAAAATAAAAAAAACAAAGATATATTTTAATGTCCCAACATTGTTAGTTATACTTGTTCAAAGAAATGTTTCCAGTGTAATATTTCTCAACATGTTTCACCTATTTCAGGCTTCTTCAAGAGATATTTATATAACACCTACAACAACAGATTCACATTGGTTATAGAATAGACCAACAGATTACATGTGCTATATGCATGTAACAAAACAGAACAAGTTTAAATCACTACAAATCATGTGTGGCATATAACATACATATACATGAACCCATTGCAAAAATTGATGGAGGGCAACTTATCAAACAGTTCATATATAACTCATAAGTGAAAAACAGTATGCAAGATGATAGCGGTTTAATTGTGGTACACTTTGATACACAATCTGATATCCATTCCGTAACAAATACCCTATGGCAGAACTTAACCATTCAAGATATGAGATCGCTTGGTGATGTCATGAAACTAGGAAATACTGAAATAGATGATGGCAGTATGGAGAGCACTCCTCCCCCCCTTCCCCATCCTCTTACAAACTCAAGTCTTGTTGCTTTCCATTATTACAAGCTAACCCAAATATTTGGGCCTTCACACAACAGGTGTGTAAAGAAATTTTGGCTACCCCTTGGGGAGAAATGTCCACATCTAATTTAACACATTCGCAACTAGCATTATCTTCCCTCCTAAATAATGAGGAAATTGTTATCAAACCCTCAGACAAAGGGGGAAACATTGTAGTGATGGATTTTGATCAATATGAGCATATGATAATGAATATTCTGAATAATCAAGCATGGTACAAACCAATACCATCAAGTCGAGTCGTCGCCACTGTTATTGAATACAAAGCTATTATCAGTCGGGCTTATCGCCAGGGAATTATAGATAAGAGTACGCTAACTTTTCTTAATGTTAAAAATCCTGAAAACTCCTACCCTGTATGCATTACCCAAAGTTCACAAAAATATTCAAACACCCCAATAGTATCCTGTAGAGGGTGTCTTACTGAAAAGGCTAGCCAATTAATTGATGAGTATTTACATCCACATGTGATGGCCTTGTATGATTCCATTCCTTATGACTTCGGGATAACAGTAGTTGAACAATTTCTGCCAGAAAGAGGCCAACCTGCTTATCAGTACAATCAATTTGTTTTAGAACTTCTACAGTTTATTTTGACACATAACATTTTTCTATTTAAACGCTCCCACTACCTCCAGGTGCAAGGTGTAGCTATGGGGACTCGGTGTACCCTGTCCTATGCAAAGCTGTACCTGGGGGGTGGGAGCGTCAGCTCTTTTTAAGAGAAGACTTACAGGATGCAATAAGCAAAATAATAACCTGGCATCGCTTTATCGATGATGTCCTTTTTATTTGGGGAGGTACCGATTCTGAATTACAATCAATTCTATCTAAAATGACTAACAACCAATTCAATTTGAAATTTGCCATTAATTGTGATCAAAAAGCTATTACTTTTCTTGATGTTACAATTTTTGTAGATATTGATGGAAGTATTGGTTCATTACTCTACAGAAAACCGTCAGAGGGGAACATCATTCTCCATGCCACGAGTTCACATCCCAAATCATTCATATCTAGCATCCTTTATAGCCAATATTTAAGAATTAAATGGAATTGCACAAATCCTGAGGATTTTGAGAGTTAAGCGGGCATTTTTGTTTTATTTTATTTTTTGCAACTAACATGTGAAATCGATTATTGATCGACAATTGTACTAGATTGTATTTTTGGCCCTGACATGTGATGATTGGATGGCTATACAAATGTTCTTACAAGACGCTCATTCTGCCCTTCATTTGCAACCTACATTTCTATGTATTTATTAGTATTGCAATTTGTTTTCTATCCTCTAGATGGCACACAACCATAATAACATTCTCATGGTAATCAGGCAGTATTTAATACTTTGTTTTTTATTCTTTTGATACGCTTTTGCCTGTGTATCTTTTCTGTCGCGATGCGGTGACATTTGGTTGCTTTTACTTTGTGCTTTGCTGCTATAATGCCACCATGTTTTGACTGGCACCGTGCAGATGATTGGCAGAAGTGACGTCAGATGTCCGCGTTGCGTCATGACATCATTGGCGTCATGACATCATTGGCGTCATTACATCATCGATCAGATGCAGCGGGAGGGGCCCAGATATAAATGGGCTGGTGTAGTCTATGTTTTGTTGGCTGATGGGGAGGTGGTATTTGGGGTGCTGGTGCAACAGTGGTGAGACTCTTCAAATATTAGCAGTTTGAGCATGTGGCTGCTACGCTATATATTGTGGTCTCCCAGTAGATATTAATTTATTGTTACTTTAGTTTAATAGCATGTGTTTCCCCCTTTGAGGGGTGGTATCTTTGTCAAACAAGCATTTGGCTGTTGCCACCTTCCCCTTAGTGACTACATTATTTTGATAGAGGTAAGCTTTTATTTCAAACTATATATGTATTTTGCGCACCATGTCAAGTGCAGCAATAAAGGTTCTTAAAAATGTATTCTTGACTTACATTACAGGACCCATTCTGGGACATGTGTTTTTTGGTTGTTCCAACATATTACCATTAAACCAAATGTGACATTAATATTCATGTATGCTGCTTATACTAGTATTATTATTATTATTATACAGTATTTATAAAGCGCCAATAGTTCACTCAGCGCTGTACATTACAAAGGGGGACAGAACATGTGACAGAACAATACCAATACAATGCAAAACATGAGGGGATCGAGGGCCCTGCTCTTTCGAGCTTACAATCTAGAAGGGATGGGATAGTGGTACAGGAGGAGATAGCTGTGGGGGATGGAGTGGTAGGAAGAGTGGAGGAGGTCAGCAAGTTAGCAGGGGGTGAGGTAGGCTTCCCTGAAGAGATGGGTTTTCAGGGTGCGCCTAAAGGAGAGGAGAGTAGGTGATAATCTGATGGGTTGGGGAAGGGATTTCCAGAGGATGGGTGACACCCTGGAGAAGTCCTGGAGGCGGGCATGGGAGGAGGAGACCAGGGAACTAGAGAGAAGGAGGTCTTGTGAGGAGCGGAGTGTGCGTGCTGGGCGGTACTTGGATATTAGGTCAGTGATGTAGTTCGGGGCAGTATGGTGGACAGCTTTGTACGTCAGTGTTAGGATTTTAAATTTGATCCGTTGCGCAATCGGAAGCCAGTGGAGGGATTGGCAGAGGGGGGTGGCGGAAATGGAGCGGTTGGAAAGGTGAATGAGTCTGGCAGCCGTATTCAGGACCGACTGAAGCGGGGATAGCCAGCGGCGAGACAGGCCAGTGAGGAGGGAGTTGCAGTAGTCGAGTCGTGATATGATGAGGGAGTGGATGAGCTGCTTAGTGGTTTCTGGGGTTAGGAACGTGCGGATTTTGGCGATGTTGCGGAGGTGGAGTCTGCACGAGTTTGTTAAAGATTGGACTTGGGGCTGGAAGGATAGGTTGGAGTCCAGAATGACACCAAGTACTCTGGCCTGCAGAGCGGGTTTGATATTGGCGTTGTTGGATGTGATGTAGAAGTCAATGGGGGGTGGGGTTCGGGCTGGGGGGAAGACAAGGAGCTCGGTTTTGGAGAGATTCAGTTTAAGGAAGTGGAGCGACATCCAATCTGATATGTCGCTCAGTAGGTGTGTGATTTGGGCAGAGACCGAGGGGGTGAGGTGGGGGGTTGAGAGATAGATTTGTGTGTCGTCGGCATAGAGGTGGTAGATGAAGCCGTGAGAGTGTATGAGTTGGCCAAGGGAGGAGGTGTAGATGGAGAAGAGAAGGGGCCCAAGGACAGAGCCTTGAGGGACCCCAACAGAGAGTGGGAGTGAGGGGGAGGTGGTAGCATTATAGGTAACGCTGAAAGAGCGTTGTGACAGGTAGGATGAGAGCCAGGAAAGAGCAGAATCTCTGAGGCCGAGGGAGTGTAGTATTTTGAGGAGGAGGGGGTGGTCAACTGTGTCGAAGGCCGCAGAGAGGTCAAGGAGTAGGAGCACTGAATAGTGGCCATTAGCTTTGGCGGTTAGAAGGTCGTTGGAGAGTTTGAGTAAGGTGGTTTCGGTGGAGTGTAGGGGGCGGAAGCCAGACTGTAGGGGATCGAGGAGGTTGTTGTTGTTGAGGTGAGAGCATAGGCGGGTGTAGACGAGGCGCTCGAGGAGTTTAGATGTAAGTGGGAGCAGGGAGATGGGTCTGAGGTTGTTCGGGTCATTGGGGTCCAGGGAGGGCTTTTTAAGTATGGGGGTGATGTGTGCATGCTTCAGTGGGGAGGGGAAAGTGCCGGAGGAGAGAGAGAGATTAAAGATGTGGGTGAGGGAGCGTAGGATGGAGGGGAAGGGAGGTCGTAGGAATTGTGAGGGGATAGGGTCGAGGGGGCAGGTGGTGAGGCGGGCATCAGAGAGGATCTTGGAGACTTCCTCGATGGTAGTAAGGTCAAAGGTGTGGAGTGTTGGGGGAGCTTCAGTATGAGGAATGTAGGGTGGGGTGGGAGTGGAGGTCAGAGCAGTGGTGGGGCCGTGGGAAAGGGGTGATGAGGGGGTAGTTGAGTGAGGGGGAACAGGGTTGGAGGGAGTTTGAGCAGTGACGAAGTCCCTGCGGGTAATGTTGGGGGGGGGATGAGGGGGTAGCTGTGTGAGAGGGGACGGGTTGAGAGGGGGTGTGACTTGCGGCAATGTCCTTGCGAATTGTGTCAATCTTGTTTTTGAAGTGATTGGCAATCTCAAGGGCGGTGAGTGAGGTGCTGGGTGGAGGTGGGGGTGGAGAGAGTAGAGAGTTGAAGGTGGAGAAGAGTCGGCGAGGATTGGAGGAGAGGGTCTTGATGAGGGTCAGGAAGTAGGCTTGTTTGGCTGCGTGGAGGGAGGAGGTGTAGGTGCGGAAGGCAGATTTGTAGCAGGTGAAAGCTTGTTGGGATTTTGTTTTGCGCCATAGTCGCTCCAGGGCACGACTGCGTCGTTTGAGGGTTTTGGTGTGATCAGTCTGCCAGGGCTGGAGCGGTCGGAGTCTGATGTTGCGTGTGGTTAAAGGCGCTAGTGAGTCAAGGGCTGCTGACAGCGCGTTGTTGTAGGCAGTCATAGCCAAGTCGGGGCAGGACAGGGGTAGGATGTGGTCGTGGAGTTGATCAGCTGCAGAGTGGAGGGGGGCAGGGTTAAGGTTGCGGAGGTTACGGCTGGTAGTAGTGTGACATTTGGAGGGGTAGGCGTTGGAGGACGAGGAGATAGAGAAGGTGATCAGGTTGTGGTCAGAGAGAGGGAAGGGGGTGTTAGTGAGGTTGTGGGGAGCGCAGCGGTTGGAGAAGACAAGATCAAGGATATTACCGTCTACTACTTACTAGTATTGGTACTTACGTCTACTTACTAGTATTGGTGCCTACTTCACTTCTTAAAGGTACAGCTCCTCCCATTTCAATTTTCAGAATACTTTTTGTTTGTCTTTTGATAGATTTTGGTTAACTTCAGTGTATACTGATGAAACTTTACATTTTGTTATTTTATTGCCCTATCCAGCTCATTTGTCCCTTCAATGTGAAGCGCCATTTTGTCTGGGCCAGTCTGAAAACTTATTGTCCAATCAAAGTGTACCACAATTAAACCATTATCATCTCGCATACTGTTTGTCACTTATGAGTTATATATGAACTGTTTGGTAAGTTGCCCTCCATCAATTTTTGCAATGGGTTTATGTATATGTATGATATTTGTGTCACACATGATTTGTAGCAATTTAAACTTGTTCTATTTTGTTACATGCATATAGCACATGTAATCTGTTGGTATATTCTAAAATCAATGTGAATCTGTTGTTGTAGGTGTTATATAAATAACTCCTGAAGAAGCCTGAAATGGGTGAAACATGTTGAGAAATATTACACCGGAAACATTTCTTTGAACAAGTATAACTAACAATGTTAGGACATTAAAATATATCTTTGTTTTTTGTTTTTTTTTAAATGGTATTTTAATATTGATCCAACAATAAATATTGTAATTTTTAACTTTCATTGTTCTATTATTATATGGCACCCATAAAATCCCATCAGATCTTTTCTTCCCATGTGAGGAGTTATTTTCTCTTCTTTTTCTTTCTTTATGTATCTTTTTCTCTCTTCTCTTGACAATAATTGAACATCATCATATCATATTATCTCCAGTTGCCCAAGGAGCCCCTGGCATAAGTTGAGACAGCGGGGATGGTGCTCAGGAGCTTATGAGCCTGGGTATCCTGGAGAGTGTGGAAGATCTGGTGCCACAGGTGCACAAGATATTCTTAAAATATATGACACCTCCACTTGTCATGGGGCTATGACTGCAGAAAAATAAGATTCCAGAAAGACACACACATGACAGTGAACTAAGAGAAGGAACATCTTTTAATAAAGTCCCTTGTTATAAGAAATACCTTCCCAATTTGCTCTTTTTTTTTCTACACCGCCCTCAACATTTGGAGAAATCTGACTAGATTGTAATGACTGGTTGTAATAACTCCTATTCCAAAAAGCAAGACATGCACTGTAAAATATCTTATTAAAAAAAAAGCTTCTCTTTTTAAAATGTGGTTTGAAACTTTTTTTTCTTTAGTACACCACTGACAAACGCTGCAAGAAATATGAGTATCAGTGATTTAAATGTATTATTAATATTGATGATTTGGACACACAACCACACACATTTACCACACAGAAATCCATTGGTCAAGGTATCTTATAATTTATTGACAACTGAAAACAGTGTGCTTTGCTACAGGGAGACAGCTTGTGCCCTTAATAACAAAAGGGGTGAAATTATTCAAAGTTAATACAGCTATGAATCTAAAGACATGTATAAATATATATATATATATATATATATATATATATATATATATATACATTTTTTTTTAAATAGTGCTGCTCTTACTATAAGCAGACACATGGTTTATTGGTAAAGGACTGTACTTTATTTCAGCAGTTTTGCAGATTATGTAAATGCAATATCCTGTAAATGAAGAAAGTCAGCCATTTAAAATATCTCTGCCTAAGACTGAACTTCGCTAGGTGTCTTACTTATCTGGAAAAACCCTCCTCTATAATCTGGATTCCACCACCATCTTCTCCAGTAAGATTACCTCTAATAGACACTAAAGGGCTCTCATGAGACAGGGGAATGATAGCTGGACAGAGGCCCTAAAAGCTTTCAAATGGCCTTTAACTCATCCATATGGATTTGTACTCAAAACTCTTTCCCTATCTAGGTCCACAGTGAACATGCCACTACCAGGCAAAACATATGCCACTTCTTCTGTATGTCCCATCACTGTCTGTCCCAATCACAGTGGTTCCTATGCAGCCATTAGCTGCAAGAGCTAATTGGATGCCGGTCAGCTGCAGATTTTCAAACATGCACCTTCAACAGAAGCGGGTTGGGAGATCAGCTTCTGACGGACAAGCAGCTGTACACACGGGCCGGAAGTTGGTCGATTTCTACTGTAATGGCTAATTTAGGCTTTAGGCTTCAGGCTTCACACCAATGCATTTTGGAACATGTTCACATCTCTGCTTTTATGAGCTGCTGCGTTTTTGGAAAGGGTCAGGGACTTTTTTAAAAGCAAAAGGCAGTTTTTTTGCTACAATAGAGTTCAATGGAGAATCTGCTGAACTGCATAGTAATGCATGTTTGCCACGTTTCGCATTTTTATTCTGCCCAGCAACAAAAAAAAATTCCACTTTAAAAAAGAAAAAGAGCTGAACAAAACGCAAACTGCGGTAAAAATGCATCAAAAAATGCATCAAAAATGCGTGTAGAAAACAGCAAAATGTACTGCGAAAAGCACTGCAAAACTGACAAAAAGCAAACTGCATAGGTGTGAATGGATCCTAAGAGTTTTGGGTAACATTGACTCCCATAGCTCTGGAGAAGAATGCACTCCCCAAATGCTGGACAGGTTAAGAACTACTTTTATAAGTTGCTGCAGACTCAAAACCCATTTATTTTGAAGTAGACATAACACTTTCTTTTTTTTTGGTTAGAAAAGGGTAGTAGGGTGGTTTTGTGGTTTAAATTCATTGGAAAGATGAATTCTTGGCCCAGGTTTTAAAGGTTTTTCCATGGCAATTCTAGGATTGAGGTTGAGGGATAGTTATGGGTGTCTTCCAGATGAAACTAGATTGAAAGAGGAGGATCTGCTAATAGATGCTAAAAACAGCAAAGGCATTAAACAGAACTTTCTATTAATGCAGGTACAGCCTAACCTCCTAATGCTTCCACAGGAAGATGCATATGGTACACAGTTTGCATTTTCAAAATATCCTCAAATCTTAATAAGTCTGTTTTGCCTACCTATCACCTTTGCAGAGTCAAATCTAGCATACAAAACCTTGCAATCCAAGGGGTGGTTTTTCTGGAAATATTATGAAGAATCTCATTTGATGCTCTTTGGTTATCTTAGCTATATAATCTACATCTAACCCCTTACAGCTCACATGGCCTAAATAATCAATGAATGATAGGCTGGTTCTGCTATTCAGTAGTTGAGAGGTGGTCCGTGTTAAAGGAAACCTGTCAAACATGAGACCGGAATTGCTGAGCTTTCTTTCTGAAATTGATAGTTGTCATTGTGACCCTCTTGCTTCATTATATATAATAAATCTAGTGGATCAACAGCCGAGTGGCCAGCATTTGCAGCAGATCAATAATAGCAGTCCTTGTAATTTTCTCATGACAGATTTACACTAAAGTCCTGAATGTGATCTTTTGGATTAGGAAGCTTATATCAGGTTGTCAGCCTGTAATGAAGGGCATTCTATAGGTCAACACAAAAATAAGAACAAAAACACACCTAAATCTGAAAAGGTATTTACCTGTATAAACTGACACTATACTGGATATTCTGTATATCATACAGCACATCTTAACACAAAATGAGTACATCTAACTGTCAATACATGTTACGTGACTGCTCTGCTCACTTGCTGTGTACTGTAGTGCAGCTGAATATTTCACAATGGGGTCACTGGACATCCTGCAGTCAGGTGGTGTTTGGGATTTCCTGAAAAACTTTTAATGCATCTAATTTTGTTTTTCACAGTAAATGCTTTCAAACTCCTGCAAGTAAAAACATAAAGAACAATGAAGGAAAAACAGAAATATGTTCACATGAGAAATCATAGTTACATAGTTAGTCTGGCTGAAAAAAGACAAAAGTCCATCCAGTTCAACCATTAAAAAAAAAAAGTTATAATCCTACACCCACAGTTGATTCAGAGGAAGGCAAAAAACCCAGCATAGCATGATCCAATTTGCTCCTGCAAGGGAAAAAAATTCCTTCTTGATATTCCCTGGATCAACTTTATCTATCAATGTTAGTATCCAGTTATATTCTGTGTATCTAAGAAAGAATCCAGGCCTTTTTTAAAGCAATCCACTGAGTTGGCCAGAACCAACTCTTGAGGGAGTCTATTCCACATTTTCACAGCTCTCACTGTGAAGAAACCTTTCCGTGTTCGGAGATTACATTTCTTTTCCTCCAGACGTACAGAGTGCCCACTTGTCCTCTGTGATGACCTCAGGGTAAATAGCTCTACACCGAGTTCACTATATGAACCACTGATGTATTTATACATGTTGATCATATCCCCCCTAATCTCTTCTCAGTTCCTCTAATCTTTCCTCATAGCTGATCTCCTCCATGCCTCGTATCAGTTTGGTTGCCCTTCTCTGTACTTTCTCCAGTTCCCCAATGTTCTTTTTGTGAATTGGTGCCCAAAATTGAACTGCATATTCCAGATGAGGTGTTACTAATGATTTGTACCGGGGTAATATGATATCTCTCTCTCTGGAGTCTATACCTCTATTAATACAAGAAACGATTTTACTTACTTTATAAACCGCATCTTGGCATTGCATGCCATTATTGAGCTTGCGATCTACCAGAACTCCCAGATCCTTCTCCACCATTGATTCCCCCAGTTGTACCCCCCCCCCCCCAGTATGTATGATGCATGCATATTCTTAGCCCCCAAGTGCATAACCGCACATTTATCAACATTAAACCTCATTTGCCACATAGTTGCTGAATTAAACAGTGAATTAAACAGGTCAGCTTGTAGTTTTGGAAAAAATCATGTAAGGACGTTATTTCACCCCACAGCTTGGTGTCATCTGCAAAGACTGAAATGGGATTTTTAATTCCTGACCATATATCGTTTATAAATATATTAAACAGTAAGGGTCCCAACACTGAACCTTGGGGTACACCACAGATAACCCTAGACCATTCAGAGTATTAATCATTAACCACTACTCTCTGAATACAATCTTTTAGCCAGTTTTCTATCTATTTACATACAGATTTTTCCAAGCCTGTAGACTTTACCTTACACATTAGCCATGTGCGAGGAACTGTGTCAAACACTTTTGCAAAATCCAAGTATACCACGTCCACCACCACCCCTCTGTCCAAGGTTTTGCTCACCTCCTCATAAAAAGAAATCAGATTTGTTTGACAACTTCTGTCTTTCATGAATCCATGCTGTCTGTTGCTTAAAATATTTTTTTCCAGCAAGAACTCATCTATGTGGTCTTTAAATAAACTCTCCAATATCTTCCAACTATAGAAGTTAAACTAACAGGTCTATAATTACTTAGTAAAGATTTTGACCCCTTTTTAAATATTGGCATCACATTGGCCTTACGCCAATCCAGTGGTACTATGCCAGTCATTAAAGAGTCCCTAAAAATGAGAAACAATGGCTTTGAAATGACAGAGCTCAATTCTTTAAGGACCCGTTAGTGTATGCCATCTGGTCCAGGTGCTTTATTCATCTTTATTCTGTCTAAATATTTTTGGATCATATCAATTGTGAGCCAATGTGGATCATCTAGAGCTATTTCAATACCATGCCCATTATGGACTGCACAAGAGCTCCCCCATGCTCCTTTGTATACACACAGCTATACACATGCATTGAATACATTTTACATAATCTAATAGCAAGATTCCAGTCAGAAATTTTAATCAATATGTACCCAAAAGCAGCAGTTTTTCATTGCATGCATATACAGGCCATTTTCTAGGTGCTCACTACATATAAATAAGCATATGTAGCACTACCCACTTAGGAGTCGCTGAGTTATTTTCGGGCTCCCTGTCATTCTGGACCCCTCTCTGCAAGCCCAACCCCTGCTGACACCACAAGATTTCTCTGACCAGAGTAAATTAACACCAGAAAGTAAACTCACACACAGATTAGAGTAAACTGATAGAAGGTTTATATTAAACTTTAATGTAAACTTGGTTAAAAAGTATAAACTGGTATTGATACTTGGAATAGCAATAATTACTCTTAGAAACTCTAAGAAAAGCAGTAACACATATAGTAGAAGTTCAATCAATGTTAGCAAGCCTGCTTTTCAGAAATTAACCCGATGCCTTCAACCTGAGGTGTTGGCAACCTCAGTGAGCAAAAATCTAGCAATAATGGGACTAGCTCACTTTGGGCCCTCAGAGTCTGACAGCAAAGTTTAAATCTGAGATAAAAGAGCTATTTGACCAGAGTAGTTAATGTCCCTTTAAGTGCAGTGAGGACTCTTGCGTTCTCGCTGGGGCCCAGTTGGTGCACAAGTTGGCAGGGATGTAGGTGATATAGGTGATAGTTCCTGACAGGATTGATACAAAGAGAAGGTAGAAGAAAGGACTTTCCCTTTAAATGACACTTCACTTGTGTGTTGACTCCTTTAGGCAAAGAAAGTGTTAAACTGGCAAATGGGCTTGTTGGCAAAAGGGCAAATCCACACTGGGATGCGGTGACCAATGGCAATGGTGGTAGAAGTTCCTTTAGGAGGATAGTTCAATGGTTCAGGGAGCACTGATGTGGTCTGGACTGCAGGAGGTGCACCCTGAGGTCAGCTCTGATGATTTGACAGTACTGCAAATGTGTTCAACAGTAGCGGCTATGGGAACTAAGCCACAACACATGTTAACTAAATGCAATGTCCACAACTGTGTGCAGGTAAAATAGCAGTTATGAGGTAAATGTCAGTGTTCTCTTGATTAACTGGTGTATGGGAATCTTTCACCCGATCAGCAGCTTCCAGCAGGTCCTGGCTATCTCTCTCTCGGCAGACGGGGACCCAACAGGTTCTTCAACCTCATGTGCAATGTTCCGACCAGTCACTGTGCTCTGGGTCACCTGCTGGCAGACTATTTGGCTGAACAAGGTGGCAAGGTCTGTGGTTAGCAGCTCCTCCTATCTCAAAATCTGCGTCCTGGGCTGGTTCTCCGGCAGCTGGCAGCACTCTCTCTCTGCTTCCTCTCTCCAGCTCTCTCCCCTCTCACTTCCTGTCCATTCTCCCGGGTTTCTGTATATATCTGCCCCCGCCCACACTCCAGAACTTCTGGGAAAAGTAGTCCTCTGATACACTGCTCCCCAAGAAAGTCCTGCGATTCAGCATACAAGGTCCATAGGGCTGCTCTGCAGAATGTGAGTGCCGCTGAATTTGTAGGACACTGTCATCTTGTGTTGGTTTTAACATCCTGCAGCTGACAATACAGCAAGGGTGTTACATATATAAAGTCCATTTGGATAGGGAACCCACAGGTCTTTCGCAGGGGAATCTGGAATCATATACGATAGCTTTCATTACCGACAATTTGGTAAGTCACAGCTAACCTTTCTGAAGGCCATGAGAAAGGTGAGCTGTGACTACGCTGTACTCATAAAATATATATTGCCAGATTCTCCTGTAAATATACAGTGGTCAGAATAAATGAGTACACCCTAACAGATTTGTCAGAAAACCTTTCCTTTCAGGATTAATATTTTCTGTGGGACACTATACTACAAAATACTCCCACAAATGCAGGCCTTTGATTGCAAACAAGATTTGTTAATTTGCACACACAAAAAAGTATTTTTCCTAACAAATTCATTCAAGACCATGTTGCAAAAACAGGAGCAAAGCTAAATTTTAGACAACAAGATCCTAATTTACAAGAATTCAACTACAGGTGAGTCTAATTATTCATTAAACAGGTGTCCAGCAGACAGCTGATTATAAAAGGGTGCTACGAAACAAAGAAAACCCCTTCCCATTTCATGTTGTCAGCAATGGCACCACATGGAAGAGAAATGTCACAAGGCCTGAGAAAGAAAATAATTTCTTTACACAAGAAAGGTGAAGGCTACAAGAAGATCAGCAAAGCTTTACTTATCAGTCAGAATACTGTAGCAAAAGTGAAACAAAAATTTTACAAAGATTGAACTGCAACCGTCCCACAGAGATATCCAGGCTGTCCACAGAAGTTAACACCTCGACAGGAGAATCTTCTGATGAGAAGGGTTGAAGAAAATTGCCATGCAAGTTCACTCCAGTTAGCTAAAGAAGTAGAAAGCCAAACTGGGGTGATTGTTTCCCATGACACAATACGGTGTATACTGCAGAGGAATGGCACACATCGTTGTCTTCCACAAAGGAAGCCTCTCTCAAAGCCCATGCACACAAAGCCTGCCTAGAATTTGCCAGGGCCCATGCTGAAAAAGAAGAAGACTACTGGGACTCTGTACTCTGGAGTGATGAGACCAATATAAATGTTTTTGGAA
The DNA here is from genome assembly GCF_062004578.1 of Staurois parvus. Taxonomy (NCBI): domain Eukaryota; kingdom Metazoa; phylum Chordata; class Amphibia; order Anura; family Ranidae; genus Staurois; species Staurois parvus. The sequence continues at coordinate 749,596 of NW_028318218.1, forward strand.
CTGATGGTTTCAAAACTGTATGGCATTGCAAAGGTGAGGAGTACAAAGAAAAATGCATGGTGCCTACAGTGAAACATGGCGGTGGCAGTGTCCTTCTGTGGGCTGCATGATTGCTGCTGATGTCAGGGAGCTGCATTTCATTGATGGTATCTTGAATTCATAGATGTACTGCTCTATATTGAAAGAGAAGATGCTACCATCACTCCGTGTACTTGGTCGTCATGCACTTTTCCAACATGACAATGATCCAAAACACACATCTAAGACCACTTTTGAATTTCTAAAGAAGAACAGGGTGAAAGTGATTCAGTGGCCAAGTATGTCTCCGGATCTGAACCCAATCAAACACCTATGGGGAATTCTGAAGAGATAAGTTGAGCATCACTCTCCATCCAGCATCCAGGCTCTAAAAGAGGTTGTTCTTAAAGAATGGAAAAAGATAGATGTTGCAATATGTCGCCAACTTGTTCATTCCATGCCTAGAAGACTTGATGCTGTCCTTACAAATCATGGAGGTCATACAAAATACTAGATGTAGTAGTTTTTGTTGTGGGGTGTATTCATTTTTGCATCAACTAATTTGAGTTAAACTGAAAATTTTGTAATCTAACTTATATTATTAACCTTACTTTCATGTAATGAGCTAAAAAAAAATGTTCTATAAAACTCAGTTTTGTCAAAATTCTGGAAATTGTTCTTGTATTCATTGAGATATTGATTAAAATCTTATTTTTCAAAAGGGGTGCACTCATTTATGCTGAGCACTGTATTTATAAATATACCGTACAGGGGTTAGACAAAAAACACTACGTTAACTAAGTGTCTCATTGCACAGCGGAAGCGAAAGAGTGTTACATCGCTTCCGCTTTCAATGCGAAACATATCATCACTTTCACATCTGCAAACCTTGTAGTGATTCCATTTTGTTGTCCAACCCCTGTATATTGTAAGGGGGCCGAATCAACTGTAGCAGAGCTGGATTATTATTGTGGTAGAGCCAGTTGTCTGTCCTGCTGCATAATAACCACACTGGGTTGCTCACTCGGCATAGGCGCCATTCAGAGAATTCTTTGCATTTTCTCAGTGAATGCAAAGCATTCTCAAAATGGACAAGGTGGAGAGGCAGGCGGTGACGTCACAATCTCCCCCTTGTCCAATCATAGCATGCCTTGCACCCCTTGAGGATGGAATTTGGAATACAGTGATGCTCACTGTAGTAGCTGCTACCACTACTACAGTGTTTCTTCCCTTCCACAGGGATCAGATAGGTATCGAAAATGCATATTTGCATTGGTTCAAACTGAATCAGTCTAACTATGCAAAAACACCTTGAATTCAGATTTAATAAGATTCTGATAAAAAAAAAAGCTTTTTTTTAAATTTTAATATCATTTATAAACCATGGAGTACCTCACCATGTATGGTGAGAAACCTTGGTGACACATACTGTATAGAAGACTAAAGGATTGGGTAAGGTGTCCCACCATTTCCCTTATTTTTGCCAGTATCCCAATATGAAGACAAAGATCAAAAAGATATACAAATATCCCCATGGGACTTTTGTAAGGCAAAAGCATGTGTGCAACAGTATAAAACAATACATTTTTATTACAGAATTTTCTGGGTAAAAAAAAATCGACAGATTCAATAAGATGCCATATAACAGTTCTCTTGAGTCATAAACTGGTATACTGCATCTTATTGAATCTGTCAATTTTTTTTGCCAAAAACCTTTTGTAATAAAAATGTATTGCTTTAGACTGTTGCACACATGTTTTTGACTTACAAAAGTCCCATGGGGATATTTGTATATCTTTTTGATCTTTGTCTCGGTGCCTCCCAATATACAGTATATGTAAGGAACTGCTTCCCTCTAATGTCTGTATTTGTAAATATCTGTTGCTTAGTAGTTATCCTAGTGTTAGTTGGTTATGGACAGGTACTTCTTGTTCCTGCTAGTTGGGTCCGAACCCTGATTGGAGGAGGACTGAAATGTCTTAAATGGAGGTTTCCAGAAAGAAGAGACAGAATTGTACCACATGACCTTCCATGCAGCAGCTGCCACTGCTGTATTTTCTCAGGACTAGAAGCAGAGACTGTTATTCATGTGTTCCAGTAGTTTAACTATTGCAGCTTCTGTATGTATCTAAAGTCTGATGACAGAAGTGTCCTATTGTTATTATCTTGCATACACAATGCCATATAGCTAGGTCTTTACTATTGTATGTGGGTAGTGGCCACCTTGAAGTATATTATTAGGTGAACCTCTTTATTAAAATAGAGTTTATATGCAGCTCCTGTTACCCTTAGTTAACTGATAGCTTTAGCTCAGGGCTCAGCACACAGGATAGGGTAGAGCAATGTTAGGCATCCATCTGCCCATAGGCAGACAGAGGTTTAGTTGTGTGGCTATTCAGAGACTATTAGGTACTGAGAATCATAGTAATTAATTAATCCTCAATAAGCACTGAACGCACGGGGCCCTAAACTGAGCCCTATGGTAGTCGCAGCCTGAAGGGGCTAGATGCTGCAACCGTTCTTCCCAGGCACACAAAACTCTGGGAGGGATACACTGCAGCTAGACAGCCCTGTATGCAAGGGGCCTAATAAGCTATATCCCAGACTGATTAAGTGCTGGTTTGAGGATCTCCAAATCACCACGGACCCAGTGTTCAGCTCTTCATAAACAGATTGAATGCTGCACCTGTCATTATCTCATGGGGCCCCTGCAACTGGACTTTGATGCAGTTTCTGTCTGGAGGTATCTTTGACAAATGACTGTATGCACCCAGGTTGATGTGCACAACTCCACCAGGACTTCTGTTCATTTGCTAATCTTTTATATGTGTAATGTGGATGTACATGCTATGATTAACCTTTTATTATACAAAGTTTGTGTTACTGGTGTGTATTTATATGCTTATGGTAATTGTTATATGATGGCTACAGTAGTTCTTTTGCTTCCAATTACTGAAACTAATTTCCCAGGAAAGGAATCCCCTCTGCTCACAAGAAGCTTGTCCTGCGTAGAAGCACTGCCAAAGTTACTGTCAAAGTTGCTTTCACTTAGCAAAGATTCTGGTTCTCCTAATTACCTGCAGGTTTAGTGCCACAAAAAAAATCCTATAACTCCTCCAAAGGAGGGCTATATATATTCTAAATGGAGCATACTCAGCAGTAAACCATGCCAAAACAGGGACACCCATATATATACTATCTAGGAGCTTCAAAAGCTTTTTTTAAATATATATTTTAAGTGTAGCACCCCTCTAGATAGCCAGGGGGAGATAGTTGCTGATTGATAGATAGAAAGGCGGAGTAGCAAATAGTCCTGGTGAAATAGTCAGCAGGGTCAAATTTAGGTCAGGGCTGAGAGGCTCTGCAGGTCAGTTACCTGTTACCTCCCCCTGCTCTAGAATTTTAGAGAAGAGTCTAGAAGCAGTGGGCAGGGGTGAGAAGGGGCTGGCCTGCACACTTAGAGGACTCTGGCCAATCACCAAGCAAGAGGCTTGGCATGGGGCCAGGACAGCCTTTAAGTGTGATTGAGCCTGTTTAGCAGCAGGAGAGTGCGGTTGGAAGATGTAGAGAAGGCTTAGATGCAGATGCCTGGGAAGGGGCCCAGTGGGAAGGGCCCTACCTACAGACTGGGACTTAGACAGGAGGATCGTTCAGCCTCACCAGTCCCCCAAGGGAGGACTACATGCGCAGCCAGGAAAGGAACCAGCCCAGCAGAAGGTCTGAAGGCAGCCACCTACCTAAGCCCACTCACAGACAAAAGAGTGAGTAATCCTACATCCCTTGGCCAGTTAAAGGGAAAGAGCACTCTGGTGGGAAACCTGATTAGCTCCTTACCCAAGACTGTTAATTTTAAAGTGGCAGACGCTGGATCCCCTTGTCTGTGGATTCCTCCAGACAACTGGGTAAAGAACAAGATTTATCTGAAACCTGGGGAGGTACACCAGGAGAGGCTGGAGAGCTCTCCAAGAAGAGATGTTCAGTCTTTGGACTTGTGGATAGTTGCCAGGAAGGTGTCTTCAGTTTTCAGTTCCCTTGGGCATCCCATACACCCCTTACCCCATCCAAGTTCAATAAAATAAAAACAAAACAAGCTCAAGGACTGTTAACCGTCTATAGAATGTAAGTCTGTGGAGCATGCATGTTGCCTGGCTGTGCAGGACTATAGGGGGACCCAAATCTTCAGCAGCTCCTAAGGGGGTAGTGCTACATTAGTTAGAAACTAAAAGATAACATTTTGACAAAATATTTTGCCTTCTGTACTTCACTAGTTATTCCTGGTTTACAGGTACATAATCCTTTTTGCTTTCTAAATGAATCCCTGGAACGTTCCACTCACATGATATAAATACCTTCCCCTGCCAGGGCCCAGCTATGGATTATAATAGTTGACCAGTGGCTAACTCATTACATGCCTCTGAGATGGACTTAGAGTACTAACCTCAGTATTAAAGCACAGTGTAAGCGGTCCTGGGCAGGTCAGGGTAGTGTATAGGTATGCTTGTCTGCATCTGATGTCTGTCACTGTATTTACAAACCTAACCGACTGAGTGCAGGGCCCTGCCTGGTAGAATCATCGGGTATTATTTTAATAAAAGCAGCTGATTTATAAAGATTGAAAACAACCCTTGAAATTACATTTCCATATGCAAGCTTATGTGAGAGTTTAGAGATTTAGTTTTGATCTTCTTTAACTAGGAAAGAGTCTATAAAATCTCAGTACAGCGGCACAAAGCCATAATAAAATAATACTGTACCTTCCTCATAGAATCTCCATGATGTTTGTGGATGTATTTTAGAAAGGTCACTGTCCATTTCAATGTTGTGGCTTTATCCGTCCCCACGTTACAAAAAGGAACTAACACATTCAGTTCATCACAGCACACTCGGATTTTGCGCCTGATGAAAAAAATAAGCTTTTAACCTTGCTAAACTTCCCCAACAAATATAATATAGTAATGCATTACATTAGTAGATTTTCAAATGAACGTTTGTATGAAAACTCATTCATTCATTCGTGAAAGTTCTCAATACATTCAATGACTTGACGAATGCTGTTCAGAATAACATCCAAATTTAGTTTGCTTTCAATATTCAGTTTTGCAATGGATGGACTTTACTGAGTGAAAACCATGGGGTCCATTTATTAAAACTGGATAGTGCAAAATCTGGTGTAGCTTTGCATGGTAGCCAATCAGCTTCTAAACTTCAGTTTGTTCAGCTTTGACGAAAAACCTGGAAGCTGACTGGTTCCTCTGCAGAACTGCACCAGATTTTGCGCTCTCTTTTTTTAATAAATCAACCCCCATATGCTTTGCTGAAAATTTGTTTGTTCATGGAAAATTTTTCATTCTGCTTCTTTTCCTGTAACAACAGTCGAAAATAAACATTGACTTCATGCCACTAATGATTAAAAAATCAAACTAACGTTCTTAAAATTAAACTTTTTAAATAAAATTCTAGAGTATGGCCAGCTTAAGATGAGACAGTGAAGTCTTTCCCTTTAGATACAGTATTCAACATTCGTCTTCTTCCTTTATTAAAAATAGGCTCCTGAATAGAGATAACTAGAGCTGTAGCTGTTCATGAAGCTGCTATGAGCCCTGGTGGGTATGAGGGTCTGCAGCCATTTTCAAAAAGTTTACAAAAAACTCTTCACCTGCTCAATCAATTGTTCCCTAAACAGTGGCTATGGAGGGGGGGTTGAAGACTGCACACAGATGACATCCACCAGAGTGTTGACAAATGTCACGCCATGTAGGAGCCGCCACTGTCTCAGAGCGCCATCTGCAGGAGGCAGGACAGCTCTGGATAGAGGGCGGAGCTGCCCGTGTTAACAGCAGGTGATTGGTTGTTAGGATGCAGGGTGGTCCTAGAAACCAATCACTAGCTTGCAGCTGTGTCTCCAGCCCTCCTCACTGTCTGTGTAAGGTAAGACAGGAGAAGGAGCAATGAGGGCGCAATGTGGGGGGAGCTGAGGACAGTACTGGGGTGCTGTGGGGGGCTGAGGACAGTAATGGGGTACTGTCCAGGGGGGGCAGCTGAGGACAGTAATAGGCTGCTCTGGTGGAGGAGCTGAGGTCATTAATGGGGTACTATGAGGAGGGGGAGACTGAGGACATTAATGTAGGGCTGAGGACATTAATGGGGAGGGGACTGAGAACAGTAATTGGGGGACTGGGGATAGTAAAAGGGGCCTGAGGACATTAATGGGAGCCTGAGGACAGTAATTGGGGGGAACTGAGTACAGAAATTGGTAATAGGCACTAGCCTGCTCAGTGCCCTACTACCTGTCCTGCTGGGGGGTTGACACCATATTCTACTGCACCAGGTGACACCAACCTTACTAAAAGCATTGTCCCTAAAGCTTCTCCACTGTAAAAAAACAAAACTGGCATTGAAAGATATAAATTGATTTCTAAGCCTTGATCCACCTGCCAAAGTCAGCTTAATTCCAACTGGCAGCCATGGATAAGGAGAGAGACATACTGGTACAAGACACAGACAGCAATGAAGATGTGAGATGGGGAGAGCAGATGTAGACAGGCATGTGCATGATGTTACTGTGCTCACTTTCAATCTAGCCCCCAATATTATCAGCTATTAGTAGTGTGCTATGGGATTTACTGGCCTCCAACACTTATATAAGCTCATCTAAAAGATGAGGTACTAAAGACTAGTATCAGGTTTACAAAATACTGTAGGCAAGTGGCATCCAATGAAGAAGCCACTGTGGTAGAGGAAAGTCACTAATAGATTGGCAAGTTTGGGGCCCTATTTTTCTATGGGGCTCTGTGTGTAATTCCAGCACTGGTCTCTAAATGGCCATTTTGCCCAAAGCCTAATGCTCAAGTTCCCATAGAATTCTAACCTAGACATAACATTTGCATTTGAGATACTTGAAGTCCACCTGGGCTGCCTCTGACCTTTATCTGTGCTGTTTTTATCTTCTCTTTGACATAAACACCGATCAGCAATAACTTTATAACTACCTTATTGGGTAGGTTCACCCTTTTGCCACCAAAACAGTCCCTTTTGCCACCAAAACATCCCTGACCTGTCAAGGCATGGACGCCATTAGACCTCTCAAGACATTCTGCAGTATCTGACACCAAGTCATCAACAGCAGATCCTCCATTGGATTGAGATCTAGAGAATTTGGAGACCAAGTTAATACCTCAAACCATTTAACCATTTTTGCAGTGTGGCAGAGTGAAAGCGGTCACTGTCACCAGGGAATGCCATTTCCATGAAGAGATGTACTTAGTCAGCAACAATGTTTAGGTACGTGTCAAATTAACATCCGCAGGAATGGCAGGATTCAAACTGTCCCAGCAGAACATTGCCCAAAGCATCACATTGCCCCCCATCAGCTTGCCTTCTTCCCATACTGGTGCCATCTCTTCCCTAGGTAAGTGACACCATTGTAGGTGCTTTTGGCTTTGGACGGGTCAGCATGTGCACCCTGACCAGTCTGCAGCTACGCCGCCCCATACACAACAAACTGCGATGCCCATTTTTTCTACTTTTAACACATCAACAGCGTGGACAACATGTTTACTTACTGCCTAATATATCCCACTGACTTTCAGATGCCATTGTAATGAGATAATCAATGGTATTCACTTTACCTGTCAGTAGTCATAAAATTATAGCTCATCAGTGTATGGGAAGAAAGACAGCTCTGACACAGCCATATGTCCATGTACCATATATCAGTCATAAAACGCATAAATTAATTGAATAGGCAGTAAATAACATTTAATAAGAAGAAACACACATCTCTTTCCAATTCAAAGAAAGACAGATAGAAGACAGGATACCAGGGAGAAAAGAGTCTGAAATCACATTACAATTATGAGACATACCCTTTCTATTGAGTTTTTATATAAAGAACATATAAAGCCAAGCCTATTTAATTTTGGATGGAGCAAGGACTGGTTAGAACCCCTGTCAGGTTTTTTTTTTTGCTGTCTATGTCTCTGCTGAGAAGAGTCACTTTCTTGGTTTATCCTGGTGACCATTGTTAGAGGAATGGAAAATGTTACTATTGTTACTGAAACAATAAAGTACTGTCTGTGATACTTTTTTTATTTGCACTAACATACAATTTTGAGGACAAGCTTTCGGAGAGTGTCCCCTTCTTCAAGGTCCAAGCAGTACTATAACTGTTTATAGTACTATATACTGTTTATAGTGGACATAGTACTGCTTGGACCTTGAAGAAGGGGACACTCCCCGAAAGCTTGTCCTCAAAATTGTATGTTAGTGCTAATTAAAAAAGTATCACGGACAGTACTCAATTGTTTCTGTCGCAAATGCACTAATACGGCTACAATCACCTCAAGCACTATTGTTACTAAAACTGTAATAGTGGGGAAGTTTTTTGGTGGGCATCCTACTCTGGTGAAAACTGTACAAGTGGGGATTTCCTTCCACTTTTAGCAGAGATCCTCTCATTTCCTGTTCTTTCTCCAGCAAAGCAAGCTAATGAAAAATTCTGCATGAATATTCAGATGATAAAAAAAAACTTACAGGAGTTTAAAACAGCTTTGGCTGTAGATAAACTTTAAATTTTAAGTCCCCTTTCAGTACCATCTCTTGCCAAAAGCAGACTGAGCAGGAAGCCTCACCTTCTGACTCTTTCCAAGAGGTTCTTTCTTTCTTTGCTCTGGGATAGTGCAGTAGACGTGTTGCTCAGTGTTGGTTCATCTTTATACTGTGTAAGTGGCCATGCTACCCTGTTTGTTTCCTTGATAGCCTGCTCTTCCTCTAATTTCTGAAATTTACTCAGGAGATTCGATTCCATGCCAGTGTCTACCTGTCCTTGGGGACTTTGGTTTTGTTGCTTAATAACTTGCTTGCCTAAAGCATCTGGCAAGAAAGGCAATGTTGGTTAAGTGAGTTAACATTTCTAACAGCACTGGTTGTACAAATAATTGGGTATATTAAATATTTATCAGACTAAGACTTTATCTCACTTTTGCCAACCAGAAGAAAATGTGACTAGAAATAGCAGGGGCACATCAGCAATACTGTATGTACAATAGACCTTGTTAGTGCAGTTTAAAAAATAGGCACTTTGTCTCCAAGTGTCTCTTAGTGCCGCTTTACATACTGTATATGCGGATTGGATATGGTTTGAACAGCATCCAATCCACATGACATGTGAAATAACATTGTTTCCAATGGTGCCTGTTCACATATGTCTGGTGCTCTGGCAGTGCGGATTCAGTGTGGATTGAAAAAGAGTCCTGTCCGATTTCTAAGCAGTGCAGTCCAGTTCAGGTGCGGATTACAGGCTATTGACTTCTATAGGAACTGTTCCTAACTTGCACATGTCACCAGTTGTGAACAGAATAAAATCCTGACCTGAACGTGATCTAAACCTGTCCTGAATCTGATGTAAACTTGACCTGAACAGCTGAACAACTACTGTATCAATTAGCTGTGAAACCTCAGGTTCAATCTGCAATGCACATGTGTGAATGAGGTGCGGATTGAAGCTCAGGTTTCACAGCTAATTGTTAGAGTAGCTGTTCACAGGTTCATGTCAGGTTTACATCAGGTTCAGGACAGTATTACCTCAGGATTTTATCCTGTTCACACATATGCGGTTTAGGAACGGTTTCCATAGAAGTCAATAGCATGTAATCCACACCTGAACATGAAGCCACTTCTCAGAAATCGGACATGATTCTTTTTAAAACCGAACTGAATCCACACTGAATCTGCACCAGCCATGCACATGTGAACAAGCACCATAGGAAGCAATGGTATTTCACATGTCATGCGGATTGGATGCGGTTCAAACCGCCTCCAATCTGCGTGTATGTGAACGTGCACTAAGTCTTTCCCCTGAGCTCTTTATTCATGTCTTCACAGCATTTAATTGCTTCTCCTCCTTTAGTTACAGCTGCCGCAAAATACCCCCTTTAATCTCTGTGTTGGACCTTATGCAGGGTTACTTAAGTCATATCGATCTTCAAGTGATACTGTTCAGATCTGATATTTGGCCATTGAAGGGTTAGTTCACCTTTAAAACATGTGACATGTTCCACTCATATTTGGGTGGATCATGTAACATGTTCCAGCTCCCGCCTCCTTGCCCTCTGATCCCACAATCCCTGTGAGAGTGGACGTGGGATCTTCTTCCTGTTCCCACTGTCACAGTTTAAAAACATAGCGGTCATTCAGGGCTCCACCCACATGGCTGCATCATTCATTAACAGAGTTCTGTGAATGAATAAACTGCAGGTACTGTCAGTCACTGCGGTCAAAGGCTTCTCAATGAACTGTGAGGGCGCTGGTGAGCTCTCTCATAATTCATTGATTCCTCCTTCAATTCAGTAACTGCCTGCCCGTATGGGGGTTTCAGGCCAATAGTGCACTGTAATCTGCAGGAGCCTGGTACTGCACCTGCGATCTGCTGATCATGGCTACATTGCTTTACAGGCTCCAGTGTTAAAGAAAAAAAAATAAAAACACACATACCTGCAAAAAGACGTGCATTTATTGTTTTTTTATAAAAGGTTAACTTATCCTTTAAGAGCAAGCACTACATCATTTGAAGAGGTCATGTATGCCCCATACCCAGAAGTACAAGGTATTTTACAGAGACTGTGATGAATGAATGGGCTGACAGTCTCTTTAAATCGGACCTTCAGTTTGTTTTTAAAGTTACTTCTGTTGGAAATCTCTCCCCTTCTTATATTACAAATGGATTAAAAAATGTAATTTTTTAATCTCTGTATACCTTTTTTGTAATAGGTGTGGTCCACCTCCTCTGTCTATTGTGTAGGCATATGACATACGGGTCTTACTCCCATTGACTCCTAGGATAATATTGTCACAAACCGTCACAATTCTACAGGCTTGTGAGATTTCTTTTTGAGGGCAGGAGGGTGGAAGAGAATGGAGGAAGCCAGAGCAGGGTGGAAATGCAGGGCAGGGGAAAGCTGCATTCCGCAGAAAAGAACAGGCAATGGTTCAGCTGCCCTCAATTGAAATGGCTGCAGTGAGATATAGGGGGAGTGCTGTAAAAGCCTACTTTTTACATTGAAAAACAGCTAATTATTATAAATGAAGTAGATAAATCACATAATCGATCTTTTAACAGGTATTTGTTTAAAGAAAAACATCAGGCTGGGAACTTATGTGCAGCATTAGTAAAAGGCCTACATGACTGGGTTTGCAGAAACAGGCTGTGGAAGAGAGAGGGTTATTAGTGCCGTGTTTAATAGATGATAGCCTTACCTTATTGGAGGTTGATGGGGTGTGGTAGGGAGGGGTTAAGCAGGGTGGAGATGGGTTTTCTGGGAGGTGGTCTTTCTTGAATTACCATTCTTAGCATAGGCAGCATTGGATGAGCTTCTCCCGCCCTCCCTCCCTTCCGGGTTTTGTTGGGCAGTCGCTACCGATCTGTTGTTTCCAGCTTGCATGGGTTTCAGGTGCCTGCGTTCTGGTGCTGTCGGGTGGTTGACGATGGGCCTTTTTGTGATGGGTTTTTTGTATTGTCATAGCAGTGGACAGAGGTATCAAGGTTTTTGAAGGCGGGGATGGTAAAAAACAGTTTGGGAAGAAAAAGGATTGGGCCCGTCTTAGGTATGGGTGTACCTTCCCTACTAAGTGCAGCAGCAATGGGTTATTGGATTTGTGTTCTGTATCGGATGGTAACTTAGTAAGGAGTTGTCCCTGAGCCGGGGTACGTGCAGCTGGGTGCCTTAATTTGGAAGCTGGTGGCAGATACAGCCGGTTATTATTATTATTATTATTATTATTATACAGTATTTATAAAGCGCCAATAGTTCGCTCAGCGCTGTACATTATAAAGGGGGACAGAACATGTGACAGAACAATACCAATACAATGCAAAACATGAGGGGATCGAGGGCCCTGCTCTTTCAAGCTTACAATCTAGGTTATTAGTTTTCCTGTGCCTTCAAAAACCTAAGACCTATTTTGTTATAGTTTTTACATATGGTGCAAAATGATGTATGCATTTTTGTTATGGACATTATTTAAATAAACTGGCTGCTATGGCCATTTAAATTCCAAAATTAAGTGTTCGTGTGCTTTATTATTATAATGACGGTGGGGGTGTATTAGAATTGGGTGGTTTCATAGCAGCTGGGAAATAGGCAATACCCCAGTCATGTATAAGGTTTGTGTGAAGATCCTCTTTAACCGTTTGCCAACCGCCTCATAGCAGATATACCACTACAGTGTGGCTGTGTTGTGTAGAACCACATATATAAATGTGATTCTACACTTTCTGTTCGCAGGTGCATGTGTGCGCTGCTTCCGTTGTGATAGGTCACAGCAGAAGCCGAACAGCAGTTGCTGGCCAATGGATGAGTGCCAGTACCCACCAATCATCTCGGAGACTGACAGAACACAGTTCTGCCTATGTAAACAATGCAGAGCTGTGTCCTGTCAGTGGCAATGTGCTGGATTATCTTTTCCTGCAAGCAGGGACTAGAATCCAGCACATTACCTAGTGAAAACAGCACACACAGTAAACATTACACATAGCTAGGCACACAGTTAACCCCTTGATCACCCTAGATGTTTAATCCTGTCCCAGCCAATGTCATTAGTACAGTGTCAGTGCAAATTTTGTATCACTGAGCACTGACAAAGTGCCAGTTAGTGTCATTTAGTGTCCAATTGTCCACTGCAATATCGCCATTCCTCTATAAGTCGCTGATCGCTGCCATTAATAGTATTAAAAAAATTAAATTTAAGTATATATATATATCACAGTTTGTAGATGCTATAACTTTTGTGCAAACCAATCAATATACAGTTATTGAGATAAATTTATGAAGCAAATCGATTTTTCAAAGTTTTTTTGGATGGGTTTTATAGCAGAAAGTAAAAAATATTTTTGTTTTCAAAATTTTCAGTGTTTTTTTGTTTATAACACAAAAAATAAAAAACCCAGAGGTGATCAAATACCACCAAAAGAAAGCATTATTTGTGGCAAAATAATTTACATAAATTTCATTTATGTATAGCATTGCATGCCCGCACAATTGTCAGTTAAAATAATGCAGTGCCATATTGCAATAAAATGGCCTGAGGGGGAGGGGCAGAAAATGGCGTTGGCTGAACACTAAGAACAGGAGCTCCCAATGCCCATGAAGAGTGTTAGCTGAAGGAAGAAAGGGGAAAAAAAAGAAGAAACCCCCTTCTTACCGGTCTCTCTCCAGCTGAGCCCCCGGTGCGGTGTGTTGCAGGCAGAAAGGGAAAGACTGTTGCCCCGGCGGGTGAGCTGGAGTTCTGTGGGGAGGACAGAGTTGACATGGCTGCTTACGCTGGGACCCTAGGAGTGCCCACGTAATGGGGGAGGAGTGCCCTCGAGGCCACAAAGACTGGATTAACAGAGTGGAATACATATACAGGATGGAGGAACGTTACCATATTAGAGAGGATAAAATTTAAAAATTTAGGAAAACTTGGGAGAGATGGATAAATTATAAAACAACTAAGAGTTATGCAGTATTGAGAGGATTATGAGGGGGAAGATTGATGTTTCCCCCTTGCTTTATTGAATATACTTGAGAGGAGAGGTAGGAAATGATGGATGGATGATAGAGGTTAATAGGAGGAGCCGGTGACCGGGGGGGGAGATGGGTGGAGGAAGGGAAGGGGGGAGGGAGAGAGGGGTTTTTGTAAGAAATTTCATATTGAAAATGTATTGTTGTATTACTTGAAATAATGTATGTTTCAAAATTAATAAAAGATATAATAAAAGAAAAACAAAATGGCCTGGTGAGGAAGGTGGGTAAATCTTCAGAAGGTCAAGCGATTAAGTCCTTTCTCAAATTTGCCTATGTCTCCTGATAAGCTGCAAGCTGGAGCTTTCATGTAAAGTACAGCTTTCGGCATATATTGGATGACTGGCAATGATAAAGGCCTTCCCTTTCTACCTATCAACTATAGTAGTCACAGTCTAATGGTGGTCTGCAACATCCTTGCTAAGGGAAGACAGTCATAACTGGGATTATGCAAGAATAAGAATATTCCATTTTAAAAGATTATAATTGTGCAGTATTACCTATGAAAGATGATACAGTTTTACTTATATTGTATGACATAGGACAGGGGTCACATGCTGCCATGTCAACAACCTGTACAATGTCTTCTACCTTAACTATTAGATGCATCTATGCCCAGGTTATGGACGTTAACACCAACTTTTGTTTATGAGTCCCAACAGATACAGTATAAAAATAACAAAATGAAACTGGCTGAACTACATATTCACATGTGTGAATAAGCCCTTACCCTCCAATTAGAGAAAAACGTCACAGTTTTTCATCGAGACAGGCTTTTAAAATTTTGGCAGGTGCAGCTGCTGGGAAGTCAGCTTCTATTGATGTAGGCACACCCCAAGAACTACATCTACCAAGAGTCCTTTCCCCACACACTATGTGGGCAGACTTTTGGGAGTCAAGGCAGCAGAAATAAGTTGTTGTGAAATGTACCGTGGGACAGAGAGAGGTGGGAATAGGTGAGTTCTGTAGTCCAGCAGGCAAGGCTGACAATCTGGTAAAGTTTCTTCAATTTGGGGTATCCAATGTATTCTCATCTCCTTCCCCATCCAAGTTTAGCATTCCTCAATAAAACACCAAAAACAAAACCCCTAGACTGATTATTGAACTTGTGGAAGAGTTCGTAAAATACTGGTGTCTTGCTGTGGGTGCTGTAAAGGGGGAAATAAGTCCAATTACCAGCAATTCCTGTGTGAGTATTGCTACATATATAATATGAACCTACCTACAGTACCTAGGGAAGCACTGTGGCTTGGTGGTTAGCAATTCTGCCTGGCAGCACTAGGGTACCAGAAATTAGAACCACAGCACCTGCATGGAGTTTGCATCTTCTCCTTGTGCTTGCTTGTGATTCTCCTGGGTACTCTGGATTCATTCCACACCCCAAAGACATGCTTGTTGGTTAAATGTATCCTGTCTAATTTGGTCTAGTAAGGGGGTCAGCAACCAGTAGATATTGGCCAGGTGACTGGTAGATCTCGGTCTGAGCTTGCTGACATGCCATCCCAGAGCATCAAACCAGACCATCAAACAGAGTGCAATGCAGAGAAGCTACTTGTAAGGTTGGAGTTGAAGTAGGGAGCAAGATCTGCATAAGTTGATGTCTGTGTAGTGCTGCTCCTACACCCTGCTATAATTGGTGAGTGTAGCACCAGCCAAGCATGACTCATTCAAGCGAATGAGGCCACTCTGCAATTGCCCTGCAACCTTGGGCAGTACAGCAAACAAGGGGTTAAACAGGCAGTGGTGTGTTGCTTTCTCACCACCTGATTTAAGCCCTTGGACCCTGCAGAAGCATGCAGTTGCAGGGCACTTGCAGAGTGGTTCATTTATTTGAATGGGTCTCATTGAAGGGTGGTAGCACCCACCAAAACCAACAGGGGGTGTAATTCTTGCTGCAACATGTGTACACCTCTGGCTGAGAGGGTAGGGATTGTGGGGCAGTAAAACCACCCCCCAACTTTACAGGTAAACATGCCCTTAGGGTGATGCTGCTGATTACAACTAAGGGTTCATTCACAGGTGCAGTAGGCACTGCTGCTCCTCTGCAAAGCAATCCTAGTGTGTTTGACAGGTGGTGAAGAGACAATATAATGTTTTATCATCACCTGATTTAACCACCTCCCGTCCGGCCGTTGTATATAAACGGCCGGATGGTGGCAGTGCAGGGTCGGGTGGCCATTTATAAACGGCCTCCCTGCACCCTACTTGTGCGTGCTCCCTGGGAGCGTGCAGCACCGCGATCCGGTGCCCACTGTGTCCTCTGGACACAGTGGAACACAGATCGTCGGACGGGACCTCTCTGCGAAGTCCCGATCATGTGATCACTGATTGGCCAATCAGTGATCACATGCAGAGTAGTAAGCAAGATGTCACTTCTGACATCATTGCCTACTACGTGTGAAATCTGTGAATGATCACAGAGGTCACATGGTACAAGGTTATTAACAACAGACTTGTACCATGTGACAAGCTGTGACCAATCACAGCTCTCACAGTAGTTCTCAATGGCTGCAGGAATGCAGCCAGAGAGAAGGAGAAATGATTGATTTTATATCCTTTATGGGTGTAAAAGCAATCAGTGTTAAAAAAAAAAATCTTCATCAATTCCCACAAGTAGTACAGTGTCACCATGGTGACACTGTACTTCTAGGGTGAAAGTATGTAAAAAAAAAAATAACAAAAAGAAAATAATATGAAAAAATAAAAGAATGTAAAAAAAAAGTTTAAAAATTATAATTTTTGGTAATAAACTAATTTAGGTTATTTTTTTTTTACTAAAAATATAACGGAATACATTTTGGCCAATATTTATGATGAAATACTATTTATTTGCAAAATTTTATAAGAAAAACACTTTTTTCAAAATTTTTGGACTTTTTAATTTACATAGCAAAAAAGATAAAAATCCCAGTGGTGAATAAATACCACCAAAATAAAGCTTTATCTGTCTAAAAAAAAATGCTAAAAAATTCATATGGGTAGAGTGTTGCATGACCGCGCAATTGTCATTCAAAGTGTGATAGCACTGAAAGCTGAAAATTGGCCTGGACAGGAAGGGGGTAAATGTGTCCGGACTGGAAGTGATTAAACTCATGATTGCCATGCAATGCACGTGATTGTGACACGATAGTACGGCAATTAGAGGTTTAAATCAGGGGGTGTGAGGAGGCAACACTGTGCCTGGTGATCTTTAACTTCTTCCATGTTGTTCAGGTAGATCCCCACCTCTTTAAGATTGCCTACCCCTGACTTAGTATGTATAAATGTGAGTTAGGGATCTTACATTGTAAGCTCCTTGAGGACAATCTGTATAATATCCTTTAAATTATAAAGATTATATGTAAAGTGCTGTGTAAATTGCCAGAACTATGTAAATACCTGTAAATAAAACAATCCAACCAGGCGGCCCTTGTGCTACATAATTGTTGGTAAGCAGGGGCGGACTGACCATTCGTGCACTCGGGCACTGCCCGAGGGCCCAGGGTCAGTAGGGGGCCCTATGAGATGCCCCTAGTACCTTTCATAGGCTTTTTGGGGTGTGGTTTGAGTGTGGGTGAGGACACAGGGGCCCCATGATCCCTTACTGCCCCATGAGTTGTCAGTATGCCCCTGTTGGTAAGTCTAAAGGAGATTATAGAGTTATAGAATTAGATTGTAATGTGTAAGGTCACTTTTTATTTTACAGATATATACCTTCTACATACCTGCTTCCTCTTCTGAATTTTTCTCAACAGCCTACTCTGTGGTCCAATGCCAATCTTCTGGGTTGAATGACGCCCAGCTAAAAATGTTATTCACACTGCAATTATTACCAACCAGAAAAGCTGGGTAACATTTTAAAGATAACCCATAATGAGACAATGTGTAGTCTGTCATGGTTGGCTTCCAGTATTGAAAATAGAAGGTGATCTAAAAGCTTTACTATTTTTATGGGGTTACAGACCAGAGGTTTTGACTTTGACTTTTCTTGATTCATAGTTGTCCTTTTTTAATGAAGGTAATATGGTTTGGGACAGACAGGTAAACTAACATTTTCAGTTAGCTTTCAGTTACTTTACAAATATGTATGAATAAATTCCTGACTTATCACAATGTGCAACAACAGCATAATTAATGAAAAAAAAATACATCCAACTCTAACATTTAAAAAGCTGTCCTCAAGTTTCAGTCTAGTAACTCAGCCTAGACTAAGATGATGTTATCAGTTTGCTGCAGGTAGGTGAAAGCATTACCCCATTCTCCCCTCTCCCAGGGATCAGACTGTTCATTGTAACAAGTCACAAAATGTAGCAGGAAGCTTGTTTGTGCCAGACATTTTTATACACAACCAAGCACTGCACAGGCAGTGCACAGGATTTACATGACTGTGTCATCTCTAAGCCAACAGCTCTGTCCAAGAAGTATGTGTTGATCCTGGAAAATACCTAAACAAAAATGGCTCTGTTCTTCTGGAGAGAAAAGATGAAGGCATTATCAGGGAAGGTGGGGTACTGTGACCGGTGTGAGAGGAAGTGTTGCATGGAAGTGTTACATTTGTATATTACGTAGCATGCATACAGGTAACATGCAAAAAATATATCTAATACTAAGCCTACATTCATGTAATATTCCTATATAGTTCACTTTGGACACACATAGCATTGGATCTCACCTTCAATATTATTGCAGACCTGCTTGGGTACCAGTTTATGTTGTGAGCCAGAACTCAGCTTTGCAGATTCCCATTCCTTCTGGTAACAGAACGAGAAGCCTCTGGAAAGTGACATCTTTTGGAGCTTGGTTTCCTCCCTCATGGGGGTTGAACAGCCGAAATATTCAGCAGCAATCACCTGGAGAAAGCCAAAGAGACAGCGAAGGTTAATATTCCAAAAGCCAGACCAAAACTGGCAACCAATCAAATGTCTTGTTTTGTGTCCCTATGGAATTTAAAAAAGAGGTAAGTGAAAAGATTGCATCTCACTCCCATTACGCAGATCTTCCAGTCCTAGGAGTGCATAGAATGCAGCTTTCTCTTTTGTACCATTGCATCTTGCTTACAGAGTATGCAGCACAACATTATCCTCCAAATCTTCTCCTTAATCAACCATCGGGCTAAACGTCGCTCCCTATGGCAAGATGCAGTACACCACAAGGTAGATGTTGTTGCAGTGCAGGATACTCATTTTTATAAAGAAGGTACCCTGAAATGCACTCACAGAAATTACCCTCACATTTTCGTGGCCTTGATGATGGCAAAAAAACAGGGGGTAAGGTTGGCAATCAGAGATTCGGTATCCTTTGAACTTAAAGACTCAATTATTGACCATGAAGGGCGGTTCATTATCTTGCTTTGTAATATTGACAAAGACCTTTTACCTTATCTATAGTATATGCCCCAAACTCACACCAACTGAGGTTTCTCTGTAAATTCTTTAAGAAAATATGTAGGGTGTGACAGGGAAATCTCATAATCTGTGGCGATTTCAGCCTTACTGTAGATCCCAGTGTTGACACGTCCTCTCCAGCCAAGGGTCGCCCCTTTTCCTTAAGAGACATTCTGAACTGGGAGGACATCTACGATGCTTGGAGATGCCACCATGCTAATGAAAAATCTTTTACATTTTACTCTCCTAGGCACAATTGCTACTCACACATAGTCCTTTACTTCGTGGACTAAGTGATTGTTGCAGCGGGTGTCTGCCTCTTCCATTCATGACATTACATAGTCTGACCACGCGGCCATTACTTTACAAGTGGAGGTGGAGAACACCCAGGCACCAACCCACATCTAGAGATGTAATGATTCCGTGGTACAAAACCTGACCACGCAGAAAGAAATAGCCCGTCATCTTCAAGAATACTTCCAATTAAACAAACAGGATACAGGTCCTTTCACAAATTGGAATGCTCATATAGCATTCATATAAAGGATCCTGATTAAAATTAGTTCCTGTCTTAGGAAACAACATGTGGCCTAAATAGATGCCCTATGGTCGGATATCCGACTCTAGATTCACAAAACCAAATCTGATCTTTAATATAACAGCACTTTAAAAAGCAACCCGCAGATTCAGTTCTGCCTCACATAGCCTCAATTGGTCATGTGAGGCAGAAACACATCAACGGGTTGCTTTTTAAAGTGATTTTATGATAAAGAGAAGATTTGGAGGCTAATGCTGTACTGAATACTCTTGAAACAATTTAAAGAAGAAACCTGATTGATTAGTGCTGGCAACATCTCTACTGACATAACAAGGTGTGTCACTGCAAAGGCTAATCACCTGTGCCTGGGAGGACCCAACACTACTAAACAGGCTGTTGCAGGGATATGGAAACTGAAGAGTCCTTGTGTCAGTTGAACCTTCAGTGGCCCATTTGTTGTGTTGGGTTTTGATGTGTTGGGATGGGTGGTGGATGAGGGTCACTGGGCTAGAAGGCAAAAGGATAAAACATTGAGACAATCAAATATAAAAGCTCAACTGAAACATTACACTTTGTAAAGCACTTCCATTACTTACTTAGATAATTACAATACTGTCAATCAGACCCACATTTATGCCCCTACAAAGAGCTTAAACTGGAAGAAAATTTTAAGGCTACATTCACACCAGCGATTTAGTCCGGTGCGAATTGTAGTGGCAGGAATCTTCTGATTCCTGCTGCAGCTCAGAACAGCTAGGTGCAGCCACCATCCCCGTATAGGCAGCTGAAGCTATACGTAGCCCTCTGAACAGCCAGCGGTTACCTGCAGTGATCGCTGATGGACACACACAAAGTGCAGGTAATTGCTGGCTGGGCGGACAATTCGCACCAGCCTAAATGTCTAACCCTTTTTAAAATGTTCCCATCCTCCTCCTCCTACCTATTCTGCCTAACCTGTAAAAAAAAAGATGTGTGAATACCTATTTTTAATCCACTCTGTTCTAGTCATGTGATCCTGCAGACAGGGCCACTGATAAGGGGGTACCACTGGTCCTCCTGTACAGGGCCTGGTCCAGGTAGCAAGGGGAGTCAGATGTGGGCAGGTAGGAAGATCAGTGCAGCAGGGGCAGGTGCAGTTACAAGAAGAGATCCCCATATGGTTTTCTCTTTCTGTAGCAGCTGAAATCCAGCTTCTTCTATTCTCCTTCCATCCGGATTTCAGCTGCTGCAGAGAAAGCTCCACGGGGCTCAATTCCTGTAATCCCCTCCACTTCTCTGCTCACCCTTCCTGTGCATCATCCTGTTCCCCATGCTGCCTGGGTCACCTTGTGTGCCCCCCCCACACCTCCACAGAGCGCTGCTGGCTTCCCTCCTTTCTCTCCCATCGGCTGCTGCAGGCACACAGAGGGTTGTTTCAGGATGGAGTGTGGGGTAAGGGGCTGGTAAATATGTCATATTTATCTTTCCCTTCCTTTGCTGAATGAAAACAATGAGTGATCGGTACTGATCACTCATTGTGTTCATAACCGATGCATAATACACTGTGTTTACTCAGCTTAAGTTTATGAATGAACCTCTGTACAGAGAGCTTTCTGTTCATTCACTGTCCAGTGCAGCTGAAGCTTCATAGCAAAGGGAATGAGGAATTTACATACACTGTCTGTGCTTGGGGCTGTACACCTACATCCATACGCCCGTCAAATTAGAACCTGCGGCTGTGTTCATACAGCTGCTACATCCCTGTTAGGGGCTGTTAGGTAGGCTGTATGCGGCTCCATGATTTCTAACAGCAGCCCTGCCTGCATCTCTGGCTCAGGGAGCTTTTGACAGTGGCTGGGAATTCCAGGAGCTGTGATGTCATTTATAGGCTCCTTTAGTCCAGCCATTACCCTCTTCTCTCTCACTGACACAGGGAAGCTGGAGCTGTGGAATTACATGGCCGGACCAGAGAAGTTTAAAAATAGGTAAGTATACAGACCTTTTTTTATACAGGTTAGGTAGTATAGGTAGGAGGGGGGAGGGAACATTTTTTAGAAAGAGTTAGACTTAGGCTTTTCTTCCATTTGGAAATCTCCTACAATTGGGCTTATATAAGAGCAAGACTTGAATTATAATTTTGCAGCTGTAATTTAAATGAACCCATGCTTTGCCCATGCTTTGCCCATGCCCTCAAACCTACTGGGTATACATTAAACGGATTGTATAGGTAGGCTCTTATACTAAATGGTTGGTAGAAAATCAAAAGGCGATTATACAATAATAGTGAAAAGTGTGACCAGAACTGTTAAAGTGTTAAAAAAACACACAAACATGTTTTTATACCTGCTTCCATGAACACACAAATAGGAATGAAAACACATGTGTTGGGTGCATATGAAATTGGTGCCACACATACTAGGTATTGTCCTGTACATTAGAGTGTAAGCAATAATTCTGGGGCCAGCACCCATGATTAATTCTAAATTGATGAGCTGCAAAGGCTTTGTAAGTGTTGCTTGTAGACAATTGTTGGTGTCCTGAAGATGTAGCAGTGGGAGGGTTGTGACTAACACTAACGGGTGTTTACAATGATACTGATTGTTAAAGTTTTTATATATTTATTTATTAAAACCCTTATCTCAAAAGGAACAGCACTGTTTTCTGTAACTGCTTACAAATAGCTGGTATTTGGCTTCAATTTGTTAGTGTATCTAAATCTGCTAGTACATTTAACACTCCCCTCCCCACGGACTGACAATGCTGCTGTCCCAAGGTGTCACTGTAGCTCCTTCATCTAGAGTGGGGGCACTCTAATACAGGAGGTCTATCCCTGATCAGATCACCAGGTAAGAACAGAGTGAATAAAAACCTAAAAAAGAAAACACATCTAAATATTAGTAAAGTGCAATATATTAATTTTTTGGAGGGGTTTAAGGTTCTAAAAAAGAGTATTCCCTTTATTACAAACATATGTCCATAATCAAACAATAATACATTTGTGAGTGATTAACAATGTATTTTCATTACTCACTTGTTTGAGAAATCCTGTGCCTTCTGATCCTTGATCCCCTCAGACTCGAGCATGTTAAATCTGTCCTCTAAACATACACGAACAGAGCACCTCAACCTGGAATTAACCGCCTTGGTTTCCAAATTGGTTCCAGTACTGCTGCCAGCCTTCCTTACCTGCACAATGCCCACCTCCGAGGAATCTCCTTCAGTCTCATTTGGAGCTTTGTTAGCTGTGCTGCTGCTAATTACTGATTCACCAAGCATTACCACCCTGATCTCAGTGCCTTCATTAGACTGAGGATCCATTTGGGAATAGAGGTCCTGCTGAAATTGGGTATACTCGGCCTCAGACATCCCCACCACTTCAGGTCTACAAAGGCAAAATGTACGTCCTGCTCACTGGATGCCACTGCCTCCCCTGAACTTGCTGGCCTGGAGGAAGATATAGAGTCAGATGACAATGTTTGAGCGATGGAAGTCCAAACAGCTGTAAGTGCCAACGCACCTGTATACTGAAATATCTACACAGATAAAAGCTTAAAGGGTAGCTCCACTTTTGTGGAAAAAAAAAATAATAATAACATAGTCTATACAATTGCGACACAAGTCATATACTAATTGAATGCTATTTAAAATTACTTTTCTTTTTAAATCTTCAGCTTTGTAATTTTCTGTAAAATGCAATACATTATGGCTACTTGGAGGCATTATGTACACAGATGCAGAACACCCCCAGAAGTTAAATTTTCTGTTTGTGTGACTGGCTCACTGATTTTCCCTGAAGTCTGCATTGAGTCAGATCTTGAGCCTCCCCTGCAACAAAAATGTCGTTTTTGGTGAGATCCTCAAAAGGGAAATCACATCTAGAGGGATGCAGACCTTGCCACTTTCCTCATTAGAGCCCTGCAGGTGGATCAGCTGACTGATTTTTTTTTTTTAATCACTCCCATACATGTTTAAAAAATTAAAAATACAATTATTAAAATGTTTTGTTTTTTTACATACTGTCACCAGTCAGTGTCCCTGATCACCGTCACACCAGTTATATGATGGTGCTATACTGCACTAGTGACAGTATGTATTAAAACAAAAAGTGAAAACTTTTTTTAATTTTTTAATTTTGCAAAAAATTGTGGCAAAAAAATTACAACTTCAAAAAACTTGCCATGCCTCTTACTAAATACCTTGGACTGTCTACTTGCCAAAAATGTGTCATGTGGGGGATATTTGTACTGTCCTAATATTTCTGGACCTCAAAAAATGAGATCTGTTAGTACATCAGGATTGATCAATTTTCAGATATATACCATCATTTTTGGACTCTATAACTTTCCTACAGCCTACATAATTTACATTGATTTGGGTTATTTTCACCAAGGAAATGTAGCAGAATACATTTTGGCCTACATTTATGAATAATTCATTATTAAAAATAACATTTTATAACAGAAATTTTGGATCATTTTTCGTTTATTTAGCAAAATAAAAAAATAAAAAAATCTAGTTATGATTAAATACCACCAAAAGAAACCTCTATTAGTAAAAAAAAAAAAGATAAACATTTCATTTGGGTACAGTGTTGCATGACCGTGCAATTGTCATTCAAAGTGTGACAGCGCTGAAAGCTGAAAATTGGCCTGGGCAGGAAGGGGGTGAAAGTGCCCGGTATTGAAGTGGTTAAATGTGAGCCTTGCCTTAGTAGAGCTAGGCCTATGGAATGTCATCTCTTGTAAGAGCAGCACTGTTAGGTAGCCATAGCAACCAGCCACTGAGGGCTGTTTTCTGGTTGCCATGTGTTACGGCTCTTTGTTTGTGAAGTCCTGGCAGAGCAATGGAAAGCGGAGGCAAATAAATGACTGTCCTTCAGGCTGCCTCTTAGACATAATCTGTCACAGCACAAATTCTAATTCTGTAATGTCATCTGTGACAGATATTTACCTGCTTTTTTGGCTTTCCTTAGATGACCCAACAATCTCCTGCAGTAGCACAAAAAGTGACTTTTACACAAGGAGATTTCTATTTTAGTCTCTGAGTTTAAATGGCGTTCTCTTACACTATAGGCGGCGAGCTGCGTTTTTCTGCATCAGAACAACGCAGATCACCACTAGGGCACATGGAGAAAAATTGTTGTGTCACAATCACATCATCAATCATCAATGTGAGGTGTGCAAAGATACAGATATTGGGGCGAATCAGGAAAACTGCCCTCACTAATGTGACGATCGATCCAGTGGGGGAGATTTACTAAAACTGGAGAGTGCAAAATCTGCTGCAGCTGTACATGGGAGCCAATCAGCTTGTAACTTCAGCTTGTTCAATTAAGAGTCCATTCACACTTGTGTGACTTCCCATGCGACTTTGGGCCTCAAGTCGCATCCTATATTTCCCAATAAGTACCATTCAAATCTTGCATCGACTTGCAAGTAGATCCTACACTACTTTGGTACGGCTTTTGAAGTGACTTTAGTCCGGTGAATGTAAAGTCGGATCAAAGTCACACCACAAGTCGGATCAAAGTCACCCCCCAAAGTCGCACTGGAAATCGTGCGACTTTGGAGACACACTAATGTGAAGGGAGTCTAAGCTTTGACAATAAAAAAAAAAAAAGCTGATTGGCTTCTTTGCAGAGCTGCACCCAATTTTGTACTCTCTAGTTTTAGTAAATAACCCCCATAAGGTCTACACACCCCTGTAACCCTCATTTACCATGATCTCCTTGTGAGTGCATTTTATGCATTCTAGTGAATTCTGGGAAATGTTTATTATCATATATACTATATTTAACTATATATACTGTATACTATATACAGCTTGCGCTATGCCTCCCCCCCCCCTTTAATTTTCTTTTTGCAGCAGTTGGAGCGACCCCTCCAGTGGCATCATCTTAGCGCTAATACACACATAGTGTGCTGACTGCCATTTTACTGTCACTGCAAGGACACACGTCTGTCACACTGCAACACAGCCCAGAGCTGCACTGCAGTGTGCTGCGATAACATGCAGACATGCTCCATTTTATTGCATTGTGCTGTACAGAATGGCTTGGCAATGTACAGGAACGCAGTGCGTCACACTGCTGTACAGCATCATGACTGAAGTGTACTTTTGAACACTTCCGATAAAGTTTGTACAAAAATATGAGAGCAGTTTGTGATGCACTTAATCGCACACCCAGGGGCGGACTGACAACTCATGGGGCCCCCGGGCAATAGGGGATCATGGGGCCCCTGTGTCCTTGCCCAAACTCAAAAAAAGCCTATGAAAAAGGTACCAGGGGCATCTCATGGGGCCCCCTACTGACCCCGGGCCCTCGGGCAGTGCCCGAGTTTCCAAATGGTCAGTCCGCCCCTGCGCACACCACACTGCCCTATGCAGAAATCAGGAACAGACAGCTTCCAGAGAGGTAACATGCCCTCTCAGCTGTCTGTTCCTTTGTAAATACAGCCTCAGTGTTAGGGCCCTTTCATACAGGCAGACCGAACGGGACCACCTGTCCGTTTCTCAGGTAGACCTGACCGGACCACCCATTGTTCTCTATGGGGAGGCTGATGTAAATGGACATGTCGTGTGTAATTGGATAGGTGGATTGTTTACATCCAACCGCCCATAGAGAACAGAGGACTGTGTCCATGGACCTGTCATCCGCCTGCTCAGTGGGGATCAACGGACAGATTCCCCTGTGGAGTCCACCTGTGTGAAGGGGCCCTTAGTGGTTTTTCAGTAGTAGCCCAGATTACCTGCACCCTAGGTCACATGTTCTCACTGCGTGATATATATATTTGTGTTTGTGGTGGGCAGCCATTGTTTGATATGTTTACATCTAATAATGTTTATTTGCAGTTTTCCTTGCAATGGCATCCAGGTGACAGTATCGAGCTCTACACACTCCATGGAAATGCATGGGATGTTTTATAACCTTTTTAATAGCTTTTCAGTCTCATAGATAGAGATATGCAGTATTTTCCACAGCAAACCTCACCTCACCACATGTCACTGCTTTGCAGCTCAGCTGTGGCGCATAAACTTTAAAGGGTTAGTTTACTTTTACCTAAAAAAAACCCACCTATGCAGATCAGAGGCGTCTGTAGATAAAAAGAAGCTCTGACTAAAGTTGAATAACACCCTTGTTATAGGTGTAGGCCATTTACATACTTCAGGAAGCCTGACTGGAATACTCCCAGGATGTTGCTAAGGACGATGCCAAGAGATGCCTAGCTGTTACTGTTCACCATCACAGGAGTGAGCTCTCAGACTCTTAGTTCAGATCTATCACATCAGGGGAAACAAAGTGCATGTGAAGGGGTTCAGAGAAAAAGCTCACTCCTGGGATGGTGATGTGAACAGTAATAGCTGGTCCTCTCTTAGCAATGTCCTTAGCAACATCCTTGAATTTTTCTAGTCAGGCTTCATGAAGTACATAAATGACCTACATCTATAGTAAGGGCATTATTCAATTTCGGTCAAATGTTTTTATCTACAAAATCCTTTATCTGCATAAGCAGTATTTAAAGGTAAAGGTGAGCTATGCATTTAAGGGCTCATGTACACTGCAGCTGATAAACTCACCTTTAGGAGTTGTTCAGCATTTTTTTTCAGCAGCCCCTGAACTCACCATAATGTTTTCCTATGTGTCTATGTACACATCTTCGTTTATAGTTGTTTACAGGCATTTGAGTTTACAGTCGTGTTTTTTGAACGCAGAAAACGTGTGTTCAGTAGTCGATATTATCAGCATTTCAAATGCAAAACGCTTGTAAACGCGGCTAAATGTGTCAAAACGCTGCAATTTTTTTAACTCTTCCAGTTCCCGATGCTGTCCAGAGCCTTTTTTCATCATGAAAAATACATGCAAAGCGTTTTCAAGGTATGCAGATGGACAAAATACTGAACACAGGATGTTCCTACCAAGCTTGTCACACATTGTAATGACCAATTCACACCTCAGACCTCTCCCACCCTTGGAAACAAAAGATATGTTAATGATCATTCCTCATGAAGACCCCCTGCCAGGTGGCCTTAATGGCTCACTCCACCAGCCACCTTTCCCACCCTTGGAAACAAAAGAAATGTCAATGAGCAACTCACACCTAAGCTAATCTCAACAAATACTTCTGTCTCTGCTTCTACTCTCGGTATTTCTCTGAAACAGTCTGAAGTAGTTAATAATTTATCACTTTTCAGTACATTCTGGGCATTTGGGAGGTTCTCCTGTGCTTATATTTAAAAAACACTTCTAAACGCAAACGCGCATAAACGCGCTATGCAAAAGTGGCTAAACAGACGTTTTTTAACCTACGTCTTCCAGCAGTCAGTTTCCATCGTTCAGAAGTGTCCCGTGTACATGGGGCCTAAAGATGAACTAAACCCTCTTCTTCTTTGCAGGTAACTTAGGCCTTGTTCACACAGGGCATACTAAAGCCTACGCCAGTGGAGGGCCATGTATACCCTGGGATGCACAGGTGATTTGTGCATGGACATAGCTGCTGCTCCTAATCCGTGTGGGAGAAGGTGTGTGGACCCAAACTCACATTATGCAGATCAGGGGTGTCTGTCCATTAAAACAAACTGTGCAGCTCTTACTAAAACTGAATAATGTCCTTGCTATAGATGTTGGCCATTTACGGATTACTTGAAGCCTGACTGGCATACTCCCAGGATGTTGCTAGGATGTTGCTAAGTGAAGTCTATTCATTACTGCTCACCTCCACCATCACAGGAGTGAGCAAACGTTGAGCTCGGAGCTCCTGCATTAGGGGAGAGAAAGCATGTGAGGGGGTTTGAATGAGAGAAAGAGCTCACTTCTGTGATGGTGAAGGTGAGTAGTAACAACTAGGCCTCACTTAGCAACATCCTGGGAGTATTCCAGTCAGGCTTCATGAGGTATGTAAATGACCTACACCTATAGCAAGGACATAATTGAACTTTAGTCAGAGCTTCACAGTTTGGTTTTATCTACAGACACCTCTTATCTGCATAGGCAGTTTTTTTGGAAAAGGTGAACTAACTTTTTAAATTGGTGGCTTTAGTGGCCCTTTAATGAAGCGTCGCTTTGTGACACTTCAATAAAGTTGGAAAACAATGTAAACGGTGTGATGCGATGAAACAGCCTGCCATACCGCCACCTCACTGCCGGTACACAATGGACAGGCATCTGCACAGTAAAACAATGCACGCTGATGTGAATGAGGCCTACAAATCGCCCTTGTAGCCCTCATCTCTGCAATTTATTACGCACACATCCCCACAATAATCTAATGCAGTGGAATTCAATAATAGAGGCTTAAAAACTGACTTCTGGGCTCAGTCTCCACACAAAATGCTAACTGATCGCCAACATTACAAAAAAAAAAAATCAAACCCAAAAAATGTCCTTGTTGCCCACCTATCTGATGTGATGCTCCAGTCCCCGATCTTCTCTCTTTACATTAGGTGGGGTCCTTCTTCAGCTGTCCACATCACTGCCTGTGTGATATGGTGGTGGAGGAGTAGTTGGGTCCTCTAAGGATCCAGAAAAGGGTGCAGGCACATTTGCAGCACTGGATAAGAGGTCCCAAGCACCTACAAACAGCGCCTGCAAGGGACCCGGAGGGCAGTTTAAGTGCACACATTGGATGAGTAGGGTGGCAGGGTGGGGGTTCAGGTCTTTTCAGGATTTTAACCCCTTCGCACGTACCGCTTCCTGACCCTTTTAAGAGTTCTAAAAGCCGGCAGGCAGAGGCCGGCATTCGGGCCATGTGACCGCTGTGATTGGTAGTCACAGTGGTCACATGATTGGAAAGCTCCTGATCGCAAGTATGCATTGGGAGCTTACCAATCCCCTCCAACTACCTCGCTGGGAGCGTGCAGGGAGTGTGCTCTCAGCATGGTCAGTTGTTTTAACAGGGTATATATGCGTACAGCTGGCGCCAAGAGGTTAAAGTGGACCTGAACTCAAAAAGTGAAGATTTGCTGTAATATAGGGAACGTGGGAATGTTAAAGTGTTTGTTTTAAATAACAAAGATTATATTTGGAGGAGGGTTTAGTTACATTTACCTGCTCTGTGCAGTGGTTTTGCACAGAGCTGCCCCCCCATTCTCTTCTTCTCGAGTCCCCCACCGACGCTCCTGGCTCCTCCCCCTTGACCAGTGCCCCCAATAGCAATCCACTTGCTATGGGGGCACTGGTGTGTACTTGCTCCCGAGCCTGGCTCTATGTGTCCATAAGGCACATAGAGCCATGGCTCGTCCCCCCTTCCCCCACTCTCTCCTCACTGGCTCACTGGCTCACTGGCTGTGATTGACAGCAGTGGAAGCCAATGGCTCTCGCTGCTGACTCAGTCAATGAGGAGAGGGAGTCCTGGGACAGCCTAGGCTCTTGTGCACAGATCAAGAGGGAGCTCAGGTGAGAATTGGGGGGCTGTGGGGTCAGCAGCACATAGAATGCATGCAGGTAAAAAAAACTTCAGCCTTTACAACCACTTTAAGATAAATATTTTTTTTTTCTTTTTGGATAGGGTACAGGAGGGTTATAATCCCTGTCTTTTTTGCCATATGTGTCCCACTGGGGAGATTTCCCTTCACTTCCTGTTCCATAGCCAAAACAGCAAGTGAGAGGAAATCCCTCCAAAGTCAGGGAATCCCTGGAACTAGCGCCCTCACTGGAAAATGTCCCCTCTATTCTTGTTCAAGTGACAACCCAAAATTTGCACTCTTGGTGATAACAGAGCAAATAGAGAGGTTGAATCTCCCTAATAGAGGTATGGGCAGTAATAAAAACCTGATAGATGTTCTCATCCCGCTCTAGTCAAAAAGATTTGCCTTTAGTCATACTTTAGGGTGAATAATCTGAAAATAGTAAAATATCATAGTGAGTGCACCCAAGGCATACATGTTACAGCAATAAATCATATATTTTTAACTGAATAATGATTCACTGCAACATTAGTAATCGTGGAAGGAGCACATGTTGTAATAATGAAGGTCTATGGTCTCATCATACATTTTCATTTTTAAAACATCAGCATTGTAATAACAATACAAATAGTTATGTTTGCCAATCCAATCTAAGCTTACTTGCACAATCTCCTTTCATGTTGTGAATCCTGCCTGTCTGTTGGCTGTCTCTTTCCACAATTTCCTACATTCCCTGCACGCTTTGCAGCTTCTCCTCAATTTCTAAGGACTTCATATCCCATGGTACCTTGCTGCCTGCAAGCAGTTATTCCTGTACTGACCTCTGTAGATCAGAAGGCAGGCTCTGTGTAATGTGTGACACATCAGTGCTACTCACAGAACATAATGATTACATGTCACAGAATTCAAAGAAGTCAATATGTGGGATCTTCACAAAATAAGTTTAAAAACTTCAAGATCATTCAGATTATTAGGAATAGGCCAGAAATAACTGAAATACAAAGTGGAAATGAATAAATGATTTTACGTTTTGACCACAGATATACTATATTGCCAAAAGTATTGGGACGCCTACCTTTACACACACATGAACTTTAATGGCATCCCAGCCTTAGTCTGTAAGGTTCAATATTGAGTTAGCCCACCCTTTGCAGCTATAATAGCTTCAACTCTTCTGGGAAGGCTGTCCACAAGGTTTAGGAGTGTGTCTATGGGAATGTTTGACCATTCTTCCAGAAGTGCATTTGTGAAGTCAGGCACTGATGTGGGACAAGCAGGCTTGT
This sequence comes from Staurois parvus, assembly GCF_062004578.1. Taxonomy (NCBI): domain Eukaryota; kingdom Metazoa; phylum Chordata; class Amphibia; order Anura; family Ranidae; genus Staurois; species Staurois parvus. Next base: position 780,740 of record NW_028318218.1, read on the forward strand.
CTCACAGTCTCTGCTCTAATTCATCCCAAAGATGCTCTGTTGGGTTGAGGTCAGGACTCTGTGCAGGCCAGTCAAGTTCCTCCACTCCAAACTCACTCATTCATGTCTTTATGGACCTTTCTTTGTGCAGTGGTGCGCAGTCATGTTGGAACAGGAACTGTTCCCACAAAGTTGGGAGCATGAAATTATCCAAAATGTCTTGGTATGCTGACGCCTTAAGAGTTCCCTTCACTGGAACTAAGGGGCCAAGCCCAAACCCTGAAGAACAACCCCACACCATAATCACCTCTCCACCAAACTTTACACTTGGCACAGTGTAGTCAGGTAAGTACCGTTCTCCTCGCAAACGCCAAACCCAGACACATCCATCAGATTGCCAGACAGAGAAGTGTGATTCTTCACTCCACAGAACACGTCTCCAGTGCTCTAGGGTCCAGTGTTGTTGTGCTTTACGCCACTGCATCCGATGCTTTGCATTGCACTTGGTGATGTTAGGTTTGGATGCAGCTGCCCAGCCATAGAAACCCATTCCATGAAGCTCTCTACGCACTGTTGTTGTGTAAATCTGAAGGCCACACGAAGTTTGGAGGTCTTTAGCTATTGACTCTGCAGACAGTTAGCAACTTTTGAATGTGCTGAACCCGCTCTATCATTTTACGTAGCCTTCCACTTTGTGGCTGAGTTGCTGTTGTTCCCAGTTGCTTCCACTTTGCTATAATACCACTAACAGTTGACTGTGGAATATTGAGTAGCAAGGAAATTTCAATGATGGATTTATGACCGGGACTTGCTAATCAGCATAGCGAATGACAGTACAGAGCCCTGTGTTTACTAAAAACATAGGGCTCTGCATGGAGAACAGCATCATGGCTACTGCACTTTTCAAATGTTTTGCTTTCACATACCACATCTATTAGTGAAAGCAGCACACATTACACATTGTTAGGCACACAGTCAACCCTTTGATTGGCCTTAGATGTTAACCCTTTCCCAGCCAGTGTCATTAGTACAGTGACAGTGTATATTATTAGCACTTATCACTGTATCAGTGTCACCTCCATTGGTAGCATTAAAAAAAAAATTCCTGTATATATATACTATAGTTTGTAGACACTATAACTCACACAAACCAATTAATATATACCGTATTTTTTGCTCCATAAGATGCACTTTTTCCCCCCAAAAAATGAGGGGAAATGTCTGTGCGTCTTATGGAGCGAATATGGAGCAGCTAGCCTGGTATTTCCCCCATAGCCGCCGTGTTAGAATACCGGGCCAGCCACTGGGCTTCTCTGTGCAGCAGAACCTGCTCCTCAGTCCTACCTGTTCCTCAGTCCAGCGGTGTCCTCATCACCTCATCATCTTTAGTGTGGGCCCCCGGCTGTGACAGCTTGCGGCTTCACAGGCGGGTGCCCACTGCACATGCACGAGAAGCGCTGCGCTTTGTGAATGGCCCCGTAGTCTTCTGGGACCTGTCACGTGCCCCAGAAGAATACGGGGAGAGAGGTGATTGCAGCGGAAGTGAGAGAGGGTACCTGTCAAATTCGGGTACCCGCCCTCCCCCGCCTCCCCAACCGTCTGCAGTCTCTGGTCACCTCCTGTAGTATGTCCACAGCCTCTGGTCATCTCCTGTACTATGTCCGCAGTCTCTGCTCATCTCCAGTACTATGTCCGCAGTCTCTGGTCATCTCCTGTACTGTGTCCGCAGTCTCTGGTCATCTCCTGTACTATGTCTGCAGTCTCTGGTCATCTCCTGTACTGTCCGTAGTCTCTGGTCATCTCCTGTACTATGTCCGCAGTCTCTGGTCATCTCCTGTACTATGTCCGCAGTCTCTGGTCATCTCCTGTACTATGTCCGCAGTCTCTGGTCATCTCCTGTACTATGTCAGCAGTCTCTGGTCATCTCCTGTAGTATGTCCGCAGTCTCTGGTCATCTCCTGTACTATGTCCGCAATCTCTGGTCATCTCTTGTGCTATGTCTGCAGTCTCTGGTCACCTCCTGTATTATGTCTGCAGTCTCTGGTCATCTCCTGTAATAAATCTGCAGTCTCTGGTCATCTCCTGTACTATGTCTGCAGTCTCTGGTCATCTTCTGTACTATGTCCGCAGACTCTGGTCATCTCCTGTAGTAAGTCTGCAGTCTCTGGTCATCTCATGTACTATGTCTGAAGTCTCTGGTCATTTCCTGTACTATGTCTGCAGTCCATTGGTTCAGAATACTTTTTTTCTTGTTTTTCTCCTCTAAAACCTAGGTGCGTCTTATGGTCAGGTGCATCTTATGGTGAAAAATACTGCACTTAGTGTGGGTTTCTTTCACCAAGGACATGTAGCAGAATACATTTTGTATAAATGTATGAAGAAATTGTGTTTTTGTTATTTTTTATTGGATATGTTTTATAGCAAAAAGTAAAACATATTGTTTTTTTTGTGGTTTTTTTTGGTCTTTTTTCATTTATATAATAAAAAATAAAAAGCCCAGTAATGATAAAATACCACCAAAAAAAAGCTTTGTTTGTGTGAAAAAAATTACTAAGATTTAATCTGGGTAAAGTGTTGCATGACTGCGCAATTACCACTTAAAGTAGCACAGTGCTGAATAGAAAAAAAATGTCCTAGTGATGGGGGACCTAGGGACCTAGCCTGAAGGTATGGAAGCAAGAGACAGTAAGGAAGTGGGTCAGAGTCAAGTGTAAAGCTCATTAGCAACAGAGCAGTGTGCTGTGTGTGTATAGAGGGAACTCATATTGTCACTGGGAGCAAGGCGACAATTATGGCTGAGCTGGTGAGTGGGAAACAGGCTCTGTGGTATCCCCTCAGATAGTTTACACTTGTAAAGGATTTGTAAGGTTTGTAAGCAAAAGTGCTTAAGCCGTGAAGTGTCTAAGTCTAACAAGTGCAAATGTGCAAGGCTAATGGCTCACTTTTGATCTGGGGTGCCACCTTAATGCTGATCTCCTCATGACTGCCGCTGTATGCCCATAGCATTAGCGAGTGCATTCACACGGGTCCCTATAATAGACACTGAGCCCCCCCCCCCATGCATTGGTCTGCCAGATGTCATGATTACAAATCTGCACAGATCTGGTAGCTATATAATGACCAGTATGTGTCACTGACTGCAAATTCTGCTCTAAATGAAGGAGTTAGCGCTTGTTTGATTTCTAGGGGATGGGCTAACACAAACCAATACTTAGATTAACCAGGGGCCCCACTACAGCTGGTGGTCCAGTCCGCTACTCTCCAGTGCTGGATTCTAGGAGGATATTTCACTAGCTGCCTGATGATGTGTCCACTGGGTGTGTGCTGGTTACAAAGCAGACATGATGACGCTAGCAAGAGGAGCATCAACAAGTCTGATTGGAGACCAGCAAGAAGAATGGATTTGTGAAATCAGTCATCCCAACTGAAACCAGCAGGTAGAAAGATTGTAGGACCATAGACTAAGGTGTTAGCATAAGTTTACATATATGTGGTGTTGGAAATGTAGCAAATCTTGTGCGTTTCCCACACTGCAAAAAAAAATCTGCCTGCACCTTTTTCATACAGGTGCAGTACGATTTGAGGCCATGCAAAATGAATGGGCTCAAATCACACTGCATAGAATTCCATGCGTTTTGAATAGGAATGCGGTGCGATTCTGATCCAAATCACATGTGGTTTCCTGCATCACATATGTCTGAACCCAGGCTTATGCCCTGTACACACCATCAGGGTCTGATGAAGTCACGTGCGCCGTGACGTAACGCGTAGGTGACGCCATCTTTGGACTCTCAAAAGAACCCATGCAAGTACACCCATCACATGAGGTTCAAAGGCTATTAACAAGATGTAATGTAATGTGAGTGCATTGGTTTTATTTATCTTTATTGTATAAAAAAACAATATCATGCTATGGAGGTTCTTTCTCTTTATGGATCCTGTGGGAGCTGGTCATATTGATTAGAGTCATTTAAAGGGGAATATCGAGCTGATCTTGGTCTGGAAGGCATATGCTGTTACTCCTGTTGTGAAATTATTTGGAGGATACGATTTGACCTGGGAGGATCCAGGAGTGATCCCAAAGGCTTGTAGGCCCTTTTAGGGTCACGGTAAGGAGGTGAGGAGCCAATCTATGTGTGGAATCATCACCAGAGGCTGCAACACACAAGAATCACCTGCATGTTTTTACATATTTTTGTGGACACTGGTGTCACGTATTGTCAGATTGGATTTGCGTTTATATATTTTGCAGAAGATTTATATGTTTTCTATTCACAATACTGTAACTGGTACATTATCGAATCAATCATTTTTTTTAGGGGTTTATATATTCTTTTATATATTCATGACTAATGCACCATAGATAGGCTTGTCCACTCCTACTTCCACCATTACCTATCCATACCACTCCCCACCCCTTAACCAAATAAACTTTACAAAAAACATGACACCATTTGGAGTAAAATGGCCAACATGGCCTTTTATTAACAACTTCACATTTTACATACATCAACCGTTCCTTAACAGAAACCAAAGAATTGTTGTTGGTCTTCAAAGGCACCCACAAACGATCCAAAATGCACCTGCGGACAACCCTATACACTAGGCCTCCAGCCGCAACCAACCACCTCGGAGACAACCATACCGTCCGCAGTGCAGCACCACCACCTTCCAGTTAAACCTTGGTTAACTGGGAATATCCACCGGGCCCCCCATACCACGGATGGGGTCCCACACCATTGTTTTACCTTCCAAGATGAGAACCGCCTCCAAAGACCAACAACCGCCACAGCACGCTGGGTAAGCCCTTACCCATGCGTGCCACGCCACAAACGAACCGCCCGTAGTATGCCGTCCTGCAGCTCCAGAGACCACAAATCCGTGCCCACCGCATTCAAATGCACTCCATCACTGCGAAGATACCGCCAAGTATCCACCTCGAACTCCACATGCCAGACCACCAACCCTCCATTGCGACTAAAAAAGCGCCCCACCTCCTGGTTGACCTTAATCCTGGCCTTGTTGAGCCTCTCCACCGACCGCGCCAAGCACCAAGAAGTGCGGGCGACTATGTCGGACCACACCACCACCATCCCCGGAAACTCCCGCCGCAACTGAAGAAAATCCAGCTTGACATCTCGAACCAGCTCCCACATGGACCTACCCCCCAAATCGTTGCCACCCACGTGAATCACCAACACATCCGGTGGTCTATCCAGCCGCACAAAACGCTGCACCTCTGGCACGACACGACTCCACAACATGCCCGGCACATCTAACCAGAGGACACAAACCTCCCTTCTATCCAACCCCAGCTGCCTGCCATTGGGCCGAACATCAGCCCGCCTGGCCCCCCAAAACACATACGAGTGACCCAGGATCCACACCAGGCACACCGCTCCACCTGAAAGAAAAGAAACAATACCTCCAGAACAATACAGCACAGGGACAGAACCGCAACTACCTCCCACAACCCAAAACAAACAAAACGCAGGACCGCCCACTAATCCCGCAACAAATGCAGCCGAACGTACAGGCGAAATCTCTGGGAATCCCACCTACCAATGCGCTTCACCACATCATCCGACAGCCCCCACCTGGCCGCCTCCGTAGCAGCCCCGATCCGAAACAAGTGCGAAGCATACAAAGATGCATCCAAACCAGCAGCCGTCAAACACCATCGAAAAACTGCCACAAATTGAAAACGCGTTAAAGGGGATCCATCAATGTGCCTGAAAAAGGACCCCCGCCCCCCAGGGCGACGGGACAAAAATTCCCGAACCGCCTGAACCGGGCACACCATTGAACCCGGAAGAGCGAAAAACGCACCTTCGCACCCTGTCCCAATTGGTCCGTCTTAGACCGACGGACAAGCACCTCCACCAAGTCACCGGAGCACACAACCTCCTCCACCAACAACCCCCCAAGAACCGATTTGGACGGACTAACGAGCTCCCCAATCCGCAACGCCCCAAAAAAAGCCACCGCAAAGGCAGCCCGAAATAAGCCCACCTCAAAATCTGACGAACACACCGTCTGCAAATGCGCAAACAAAGACCCCAACAATTCAAATGACACCGGACGACGAGAATCCCTACAACGATGAGCCCTCCGGTAACCCCGTAGAGCCTGGCGAACCCAAAAATCTTTAGTAAAATCCTGACACCCTTGCAACTTAAAGAAAAATGCCAACCCGCCAGTCGGCGATCCACCGTGGCAGCCGACACCCCCCGCTCCAAACTTCGCGCCAAGAAGTACAACACTGCCACACGCACCTCCGGCCCCAGGGATCAATATCGACCCGTTGTAACAGATCCAGCCACTCCCGCCAGACCTTAGAGTAAGCGGACCAAGTTGCCTCACTCACCGAATGCCGGATCCAGCCCGCAACAACTCCAAGGCCAGTCGGGACAAGGAACCCCGTGTTGCTCCGCCATCTGCGCCAACTCCCGGAATTTGTCCCACTGAAAACGAGACAAAGCGTCAGCTAAGGTGTTGTCAACCCCAGGGAGATACACCGCATGGAGAAAAACATTCAGCTGCAAGCAACGCAACACTAAGTGGCGAAGCAAGGCCACCACCGGTCGGGAAGAAGCCGAGACCTTATTGATGACCTGAACCACCCCCAAATTGTCACAGTGAAAACGCACCTTTTGGTTCCGAAAATTCTCCCCCCAGACCTCAACCGCCAACACCACTGGAAAAAGTTCCAACAGCACTAAGTTACGGAGAAAAGCTGCTTCCCGCCAGGAAGCAGGCCACGAGGCCGCACTCCACCGACCCCGGAAAAAAGCCCCGTATCCCGCGGAAGCCGCCGCGTCCGTGAACAATTCCAAGTCAAAATTACTAACAAAGACATCCAAAGTGCCCGCCCGTTGAAAGAATCTAAAAAGGTGTGCCACAACTGCAAATCCTCCCGATGTTCCCGAGTCAGCCGAAGAAAATGTAAAGAGGAGGTAATCCCTGCCGTCGCCGCCGCCAACCGGCGGCAGAACACCCGACCCATCGGCAGGATTCGACAAGCGAAATTAAGTTTTCCCAACAATGACTGCAAGGGCCGCAGCTGAATTTTCCGCTTACCCAGAACCGCACGAATTTCCCCCTGTAGGGCCAAAAGCTTCTCATCAGGCAGCCAGCACTCCATTGCTCCAGAATCCAAAACGATGCCCAAGAAAGTCATCACCGAAGCCGGACCCTCCGTCTTATCAGCCGCCAAAAGAATCCCGAAACGTTCAGCAACGTGCTGCAACGTAGCAAGCAAGACCGCGCACACCCTGGAAGCCGGCGGACCCACGCAAAGAAAATCATCCAAATAATGGATGACCGAATTCACCCCCGAAACATTCCGAACCACCCACTCCACGAACGAACTGAACTTCTCAAACAACGCACAAGAGATAGAACACCCCATGGGTAAGCACTTATCAACGTAAAACGCTCCCTGTCGATGGAAACCCAAGCTCTGGTCCTTGCTCACGTCCAGCTCCACTGACGCCCGTTCCACAGAACCCCCCACCCTAAGGTGCCACAGACCCCTCCTACACTCCACATCTGCCAATCCGATAATTCCCCAATCAATTCCCCACCCCCTGGAGCTAACTTTAACTCTTTCCGTTCCCTACACCACTCTGGGCCTAGTCATGTATGCCCTGCGCTATTTTCATTCTTCCTTATTTGCTACGGGCATTTCTTTATATGATGTGAGTGTTTGGACACAGAGCACTTTTTTGTCACTTTTTTTGCAGGATGTATCCCCCAGTGCTGGGATCACATGTGTGTTTTCACTGTATATCAATACATTGTATTGAGCTTATTCACTCGTGTTAATTTATCCAGTATTGGAACACTTTAAGTTGGTTGTTTTTTCACTATTACCCATATCAATATTCCTTATTGGGGATTTCAGTCACTAGAGAGCGCTACACCTATTTTTTGAATTTTTGTTTCTTTCACTTTTAGGTAATAAGGTGCAGGTGTTAGCAGCCTTTTATAGCTATATTAGGTTCTGAGCACAGGAGGTCCTCTTTATTATATATTATACTCATTGCTGTTAATTGTTGTGTATATCGCTCGTTCTGGCCGGAAGGGCGTGGCCACAAGGTCACAAGCACACTGCATCACTTCCACTTGTACCGAAGACGTCAACACTATGTATTGCCCGACTAACGATTTTTTTAGATTGGTTAATGTGGGCCACGATTTAGACCAACAAACTAACGCCTCTCGGTCGTGGGATGACCGATCTGTCGATTTTCTAATTGTGTATTCCCACCTTTAATGTGAGTCAACCCATTCCCTAAAAACAAGCAACAGATCCTTCTTCTTAACCGGCGGTAGGACACTCTTTAAAGTGGTAGTAAACTCGCTTTTTTCACTTGTACAAACAGGTAAGCTTATAATAAGGCTTACCTGTAGGTACTGTAAATATCTCCTAAATATGCACCATTTAGGAGATATTTACTTGTAAAGGAGTACCGGTGCCATAAAAAGTGACGTCATTGCGGATCAGCAATTCAAGCCGCCGGAGCCCGCAAATACAGAAGAAGAAAGATGGAAGCCCTGTCATTGGTGACAGCGCGCTGCTGGAGGGCTTCATTTTAAGGTAAGTTTCACATAATGTGCTAGAATGCAATGTATACTAGCACATTATACCTTTGTTTGGCAGTTCTTTTTTTTTTCTTTTTTTTTTTTAAAGGTCGTGGTTTACTACCGCTTTAATTTTTACCTGCCTGGAGTTAGACTTTAAAATAATAACACATACTCGATTTGAGGAACATAGCATTCTGAAATATTCTCCACAAATGAGGAACGTATAAACTCCAAGCTAATAGGATCTTAGTCTTGATGTGAACCCTAGACCTCAGAGCTGCTGCCAGCACAGTTGACTTTTCTTGATGAAGGTTGATTGCTAGCTAGATCATCAAATCATGCTGCAATATAGATGGCAAACTTCCAGTAATGGAGCAATTTCTTTAAACACTTTTTGTTTCTGCGTATTTGTTTTGAGCCCGACACATAAGAATACTTGAAAGAAGAAGAGTTATTGTTGCTCATCCAGAGGGGTAATAAAGAAAGTTGGAGGAAAAGTGGGACTGCTATCCACAGCAAGCAATCAGGCTTCCTATTTACAATTAATCAAGTAAGGTTCTTGGCTATTGTGGTCAACAGCTCAATGCTTTGCTATATTATTCTCTGCCTCTGATTTCATAAATTAAAGTTCACGGAGTAGATGGTAGGGAACCAAGAAAAATAGGCTTCATATAATGGTAACTGCTAGCTGAAAACATAATTTTCTACAGTATTCAAGTACAAATAAAAAAAAACACATTCGATTTAATCCATAATTGATTCCACAACTACTGTGTGAACTATCTGTGAAGAAATTGCTACTTAGGTGTGGAATCAGTGATGGATTAAAAAGATCAAGGTTGATGTATGTTTCAAAAACCAGCCAAAGTCTCCCATTCACTCTTCTATATTCTATTGAAAAAATTAAATTCATTTTTTGACTGGTTGCATCAAAAATAGTCTTACCTTCTGATACTTTTATACCAGGTTCAAAGTCTCAGGTCAATTTGTTTACAGTACTTTTCGTCTGGACATCTAACAGGAGTTTACATACAGGAGCACAATTGCGACCCAGACCCATGCTGCAGGGGGCCCATACATCTCCCCTGTACACCTGGATAGGAGGGGCGGCAGGGGTGGCATATAGAGGAACTGATGCCCTCCAAATGGAGGGGATTGGTTCCTATACATGCTGCCCCCGATGCCCCTTCTATCCACTTTCAGTTGTCATTGGGCCCCTGTGTAATCCCTGGCCCCCCTCAAACCCCTCTCCTTTCCCGTCAGCTGCTGCGGGGGATATGCAAGGATGGAGAGCGAGGAAGGGGACGGTAAATTACACAATCCTTGTCTTAATATATAGAGTCAGTCATCTGTACTGTTCAAGGTGTTTACTATATGCTTCAAAAGAATAAACAAAAGACAGTGCAGCGCTAAATGGAAAATAAAATAGGATACACATAAGATAATAAAATTGATGTACCCTTAAGATAATGAAATTCTGATAAAAAGTCTAAAAAGTCTATATCGTGAAAAACGTGCCAGGTGACTGGTGGTAATCAATGGTGGTGACAGTGGCCACAGGCGGCAATCCCACAGCGAAGAGTCACCTGGCGACAAGGCCTGCTCTCTCTCCGGGCCGGGGATGACAAATACAAAGCGCTTTGGCGGCGGCGGCTAGGGGTCGGTTGAGTCGAGCTGCCGAGGAGCGAACAACTCAACCGACCCCGAGCCGCTGCCACCAAAGTGCTTCGTATTTGTCATTCCAGGCCCGGAGAGAGAGCAGGCCTTGTCGCCGGGTGACTCTTCGCTGTGGGATAGCCGACTGTGGCCACTGTCGGAATTAGTAGCGGCCGGCGGGACGAGGCCCTCCCCCGGGAGGCACGCTGTGCTGGAGCTGAGGAGACCTCTGGTTACCTGGATCTCATTTACATCATTTTTGGGGCAAATTCTGAGTGCAATCCGGAGGGAGGATCGACCTGTTCTGACCAGACCTTTATTCTTCCTGAGTGAGGATCCATTGGATTTGATATATACCGCTTATACTTATCTATCTTCTAGTGAGTGCGCATTTCTGCTATTCTTCACGGATCACCGCCATTGATTACCACTAGAGATGAGCGAAGAAATGAAAAATTCGATTCGACTGATTCGGCGAATTCGTGGACAATATTCGATTCGAGTCGAATAAATTCGCTGTGAATTTAACTTAAAAAAGGGTGTTTCTAGGCTTCAGAGAGACTTAATATTAGTGCAGAACACTGTACCTTTAATTTAAATGCCCTTGGAGTCTGCTGGGGAAGAGAAATAATACTGTCACTCAGTATGACATGCAGATGAGTGCCGTCGATCTTAGAATCACCGCACACTTCACTCATTTGGCCAGTCACGGGGCCAAAACCAGTGTTTGGAGCCACAGTGTGGCGGTGGAGGCAGCAGCAATGGGAGGCCATACAGCAACCTATGACAAAATGGAAACCAGCAGGAGTGTGAGGAGACCTGAAAGTGACACATGCAGTGGGAGCAATGGGAGGCGGTACAAGGACCCATGTCACACTGTGGACCCAGCAGCAGCGTGACCAGGCGGTACGGGGGCCCATGGCAGATTACAGGCCTGGCAGCAGCAATGGGAGGCCCGTAATCTGCCAGCACCCTATGACAAAAAATGGAACACACCAGCAGTGTGAGGAGACCTGAAAGTGGCACATGGCAGAGTGTGGCGATGGAGACAGCAGCAATGGGAGGCCGTACAGGGACCCATGAGAGACTCTGGACCTGGCAGCAGCATGAGGAGGCGGTATAGGGGCCCATGGCAGATTAGGGGCCTGGCAGCAGCTATAGGAGGCCCGTAATCTGCCAGCACCCTATGACAAAAAATTGAACACACCAGCAGTGTGTGAGGAGACCTGAAAGTGGCACATGGCATGAGACACTCTGGACCTGGCAGCAGCATGAGGAGGCGGTATATAGGGGCCCATGGCAGATTAGGGGCCTGGCAGCAGCTATGGGAGGCCCGTAATCTGCCAGCACCCTATGTCAAAAAATTGAAAACACAAGCAGTGTGTGAGGAGACCTGAAAGTGGCACATGTTTGGGGCATGATTCATGGCGGATTTAGTCAGTTGTGTCAGGAACTAGTGGTTTGAAATCCAGACTAATCCACGCCTGATTCATTTTCACAAACGTGAGTCTCTCCACACTTTGGGTGGACAGTCGTGTCCTCCGCGGAGTTGCAATACCTCCTGCCGCACTAAACACGCACTCCGATGCCACGCTACTGGCCGGGCATGACAGCCTTTCAAGGGCAAATTCAGCTAGTTGGGGTCAAAGGTCAAGTTTTGTTGCCCAGTAGTCAAGGGGATTGTCTACCTCGGTTGGCAGGGTGCTGTCCAAGTAGGCCTAAGCCTGTTGTTTGAGGTCCTGCTCCAGGTCCACCTGATGCTGCTGCTGCTGCGGCTGGTTAGTAGTTTCCTCACTGCGCTGGTGAAGAAAGCTACTCATCATCGACTGCAGACTGAGGCAGCCGCTGCTGGTGGAGCTGCCACTGCTCCTACCACCCCACCCCTCCCCTGCTGCCATGGCAGCGGAACGCGAGCGCACAGGGCCCACAGTGTCTGAGGATGGACGTTGGCGCACAAAGGCAGAGACCAGCTGACTACATAGGTGGTTTTTATAGTACGTTATTTTGGCCTCCCTCTCAGCAGGTGTGAAAAAGGCCACCATTTTGGAACGGTAGCGAGGGTCCAACAAGGTGGACAGCCAAAAGTCATCCCTCTGTCTGATGGTTATTATTCGGCTGTCGCTACGCAAGCAAGCGAGCATGCTATGGGCCATTTGTGCCAAGGAATGCGAGGGACTCCCTACCTCCATCTCCACAGCATACTGCCACGGTGCGTCTGGGTCCTCTGTCTCCTCCTCCTCCTCCTCCTCTACCAGATGCTCCTGCTCCTCCACTCCTGTCCGCTGAGTGGAAAAACCACCCATTTCACTCAATAATTCCTGAGCACCAATGTCCTCCTCTACCTCCTCCTCTTCTTCCTGTCCTGCCCCCACAGGGGTCATGTGGCGTTGAGATCTGTGCGCCACGTCTACCGCACCCTGACCAGCCATTGTTAACAGCATTTGTTCCAGGACGTGCAACAGAGGAATGACGTCGTTCATCCCATAGTCCTGCCGACTCACGAATAGCGTGGCCTCCTCAAAGGGCCTGAGCAAGCGCAGGTGTCACGCATGAGCTGCCAATGGCTGACATCTAAGTTACACAGGGAGTACCTTTATCCGCTTTTAACATCAGGAAATCTGTGATGGCCTTTCGCTGTTCGTAAAGGCGGTCTAACATATGTAGGGTTGAATTCCACCTTGTTGCAACGTCACAGCATGAGGAGTCGGTACGGGGGCCCATGGCAGATTACGTGCCTGGCAGCAGCAATGGGAGGCCCGTAATCTGCCAGCACCCTATGTCAAAAAATTGAACACACCAGCAGTGTGAGGAGACCTGAAAGTGGCACATGGCAGAGTGTGGCGATGGAGACAGCAGCAATGGGAGGCCGTACAGGGACCCATGAGAGACTCTGGACCTGGCAGCAGCATGAGGAGGCGGTATATAGGGGCCTATGGCAGATTAGGAGCCTGGCAGCAGCTATGGGAGGCCCGTAATCTGCCAGCACCCTATGTCAAAAAATTCTACACACCAGCAGTGTGAGGAGACCTGAAAGTGGCACATGGCAGAGTGTGGCGATGGAGACAGCAGCAATGGGAGGCCGTACAGGGACCCATGAGAGACTCTGGACCTGGCAGCAGCATGAGGAGGCGGTATATAGGGGCCTATGGCAGATTAGGGGCCTGGCAGCAGCTATGGGAGGCCCGTAATCTGCCAGCACCCTATGTCAAAAAATTCTACACACCAGCAGTGTGAGGAGACCTGAAAGTGGCACATTGCAGAGTGTGGCGATGGAGACAGCAGCAATGGGAGGCCGTACAGGGACCCATGAGAGACTCTGGACCTGGCAGCAGCATGAGGAGGCGGTATATAGGGGCCTATGGCAGATTAGGGGCCTGGCAGCAGCTATGGGAGGCCCGTAATCTGCCAGCACCCTATGTCAAAAAATTCTACACACCAGCAGTGTGAGGAGACCTGAAAGTGGCACATTGCAGAGTGTGGCGATGGAGACAGCAGCAATGGGAGGCCGTACAGGGACCCATGAGAGACTCTGGACCTGGCAGCAGCATGAGGAGGCGGTATATAGGGGCCTATGGCAGATTAGGGGCCTGGCAGCAGCTATGGGAGGCCCGTAATCTGCCAGCACCCTATGTCAAAAAATTCTACACACCAGCAGTGTGTGAGGAGACCTGAAAGTGGCACATGGCAGAGTGTGGCGATGGAGACAGCAGCAATAGGAGGCCGTACAGGGACCCATGAGAGACTCTGGACCTGGCAGCAGCATGAGGAGGCGGTATATAGGGGCCTATGGCAGATTAGGGGCCTGGCAGCAGCAATGGGAGGCCCGTAATCTGCCAGCACCCTATGTCAAAAAATTCTACACACCAGCAGTGTGTGAGGAGACCTGAAAGTGGCACATGGCAGAGTGTGGCGATGGAGACAGCAGCAATGGGAGGCCGTACAGGGACCCATGAGAGACTCTGGACCTGGCAGCAGCATGAGGAGGCGGTATATAGGGGCCTATGGCAGATTAGGGGCCTGGCAGCAGCAATGGGAGGCCCGTAATCTGCCAGCACCCTATGTCAAAAAATTCTACACACCAGCAGTGTGTGAGGAGACCTGAAAGTGGCACATGGCAGAGTGTGGCGATGGAGACAGCAGCAATGGGAGGCCGTACAGGGACCCATGAGAGACTTTGGACCTGGCAGCAGCATGAGGAGGCGGTATATAGGGGCCTATGGCAGATTAGGGGCCTGGCAGCAGCTATGGGAGGCCCATAATCTGCCAGCACCCTATGTCAAAAAATTCTACACACCAGCAGTGTGTGAGGAGACCTGAAAGTGGCACATTGCAGAGTGTGGCGATGGAGACAGCAGCAATGGGAGGCCGTACAGAGACCCATGAGAGACTCTGGACCTGGCAGCAGCATGAGGAGGCGGTATATAGGGGCCTATGGCAGATTAGGGGCCTGGCAGCAGCTATGGGAGGCCCGTAATCTGCCAGCACCCTATGTCAAAAAATTCTACACACCAGCAGTGTGAGGAGACCTGAAAGTGGCACATTGCAGAGTGTGGCGATGGAGACAGCAGCAATGGGAGGCCGTACAGGGACCCATGAGAGACTCTGGACCTGGCAGCAGCATGAGGAGGCGGTATATAGGGGCCTATGGCAGATTAGGGGCCTGGCAGCAGCTATGGGAGGCCCGTAATCTGCCAGCACCCTATGTCAAAAAATTCTACACACCAGCAGTGTGTGAGGAGACCTGAAAGTGGCACATGGCAGAGTGTGGCGATGGAGACAGCAGCAATAGGAGGCCGTACAGGGACCCATGAGAGACTCTGGACCTGGCAGCAGCATGAGGAGGCGGTATATAGGGGCCTATGGCAGATTAGGGGCCTGGCAGCAGCTATGGGAGGCCCGTAATCTGCCAGCACCCTATGTCAAAAAATTCTACACACCAGCAGTGTGTGAGGAGACCTGAAAGTGGCACATGGCAGAGTGTGGCGATGGAGACAGCAGCAATGGGAGGCCGTACAGGGACCCATGAGAGACTCTGGACCTGGCAGCAGCATGAGGAGGCGGTATATAGGGGCCTATGGCAGATTAGGGGCCTGGCAGCAGCAATGGGAGGCCCGTAATCTGCCAGCACCCTATGTCAAAAAATTCTACACACCAGCAGTGTGTGAGGAGACCTGAAAGTGGCACATGGCAGAGTGTGGCGATGGAGACAGCAGCAATGGGAGGCCGTACAGGGACCCATGAGAGACTCTGGACCTGGCAGCAGCATGAGGAGGCGGTATATAGGGGCCTATGGCAGATTAGGGGCCTGGCAGCAGCTATGGGAGGCCCGTAATCTGCCAGCACCCTATGTCAAAAAATTCAACACACCAGCAGTGTGTGAGGAGACCTCAAAGTGGCACATGTTTGAGGCATGATTCATGGCGGATTTAGTCAGTTGTGTCAGGAACTGGTGGTTTGAAATCCAGACTAATCCACGCCTGATTCATTTTCACAAACGTGAGTCTCTCCACACTTTGGGTGGACAGTCGTGTCCTCCGCGGAGTTACAATACCTCCTGCCGCACTAAACACGCGCTCCAATGCCACGCTACTGGCCGGGCATGACAGCCTTTCAAGGGCAAATTCAGCTAGTTGGGGCCAAAGGTCAAGTTTCGTTGACCAGTAGTCAAGGGGATTGTCTACCTCGGTTGGCAGGGTGCTGTCCAAGTAGGCCCAAGCCTGTTGTTTGAGGTCCTGCTCCAGGTCCACCTGATGCTGCTGCTGCTGCTGCTGCTGCTGCTGCGGCTGGTTAGTAGTTTCCTCACTGCGCTGGTGAAGAAAGCTACTCATCATCGACTGCAGACTGAGGCAGCCGCTGCTGGTGGAGCTGCCACTGCTCCTACCACCCCACCCCTCCCCTGCTGCCATGGCAGCGGAACGCGAGCGCACAGGGCCCACAGTGTCTGAGGATGGACGTTGGCGCACAAAGGCAGAGACCAGCTGACTACATAGGTGGTTTTTATAGTACGTTATTTTGGCCTCCCTCTCAGCAGGTGTGAAAAAGGCCACCATTTTGGAACGGTAGCGAGGGTCCAACAAGGTGGACAGCCAAAAGTCATCCCTCTGTCTGATGGTTATTATTCGGCTGTCGCTACGCAAGCAACCGAGCATGCTATGGGCCATTTGTGCCAAGGAATGCGAGGGACTCCCTGCCTCCATCTCCACAGCATACTGCCACGGTGCGTCTGGGTCCTCTGTCTCCTCCTCCTCCTCCTCTACCAGATGCTCCTGCTCCTCCACTCCTGTCCGCTGAGTGGAAAAACCACCCATTTCACTCAATAATTCCTGAGCACAAATGTCCTCCTCTACCTCCTCCTCTTCTTCCTGTCCTGCCCCCACAGCGGTCATGTGGTGTTGAGATCTGTGCGCCACGTCTACCGCACCCTGACCAGCCATTGTTAACAGCATTTGTTCAAGGACGTGCAACAGAGGAATGACGTCGTTCATCCCATAGTCCTGCCGACTCACGAATAGCGTGGCCTCCTCAAAGGGCCTGAGCAAGCGGCAGGTGTCACGCATGAGCTGCCAATGGCTGACATCGAAGTTACACAGGGGAGTACCTTTATCCGATTGTAACATCAGGAAATCGGTGATGGCCTTTCGCTGCTCGTAAAGGCGGTCTAACATGTGTAGGGTTGAATTCCACCTTGTTGCAACGTCGCAGATCAGGCGATGATGTGGAATTCCGTTCTGCCGCTGCAGCTCAAGGAGGGTGTGCTTTGCGGTGTAGGAATGGCTGAAATGCATGCAAAGTTTACGTGACATTTTAAGGATGTCTTGCAGTGGGATGGTGGATTTTAGGAACCGCTTGACAACCAGATTGAACACGTGAGCCATGCATGGCGCATGGCACAACCTTCCTTGACGCAGAGCAGACACCATGTTCTTTCCGTTGTCGGTCAACATGGTTCCGATTTTCAGTTTGCGCGGAGACAGCCATCTGTCGATTTCTCTGTTCATTACACTCAGAAGTTCCTCCCCTGTGTGACTACGTTCGCCAAGGCATACCAGGTGCAGAACAGCGTGACACCGTTGCGCCCTGCACATGTGATATGCCGGTCGGGTAATGGGACTTGGCACGGGGGTGGCGGCTGAGGACACGGCGGAAGAAGAGGTGGTAGAGGCGGACATCTTTGCCGGACCAAGGACGTGCAAACGTGGAGGCAAAAGCGGCGTGACCTGTCCAAGTTGCTGGTGCGGCTGTGACGGCACCACGTTCACCCAGTGGGCCGTAAATGACATGTACTGTCCCTGACCGTAGTTACAGCTCCACACGTCGGCGCTGCCGTGCACTTTGGCAGAGACCGACATGCTCAAAGACTGGCCCACCATGTCTTCTACATGTGAATGCAGGGCTGGCACTGCCTTTTTGGCGAAGAAATGACGGCTTGGCACTCTCCACCGCGGCGCGGCACAAGCCATCATTTCTCTGAAAGGTGCTGAGTCCACCACTTGAAAAGGGAGGGACTGCAGCACCAGCAACTTGGACAGGAGGACGTTCAGCTTTTGCACCGTCGGGTGCGTGCTCGCAAACTGTTGTCTCTTGGAAACGGATTCCAAGAAAGACTGCTGACGGAATCCGTGAAGAGGAGTAGCAGGAGAAGGAGCATCTGAACGAGCGGAAGATGCCAACGAGCGACAACTCCCCTCAGCAGAGGTGTTGGAGCCTTGACTGGCTGATGGAGGGCGATTGACGTCGGGTGACGGAGCAAGTAACGGAGCGGGTGATGGAGCGGGGGCTGGGGCGGGCAGAACCGCCGTATCTTTATCACGGTTTTCCCAGGCCACCAAATGGCGATGCTGCATATGCTGCCGCAATGCTGTAGTCCCAACATGGGCCCCCTGGCCACGCTTGACTTTCTGGCCACATAGTCGACATACGGCTATGTTTACTTCCTCGGGCGGCTTGACGAAAAATTGCCACACCGCCGAGTAGGAAACTTTGCCCCCGATACTCCTCACTGGCTGACTGCTGCTTCCTCCGTGCACACCGGCACCACTACTGGCCGTGGTGGTAGGCTGCAGTGGAGCTGGTGCTCTACTCCGTGGCCGTTTGGCTCCACTGACACTGCTTCCACTGACACTGCTGCGACCCTGCTGCTGTCTCCTGGGCAACCCACCGACTGTTTCGCTCACTGCCAAGCTGCCACCCTCTTCTCCTGATGATGCGGAAGAAATTGCCTGATGACGACGAGGCTGCCAAGTGCGATCAACCTCCTCATCATCAAGTAGGGTCTCCGCCTCACTACTAGCCCCCTCGGCTGCGTCTGGGTCAGGAGACAGACCTGTCTCTAGACCGGCTACCGGGCCACTCTCCTCGCCACTACTTCTTCGCCTGGCTGCTGAAAAGGCGGATGTCTCCCCCCGTTCCTGACCGCCCTCTGTTAGCTCTTCCTCACTGTACAGTGGGGCTGAGCCCACAGCATGCGATACTTCGCTTGGTGAGGGAACACCAAAGGACAGGGGCAGGTAGAGGACACGTGATTTCAGTGGGCTTGGTCCCGGGCCATGCCAACTAACGGTTGTGTCTGACGTACCCACCGACCGTTGGCTGTAGGTGTCAGAGGTGACCTGGGAAGAGGAAGACGACCGAGCCAACCAATCGATGACGGCAGGGTTGTCGGTGGAGACACGACCGCGGGATGACACCGGGAGCACTGGCCTCTGGCTGCGAATAGTGCTGCCTCGACCCCTTCCTCTGCTGCCACGTCTGCTCGCTCCTAAAACATTGCCTCCTCTGCCACTCCTCTGCATGTTGTCTGACATACTCTTTAATTAAACGATTATGTGTCCCTGAGTAACAATTCTGTGTCCCTGAGTAACAATTCTGTGTCTGTGCGAGTAACAATTCTGTGGCCCTAAGTAACAGTTCTGTGGCCCTCAGTAACAATTCTGTGTCTGTGCGAGTAACAATTCTGTGGCCCTAAGTAACAGTTCTGTGGCCCTCAGTAACAATTCTGTGTCCCTGATTAACGTATCTGTGGCCCCAAGTAACAGTTCTGTGGCCCTCAGTAACAATTCTGTGTCTGTGCGAGTAACAATTCTGTGTCTGTGCGAGTAACAATTCTGTGGCCCTAAGTAACAGTTCTGTGGCCCTCAGTAACAGTTCTGTGTCCCTGAGTAACAATTCTGTGTCTGTGCGAGTAAGAATTCTGTGTCTGTGCGAGTAACAATTCTGTGGCCCTAAGTAACAGTTCTGTGGCCCTCAGTAACAGTTCTGTGTCCCTGAGTAACAATTCTGTGTCTGTGCGAGTAACAATTCTGTGTCTGTGCGAGTAACAATTCTGTGGCCCTAAGTAACAGTTCTGTGGCCCTCAGTAACAGTTCTGTGTCCCTGAGTAACAATTCTGTGTCTGTGCGAGTAACAATTCTGTGGCCCTAAGTAACAGTTCTGTGGCCCTCAGTAACAATTCTGTGTCCCTGATTAACGTTTCTGTGGCCCCAAGTAACAGTTCTGTGGCCCTCAGTAACAATTCTGTGTCTGTGCGAGTAAGAATTCTGTGTCTGTGCGAGTAACAATTCTGTGGCCCTAAGTAACAGTTCTGTGGCCCTCAGTAACAGTTCTGTGTCCCTGAGTAACAATTCTGTGTCTGTGCGAGTAACAATTCTGTGGCCCTAAGTAACAGTTCTGTGGCCCTCAGTAACAATTCTGTGTCCCTGATTAATGTTTCTGTGGCCCCAAGTAACAGTTCTGTGGCCCTCAGTAACAATTCTGTGTCTGTGCGAGTAACAATTCTGTGGCCCTAAGTAACAGTTCTGTGGCCCTCAGTAACAATTCTGTGTCCCTGATTAACGTTTCTGTGGCCCCAAGTAACAGTTCTGTGGCCCTCAGTAACAATTCTGTGTCTGTTCGAGTAACAATTCTGTGTCTGTGCGAGTAACAATTCTGTGGCCCTAACTAACAGTTCTGTGGCCCATAAGTAACAGTTCTGTGTCCCTGAGTAACAATTCTGTGTCTGTGCGAGTAAGAATTCTGTGTCTGTGCGAGCAACAATTCTGTGGCCCTAAGTAACAGTTCTGTGGCCCTCAGTAACAGTTCTGTGTCCCTGAGTAACAATTCTGTGTCTGTGCGAGTAACAATTCTGTGTCTGTGCGAGTAACAATTCTGTGTCTGTGCGAGTAACAATTCTGTGGCCCTAAGTAACGGTTCTGTGGCCCTCAGTAACAGTTCTGTGTCCCTGTGTAACAATTCTGTGTCTGTGCGAGTAACAATTCTGTGGCCCTAAGTAACAGTTCTGTGGCCCTCAGTAACAATTCTGTGTCTGTGCGAGTAACAATTCTGTGTCTGTGCGAGTAACAATTCTGTGGCCCTAAGTAACAGTTCTGTGGCCCTCAGTAACAGTTCTGTGTCCCTGAGTAACAATTCTGTGTCTGTGCGAGTAACAATTCTGTGTCTGTGCGAGTAACAATTCTGTGTCTGTGCGAGTAACAATTCTGTGGCCCTAAGTAACGGTTCTGTGGCCCTCAGTAACAGTTCTGTGTCCCTGTGTAACAATTCTGTGTCTGTGCGAGTAACAATTCTGTGGCCCTAAGTAACAGTTCTGTGGCCCTCAGTAACAATTCTGTGTCCCTGATTAACGTTTCTGTGGCCCCAAGTAACAGTTCTGTGGCCCTCAGTAACAATTCTGTGTCTGTGCGAGTAACAATTCTGTGTCTGTGCGAGTAACAATTCTGTGGCCCTAACTAACAGTTCTGTGGCCCTCAGTAACAATTCTGTGTCTGTGCGAGTAACAATTCTGTGGCCCTAAGTAACGGTTCTGTGGCCCTCAGTAACAGTTCTGTGTCCCTGTGTAACAATTCTGTGTCTGTGCGAGTAACAATTCTGTGGCCCTAAGTAACAGTTCTGTGGCCCTCAGTAACAATTCTGTGTCTGTGCGAGTAACAATTCTGTGTCTGTGCGAGTAACAATTCTGTGGCCCTAAGTAACAGTTCTGTGGCCCTCAGTAACAATTCTGTGTCTGTCCCTGAGTAACAATTCTGTGGCCCTAACTAAAGTTTCTGTGGCCCTAAGTAACAATTCTCTGGCACTCAGTAACAATTCTGTCTGTCCCTGAGTAACAATTCTGTGGCCCTAATAACGTTTCTGTGGCCCTAAGTAACAATTATCTGGCACTCAGTAACAATTCTGTCTGTCCCTGAGTAACAATTCTGTGGCCCTAATAACGTTTCTGTGGCCCTAAGTAACAATTCTCTGGCACTCAGTAACAATTCTGTCTGTCCCTGAGTAACAATTCTGTGGCCCTAATAACGTTTCTGTGGCCCTAAGTAACAATTCTCTGGCACTCAGTAACAATTCTGTCTGTCCCTGAGTATGAATTCTGTGTCCCTAACTAGCGTTTCTTTGTCCCTAAGTAACGATTCTGTGGCCCTAATTAACAAATCTGTGTCCCTGAGTAATAGTTCTCTGTCCCTAAGTATCGTTTCTCTGTCCCCAAGTATCGTTTCTGTGGCCCTAACTCTGTCCCTGTCCCTAATACAGAGCGGTCTGCCTCTGTTCAATGACTGCAGACAAATGAAGAATTCCAAAATGGCCGCTATTTATAGCTCGACCATTACACAGTGCTAGCTGGCTGGCTGCTGATTGGCTGATGCGATCACATGTCGTTGAGGAATGCATTATGGGTCAGCGCGCCTTGTCTGCGTGCCTTCCCAGACATCCCCGCTCCGTCGCCGCACATGTCAGCCGCCATTTTCGGAAAAATTTCGATTCGCGCGTCCGAAGTAGGCTATTTTTCGGATTCGAAATTTTTCCGATATTCGACTCGAATTCCACTTCGGCTACTTCGATTCTCTCATCTCTAATTACCACCAGTCACCTGGCACGTTTTTCACGAAATAGACTTTTTATCAGAATTTCATTATCTTTTGTGTACATCAATTTTATTATCTTATGTGTATCCTATTTTATTTTCCATTTAGTGCTGCACTGTCTTTTGTTTATTCTTTTTAAGTGCATATTGGTTGCTTAGAGTGCATAGCTGCTTTTTTTGGGTCAGTGCTCGCTTTTACCACTATTTACTATATTCTTCAGTTTGTACAGAACTATTCCTGTACAATCTTTCAGTGCAGCTGAGGATTCAGAGATGGAAGATGAGGGCTGTGTCTCCAATCTCCTTTCTCTGTCCCAAAGGTGGAACATAAGAGGTCTGTTTAGACCTCTGATATCTCACCAAAACACCCCAAAGGGGCTCCTAAAAAAATTGTAAAAAATATCAGAAATAAAAAGGTAAAAACAAATTACTGTCCAGGGTCTCAAAGATTGCACTTGCAACTGGGCCCTGGCTTTCCACCACCGTGGGGGGCAAGACAGCAGGAAGGGGGCCGCTACAGAACAAGTGAAAGGGTCCAACGGGAGTAACAATCAGTGAGAAGGGCCCTGGGCCTGGAGGGAAGGGCCCTGCTGGAGGTCAGCGGGGCCTTTTATTGTTTATTGCACCGGGGGCCCTGAAGGTTCTAGTTACACCTCTGATACCTGACAAAGCTTTTTACAGTGCATTGTGTAAGCCATGACCAAAAAAAGTCGAGAAAAGAGCAAATGACTAGTTTTCAGTAATACCTGTAGGCTATCCACATATTTTCCTCAGGAATGACTTACCATGTCTCATTCTATGCTGTGTCTCAATGTGGCAGGTGAAAGCTTGCAGGAGGAGCAGAAGAGGACAGTTTTATTGTCTTGAATCAAACCTGCCTTCCCTGATGAAGTGGAGGGAGCACAGATCCACCTACAGAGGCAGCACTGGTGGGGTAATGGCCATGAGGCAGCAAGAGACACAGAGAGGCTATAAATCCACAGACTGCAACATTACAGAAAGGGTGACATTAGGATGCAGAAGAAGAGGAGTAGCTGGCCAGATCTTTACATGGAGCAACACATGGGGAAAAGAAAAATCAGCAGGCAACAGAAACAGTGGAGGATAATTTGTGCTACTTACCTGGATCACAATGATTGGGCTAGAAGCAAGGAGAGCCTTGCACTACAGCTGCTCAAATGCAGCTTCTTCTCCAGCAGGCTTTCAGAAGACCAATGAGTAATGCAGTAGTGACATCCACAATTGTAACTACAGTACTCAGGAAGACATTCCAGTAGCAATCATCAAACTCAGGAGTGGGTGAGATTTGCCTGAGATCAGGGGTCTCAAAATTTTCTAAACAAAGGACCAGTTTAGATTCCTTCAGACTTTAGGAGGGTTGGACTGGGACCAGTGGGATTAAACAATGTCTTCACATCAGTGGGAGTAGGCAATGTCTCATACTTGGTGGACAGTGGGAGAAAAAAAAATACATAGTGCCTGTGGTAAGTAGGAGGAGGAATAGTGCCCCATCATTGCTATTAATAGGAGGAATAATGCCCCATAATTGGTATTAGTGGCAGGAATAGTGCCCCATCATTAGTATGAGTGAGAGGAATAATGCCCCATCATTGGTATTAGTGGGAGGAATAGTGTTCTATCATTGGTATCGATGGGAGAAATAATGCCCCATCATTGGTATTAGTGAAAGGAATAGTGTCCATTCATTAGTATTGGTGGGAGGAATAGTATCCCCATCATTGGTGCCAGTGGGAGAAATAGTGTCCCATCATTGGTATCAGTGACAGGAGTAGTGCCCTATTGTTAGTGTTAGTGAGAGGAATCTCTCCTTTATTGGTATCACTCTGAGGAGTAGTGCCCCATCATTGGTGTCAATGGGACAAATAGTGTCCTGTTGTTGATGTCAGTAGCAGAATGGTTATCATATGGTTGTGATTGATATTTTGGTGAGCTGTAAATATTGATAAATATTGTGTGTTAAAAATTGTTATAAGTGCATCATTGGTATGAGTGGGAGGAATAATGCCTCATCATTGGTATGAGTTAGAGGCATAATGTCCCATCATTGGTATTCGTGAGAGGAATAGTGCCCCTTCATTGGTATTACTGGGAGGAATAGCATCCCATCATTTATATCAGTGGAAAGAATTATGCCTCATCATTGGTGTCAGTGGAAAGAGTAGTGACAGATCGTTTGTGTCACTGGGAGGAATTGTGCCTCATATCAGTGGTGGGACTATTGCTCCAAAGGCTGGATAACTGCAAGCAAAGGGCCGCATTCAGCCCATGGGCCACAGTTTGTAGACCACTGTCTTAGATGACGTGCAGATTCAGGAGGAGGAATGCCTTGGCACAGTCAAATATCAGGAAATGCACCAAAATTTCTCACGAGGAATTCAAATCAATAGATGCATCTTCCCTAAAAGACAGCAAATCTTTACTTTTATGAATATATGTCTGTTTTAAAATGGTGGCATTCATACTCAATTTACCATTACATTATAATATGAGTCTGGACACTGACAGCATCATGAGAAAATAGATCTATCCACCCATCCATTTTCAGACAGCTTCATTGTTTATATATTGTGGGAGTCGCATGCTGAATGTGGCAGTCCAGACTTCTTTTGCTTTGTTACAGACTCCTCACCTTAAAAGATATACAAGATATTTATTCTAATTTAAGAAATATGAGTCTGATGAAATATACCTTTCTATTTCTTTTTTGTTTGCAAGTCTTTGCTTGGAGCTGGGTACAGAAGCAGTCTTTGAACGCATTTATGTGTTGGAGAAAGATTCAATTAAAAATCTTGCATAAAACACGCCAAGCATTCAACTTTGTACATATATCACCATCTTCGATATTGCTATCTAATTTTCCAAAATGCCATCTTGATAAATCTAATTTTATTCAGCTATGATGGCAGTGCCCAATAATAGAGAAATTCTGGCAACAGGTTATACATCTTATGAACATTTGGCTCTTCTAGGTCTTTGTGTCCAGCTATGTACTTATTACTTTTTGAAAGTGAACACAGGTGGCACTTAGTAGGAGGAATTTTTTTTGAGGATTTTAAGGCAATTATATTTAGACCAGGGACAGACTGACAACTCATGGGGCCCTCGGGCAATAGGGGATCATGGGGCCCCTGTGTCCTTGCCCAAACTCAAAAAAGCCTATGAAAAACGTACCAGGGGCCCTCTACTGACCCCGGGCCCTCGGGCAGTTTCCAAATCGTCATTCCGCCCCTGATTTATGTATGATAGATCAGTTGGATTTCCAGAGAAATAGGGAGACCTGCATAGAGAAATTTCTTGATACCTGGTCTAGCTATATGGTTAAGAAGCTGCCTGCAGATCAGCTCTGGGAAACAGTGACCACCTTTCAATACACTACATGGTATAATATGGAAAAATGAAAGGGCACTCTGGCATTGCTGGAAATATAGTAGTCTTATTGTTTCTAATGTCCTCAACCTAACTAGTTTTATTTTCTACTACCATCATCTTAACTCCTTGGTGCAAATATGCGGCCTCTTGGCAGGTGGTCCTTGGCACGGAGGAGCCACATATTTGCATATCCAATGTAAACAAAACATGTGCGGAGAGCGTGTGCCCTGTGCGCTCCCTTCACATTTACCAGCACCTCATGGAAAGATCCCGGTTGCTACTTGTGGTCGGGAGCTTTCCAATCATGTGACCACAATGACAGCCAATCACGGTGGTGACATGACCCTTAACCCTGCCCCGCCTCCTGGCATCACAAACGCCTTAAAGAGCCAAGAGGTGCCAGGGCCAAGGGGTTCAGTATGTATTAAACAAACTGCAATTCTATACTAGTTTTTGTAAGCCTAATATACAGTATATAATGGCTGGAGATATAGGGTATGGAATCAGAAATACAGCAGTGTTTTGGGGTTTTTTTTGTTTTGGTTGTTTTTGTTTTTATGTTTTTTGTGCAGTTTTCTTATAGTTGTTTGTTAATGTTTTATTAATGCTACATTAATTTATCTTGATAGGTATTCTTTTATTGATATTTTTTTTTACATGGTCCTTGGGTATGGAATTTCCTTGCTAGGTGTGATAGCTAACAACTATCTATTGTAATTATATTTTTTTCAGTTTTTTAAAATTATAATAACAATGAAATAAAGATATATATGCTAAAAGGTTCTATACATTCCCCACTTATTAAACTAACACTATTCAGGGGCCATGTACACTGTCTTAAAAAATGCTGCTTCTGCAGGAGTTGTGCGTTCTGCTTGTGAAGACAGCTCAGTGTTTTTCTATGTTATGTTATCCTTACAATCACCATAAAGACACAATATTACATTAGGCAAGTTGCACAAATGTACATCTCCATGCAATCATATTGGATGAACAGTGCCTTAATAAGGAAAACAGAGGACGGCAGGAAACTAGGAATCGTGACATAGACATATAAAGAGTAAGGCTCCATGTACACGAGACACTTCTGAACGATGGAAATTGACTGCTGGAAAATGTAGGTTAAAAAAACATCTGTTTAGCCGCGTTTGCATAACGCATTTTATGCGCGTTTATGAGTGCTTGCGTTTAGAAGCGTTTTTTAAAGATAACCTCAGGAGACCTTCCAAAATGCCCAGAGTGCACTGAAAACAGAAAAAAATTAACTATTTCAGACATTTTGAGAGAAATAGAGAGAGCAGAAGCAGAGAGAGCAGTATTTGTTGAGATTAGCTGTGTTTTTTTGTTTTTTTTTTGTGGTGTTTGGATGTGTTCCAGCTCATTTCTGTGCAGAAATTATTGCAGCAGTGTCTAACATATTTTCTTTCATGCGAAACCTCAAAGTATGGTGTACCAGGTCCATTTGAGTACCGGGAAAACGCTTTGCATGCATTTTTCATGATGAAAAATGGCTCTGGACAGCATCTGGAAATGGAAGAGTTAAAAAAAAATTCAAACGCAAATGCTTATAAATGCAGTTAGCTGCGTTTAGCCACGTTTACAAGCATTTGGCATTTGAAACGCTGATAAAATCTACTCCTGAACGCAAGTTTTCTGCGTTGAAAAAAACGACTTTAAACCCAACTGCCTCTAAACGACGATGTGTACATGGCAGGGGCGGACTGACCATTTGGAAACTCGAGCACTGCCCGAGAGCCCAGGGTCAGTAGGGGGCCCCATGAGAAGTCCCTGGTACCTTTTTCATAGGCTTTTTTGAGTTTGGGCAAGGATACAGGGGCACCATGATCCCCTATTGCCAGGGAGGACCCAGGAGTTGTCAGTCCGCCCCTGGTACATGGACACACAGGAAAACATTAGGGAGAATTCAGCGGCTGCTGAAAAAAATGCTGAACATCTCCTAAACATGATTTTATCAGCTGCAGTGTGCATGAACCCTTACAAAAAGTGGGGACAATACCATACAGACAAACAGAAGATAAGGCACAACAAATGATGTTGGACGTACATAGTGCTGCCTCAATGGTTACAAAAAAACAAAAAATGACCAGCAGAAAAAATGCACGCAGACAAAAAGGCCCCAAGAGCATACGGAGAGAGAGAGAAAAAAGAAAAAGATGTGTGGCGAGGAGAGAGTGGAGAAGAAATGGAGGAAAAAGAAAGGAAAATTTGAGGAGGGGAGGGAAGGATGGAAAGACCAAAGATACCAACCAAAGGGTAATCCAAATGGGCAATTGCATAAAAATGAACAATTCACATGCTACAGGAAAAAGAAAAAAAACAGATAAGGATCAAAGAAGGTGGTCACACTAAAATCAACCAGAGAAACCGCACAAAAGGCTTTCATGCAACTGCAGGAGTCAGCATCACTGAGGAGAGATAAAGGACGCAGGAGCAGATACTATCGATTTCACAGCATCTGAAGAGGAAAAATGTATCCAGATATACCACAGAGTTTTACATTTGTCAAAAGAATCGGATTTCTGGGTCAACAGCTCTTCCATCCGCATGATAATAGTAACCGTAAACACCAACTGCAAAAGGGGCTAGAGGCATATTTTAAGCTCAGCGTTTAGAAGCAGATAAAAAAAACTTTCTGGATTGCATTTTTGAGAAGAGTTTTCAGGCAGAAAAAAACGCTAAACACATGTACAAAAATTCTCTATATGAGTGATTTTTTTTCAGCCAAGGGAACTGGCATTTTTTATGCTGAGTGTGCATGGACCCTAAAAGCTTTGGCTGGAGTTGGGCTTTAGGATAGGCATGTAGTGGTGAACTTCTTCACAAGACATCAACAATTCCTGATAAATCCTTCCTTTGTCAGAGTTTGATATAATGCCTAATTGTCTATTACACATGGTTATTTTGCTAGCTAGGGTAGTTAATGGGGAGTCACTGCAGTTTAATGTCTTGGTGGTATAATAACTTAAAACACGTTGTGTACTTTATAGAAAGCAATTTCATTTCTTTTTCCTGGCATGAAGAGGACTATTCATTTTCACAGAATTATACTTGCGTTTTTCTTCCTGTTGAAGATCCAATTAAGAAACAAAATCTTTGATGAATTGCTCTATGTACCTTTTAAGATTTACTACACCAATTATTACTGTTTGATTTATATATTAACAACTATGCTTGCAGCTTTTCAAAGCATCAGCATACAAATAAGTCAATATGGTAATGATGAATGCAGAAAACACGGATAAGAAATGAAACAGAAAAATTTGAATAGGAAGGAAAGAATAGACAGGGGAAGAATGTTAACAATATATAGTGTATGTAAAGTCAAAACTTTTTTTTTTACTTTTGGACAGTGTGGATAATAACTAATACCCCTGTGTTATTGTGTGTGTCCTGTCGGGGAAATCCTGTTCTACTGCTAGAAGTAAGTGGAGATCCCCTCTTATACAGTTGTCATCAGACCAGGTGTCCCCTTCCACTAATTTCTTGTTCCTGTGACTACTCAAAAATTTGGTATTTCCCTTCAGAGGCAATAGCTATGAGGACCAATAAAGGAACTTTTTTAAAGGGGCTGCAATCAACAATAAAAACCTAACAGAGGTTCTATCCAATAATAAAGGATTTGGGCTTTACATATACATTAAGCGTAATTCCATAAAAGTAAAGCTAGGTCAGATGGAGATTTTGACCTTCATTCTACATGACTTTGGTAGGGGGACAGTAAAGTGTATGTAAACATTAACAATCCACTTCTTCCTTGCTCTCATTTGGTCTGGTAAAGTGACACTAAACTCTGGTATTAACAAAATTTCTAGCAAAGTATAAATTCTTAATGCAAAACAGTGCCTTCCATTGCTTTCGGCCTCCCCAAAATCTCCAAATTCCTTTTTTTGTTGTTGTGATCTGAGTTCCTCTTAGAAGGTGGCTACGTTCATTCTCCATGGTACCACTGTATGTAGTAAAGTGTAGGAATGTAGCCACCCTCCCTTGCTCTCTCCCAAGATGGACTAGGGACTATGGGATTTATAGTGCACTGCTTGTTTCAAACAAGCTACAGAACAACTCCCCACTATGTTTTGGAGATAAGGTGAAGGGGAAGTGTAATTTAACTTCTTGCTGCCTACCCACAGTAGTTGTACTGCAAACGGCCAGCAGCTCCAGGCTGGGCAATGTATCTGTATGCCACAATCTTTCTTCCGGGTTTGGGGCGCACATACATGCGTCCCCTGTAGACCCATAGTGTCAATGATTTTGGCTGAAGTCAGCTGATCGGCTTTTCAAAAACACACAACTCTGTGTACTGTGAACAGCAATCTGCCTGTTTCTTCTCCCTTTCTCCCTCCTGCAAGGAGAGAAACCAGACAGATAGTAAAGTAAAAGCGGCACATATTACACACAATAAACATTGCTAGGCACACAGTTACCCTTTTGATTGCCCCTAGATGCTAACCCCTTCCAGGAAAGTGTCATTAGTACAGTGACTGTGTACAGTATTGACACTGATCACTGTATTAGTGTCACTATTGATATCAGTGTCAGTTAATCAGTTAGTGTACCTCCCAGCCAACATCAGCTAGCGCCAGATTGCCCACCACTCTATCACAGTCCCATTATAAGTCGCTGATCACAGCCATTACCAGTATTGTGTCATAGCTGTGTAAATTCCATTGAATCCACCATAGTCACGTAGATTCTATAACTTTCACACAAATAAATTAACTACTTGCCCTCCAGAGGATTTACCCCCTCCCTGACCAGGCATTTTTTGCGAAACGGCACTGTGTTACTTTAACTAACAATTGTGCGGCCATGCAATGCTGCACCCAAATTAAATTTATGTCATTTTTTCCTCACAAATATTGCTTTCTTTTAGTGGTATTTGATTACCTTTGCGTTTTTTCTTTTTTGCGCTATAAACAAAAAAGGACTGTCAACTTTGAAAAAAACCACAATCATTTTTACTTTTTGCTATAAAATATATCCAATAAAAAAAATTAAAAAACAAAATGTTTTCGTAAATTTAGGCCAAAATGTATTCTGCTACATGTCTTGCTAAAAAAAAATCCCAATACATGTAAATTAATTGGTTTACGTGAAAGGTATAGCGCTTACAAATGGTGGTATATATACTGGAATTTGTATTTATTTTTCTATACTAGTAATGGTAGCAATCAACTTATAGCGAGACTGCGGAACTGCTGTGGGCATTCTAACACTGAGGGGAACTGTCTAATGGCCACTGACATCTCCAGTGACACTAATACAATGATCAGTGCTAATAAAAAGCACTGACACTATACTAATGACACTGGGCAGGAAGAGGATTACATCTGGCGCAATCAAAGGGTTAACTGTGTGATGTGTTGTGCATACTCTGTGTGCTGTTTACTAGGGAGACATGCTGCTTTCTCTCTCTCTGTTGTGCACACAGATCTCTCCCCTCTCAGCTTTAGCGATCACCAAGTGCTAGCCAAGAATTGTCAGCCGGGACCCGGTTATTGATATCCGCTGCAACAGATGGCAGGGCAGGTAGGGCAGCACATGCGCGTGCGCGGGCCCTCTACCCAGAACTGCAAAATCACGTATATTTACATGACTGTGCGCAGAGCAGCCGCCCTGTAGCAGTATATCGGCTATAGGGCGGTAGGCCTAATATATATATATATTATACACTTATCGGGATCTTTTTTTAACAAAGAATACATTTTGGCCTAAATTTATAAAGAAATTAGATTTTAATTTTTTTTTTATTGGATATGCTATATAACAGAATTTTTTTAAGTTTCGTAATATATATTGCAAAAAAAAAAAGGCCCAGTGGTTATCAAATACCACCAAAATAAAGCTCAATTTGTGTGAACAAAATGATGAAAACTTCATTGCACAGTGTTGCACGACAGTGCAATTGGCAGTTAAAGTAGCACAGTGCTGAATAGCAAAAAAAATGCCCTGATCCTGAAGGGGGTAAAACCTCCAGAGCTCAAGTGGTTTATCATTTCACAACAT
The DNA here is from genome assembly GCF_062004578.1 of Staurois parvus. Taxonomy (NCBI): domain Eukaryota; kingdom Metazoa; phylum Chordata; class Amphibia; order Anura; family Ranidae; genus Staurois; species Staurois parvus. Next base: position 812,226 of record NW_028318218.1, read on the forward strand.
CCTGTCCAATGGTAGCACTGCTCCTCCAAAGATAAACTACAATGAGTAAGCGTTGTCACCCTAGAACAGAAAGTATTGTATTTGCAGGATCACCAGGCGAAAATAAATTCTAAAAAAAGAAAAAAAATTCAAACACTACATCAAAGGACAGGTAAGCAGAAGTATATTACATTTGTGTTCTTGGGTTTAGATACACTTTATAGTACAACTGAAGACTCCTTTATGACAATCTAAACAAGTACCAAATCTAGTTACTATGTGATGCACAAGCCCTGTATAGTAAACAAAAAACTTCCTTTATCTTCATTGACTGAAACATATCATATATATAATATCATATTCATTTGTGTCTCAAGTGCTCCTCCTCCCAGACACTGCAGCTCACCATTGGAGGGTCTCAGCAACAGAGGCAGTGCTGTCAATATAGAAGGTGTGCTGATTGACAAGTTAGATGCTCACATCAGCTACAGGCTAGGACAGTGGTTCTCAACCTTCCTAATGCCGTGACCCTTTAATACAGTTCCTCGTGTTGTGGTGACCCCCAACCATAAAATTATTTACCCAGTAATTATAATTCATGAGTGTCGTTTTACCTCCAATACTGCTGCTTTCAACACAGTAGCAGCTGCTTTTAACAGAGTAGCTGCTTTCAACACAGCAGCTGCTTTCTACACAGTAGCTGCTCTTTACACATCGGAAATATGTGTTTTCTGATGGTCTTAGGGGACCCCTGTGAAAGGGTCGTTCGACCCCCAAAGGGGTCGCGACCCACAGGTTGAGAACCACTGGGCTAGGAAGTGGGGACTATTGTAGTGGGCTATTCCACCAATTTTTACGATTGGCTTCTATAGCCATTGCATCCAATGTCTCCCACTGTTTGTTGTCATTTGAGGGAGATATGGAGTCCTCAGTCAAGCAGTGCTAGATTCAGTGGATATGAGCACAATATAAAAGCTTTGTTTCCATGGTGTTACATGCTATTTCTCCTATTTTGCTCTATGTAATCTGTGTTGTCAGGCAGCATGGCGTTAGAAAGGAAGAGTACAGTTTTCACAATTATATAGACTGCCCATCCACCTGCAAGCAAAGAAAATAAAAGTGGACAGACTACATACAGTGTTCATTTATTATTTCAATTTTGAAATACTATTTCAATTTATTTCATAATTTATTCATTTAAATTTGTCAATTTACATACTATTTATTCACATCAGTCCATTCCTGTTAGGAGTTTAAAAACTAATGTCATAGTTTTGACTTCTTTTTGTAATATAAAGGTCATTTTTACAAACAAGTAAGGAGCACCTCCGTATTCTGGTATATGTATATCACTCCTTCGTATTTTTTGCCTCGACTACCACAACTCTTTTCTCACTGGCCCATCTCTATACAAGCTAACCTCCCTTCAGTCTATCATTAATGTTCCAAACTCACCCACCTTATTAGCCAATCTGTGGCTGCCGCCCCTCTCTACCACTTTCTCCACTGGCTTCCAATAGCCCAATATACTAACAATACTAACTACAACATACAAAGCCATCCACAACTCTATCCCCTCTACATCACCATCCTCATCTCTAAATATCACGTAAATCATCCACCCTGCTCCTGCTCCCTCCAGGACTTCACCAGAACCTCTCCCATCCTCTGGAACATCTTACTCCAGTCTGTCCAGTTATCTTCCACTTTGTCCACCTTTTAGGCAATCTTTGAAAAACGTATCTAATCATGAAAGCCCACCTCCATGTAATACCTGTACTTTGGCCATCTTCATCAGGCCCTCCCCCTCAGCTATTACCTTTTGTACCAAGCACCCTGCCTTTTAAGCTTCATAAGGAAAGCCTTCCTAATATATATACAGTATATACACTGCTGTGCAAAAGTTTTAGGCAGGCATGAAAAAATGGTGTAAATTAAGAATGCTTTCAGAAATAGAAGTATTAATAGTTTATTTTTTATTTTTCATAGACAAAAATATTCCACTCACTTGTACAGGTGTTTGTAAACCAGCACCAGTGTTTCAGGCATACAGGTGAAACTCGAGAAATTAGAATATGGTGTAAAAGTTCATTTATTTCAGTAATGAAACTTAAAAGGTGAAACTAATATATGAGATAGACTCATTACATGCAAAGCAAGATAGTTCAAGCCGTGATTTGTCATAATTGTGATGATTATGGCTTACAGCTCATGAAAACCCCAAATCCACAATCTCAGAAAATTAGAATATTACATGCAATCAATAAAACAAGGATTGTACATAGAACAATATTGGACCTCTGAAAAGTATAAGCATGCATATGTACTCAGTACTTGGTTTGGGCCCCTTTTGCAGCAATTACTGCCTTAATGCTGTGTGGCATGGAAGCTATCAGCCTGTGGCACTGCTGAGGTGTTATGGAAGACCAGGATGCTTCAATAGCAGCCTTCAGCTCTTCTGCATTGTTCGATCCCATGTCTCTCATCTTTCTCTTGGCAATGCCCCATAGATTCTCTATGGGGTTGAGGTCAGGCGAGTTTGCTGGCCAATCATGCGCAGTAATCCCACGGTCATTGAACCAGGTTTTGGTGCTTTTGGCAGTGGGGGCAGGTGCCAAGTCCTGCTGGAAAATGAAGTCAGCATCCCCATAAAGCTCGTCTGCGGAAGGAAGCATGAAGTGCTCCAAAATCTCCTGGTAGACGGCTGCGTTGACCCTGGACTTAATGAAGCACAGTGGACCAACACCAGCAGATGACATGGCTCCCCAAATCAACACAGACTGTGGAAACTTCACATTGGACTTCAAGCATCTTGCAGTGTGTGCCTCTCCATTCTTCCTCCATACTCTGGGTCCTTGGTTTCCAAATGAGATGCAAAAGTTGCTCTCATCAGAAAAGAGGACTTTGGACCACTGACAAACATACCAGGTCTGTGTTTCTTTAGCCCAGGTAAGACGCTTCTGATGTTGTTTGTTGTTCAGGAGCGGCTTGACAAGAGGAATACGACATTTGCAGCCCATGTCCAGGATCTGTCTGTGTGTGGTGGCTCTTGATGCACTGACTCCAGTCTTGGTCCACTCCTTGTGAAAGTCCCCAACACTTTTGAATGGCCTTTTCCTGACAATCCTCTCCAGGCTGCGGTCATCCCTGCTACTTGTGCACCTTTTTCTTCCACACTTTTCCCTTTAACAGAACTTTCTATTAATGTGCTTCGATACAGCACTTTGGGAACATCCAGCTCCTTTTGCAATTACTTTTAGAGGCTTTCCCTCTTTATGGAGGGTGTCAATGATGGTTTTCTGCACAACTGTCAGGTCAGCAGTCTTTCCTATGATTGTGATTCCTACTGAACCAGACTGAGAGACAATTTAAAGGCTCAGGAACCCTTTGCAGGTGTTATGGCTTAATTAGCTGATTAGAGTGGGACACTTTGAGCCTAGAATATTGCACCTTTTCACAATATTCTAATTTTCTGAGATTGTGGATTTGGGGTTTTCATGAGCTGTAAGTCATAATCATCACATTTATGACAAATCACGGCTTGAACTATCTTGCTTTGCATGTAATGAGTCTATCTCATATATTAGTTTCACCTTTTAAGTTGCATTACTGAAATAAATTAACTTTTGCACGATATTCTAATTTTTCGAGTTTCACCTGTATATGTTTTTAAAGATGGCCGCTTTGCACTTCAAGCCTCCCTTTCACTTAGCTATTCCCAGACCCGGAAGTGATGTAATGACACTCCGATATACGTTTCGCCCAAAAAGACATCTTCAGGAAGTGACGACTGCCATATCCGGGGAGGTTTATATAAGGGCACCTGGTCCTCATTAAACACCAGTCAGCAAGAATACTGAAAGTTAAAGGCTCCGGAAACATGGCCGATCCCATATATCGGTCAAGAAACTTAGTGCTTGCCATAACCTATACAAAAACGAATTAAACATGCTGTGAAACACTGGTTCTTCAGTAAAAAATCCCATAGGCACAAGGAGTGAATATAACATGTACATATATTAAAATGATGGAGCATTGATATTCTTAGTTTTTCTAATATCTATATTATGTTATGCTAAATCACCAATTGATATAAGGACATAGCAATGTAATAATATCTTTATGCAGTACCCCTCAACTCCAAATATTAAAATGTAAGATACTAATATACAATTAATTATAAAATGAGTTATAAAATCAATTAAAGTTAGTTAATGTTTAGAAATTGATACATTCTTACAGCAATACATAAATAAAATTACAAATAAATAAACAATAATAAAACAATAATATGATTATGAATAGATACATTATTAAAGGGTTATATAACTAAAAGGTTACAAGCATATAGCTGTAAGCTTCAAACGCAGGAAATTATATATATGTATCTCATGCATCTAACAGGTTCTGTGGATGCACTACTAAACCCACCAGAGCTGGGAAACAAGATGCTTCCTTTATTCCTCAGTAAGTCATCTGGGACTCCTAAAAGTAACTAAAATAAAACTTTTTTCACCAGTAAACCTAATTGGTAGGTGAATTAAAAAAATTGGTCATGTCCTATGTTTTTTAGATATATGACTAATTGCACATGCAGTAGGATAGTGAGGATATACAGTACATAAAATGTAGTATATATAAATTGAAAAGACTCTGTGTTACTGATATTAAATTGTATTATAAGGATCTGACTCTAAATATCTTAATGGGAGATCCACACTCTCAGCCAAGCAATCATAGTCTTGCCAAGTTGGGGATCCCCCCGAAAGAGTAAGTATATAGGGCTACTTGGAGGTAAAAGGTTGTATTTCCCCATTATCAATATATACATGATACCTTGTTAATCAAATTGTTATTAAATGGGGTGCATCCCCCTGTTTCCTTATGTTCCGATCACATTACCCAGTCCATATCAGTATATATATTCAGCATATTTTTCCCCATTGAGATCTGATATATTTTCAAGGTGTTCCTTCAATTCTTTTGAGCAATTTTATATATATATATACAGTTACAAGAAAAAGTATGTGAACCCCTTGGGATTACGTGGAGTTTTGCATGAATTGGGCATAAAATGTGCTCTGAACGTCATCTAAGTCACAACAATAGAAGAACACAGTCAGCTGAACATAATACTACACAAACATTAGATGTTGCCATGGTTTAATTGCACATAACATGTAAACATTCACAGTGCAGGGAGGAAAAAGTATGTGAACCTTTGGACTTAATAACTGGTTGACCCTCCTTTGGCAGCAATAACCTCAACCAAACATTCCCTGTAGTTGCAGATCAGACCTGCACAACGATCTGGAGTAATTTTGGACCACTCCTCTTCACAAAACTGTTTCAGTGTAGCAATATTCTTGGGATGTCTGGTGTGAATCACTCTCTTAAGGTCATGCCACAGCATTTCAATCGGGTTGAGGTCAGGACTCTGACTGGGCCACTCCAGAAGGCGTATTCTGTGCTGTTGCAGCCATTGTTTTGTTGAACTACTTGTATGCTTTGGGTCATTGTCCTGTTGCATCACCCATCCTCTGCGGACCTTCAGTTGGCAGACAGATGGTCGTACGTTTTCCTGCAAAATGTCTTGATAAACTCTGGAATTCATTTTCCCATCAATGACAACAATCCGCCAGGCCCTGAGGCAGCAAAGCAGCCCCAAACCATGATGCTCCCTCCGCCATGTTTTACAGTGGGGATGAGGTTTTGAAGTTGGTGTGCTGTGCCTTTTTTTCTCCACACATAGTGTTGTGTGTTCTTCCCAAACAACTCAATCTTGGTTTCATCTGTCCACAGTATATTTTGTCAGTAGTGCTGTGGAACATCCAGGTGCTCTTTTGCAAACTTCAAACGTGCTGCAATATTCTTTTTGGATAGCAATGGCTTCCTCCGTGGTGTCCTCCCATGTACTCCATTCTTGTTTAATGTTTTCCTTATTGTAGATGTGTCAACAAAAATGTTAGAATGTGCCAGAGATTTCTGTAGGTCTTTAGCTGACACTCTGGGATTCTTCTTTACCTCATGCAGCATTCTGCGCTGTGCTCTTGCAGTCATTTTTACAGGACGATCACGCCTAGGGAGAGTAGCAACAGTGCTAAACTTTCTCCATTTGTAGACAGTCTGTCTTACCGTGGACACATGAACATCTAGGCTTTTGGAGATACTTTTGTAACCCTTTCCAGCTTCATGCAAGTCAACAATTCTTGATCGTAGGTCTTCTGAGAGCTCTTTTCTGCGGGGCATGGTTCACATCAGACAGTGCTTCTTGAAACCAGTAAACCCAAAACAGGTATGTGTTTTTTAAGGGCAGGACAGCTGTCAGCAACACATCCAATATCATCACACTGATTGTAGTCACAGTTGGCTCACTCCTGGCTCCAATTAGCTCTGGGAGAAGTCATTAAGCTAGGGCCTCACATACTTTTTCCTCCCTGCACTGTGAATGTTTACATGTTATGTGCAATTAAACCATGGCAACATCTAATGTTTGTGTAGTATTATGTTCAGCAGACTGTGTTCTTCTATTGTTGTGACTTAGATGACGTTCAGAGCACATTTTATGCCCAATTCATGCAAAACTCCACGTAATCCCAAGGGGTTCACATACTTTTTCTTGCAACTGTATATATATATATATATATATATATATATATGTGTGTGTGAGTGTGTGTATGTGTATATATATATATATATATATATATATATATATACACAGTATGTACATATACATATTTCAATTGCAGCGTTACATTCTTATTTTTTTCTAGTAGAAAACTTCTGCAACTTTGCAGTAAAATATGTTGTGCAGATGAAAGACAATCAATAGGTTACATAACTACACGTACCAACATTTGGATTGTTGGAACATCTCCATTATCTTAGTTCTTGCTTAGGGAAAATCTTCAGTCACCTTGTAGTCAAGCACATTGCACACAAGCAAGGCAATAAACAGGTTAAATGACAGAATATTTCAAGCCGTCTGATTTCAGTGACACTTCTATATCCTGAATTTTCTCTCGGAGGAATAGGAAAAAGAAGCTGACAAAAAAAAGGCATTAAAAGATAAAACTCAACTGAAATTCAGAGTATTGTAAGCAAGTGAAAATTGTCGTTTTTAGTGTTTGTGTTTGCTGTAAGTTATTTGCTCTGGGACATTATTTTTAGTTGAAGCCATTCTTTGTTCATTGGCAACAACACTTTCAAGGGACACAGTTGCCCTTGTAGTAGCTACTTATGTAAATCTATACAACCCACTGAGACTATGGGGAATGCAATGGCCTGAGAATGATATCCATTGTTTCAGTTAATGAATAGGAAATTAGTTGGGATCAGATTCAATTTAAGTGAGAAAATTAAACCAATGTACACAAACTGTAAGGCATCCGTTCAGAATTAATTCATAATTAATGCTTTGTTACCATCAGAAATCTTAACAGATCCTTCTGCAATCAAGTCAAACACTCCAGATAATATATAATGTAGTATGTTAAGGGTTTAAATTAGGCACTCTGTCCCTCATTCCTTAGTTAATATAGTCAGGGAATACAGGAGATAAGGGAAGCCAAGAGCAGTTGCTAGACTGCTTACACTGCTAGGGTCTGGTATATAACTCCCACCAGGGACACTTCACGGATCCTGTACCTTCTTCCTGTGTTTATATGGTTCCTCATCTTTGCTTTTTTTCCATGACTCAAAACATTCTGGAAGGTTATTTTTCTTTCACCTTAAAGTGGAACTTTACCCTAAAGAGGAAGGTCCACTTTATGTCCTTCCCCCTCCCCCTCCCTTTCTTCTTTTGGAACTTTTTTATTTTGGGAAGCTGGTACCTGTAACAAAATATGTATTTTTTAACTGGCATTCATTTTGTATAACTCCTCCATTTCTAGATGTTTAAACAATTAGTTTCGGTTTTGAGTTTTGCTTGTACCTTATCTCTCTCTTTTCCTGAGTCTTGTTTCTATTTCTCAGTAAATGGATTTACCTGATATGGTACTCATCAACCATTTGTAGTTTCTATCTACCTTGATAAGAGTATAATATTTCATTGATCATTCTGGCCTAGCAACGCCTGTAGAATTCTTGTATAATACTGCTCGCCAACAATAAACTTTCAGAGATTTAGCTTTTACACTTCGGTGGCTGGAGCTTTATTTCTCCTGGGCCTGGTGGTGTAAAACGATTAAGGACAAGTTGGGTTTGCAACCTCAAAGAAAATTCAGAGGTTTGGAACCTCTGGGGAAAAATTGCATAGACAGGAATAATATTGTAAATTTACAGGAGTCCTCATTTATTTTTGCCATTTTAGAAGTATAAGTGCTTATTTGCTGCATGTTAAGAAACTGTTAAGTAGCATATTTGTTTTACAGAATAGTGTTATTTCAGTGTCGGTCTTTTAAATGTTAAACTCCTGAACTGTTGAGAAGGTTTTCTCGGCGTTACAGCCCATCTTCAGAGAATAAGTACTGACACTGTAATAATTAATGCTTTGCCTAACAGCTGTTTTGCTTCAAGATGGGTATGGTCCATGGTAAGGGACCTCTACCTAACAATCCTAAGCTTTCGCATAAAGTGTTAAGTGATATTGCTAAGAAAAAGAAAGAAACACAAGAAAATCCTGAATTGTCTATGTTAACTTGCAATGAATATGTTATGCGTCTGGTTACTCTCCAGAGCCCAGTAATCCAAATCTACACTCTTTAGCTCTACCATCTGCTCTGCCAAGTTATACACAAGTATATTCAGCATTGCCAGAAAAAGAGGATGATGATTTCCTTAGACCTCCAAGGGCAGACAGACCACCACAACCTTCCGTAGTACAGGCAGAAGATATACCAAGTCATGATAGTACAGAATGGAGGGAGGAGGAAGGGGCAGAGGGAGGAGAGGAAGAAGAAGAGAGACCTGGTAGTAGTCCCGGGTGGGAAGAGACCAAAGCTACACAAAATCCAATAAATATTACACTAACAGACAGAAAAAGGACTGTAATTTACAATGACAGGACTTGGAGAAGTAATGTCAAGGTAAAGAGTGAAAAGGGAGAAAATGTAGCTTTCCCATATATTGTAATGGGAAGTGATGTGGTAATTAAACCCATGGACATGACAGAAATGAATTACATCCTAAAAAATAGTCCAGATCCCAGAAAGAATCCAACTGCCTGCATAAATTATTTAAAGAGAGCCACACGAGGCAGACAGTGCTCAGAACCGGACATGAAATTAATAATTGCCGGAATTTTGGGATATGACATGTACTCAGAATTTGACTGGACAAAGGTGCCAACAATACATGTTCTAGTTGATCCTGGAACCCCAGCAGCCAATCGTGTGTGGCCGAAGGAAGATACTCATAAAAAGGTGTGAGGAGGTGACAGCCGAGATGGAGCGAATATGGAAGAGTAGAAAATCGTTAGCAACTGCTGTTGCTCGTAAGCAAGGAAACAAAAGAGACAGTGACAGAGTATGTGAAAACATTTAGAAAAGTCTGCAAGGAAGAAGCTGGGATGGATATGGCTAGTGCAGAAATGACACTATATATATCCAAACCTTAATGGCAGGATTCAGACCTGAAATGTTGCTGTTAATAAAACAGCTTATTTCAAACTGGACAGAGATGGATGCAGATACATTTGAAAAACAAGTGATGGAGAAAGATGCCGCTAGATGTTCTGAGGTCTCCAAATCTACCAACAAAGCACATTTTTAGGGGTTACAACATAGTTATAATCCCAGAGTAAAAGGTAGCAACAAAAATAGGGGAAGAAGAAAATAGCACCCATTGTCCCAGATGTGCCCCCATTGATTCCCTACATTCCACACCATACACAGTGTTATACTGTGATCGATTTAAGCAATGCGTTTTATTCCATCCCAGTTGACGAAGAGACACAACTACTGTTAAGTTTTACTCTGGCCAATAAACAGTTAACCTGGGCCAGATCACCTCAAGGCTACATGCATTCTCCGGCTGTATATTCCAGGGCCCTCTGAGAATCCTTAAAAGGTTGAGCACCCATGGTTCCACATTGCTCCAGTACATGGATGACTTATTACTTTGTTCATCCAACATGGAGGCTTGTAGGCAGGACAGTATATCTCTGTTAAATTATCTGGATACAGAGGGACAAAAGGTGGCAAGGCATAAGGTACAATACTATCAAACTTTGGTGGATCACTTGGGTTTTACTCTGTCACAAGGCACCAGAATGGTTAGCCAATCAAGGATCCTAGCCATTACGGGTCTGCCTCGCCCCACCCAAAAACTAAAAAGGAAATGCTCTCATTCCTTGGTATGGTCAACTACACTAAAACTGAGGCTTCTGACCTCATTAAGTTGGACCAAGAATCCACCAATGCCTACCAAAACCTTGAGGTACTCACTAGTTTCCTCTCCTGCTCTGGGTTTAGTGAATTACAATGTTGATTTTCATGTATATGCTCTTGACAATTGTAAAACCATGGCGGCTCTGGTCACTAAGGATCATGGAGAACACATTAGGCCAGTAGCCTATTTTTCAAAAGTAGTGCCAAGTCCGGTACACGGCATGCTGGCATGTCTGAGAGCCCTGGCCAGTAAGTATAGACTTGGACATAGATAGAATTGATGAGAAGGTTAAACAATTATTCACTTATTATGGATCAGAACATAAATGAAACACACCTAGAAGTGACTCTTCTGAATATTAAACTACAGTCGTTGAGAAAACAGATGCTCATAAATGAAATGGAAATAAAACAAATGGGTGCAGCATTGACCAGGCTGTGTGAGTCACTACTGACAATGAGTGTTGTACATGGATACATAACATATCTGTTGAGATTCCAGATTACTATGAAGTCATTAAGAATCATAGAGCCCAGGTAAATGCTTTACAAGCTTGAGCTCGATCCATAGCTGAAGATGGCTGTAACCTTTTTTAAAGGGTTGGGAAGTTTTGGAGATTTTTTTGGATCTTTTAAGAAAGTAGGCATACTGATTTTGTTATGTTTCTTACTAATATTTGTGTTAAATGCTGTTGCTATATTTTGTATGTTCATTTTTGACAAGTTTTTAAAGAATCCAGATGCCTATTGGAAACCACAACTGTGAAATTTGATGTGTTGTCACTTTGTGACAAAAAGGAAAGGAAATATGTCCTTTTTAACTGGCATACATTTTGTATAATGCCTCCATTTCTAGATGTGTAAACAGTTAGTTTCGGTTTTGAGTTTTGCTTGTAACTTCTCTCTCATTTCCTCAGTCCATTTTCTATTTCTCAGTAAATGGATTCCCCTTAAATGGTATTCATCAACCGTTTGTAGTTTCTATCTACCTTGATAAGAGTATAATATTTCATTGGCCATTCTGGCTTAGCAACGCCTGTAGAATTCTTGTATAATACTGCTCGTCCACAATAAACTTTCAGAGATTTAGCTTTCACACTTTGGTGTCTGGAGCTTTATTTCTCCCGGGCCTGGTGGTGGAAAATAATCGAGGACAAGCTGGGCTATAGTTTTGGTAAGTGTCCACTCCCACTTCCAGTTGGATCACTTACGCAATTACACTGGACATTTGGCACATGCACAATGGGAAACTGTCTGTGAAACAGCAAGGAGTCACAGCTGGCTGCCCACAGTAAACATGGCAGCACCGGGGACTTGAAGACCGGCAAAGAACAGGCCCGGGCAAGGATGGTGCTGGATCCCTGGACAAGTAAGTGCCCTTTTTTTTTAAAAGTCAGCAGCTACAATATTTGTAGCACCTTAACTTGATCTTTATACCCGTAGGGCAGAACCAACTGCCCAATCACGTGACCACTGTTATTTGCTGTTACAGTGGTCACATGAGCAGGAATCTGTTATGTCCACTCCTAATCGTTACTAGAGACCTGGAGCTGTCTATGGAAACTCGGTAACTATACCGGGGGCAAGCATATGCATTATGTGTTGGGGCAAGAGGTTACCTATTCCCCAGTGTATCCAAACTAAAAAAAAATTATTTTTTTACCTGGAGTTAAGTTTTAATGTCAGAAGAGACAAAATAGTTAATTATGGATGATATGTTCACCCATTCAAAACAGCACTAACATCTGAATCATACCAACAGATTGTAAACCCTTGTGAACAGGGAGCTCTTTGTTTCTAGTTACATATTGTATGTGACCTCTGTATTGCAGCATACTGTTGCTTTTGCAGTAATAAGGAAAATAGTAATGGGAATATAATTACGTGTACATGCAAATCTCAAATACTTCATAAAAGATGCATCTTCATGTTTATTAAGGTAAGCTGGCATTGTCCACAGCGGTGCCTGGCTTCAGTAATATACAAATGTTTGATCCTGAGATTTTAGAGATGGAGTTAAAGAAATTCATTGTGAGAGGTTAATTTATGTGGCTTCTTAAAGCATGTTCTGATATAATAAAGAGAAAAAATAGTATTTCTTCTGGGCAAATAATGAAAGCACTTCATCTTTTTAAAATTCAGCCTAGGATCTAGCTGTAGAAATATTAACAACCTCTGCTAATTCTTCATATATGTACATTTTAGACTCTTAATGAATATGATTTAAGGCTAGTGTAGACAGGCTTTTGGATAGTGTTGATGGGCAAATGCATTCTTCTTTAGACGCTTCTGAGATCATTGATTCCTATTTTCGTTGACCTACAGAACATAAACCCAAACCCCTTTTAATCAAGTCATGTCGGCCTGTGTCCCTGCTTCCTTCTTTCTTACTCATGCATGGCCTAACTGTCAACTCAGAAAGACTGAGGACATACTGTGAGTGTAGGGCATCATTGTCCACCACCCAAAGGGGTGACACCACATACCCTGCACTCACAGGTGAGGCCATTATTTCAGAAAAGTTTTCTGCATTAGTAAAGACCGCCCACTGCTGGGAGAACGAAGAGAAAGGGGACCCTATGGGGTTTATTTACTAAAGCTGGAGAGCCCAAAATCAGACTCCCTTCTGCATAGAAACCAATCAGCTTCCAGGTTTCATTGCCAAAGCTTCATTGAACAAGCTGAGGTTAGAAGCTGATTGGTTTCTATGCAGAAGGGAGTCTGATTTTGGACTCTCCAGCTTTAGTAAATAAACCCCTATGTGTCACATGACCAGTCTGAAGCTAGGAATGTGTGAAATAAACACATAAAATCCCCCTGAGAGGACCTCAAGATAAAATGGGGGTTTTGGGAAAGGGGGGGGGTTATGGCGTTGAGCTTTACGTTTAGGTTTTGAGTTTAGTACTACGTTCAGCGGCTATATTAAATATAGAAACTGACTATTTCTTTTTAAAGAGTAACATTATTATTCCTCAGATATGATAAAGGGGTAACACTCCGTTTCTCAACCTTTTTTCAGTCAAGGCACCCTTTATAATTATGCACAATCTGGAGACACCCTATTCTAAAAAAAACAAATAATTTTACATAACGCAGTGGCATCTACACACTTAGGACACCCAGCATTAGAGGTGATTTATTTGTACACACTGGTACTGACTAGTATTCCAAAATTTCTCCCTCAATAACATGACCCCAGTATGGACAGGGAGGGGCACACAATGACATCCTCGAGCATACAATGTCATCCTTATTAATATAAGTCATTGGTTGTCAGGATGCTGGCAGCTGACCTGCACTGTTTCTAGATTGTAATGCTGCACAATAAAAACCTGTGGCTTTGTGTAACAAAAAAAGGCAGACTTGATCCAGCTTGTTGAAAATGTTTGGTCATTTTGAGGCCATTTTTAGGCATTTTGCCAAGGCACCCTTGTATAACCCAGAAGTCACCCCAGGTTGCCTCGGCATCCTGGTTGAAAAAGGCTGCTGTAACATACTGTATGTCAAAAAGTTTATTTTGAAAATAACTAGATGCTACAATTTGTGACACCAACACTTAAAACAGGCAAATACATTTTTTGAAGCCACAAATACATTGATCACAAGATGGTATTGGGTCACACATTGGCCAGTCTTCCTCAAGAAGGTCAATCAACTGACCTTTCTTCGTCAATACTTTTACCTGTTGACATCAGACACTTATAGACTCAATCAAATTTAGTGTAAAAAAATAAAGTCGTAAAACAGAGAAAATGGTGACATTTCTTCAGTGACTGCCATTTGAGATGGGCCAAAGAGCACAAATGAAGTGACCTTTTCTGCTCGTTTTCATAGAGCTAAAAAACAAGCATCATATCTTTCACAACAGATTCATTTTCTAGCTTGACATGTTTGGAGCTGATAGAACCTATTTATATCATGGTATACATATGTTCTCTAAGACCTGGCACAGCTAGTTGTTGAAAGACAAACAGTAACTCCCTCAACTGGCTTATGAAGTCAATCAATACAATTATTTCTAAACTGTGTCATAAAGAATTAGGTTACTATGCATCCCATGTCTCCAGATTTTGGTTGGACATGATTAGCATGGCTGGGAGTGCTACAAATTGTCAGATATTTCTAGATATATGATTGATTCACAAAGCTATAACACATGTATCATTTGCCATGACAATGAGTATTGTCAGTCTGTTGTTATGAACTGACTGGCATTTCTGAAAATAACAGTTATTATGACAAATAATGATCACTGTAACTCAGTGAACATATAGAAAGTTATGAGGAAGGAATTTCACAGGTCAAGGATGCCCCATTCATAAAGCCTCTACACTTGCCTGCCACAATCTATACTTTATAAACTCTCTAAAAGGAGATGTCTTAAAAACCTCCATGTATGTGCACACAACCACAAAGGAAAATTTTACAATGGCTTCACACCTACACTCACCTTATTAGTCACTTCATTAGGTGCATCTTGCTAATGCCAAGAAAATATCCCCCAAACCATTACACCACCACCACCAGCCTGAACCGTTGATACAAAGCAGGATGGATCCATGCTTTCGCATTGTTTACGCCAAATTCTGACCCTACCATCTGAATGTTGCAGCAACTAGTCTGTCTATTCCCCTCTGACCTCTGACAGCATTTTTGTTCACCCAACTGCCCCTCACTGGATATTTTCTCTTTATTGGACCATTCTCTGTTTTAGACCAACCTAGAGATGGTTGTGCGTAAAAATCCCAGTAGAACAGCAGTTTTTGAAATACTCAGACCAGCCCATCTGGCACCAACAACCATGCCACAAACAAATGAATAGTTGTACCTAATAAAGTAGCCGGTAAGTGTATGTGTTGTAGTGCAGTAAATCATGGGTTACTGCAGTGTCCAGCACTCTTTGTAGTTCATTGCCATTCATTCAGAATGGCCCTCAACACTCTATATAGTAGGTGCAGGATGGACCCACACTGTAGCGCACTATAACGCACACTATAACCCCTCCCCTGGGTCATTATTGTGGGGGGGTAGAATGGGCCCTTAGAAACTAGAACCAGAGGACCAGGGGCCGAAGTCTGATAGGAAGATATTACCCCTAGTATACTGTCATATAAGCTTGTAGTCTCAGGAACTGAACCCTTCAGGGAAAGTCTGGTACAGGCTCTATTGATGAACCCACCTATGGAGATCCACAGTGAGATAATTGGAAGGGCTGGCTGACAATCCTATGTTATGGTTGAACCTGGACCATGCACAGTTGCCAATGTTGAGAGCAAAGAGGCAAAGGAGAAATATGTTTTGACAAAGAATGGTACATTGTGTTTCTGCGACAACAAAATGTTAAAGAGGCTGAATGTGAGGACATTCCTTATTTCTTGAGGTGGCTTCAGTCTGGGAGAATGTAAACCTTCAAGATAGCAGATTTCCTCCACAGTACTAGTGTGAGTATCCTATGTCGTTCCTGTTGCATAGGGACTGAGGTGTACTGCATTAAAATTAAAAAAAAAAGTGAATTCCAGTTTTTGTTCTATGTGCAGCCAGCTGTTCTAAATAAATGGGTGTCTAAATGGAATTAGCATTAATATACCATATGTTAACAAGTGTGCAATATTACCCTGGAACAAAATGGCACAGCATGAAGGGGGTCCTTAAAGAGGAATTAATTCTCGAAAATACTCACCTCCACCTTTCAGCAATGTGGCAGTTGCATTCCTCTGTGGCCCCTGTCATATTCTCTCTGGGCTACTTCCAGGTGTTGGATTTTTGGCCTCTTGATCAGCTGGTAGAGAATGATTTCAGTCCATGCATACATACAGGAATCAGCCATATAAGCATGACCAAAGTGGTCCTGGAATGCACACTGAGATGCTGCCTACTTGCAGTTTTTGATAAATTAGGTTCAGTTCCACTTTTATATTTCTGAGGGAACAGATCCTCTGTAGTCAATGCTAGAATGGAGCAGTACAAAGTTTTTCTTTCCATTTTAGGCTACGTGGGGAAGCGTTACATCTTTTGTCAGGCTTGCACTCCGATCTGTGTCCCTTTGGAGGGATTTACTTATATACATTTAGACTTGCTATGGCTTCAAATATACGTTAAAGTGCCTACCACTTCAATATGCTTTTTTGATGTGTTTTTAATGCTTCTGTGATGCTTCAGTAATTCTTCAGTGAAGCTTCGGTGATGCTCAGTGAAGCTTTAAAAAAGCTTGGCAAATGCCCTATGTGTATGTTGATTTTCTATTTGTTTTAAAACCACAGGATCTTTGGATGCCTCCTGCAGATATCCACAGGCTCTACTAGTGAGGGAGATTTAGATTCACACCGCCATAGGACAACTGAACTCTTTCCCACCAACTTCTGTCTCTTTCCAGTGAGCTTCCCCAGACCCAACTTGATCCCTAGACTTGACCTTGTGAATAGGCCCCCCAGCTAAGCCTTAATGGGACCTTGGTATCTTCCTAGATGCTTCTTCTAAGGTCCTGCTCCAGAGGCAGACCACCTGCACAGGGGTCTCCTCCTGCGGGACTGGTCCCAGGAACACTGCACACTGCTGCTCAGGCCTCAAACTATTTATGTGCTCTCTCACCACCTACTGGGCACACCTCCCTAGGGAGTGCCTGGTGTCCCATACAGTAAATACTGAGGCTGCATACCCTCTTTTTCCTTTCACTATGGTTCTAGAATTCTCCGGAAGACAAGGGAGAGCAACAGAGCAGCAGCATGTATAACACTGAGCAGCCCTAATTAATCAACCCTTGCTCCTCTGATTACAATGAAGCTAACTAAATTTACCTAGCATCCTACTCTACACTAAGAGGGTGGTACATGAGGATGGCTTTGCTAGCAGTTATAAGGTAGAAATGGATCTATTGTGGAAAAAACATGGTCTAGTAGGTTGACCATAGGGAGGCAACTGTCTCACAGCTCAATAATAATAAGAGACAATCTTTAGGGATGAAACAGTTCATTATCCTATATATGTTGCTAATCACTTGGTTCCAGAAGGCTGAGATTGATGGGCACGCCCAAAAGCAGTGAAGGAGAGAAGGTCAACAAGTTTCACATAGAGGGCAGGTGGGATCCCGGGGTGAGCCCTTTGATAACAGAAAAGGTATATAGGCTCTTTGTATTAACCTGATTTGGGATTCTCTCATTGATCACCACCAGTCTCTGGATTTGTTTTATAGCCCTCTAAGAGTTTATTGATCAGGTTGTTGGAGAAAGTCCTTGTTCCAATTTTTTAAGAATGCAGTGGCAGCTGGTTTTACAAAGAAGAAGTATAGGGTCAATAAATATCTTATAGGGAAGTCCCTTCTTAGATCAGTTTGTCATGGAAAGCCAGAATCTTTGATTCCTGCTTGAACAGCAAGCCTTCATATATTTGGCAAATTGCATGAAGTATAGGAAATGCTGGTTTGGTAGGTCAAATTCAGTGGTTAGAGCTTGGAAAGATTTTACATTGCCTGTGTCCACATCATAAAGAGAGGTGATCTGTGTAAGTCCTTTTGATCTCCATAGCTAGAAGGCATCATGTTGCATGCTTTGAGGGAACATTGGGTCATCATGAATAGGCAAGAACTTAGATATATAGGGAGATAGCCCCAATTTCTTTCATACTTCCCTCCAGGCAATTACAGTATCACAGAGTAAGAGATTATGTCTTAGGTTGATGAGTAACATCCCAATTTTACATTGGCAGTTTGATGTAAGTGGTGCATGTTCACTGCATTTTATAAAAAGACTGTGATGGGTAAAGCTGTCTATATATGATATTTCACTTGTTCCAAGTATGTTTTGCATTCTCATAGACATGTATAGGAATGCAAAACCGACTTGGGGTGGACAAAAGAGACATTTAGCAACAAAGATTAGGTCAGGAGAACTGTAGGGATTACTTTTGTGTACTGAAAGCTTTCCAAGCAGGAGCATGCCTAGGTTATTTGCCACCTATGTCCCCTCCTTCCCTATGAAGCAAAAATGGACCCCTCAGGCGGTAAGCTTGCTAATTCTAAGCCTAAGAAAAATTCAGGCTCAGCCTCAATAAGCAGAGCTCTTGATCATTGCACCTCTCACATAGACAGGCACCTCACATAGACAGGCACAGAGACCAGGTGCTCTGCCCAGTGAGGTTGAGCTTGTGCACTCATAAGGCTCACTATCAGTGAGTAGTCTAATCTCTGTTCTTGCCTTTGTGACAGGTGCAGCGGCTGGGCAGGGAACTCAGTAATGCAGAGTGTGTGGTTTTACCAGGTGTAGTGTTACTAAGCACAATAGGGATGGAGTGTCTGTGTCTACCCTTAGTGCTACCCCTCACTGGAGTACCTCCAAAATTGCCTCAACTGGATTCCTGGGAGGCCAAACCCTGGTGTCAAACTGTGTGCCAAAAATCTGCCAACACAAGTTTGTCAAAGGTAAGCACAAATATACCCTGGCTAGAGGCTGTTATCATTCAGAAGTCAATGAATGATTTTATGGAAGATGAATATTAAAGTTGACATGACCGGCAAATGGTTGAGTCTTCTGCCTTGCTTAAATAATATCTGAGTCTTAAATGTTCAAGAAGTAAATTCAAGGGAATCCATACATGCACTGATTATCAGCAGAACAGGTCTAACAGCCTTTTATGCAGACAGTCTGCACATTTATAGTCAAATTAAATCACATATAAAGCATCATTCGCAGGTAAAAAAAAACTATATTCATTTGGATCTGGAAATACAACATCCCGCCAAGAGGTGCTCTGTAAAAATCGCATTTGTAATGAACTATAAAAGTGAAAATATTGTCACACCATTGTACTGGTACCTGGGAACAGAAGGTTGTGGACAATGATTATATGCATGCATTTATCAGCAGAGTGACAGACAGAGAATTGATTTTGTCAAGGTGTTAGCCAAAAAATCCGGGAGTATTGGTGCGGAGAGATGTTCAGACGGTGCCTCGACTTGAGAGATGATGGAGGTATAAGTGGTATTATGAAAAACTGAAGCATGTGTACGAGAGAACACCAGTCATTAAAGAAGTAATCTGACCTACAAAGAAAATTTTTCGAGTGCAGCATTTCTCAACCTTTTTTTAGTTGTGGCACCCTTTAAATCTTGAGGCCCCCCAGTCTAAAATGTAAACTTATGTTACTTATGCATGGGAAACCAGAGCCTGGAACAATGCACAGAATCACCTTGATGAAATTAACTTCAGAAGTCCACCTTCACATCAGAGGTCCCCTATCATGTCAGAGATCCACCGATTACCTCAGAGGCCTCCCATGACGTCAGATGTCCAGTTTCATGTGAGAGTTGCCCCTTCATGTCTGAGGTCCCCATCCTATCAGAGCCTCCCCATCACAGACCACCCCAGTCACAGTCCCCTCTTTATATCAGAGCCCTACCTTTCGGTTCTAACAGCACAGCAAAGGGCAGAAGGTGAAGCAGGTCTGGAGGAGATGAACTTCCATCCTCTCCTGAATGCTAATGGCTGCCCTGCATGCCACCTACCCTGGATCAGTGTCATGTGTTGCCATGGTGCAGGCAAGTGAGCTGCCAACATCATAGCAGCAAAAGATGCTGTGCATCCTGGTCCTAGAACATCTTTGGTGTTATAGTTGTCTTGGAAATTCGCTTTAACAAATTTCTCCTTACCGTGAGTACTCGCAGTTGGATGCGCAGAAATCCCCCATAAAGCTGTGCGAATCTCGCTTACCACGACTGCAGCTTAGCCCCAAGATTACTGCGCCTCCAACTGGGTTAGCTCTGTTGAGATGTGGGGGATTGGAGGTCCGTTACCCAGGAATGATCACACGACACTCTCAGGTTGCTGTTGGAATTCACATAGAGGCGGGTCCAACCCCAGCCTCCAATTTTTATTTACAAGCAGACACACGCCCCCCACATAAAAAAGATCAATCCCCTCCCACAGAACAATGCAATGGGGAGTGCCTATACACAGGATGTACATTCCGATTGGAGCATAGCCTTTCCTATTATCTATCACTGGTCCTCCCCCATGAGCCCTCTGAGGTCAGCAGACTTCCTCCCCTTCCCCCCATGAGTCCTCTATGGAGAGCATATTTCCTGTCCTAGCTCCTAGTGGTCTGTAACTTCTCTGTACAAGCATCCCCCAGGCTAAACACCAGTCTGTATCTGGATGGGCCCGATACGATCTTTATTAAAACACATCCATCCAGATACAGTTTCAGGTCGGTAATGGCTTGTAAGATATGCATAAGCCTACACGCGGAGTTCACACCGCTTGGCGCCTTGCGTTATGAAGTCCATGTGGTACTATGCTGCTGATATGTGGATACAGGCCCGCGGCCTACCGCCGGCGGCATTCGCATCGAATGCCATGTTGGTATACATGCCGGTCTATAAGCGCTGATCTGCCATCTCATCCATTACCGAGCTGAGTACTGTAATACCTACATTGTACATGCGCATGGCCCAATTGCAGCCTTCAGAGCTTTAATTAAGCCACACGAGAGACATATGAATAACACTCATATATGACACATTTAAAGTTCAACCAACAATACAAAATTTCCATGACATAGTGCTAGTGACCAGTCCCAGTTTGATCATGGGCAAACTGCATCCTGTGCTTGCAGCACCCTGGAGGAACTTATATGGATTCCCAGTTGAGAAACAGTGTTCTAGAGTTTCTATTGGCAGAGCTAATACATTCTTGGAGTATACCCTAATAACAATTTTGTGCCTTAATATGAAAATTAGCTGATATGATAAACCAAGTCAGCAGAGTAAGCAAATGGTGCAGTATATCAGACAGGGTTTGCTTCAAGTATTGCAGTAAGTCACAATAGGACAGACAGATATCTCTATATCTTTCATCCTCAAAGCAGCTACCTATGACCAACCTAAGTCGAAAAATCAAAAATTCTTATTTTGATTTTCCTATGAAGTATAATCATTATATAACTGGTTCAGGCAATCAATGTCATTTATGGAAAAACTATACTATCCCTAATATTTAGAATTTATAGGATTATCCTTTATTGGTGTACCCGGCGTATTTATCACCCAGGTCAGATTATTTTTTAACAACTCCGATTCTCCTATCTATGTTCTCTATATATTCAGTAATAATCATGAAATTAAATAAATACTAATGAGTATAAAGAAACAGAGAAAGTTAACATTTCCTTTATCTGAATATTATATAATCATAATGGTAAAAAAATAAAATTGTGACAATATGTGAGTATCAAATGTACAACCATGATAAGATACAGGCAATTACTCCCGGATAATTCAGCCACACCTCAAAAAATCCCTCCTCCCTTTCTCTTACGGAAACTCTCCCGTGTCTCCAGGGCCTGTATTGAAAAGGTTAAGGAAGGCTGATATGCAGTACACATGGGTTTCCTTATAAGTCTATCCCCCTTAATTGGCACTAACTTCACTTCACACTTCCCATATTCTATCACTAGGGCTGCTGGAAAGAATGGAAACCAACTGAGAAATGCTTTGGGACTCTTACTGAAGACTTTTCATACAGTACATTCTCAAATCAGGCACTCACTTCAATGACAATAATGTTACTGGTAGATGATTGATCCACTTCCTTAAAGTCCTGTTCATCAGAGCCTCTCCCAAACTTCAATGATCTCTGGAAGTCCTAGGTGAATGTGGCTCCTACAGGATAGAAATCCTCTAAGAGGCCTCTGTAGAATGACCTTCGCACAGCAGCATCAGGTGATTGTGGACAAACTTTCCACCTATCAGAAAACAGAGCTTTTTTTGCCATGTGACTGTGGGAAATAGGATCTGCTCTCTTAAGGACCCTGTTATACTCCTTTACAAGTTTCTTGATCTGAACTTCAGCAGCAGCATAGAATTATCAAAAACACCAGGTCCAATACCATCACCTGCCTGCTGATTGAGTCCACAGCGTTTAAGTTAACATTCCCGATGCTACTGGTAGCTTTCTAGCAAAGGGCTCGCTGTTGGTTGTAACTGCAATGTGTGCAGTGTCTAGTTTACTCTTCACAAGCCCTAGAAATTGGGAGTTTTCAAAGACAGGCTTGAAGCAGAACTCCAGCCAAACATAAAAAGATGAAAATGAAAAGCCTATTAAAAAATACAATTACAAAACAATAATTTAATGACATATTAATGATTCCCAAGCTGCATTCATTTGTGTCTTTCATAGATGCTTACATTTCAGCTTTAAAACTTTGAGGCATTTCTTTTTATCTTTTTTTAAAAGATGTGTCAAAAATAAATGAATTAATAAATGGATAGCATTTAAAAACATATTTACTAATGTTTTTTTTTTTCTTGTTTGGCAGCTTTTAAGGAATTAAGAGTTTTTTTTAAATATCTTTCTGACATATAAAAGGGTTAAAGTTCACACATCGAATTCTATTGAACATGTGCACTGCGACTTAATTGTATGTAGTTATTAGTTATCGATGGGTGAACATTACATTTCTTCTGTAAACTCTCTCTAGTGTCAACCAGCTCTGGGGAGGAAAGGTGAAATGAAGTGACCTATGCATTGGTTTAGTAACCTGGAATTGCTAGGGGATATATTGGGCTCTATATTTTTTTTTTCTTGTCTTAAGATACAATTTATTGAGCACAGTAAATAAGATGTCCACTGTACATGTAGGCTTTTAAAAAAGTGATTAGAAGGGAATAGGGAAAGTAGACATTGCTTTTTTTTTGTTTGGGGTGGAGCAGGGGCGGACTGACAACTCATGGGGCCCCCGGGAAATTGGGGATCATGGGGCCCCTGTGTCCTTGCCCACACTCAAAACACACCCTAAAAAGCCTATAAAAAGGTACCAGGGGCATTTTAGGGGGCCCCCTACTGACCCCGGGCCCTCAGGCAGTGCCCTAGTGCCCGAATGGTCAGTCCGCCCCTGGGGTGGAGACGTACCCATATACCCATTTACCAGGCTCTATGTAGACATTGCTTAGACCTGCAGCAGGTGTCCTAATCCTGTATGACAATGTTCTTTTGTACAAGTTCCACTCCTTGTGTCATGTGATTATCCTAGTACAAAATACAGCTAGAATGTGTAATTGATGTGTCATTGATGGCAGCATAAAGACTACTTGTTATACAGATCTACAATTCAACTGTAGAGATACAGTAGGAGAGGTGGTCAGATTTACTGAGCAATATAGAGCCTTCTGACTTCTTTCATCATCCCCAGCACCCCTTTGGACTACACTTGTGGTTGAGGGGGTGGTAAAAATATGAGGTTGAGCTGCATTTTTACTACCCCACCAACCGATCCCCCCTTAAAGTGGAACTAAGGGCACACATACTTACCTTTTCAACTGTCCCTCCGACACCTGCACTGTCTCCTGTGTACCGGTTTTCGGGCTGCTTCATTGGCTGGCTCAATTTCCATTATTATTACAGGTACTTATATAGTGCCGTCAATTTACACAGCGCTTTACATATATTGTAAATTCTCATCAGTCCCTAACCCTCAAGGGGTATACAATCTAAGGTCTCTAACTTACATTCTTACACATACTAGGACCAATTTAGACAGAAGACAATTAACCTACCAGCATGTCTTTGGGCATTCTGGGGATCACTTTGAGCAGCATGTAGGTGTAGTTTACTGAAAAAGAGATATTGCACATCTTTTCTGCAAGTAAAAGCTGTCTGCTCACAGTGAGTTACAACGGGTCTTTAACTCCACGTGAAGCTGCAAAGGCAGAGGATGGGAACGTGCAAATGCTGTGGCAAGAATTAAACTCCCTGTCATCTTCAGCCGGCAATACCACTCCCTGAACACAAGCCATTCAGGTGAATGGGGCAGTACCACAATCATATGCAATGCATGCAGTTATGGTGCAGGCTCTTAGGGGATAAACCAGGCAGTGAGGGGAGGACACACCATCTCCTCACCACCTGTCAAATCTGCCCTCTAAAGAGTGATCTGCCACTGATCACTCTTCAGAGAGTTGACGCTAGTGTAAGCAAGGATTTACCTCTTCAGAAATCTTGCAGAATTTTGCCATAATTGTCCACAGGTGCACACTTTTTGAGACTTGATGCTGCTCCTGACACTCTAGGTACAGTTCATTATTGAAAATACTTCCCTGCTGCTGTCTTCTGTATCAGTTAAAGGTAAACTACATTTATTTTCTTTTATTTATTACCCTGCAATAATGGAAAAAACAGCTCTAGCAGCAATACTCACCCCATGTTGCCAGAATACACACCACTTTGTGACCCAGCACTAGTGATAGGCTGAACACCCCTGTTTGGTTCACAGTGGAACATTCACTAAGCGGTATCTTACTACATTTGAGCATGAGTATTTGAGTATGCAGTAAGATATCGCACAGCTACTAAAATACTGCATGAGTTATATTATTAATTTATGCTGTATCTTAGTAGTGAAGACATTCTTTAATATTTCAGCTGTCAGCAGGGATTCCCGCTGACAGCTGAATGTAAAAAAAATTTTTTTTTTAAACGGTGTGGGCCCCCCCATTTATACCAAGCCTTTCGGGTATGGTTTGGGTTCTGAGGGGAACCTCCCACACCAAAATTTAAAAAAATGATGTGGGGGCCCCCCCAAAATCTATGCCAGACCCTTATCCAAGCATGCAGCCCGGCAGGTCAGGAAAGAAAGGCGGACAAATGAGCACACCCCCCAAAACATACCAGGCCACATGCCCTCAACATGTGGGGGTGCTTTAGTGCACTGGGCTGCCTCCCCAAAGCTCCTTGTCCCCATGTTGATGGGGACAAGGGCTTCTTCCCCACAACTGTGGCCACTGATTGTGGGGGTTTGCAGGCGGGCGGCTTATAGGAATCTGGAAGCCCCCTCTAACAAGGGGGCCTCCAGATTCCGGCTCCCACTATGCGAATGAGTATGGGTTACATGGTGCCGCTACCCATTCACAAAAAAAAAGTGTAATGTAAAAATGACAGGAGACAGTATTTGACAAGTCCTTTATTAAAAGCAAAAATGAAAAAAATGTCCCCCTGAAGTAGATCCAACATCAATCACAATCCCCTCCGCCACTGCTGACCCAGAAAAAAAAAAACCTGCTCCGCTATCCAAAGCTCACTTCCGCTTCTGAGAGCTGCAGATGACAGTTCTTAAATACTGTGATAACATCACAGGGGGGTGGGGTCACCCCGCCCCCTTGTGATGTCATCATGCTCTGTGATTGCCCAAAGCATTGCACCTGACTTATGGTCAGGTGCATTGCTTTGGCCAATCACAATGCACTGTCAGGGAGAAGTGCATCGTGGGGCGTGGCGGGCGGAAAGCCAGCTGAAAGCCGTTACCATTCATGTGTTAACTGAACACACGAATAGCCCATGTTCGAGTCGAACATGAAGCCCAACCCTACCCAGCACCTGTGATGAATGATGTTCAACATCAACATGAGCCTAGGCTGTCAGGGACCCACCCTCTGGAGGTATCATAGCACCAGCCTATGCTCACAGGTGATTGTTAAAGAGATCAAGCCCCATTATTACATGGCACTACTATCAGCAGCATGGAGGACCGGCCCACCGCTGGGGGAAGATAAGGGGAAAGAGAACCAGTGACATCGCAAAACCAGTGTTAGTAATACTTGGGGTCCTTACACATGGTACTGATGAATGAACGCTGGATCCTCCTGACAGAAATTTCCTGAGCAAAAAACCTAACTATTGTCTGAAAAGAGCAAGAAAGTTTACTTGCGCCTATTTGCGCAAACATGCATAAAATAGTGCCTATATGTACAAACATTGAAAGCAATGGGCTGCATTCACATTAATAGGAAAAAAAATTAGGTGAGCAAAAAGCATTCATATAGAAGAAGAGAGCTGAGTGGTTGAGAGATCATTTCAATAGTCTGCTGCTTCACTAATAAGTCACAGGCTGGGAGTGGAGAGGAGACCTGAAAGTGAAAGTGAACCTGCAGCAAAAAAAAGATTAGGGCCCATTTCTTGCCAGTCAGGGATGCGCTCTATGACAGAATTTTGTAAATCTCAGGACTGATTAGATAAAAATACAAATCCTTTGACAGGAAAAACAGCTTTCATATACAGGTGCATCTTAATAAATTAGAATATCATCAAAAAATGTATTTCAGTAATTCAGTTCAAAAATTGAAGCTCGTAAATTATATAGATTCATTATAAAAGGGTGATATATTTCAAGAATTTTTTTCTTTTAATTTTAGTGAGTATGGCTTACAGCTAGAGAAAACCCAAAAGTCAGTATCTTGTGAATTTCAGTATTTTGTTAAAAAGTTAAATTTTTTAGACTCCTGGGGGTTTATTTACTAAAGCTGGAGAGTCCAAAATCAGACTCCCTTCTGCATAGAAACCAATCAGCTTCTAACCTCAGCTTGTTCAATGAAGCTTTGGCAATGAAACCCGGAAGCTGATTGGTTTCTATGCAGAAGGGAGTCTGATTTTGGACTCTCCAGCTTTAGTAAATAAACCCCCTGGTGTCAAACTCTAATCAGGTAATTACCTCAAAACACATATAAAGGGTTTCTGAGCCTTTAAATGGTCTCTCAGTTTGGTTCAGCAGGTTACACAATCATGGTGGAAGACTGCTGACTTGACAGTTGTTCAGAAGACAGTCATTGACACCCTCCACAAGGAGAGTAAGTCACAAAAGGCCATTGGTAAAGAAGCTGGCTGTCCACAGAGTGCTGTATTCAAGCATATTAATGGAAAGTTGAGAGGAAGGAAAAAGTGTGGTAGAAAAAGGTGCACAAGCAACAGAGATAGCCACAGCCTTGAGAGGCTTGTGAAGCAAAGGCCACTCAAGAATTTGGGGGATATTTACAAGGAGTGGGCTATGGCTGCTGTCAGTGCTTCAAGAGCCACCACACACAGACGTATCCAGTGCATGGGCTACAACTGTCTCATTCCTTGTGTCAAGCCACTCCTGAACCACGTCAGAAGTGTCTTATCTGGGCTAAGGAGAAAAAGGACTGGACTCTTGCTCAGCGGTTCAAAGTGAATTTTGCATTTCATTTGGTCCAAGAGTCTAGAAGAAGAATGGAGAGGCACAGAATCCAAGTTGCATGAAGTCCAGTGTGAAGTTTCCACGGTCAGTGATGATTTGGGGAGCTATGTCATCTGCTGGTGTTGGTCCACTGTGTTTTATCAAGTCCAAAGTCAGCACAGCCCTCTACCAGGAAATTCTAGAGCACTTCATGCCTCCCTCTGCTGACCAGCTTTATGGAGATGCTGATTTCTTTTTCCAGCAGGACTTTGGCATCTGCTCACACTGCCAAAAGTACCAATACCTGGTTTAATGATCATGGTATCATGTGCTTGATTGGCCAGCAGACTTGCCTGACCTAAACCTCATAGAGAATATCTGGGGTATTTTCAAGAGGAAGATGAAAGACACCAGACCCAACAATGCGGACGAGCTGAAGGCCACTATCAAAGCAAACTGGGCTTCCATAACACCTCAGCAGTACCACAGGCTGATCACCTCCATGCCACACTGCATTGATGCAGTAATTCATGCAAAAGGAGCCCCGACCAAGTACTGAGTGCATACTATACTGTACATGGACATGCTGTACTTTTCAGTAAGCCAACATTTCTGTATTAAAAATCCCTTTTTTTATTGGTCTCATGTAATATTCTAATTTTCTAAAATACTAAATTTTGGGTTTTCACTAGCTGTAAGCCATAATCATCAAAATTAAAGAAATATATCACAATATTCATTGTGTAATGAATCTATATAATGTATTAGTTTTACTTTTTGAATTTCATTACTTAAATAAATTTACTTTTGATGATATTCTAATTTAGTGAGATGCACCTGTATGTGTATCATCTGTGTATTGAACTGTTTGCCTGCAGTTCAGCTTTAATCATTGAATTTGCTATACGTCTATGTAGATGAAGACAGTGCAATCAGTATCCTTGATGACTGAGATACAATCAGTTACTGGATAAGCCACCTGGAGATTGCACTGTGCTTAGCAATTAATATCCATAAGTGGATCCATACATTTGCGATACATTACAAACCCTGCTCTACCAGCAACCTGTGCAGTCTAAATTTGAGTTTTGTTATACATGGTGGATTTTGGAAATTTGTTTATACTTAAAGGCACGGTAAACCTTTAAACCTACAATTGCTTGGTAATACAAATTGCTTATCAGCCAATCACATGGCAGCAGCTCAATGCATTTAGGCATCTACAAGTGGTGAAGATGACTTGCTGAAGTTCAAACCAAGCATCAGAATGGGGAAGAAAGGGGATTTAAGTGATTTTGAATGTGGCATGGTTGGTAGTGTCAGATGGGCTGGTCTGCGTGTTTCAAAAATTGCTGATCTACTGGGATTTTAACGCAAAACCATCTCTGGGGTTTACAGAGAAAGGTCATAAAAAAGAGAACATATCTAGTGAGCAACAATTGTGTGGATGAAAATGCCTCGTTAACGTCAGAGGTTAGAGGAGAATGGGCAGACTGGTTGC
This sequence comes from Staurois parvus, assembly GCF_062004578.1. Taxonomy (NCBI): domain Eukaryota; kingdom Metazoa; phylum Chordata; class Amphibia; order Anura; family Ranidae; genus Staurois; species Staurois parvus. Next base: position 840,987 of record NW_028318218.1, read on the forward strand.
TGCAACATTCAGATGGTATGGTCGGAATTTGGTGTAAACAAAGTGAAAGCATGGATCTATCCTGCCTTGTATCAATGGTTCAGGCTGGTGTTGGTGTAATGGTGTGGGGGTATTTTCTTGGCACCAGCAAAGTGTACCTAATAAAGGGACCAGTGAGTGTATAGTAGAGTAAAGTTTCTGTTTGTGTTCAAACGTGAGGCATGCCGCATGGCACTGCAAAGGTTAATACATGACCTCTGTCTGTAGTGTGAGAACTGACACTTTCTGTGAAGAAACTAATATTTCCCAATCCCTGGGTCTCTCAGTCTAGTTCTCATGCAGGTGGGAGCCATATAGTAATTAGATCTGACGCAGACACAAGCATTTACAGACACAAAGAGAGCTCACTCATGTACCTGTGTGTGTTTGATCACATTAGCATGTGTGATGTGACCAAGGGCAGAAGGGTAAGCATGCTATGGGTGTTGTGTGACCCAAAACAAACAATTTTCCTGTCCCCTTAGTGCATAGTGACCAGCTAGCTGAAGAAACAAATGGACATACGGGAATAAATCAACCATGACACAACAAACTACAGCCTCAACATGTGATCCTATTATTACAAGGTAAGGCAAACAATCAACACAGAAAATATTTGTAGCACTTCCCCTTTAGGAGTCACTAGAGATTTGGGTTCCCTTATAGTACTTCACAGCCAGGCAACGTGTATTTCTTTCCAGCCTTGCACTCCATAGACAGTAAACAGTCATTTAACTTATTTATTTGTGATTCTATTAAGGGGTTGATAACTTGGATGGGGGTGAGGGATGCATGGGATACCCAAGGAACTGTAAATTAAGTACAACTTCCTGGCAACTATATACAAGTCTTTACACAGAAAAACTCTTCTGGGAGAGCTCTCCAGCCTCTCCTGGTGTACCACCCAAAACCCCAGATAGTTCTTCTCTATCCAGCAATCTGAGGGCTTTCCCTGGACAAAGGGATCCAGTGTCTGCCACCTTAAGAGCACAGTCCAGCTGGGGCTAGTCAGATTTTCCACCCAAATACCTTCTCTCTTCTCTCTGGTCCAGGGGGTGAAAAGTACTCACTGTTCTTCTCCTGCAAGCTGTAGGTTGGAAGCTGCCTTCAGGCCTTCTACTGGGCTGGCTCCTTCTTTAGCTCCACAGATGGTCCTCTCTCAGGGGACTGGTGAAGTTCAGCTTTCCTCCGATCCAGATTCCACCTAGAAGCAGGCCCCTTCCCACTGGGCCCCCTCCCAGGCTCCACACTCGCCTCCTGCTCTCACATCTTCCACCTGAACTCTTCTGCTTCTGAGCAGGCTCAGTCACTTTTAAGGGCTGTCCTGACCCCATGCCAAGCCTCCTGCTTGGGGATTGGTCAGAATCCCTTAAGAGTGCAGACCAGTGCCTCCTCACCCCCGCCCACTGCTTCTAGGATCTTCTCCAAAATTCTAGAGCAGGGAGAGGTATCAAGGAACTGATCTGCAGAGCCTCCCAGCCCTGACCCAAATTTGACCCTGATGATTATTCCCCAGGCTGCTACTCAGCCCTTCTAGCTGAAAAAATAATCAGCTAGCTCCCCCTAGCTAACTAGGAGGGTGCTACATAGTGTTTAACTACACTATTACTCAGTTAAACAACAGAAACATTTGAAAGTGTACAATGCCTTTAAAATAAACTATTAAGACGTTCCTTGGGACCCCTCTAATTGTTTATTTGAACACTCTAAAAAAAACTGCCTCTCCACTTTCTGGCCTGATCCAGTGAGGATTCTACAGTCTGAGACTGATCAGTAATGCATAGTGAAATTTTATTAGTGATGTATTTGTATTGACATGCAATGTAGGTTACCCTATAATAAAGAATAACACTTCTGTATTAAATATATACAATTTAATTTACAGTTGTATCAAATAAAAAAACAAACTTGTCTTATATTGCAGCTTAACAAATCTTACATTGCACATTTCAGTGTGACGTTTTCTACAATGGCAATAAATCTTATCTTAGCTTAGATGTGGTGACTGCATTAATTTTCTTTTTTTTTAGGCTTTTTTCCATCTGTTTTCACCTGGTAATCTGGCCAGTAACACACCTCTTGTATTAGAGTGCTCCCTCTCTGGATGAATCAGTACAGGGGACACTTTTGGACAGTAGCATTGTCAATCTTGGAGTAGGGTAGTATTAGATAGACTAGCAGATTTAGATATACTAACAAATTGAAGCCAAATTCCAGCTCACACTGCAATCGCACAAGCAGATACAGCAATAGTTGTTGTTGCTTTTAAGATAAAGATTCTACATGAATAAATAAAATCTGATCATTGTAAGCACCCCTGTCAATGGTAAATGCTTTGTCTTAACACTCTAACTAGCTATGACTTGAGAAGAGGAGACTAAGGTGGGATATGATCAACATGTATAAATACATCCGTGGTTCATATAGTGAACTCGGTGTAGAGTTATTCACCCTTAAGCAGGGGCAGACTGACAACTCATGGGCCCCCCGGGCAATAGGGGATCATGGGGCCCTTGTGTCCTTGCCCAAACTCAAAAAAGCCTATGAAAAAGGTACCAGGGGCATCTCATGGGGCCTCCTACTGACCCCGGGCCCTCGGGCAATGCCCGAGTTTCCAAATGGTCAGTCCGCCCCTGCCCTGAAGTCATCACAGAGGACAAGGAGGCACTCTTTATGTCTGGAGGACAAGAAATATAACCTCCAAACACGGAAAGGTTTCTTCACAGTGAGAGCTTTGAAAATGTGGAATAGACTCCCTCAAGAGTTGGTTCTGGCCAGCTCAGTGGATTTCTTTAAAAAAGTCCTGGATTGTTTCTTAGATACACAGAATATAACTGGATATAACATTTATTGGTAAAGTTGATCCAGGGAATATCCGTTTGCCTCTCGGGGGATCAGGAAGGAATTTTTTCCCTGCAGGAGCAAATTGGATTGTGCTTTGCTGGGGTTTTTTTGCCTTCCTCTGGATCAACTGTGGGTGTAGGATTATAACTTTTTAATGGTTGAACTGTATGGACTTTTGTTTTTTTCCAGCCAGACTAACTAGGAAACTGCTACATTTGTAGGATAGCTTGTTCTGCTGAGAAACAAAACACTTCCTGGCTGGATCAGCAGATGAAAATAAAAGAAAGCATGCCAAAAAGGAAACTAATGCAGCCACTACATTTAAGAATTGGTAAGCTGCAATATAATAAATGGTGTTTTTGGGTTGAATACTGTTCCAATGACCGGGGGGCTTTCTTCATGGATTGGCATTCTACAAAACAGTATTTTTTTCCTTCTTTCTTTTTCTCTCTTCTACGTTCAGCCCTACTCCTTAGGGCATTTTACCTTCTTCCTACATAGAGATCATATCCGGCTAAACCAGTGAGTGGGTCAATGCAGAGCTATTTTGTTAGGGGTCCTTGAGGAAGTCAGCTAAAAACTGGGGTTCACTCTCAAGAACAATATGATGTTAAAAAAAAAACAAAAATAAAAAAAACCACAGGGATTATTTGCCCCCGGTCTTAACTAAAGATATGGGAAAAATGTAAAAAAGAGGTTAACGTACATTCTTATAGTACTTCAAGTTTACACCAATGGAGGACAGGGCTTTTTCCTTAAGGAATGACCTCTGTGCATTATGTCCCATTGTCCGGAGACGTAACAAGCTATATTTGCATTCATCACCATGCCATGCTTATGCCTAAATGGTATCTGTCTTCTTATGTCCCTTGTATTGATGTATTGTATTGTCTTCAAAAATTAAAAATAAAGAATAAAAATGTGTATGAGTAGCACTAACCCATGAAAGGGGCCACTGATTTAGTCTCAAGTTCTCTTCCCAAGCTAGTGTAGTTCCTGTCACTCTTCTGGCTCAATGAACAGTCTAGGGGTGTCTTTTTTCTATATTTATTGCTCAATAAATTTGGACGGGGATCAGGGAAACTGTGAGTCACTCCAGCAGCACAATGTAGTAACACAAGAACACTCTTACTTTCTCAAGCTTCTTAGTACAGTCTCTACAGCAGCAACTAAGGCACTGAGCAACACTAAGACACCATAGGGATTGTCCCAAATTTAAGCCAACTCTGACACAGATGCCCAAGGGATAGTAGCAGCACACAGTCATTCGAATCATAAACACAAGTCTGTACTCTCAAATTCTTCTGGATACTTGGATGCCTCCTTCCAATACCAGGCTGACATTTCTCACATGAACTTTCCAGACCAGATCTCAGTGAAATTCCTTACTGGTACCTCTATGAGCACATGTAAAAATACAAGTGGACTGCCCAAAAGGGCAGCAGCCCTTCAGGCTGGGAACTTTTCTTCCTAGACAAGAACCAGCTTTCTCAAGCCCCAAACTATTAAAGGACTCATAAGCCACCTACTGGGCACACTCTCCCAGGGATTGGCTGGGACAACATAAATATTCAGATTGTGAATTTTACTCTTCAAGCCCACTGCATTCCAGAATCCTCCCGAAGGCAAAAGGAGGAAGTTGAACCTTCAGCCAGTGAAACTCAAAACAGCCCAAAGTAATTACAAACTGCTCCACTGATTACAGAGGAGCCAAAAATAACTAAATTTATGTATCCTATCTAGCAGCCTATCTAGGAGGCATGGAAGTGTTAAAACCCCTATAAGGTTTTTATTGCTGTCTGTATCTCTGCTAGGGGGATTCACCTCTCTATTGCCCTAATGACCATCGTATCTGATATAGACAGTGATGGGAAATCCAAAACTGTAGAGTTGCCACAGAAAAAGACAGTTATGGGAAAATTATCCAATGGAGACACCTGTCTAAGAGAGGGTTTTCCTTCCTGTTGTGTCTCTGGGACTGGAAGTGAGGTGAAAACTCCCCAACTGAACACAGATAGCAAAAAAAAGTATCTGACTTTACATACAATTTTAGCTTTTTATTCCAAGAAATATACTGTACACTTAGAGCACTGCTATAAATGTATATTTACACATAATGTATATTTATAACACAGAATATTCTCTGACTTCTGCTACCATAACTGTAAAACAATTTTTGATTATATTGTATGAGGTTTTGAGAAACCAACCCCTGGCAACATCAGTGATTTGCCAAACACCCGGGATGCATAAAGGCCTTGGCAATTTTAAATATATATTTGTTGAAAGTAAAACACACAAAAAGATCCTGAAGTTTTGATTTCATTGTACATTCCTTGATATAACAATACAAGGCACAACAGGATAAACAGTGCTAGCCAGGCCCAGTCTAATCAGCTCAGCATCAGTATTTATAAAATATCCTAACAAGGTATCCATTTAAGTCTAACACGCAGAGAATCACAATGGAAACAGTCAAGCTGAGTTCTCAGAACATGCGTTGACAAAAACATTGTGCTATGTGAAACACATTAAAGCTGATATAATGGGTCTATAAAGTAACAGCAAGAATTCATCCACTTGGCTTCAAAATCTGCACCTCCTGTATATCCTTCCCCTACATAAACCAAGCTTAGCAGCTATAGAATTGAGAAATACGTAACCAAAAATATTTTGAACTTTGAAATAACAAGAACAGCCTCCAGCATGCTTCATAGTCATCCTTTTATATTTTTATACTAACCAAAAGCTTTAGTTAACTGTATGACCGGCTGCCAGAGGTGATGGAGGGAGGTTGGATGGTGGCTGCTTGGCCAACTGCTCTCTTTTGTCTATGGGCAATTTTAGCTTTCCTCTGATGATCAGTATATACAGTATCTACAATGTTTATCTGCTGATGGCATTAAACCTAAACTTCATGCACAAAAACTTTAATGTAACAATTTCATCTCTCACACCTGTACATTCCCTATGGATCAGAGCAGTTTTTCCTTTTCTGCCATGAGCCTGTTTATTCTGCAGTAACTTTATTATTACTTAAGATAACAAAAATAATAAAATTATAGTTTTGGTAATGTTTTGAAAAAAATCATTTTTTTATGCAGTCCATACACAAAAAAATGACCAAACTAGAAAAATGCACTAATTTTCTACATCGATCAGTGTTAGCTAAAACTGTAGATAAAATGCATATATTTTATTTTAAAAATGTCCTTTTTTAAAATTACACTAAAATATTATTCTGGCTCAAATCATAGCAAAGTCATGATAAGTAAAAATTATTTTTTTTTTTAATGTCGCAATTTTTAGGACACTAAAAGAAAATGAACAAAATGAATAAAAATGAAAAAAAGTTTAAATGTTAATGAGTAGAAAAAGAAATAAACAAAAATAAATCAGCAGAGAAATAATAGTTAAAGGCTAAGTCCACCTTTTTTTTTTTAATAAAATCCAGATCACCTATGTACCAATATACCATTAATGTACCTATGTTGCAGAAAAATAAAAACATTCTTTGAGTTTTAGAACAAGGTCTTACCTTAGCTCCTGGAGTGTTCCATAGAAAAGTTTATGACTTCCTGTTATGTATATTTAGGACATAAAAGCCAGTAAGATACAGGAAGCAGCTCACCAGTGGTCCTCATTAGCACAGACTGTAAAGTAACTATGGAAGAACCAACAACTCCTTCAAACTCAACAGATTGTTTTGATGTATCTACAAACACGATCCTGGGCCCGGGTATATGGAGTAAGGACATCACAAGTGACCCCCACCCACCTGAGGCGGAGGTGCAGAAGTGTAGGCAGGTGCAGACTTTCCCCAGTGTAAGTGGCGCTCAACCACAGCAGCATTGCAGGAAGAGAGGAAGTCAGGAGGAACCTATTCCTCTATTGTTCCCTAGGTCACTGGGGAAGCAATCTGGTAGGATGCTGCTGCTACATCTGACTCTGGTAGCCATCTTGGGTCAGGCAGAATCTATTTAGGACCCTGGCTCCCAGCTTGGCAAGCATTTTGCGAGTAGAAATCGCAAGCACAGGTTACTCATGTAGAGAATGGTTCCAGATGAGTAGAGACAGGATAGGGACACACTATCCATTCCAGGAATCCTTCCAATTGGACCCAGACCAGTCAGGTCTCATCTCACCTTCAGAGACAGACGATGTTGGCACATCAGGACCTACTCTGCTCTGTATTACTGTTCAGAACTGTGAGTGTTCCCAGTTGGGTGTCCTCCAGCCAGGCTGTTTGTATCTTTGGGCAGTGACTTCAATATAAGTTCTGTGATTGGAAACTGAACTCTATGCGTTTACTGGAGCAGCACCATGCTGCACCCACCCACATACTGTACCTCCTCAAAGGAACACACATTCTAGGGCCTAAAACCTTGGGAGCAGAGCAGCAGCCATGGTGTGGGGCACCCCCTCTTGATAACAGCTTCTGGGTTACAAATGTTGTAAAATGAGTTACCATCTAAAAGTTGGAATTTTACACAATTAGAGGACGTTATTTTACTATTTAGCTGGACTTTATAAAAACTATTTGTATGAATTGTTTGTTTTACTGAGATTGACTATCACTTTGTATGGGGATATGAAGTTAAAATCTATTCAGACTGTAGGTGGGTGATACCAAGTCAAATTTAGGTACTGCTATTGCTTGTATTAAAAAATAAATAAACAAACGACTAAATAAAAAAAATCAGGATGTATAATGAATGGAATTCATTATTTGTGTCTTGTGTGCCTTTTCATGTATTTTGTGCCTGTAGTTAAGGCAGATATAAAAGACACATAAATTGCAGCTTTGCGTTACTTATTACTAGAGCAAAAATAAATTGGCAAATCATCATCATTCCATTAACAGTATTTTAATGCTCATTTGAAGTCATAAAAAAAGAAATTGGGTTTTATAGACATTGCGCAAGCAGTCTCTACTTTTCTGGTACAGTGGTTGTATAGGGTGTCGAAATATGCCTGTGCAATCCAATAGGTACCAGGGTTTAACCTAAAGCACTTGTTAATTTAGCATACCCAATCAGATACACCCCAGCTTCCTTGGCACCACTATTCTTTGTGAGACCACTTATGAGGCCTTTACTCATCTGTCTCCGTACGCTGTGTAGCAGAATGGCACTTTTTCTACCTCTACCCCCAAACTGTCACTTGGACATGATCAGCTTCTCAGCCATCAGTCTCCTAGTAATCAGTGATGCTGAAGTGGGTGGAGCCTGATGGGGAAGCTGAGGCATGAGTCCTCCATTGGGTCTGCAATCTACTTGTAATTGACAGCAGGCAGTGGGCAGATTCTATAACCAAGAGTAGGCTATTAGCTACTGATCTGCCCATTGCCTGATGCCAATTACAAGGGGAGGGCACCTGATGGAGAACTAGTGTCTTTGAATCTCCCACCAGGTGTAGACAAACCACAATGATACCATTTTCCAGCCATAATGTTCTCATTACCACATGAGTTAATTCAATGCAAGCTAGTGTGCATTTTGTGGATTGGTAAGATGCAGTATCTAATGGCTATCTCTCTTCGTAGCAGCATATAATGTCAACAGTAACTTTATGTGTGATTGATCTCAGTCCTTCTACACTGGAAACTTCACAATTTTGTTTTTCCTAAAAGTCACACTGATGGGGCCCCGCTCCTACCCCAGGCCCCATAGTTGCTGCATTGGCTGCTAAGGCTATTGTTAGGCCACTATATACACCAAGCAGCCAAAACTTTATGACCAAGGTTAAGTGAATAACATTGATTATGTAGAAAGAGTAAATAGTGCAGTGCTAAAATTCGACCATAGATATGTAAAAATAAAAAATTGTAATTCAATATGAACAGTCTGTGTGGTTGTAAAGTGCCAAATAACTGGTAGACTCAATGGTGGTGCTCCGTGAATGATAGCTGAATTGCGCACTCACCAGAGATATAATAATAATAAGCATTATTTATTATATCCAGAAGTATCCTCATCAGGTATAGGTCTGGTCAGGTTTAGTAATCTTCCCTCAGAGTAGTAGTCATCAGGTGCCCGGAAGCCAGGATTATTCGGATCCAGGTAGCCAGAGGTCCCTATTTGGGGAATGGAGACTAACTTTACAACCAAACAGACTGTTCATATTGAATTACAATTTTTTATTTTTACATACAGTATCTATGGTCGAAGTTTAGCGCGGCACTATTTACTCTTTCTGTTGTATAAGGCTTTTATTGGTTACCTTGAGTGCACAGCAGCTGTTTGGATAGCGCTCACTTTTACTATTGGTCAACATTGATTATGTCATTAGCACTGCATCTGAAAGTCAGTGGATTGTATTAGGCAACAAGTAAACATGTTGTCCATGAAGGTGATGAACTGAAAGCAAACAAAATGGGCATCACAGTTAGTTGCATATGGGGCTGCATAGTCATGGATCAGTCAGGGTGACCAAGCTAACCTCTATAAACAGCAAAAAGCGCCTACAACGGGCACATGAGCATTAGAACTACACCATGGAGCAATGGAAAAAGGTGGCCTGGTCCAATGAGTCACGTTTTCTTTACATCATGTGGATGGGTGGGTGCGCATGAGTCGCTTACATGGGGAAGAGATGTTACCAGGATGCTCTATGGGAAATAGGCAAGCCAGTGGAGGCAGTGTGGTGCTTTGGGCAATGTTCTGCTGGGAAACCTTAGTTCTGCCATTCATATGGGTGCTACCTGACATGTACCACCTACCTAAACATTGTTGCTGACCAAGTACACCCCTTCATGGAAATGGTATTCCGTGATAACGGTGGCCTCTTTCAGCCAGATAATGCACACTGCCACACTGTAAAATAGTTCAATAAAGGTTTGAGGAACACAATAATTAGTTGTTCAATCTCAATCCAATGAAGCAATCCAGGGAGGTCTCACCTCACAATTTACAGGACTTAAAGGATTCGCTACTGATGGCTCGGTGTTTGCAGCAGAGATCTAGTGGCACCCATGCCTTGATGAGTCGGGACTGTTATGGTGACAAAAAGGGGAACCTACACAATATTAGGTGGGTTGTTATAAAGTTATGGCTAATTGGTGTACATACAGTTTATATATATATATATATATATATATATATATATATATACAGTTGCAAGAAAAAGTATGTGAACCCCTTGGGATTACGTGGAGTTTTGCATGAATTGGGCATAAAATGTGCTTTGAACGTCATCTAAGTCACAACAATAGAAGAACACAGTCTGCTGAACATAATACTACACAAATATTAGATGTTGCCATGGTTTAATTGCACATAACATGTAAACATTCACAGTGCAGGGAGGAAAAAGTATGTGAACCTTTGGACTTAATAACTGGTTGACCCTCCTTTGGCAGCAATAACCTCAACCAAACATTTCCTGTAGTTGCAGATCAGACCTGCACAACGATCTGGAGTAATTTTGGATCACTCCTCTTCACAAAACTGTTTCAGTATAGCAATAATCTTGGGATGTCTGGTGTGAATCGCTCTCTTAAGGTCATGCCACAGCATTTCAATTGGGTTGAGGTCAGGACTCTGACTGGGCCACTCCAGAAGGCGTATTCTGTGCTGTTGCAGCCATTGTTTTGTTGAATTACTTGTATGCTTTGGGTCATTGTCCTGTTGCATCACCCATTCTCTGCGGAGCTTCAGTTGGCGGACAGATGGTCGTACGTTTTCCTGCAAAATGTCTTGATAAACTCTGGAATTCATTTTCCCATCAATGACAACAATCCGTCCAGGCCCTGAGGCAGCAAAGCAGCCCCAAACCATGATGCTCCCTCTGCCATGTTTTACAGTGGGGATGAGGTTTTGATGTTGGTGTGCTGTGCCTTTTTTTCTCCACACATAGTGTTGTGTGTTCTTCCCAAACAACTCAATCTTGGTTCCATCTGTCCACATTATATTTTTTCAGTAGTGCTGTGGAACATCCAGGTGCTCTTTTGCAAACTTCAAACGTGCTGCAATATTCTTTTTGGACAGCAATGGCTTCCTCCGTGGTGTCCTCCCATGTCCTCCATTCTTGTTTAATGTTTTCCTTATTGTAGATGTGTCAACAAAAATGTTAGCATGTGCCAGAGATTTCTGTAGGTCTTTAGCTGACACTCTGGGATTCTTCTTTACCTCATGCAGCATTCTGCGCTGTGCTCTTGCAGTCATTTTTACAGGACGACCACGCCTAGGGAGAGTAGCAACAGTGCTAAACTTTCTCCATTTGTAGACAGTCTGTCTTACCGTGGACACATGAACATCAAGGCTTTTGGAGATACTTTTGTAACCCTTTCCAGCTTCATGCAAGTCAACAATTCTTGATCGTAGGTCTTCTGAGAGCTCTTTTCTGCGAGGCATGGTTCACATCAGACAGTGCTTCTTGAAACCAGTAAACCCAAAACAGGTGTGTGTTTTTTAAGGGCAGGACAGCTGTCAGCAACACATCCAATATCATCACACTGATTGGAGTCAAGGTTGGCTCATTCCTGGCTCAAATTAGCTCTGGGAGAAGTCATTAAGCTAGGGCTTCACATACTTTTTCCTCCCTGCACTGTGAATGTTTACATGTTATGTGCAATTAAACCATGGCAACATCTAATGTTTGTGTAGTATTATGTTTAGCAGACTGTGTTCTTCTATTGTTGTGACTTAGATGACGTTCAGAGCACATTTTATGCCCAATTCATGCAAAACTCCACGTACTACCAAGGGGTTCACATACTTTTTCTTGCAACTGTATATGTTGGAACACCCCTCCAAATCATTGGATTCAAGTGTTCCTACCACCTCCATGGCCACAGGTGTATAAAATTAAGCATCTAGGCATGCAAGCTGCTTCAAAAAACATTTGTGAAAGAATGGGTCACTCTCAGCAGCTCAGTGAATTCAAGTGTGGTACCGTGATAGGTAAGTACATCCATGAAATTTGCTTGCTACTAAATATTCCATGGTGAACTGTTAGTGGTATTATAACAAAGTGGAAGCAACTGGGAACAACAGGAACTTAGGCCACGTAAAATGACAGAGAGGGGACAGGGCATGCACACAGTACGCAGAAGTTGCCAACTGCCTGCAGAGTCAGTAGCTAAAGTCCCCCCAAACTTTGTGTGGCCTTCAGATTAGCACAACAGTGCATAGAGAGCTTTGTGGAATGGGTTTCCATGGCCAAGTAGCTGCATCCAAGCCTTACATCACCAATAGCAATGCAAAGCGTCGGATTCAGTGGGGTAAAGCACACTGCCACTGGACTCTAGAGCAGTGGAAACGTGTTCTCTGGAGTGATGAATCAAGCTTCTCTGTCTGGCAATTCCATGGATGCGTCTGGGTTTGGCAGTTGCCAGGAAAACAACACTTGCCTGTCTGCATTGTGCCAAGTGCAAACTCTGGTGGAGGGGGGATTATGGTGTGTGGTTGTTCTTCAGGGGTTGGGCTTGGCCCCTTGGGTCCAGTGAAGGGAACTCTTAAGGTGTCAACATACCAAGACATTTTGGGCACTTTCATGCTCCCAGTTTTGTGGGAACAGTTTGGAGATGGCCCCTTCCTGTTCCAACATGACTGTGCACCTGTGCACAAAGCAAGATCCATAAAGACATGGATGACCGAGTTTGGGTTAAAGGAACTTGACTTTCCTGCACAGAGTCCTGACCTCAACCTGATAGCACACCTTTAGGATACATTAGAGCGGAGACTGCGAAGGCTTTCTCATCTGACATCAGTGCCTGACCTCACAAATGCACTTCTAGAAGAATGGTCAAACATTCCCACAGACACAGTCCTAAACCTTGTGAACAGCCTTCTCAGAGTTGAAGCTGTTATAGCTGCAAAGGCTGGGCCAACTCAATATTGAACCTTACGGACTAAGACTGGGATGCCATTAAAGTGCATGTGTGTGTAAAGACAGGCGTTCCAATACTTTTGGCAAGATAGTGTATATGTGTGTGTGTGTGTGTGTGTGTGTGTGTGTGAATTTTGATAAAACTGAGTTTTAATGAACATTTGTTTAGCTCATTACATGAAATTAAGGTTAATATTATCACTTAAATTACAAAATCTCCAGTTGTAATCAAATTACTTGATGCAAAAATGAATACACCCCACAACAAAAACTACTACATCTAGTATTTTGTACAACCTCCATGATTTGTAAGGGCAGCACCAAGTCTTCTAGGCATGGAATGAACAAGTTGGCAACATATTACAACATCTATCTTTTTCTATTCTTCAAGAACAACCTCTTTTAGAGCCTGGATGCTGGATGGAGAGTGATGTTCAACTTGTCTCTTCAGAATTCCACCATAGGTGTTCGATTGGGTTCAGATCAGAAGACATACGTGGCCACTGAATCACTGTCACCCTGTTCATCTTCAGAAATGCAACAGTGGCCTTAGATGTGTGTTGTGGATCATTGTCATGTTGGAAAAGTGCATGATGCCTAAAGGTACAGAGTGATGGTAGCATCTTCTCTTTCAATACAGAGCAGTAAATCTGTGAATTAATGATACCATCAATGAAATACAGCTCCCCGACACCAGCAGCACTCATGCAGCCCCAAAGAAGGACACTGCCCCTACTATGTTTCAGTGTAGGCACCATGCATTTTTCTTTGTACTCCTCAACTTTGCAATGTCATACATTTTTGAAGCCATCAGTTCCAAAAACATTTATCTTGGTTGCAGTACTCCAGTGTACAGAATTCCAGTAGTCTTCTTTTTTTTCAGCATGGGCCGTGGCAAATTCTAGGCAGATTTTTTTTGTACATGGGCCTTAGGAGAGGCTTCCTTCATGGGCGACATCCATGCATGCTATTCTTCTGCAGTTTATTGTGTCATGAGAAACAATCACCCCAGTTTTGCTTTCTTCTTCTTTAGCGAACTGTTGTGAACTTACATGGTGAGTTTCTTCAACCCATCTCATCAGGAGACGTTCCTGTCGAGGTATTAACTTCCATGGATGGCCTAGACATCTCTGTGAGATGGTTACAGTTCCATCTTTGTTAAATTTTTGTATTTCTTTTGCTAAAGTATTCTGACTGATAAGTAAAGATTTTCTGATCTTCTTGTAGTCTTCACCGTTCTTGTGTAAAGAAATTATTTTCTTTCTCAGGCCTTGTGACATTTCTCTTCCATGTGGTGCCTTTGCTGACAGCATGAATTGGGAAGGGGTTGCTTAATGAATAATTAGACTTACCTGAAGTTGAATTCTTGTTAATTAGGATTTTGTTGTCTAAAATGTTGCTTTGTTCCTAAGGCTTTCATTGGGGTGTATTCATTTTTGCAACATGGTCTTGAATGAATTTGTTAGGAAAAATACTTTTTTGTGTGTGCAAACTAACAAATCTTGTTTGCAATCAATGGCGTGCAATTGTGGGAGTATTTTGTAGTATTGTCCCATAGAAAATGTTAATTCTGAAAGGAAAGTAAAGATTTTCTGACAAATCTGAGGTGTACTCATTTATGCTGAGCACTGTATATATATATGTATATATATAACTGTAAAATGACTGCTGAGAAGTATAGAAGTATATAAGTATATATGTCCATATCACAGTGGCCTTACCCACATAATCACACAGAAATAATTTTGAATTGGACAAGCTTTATTCATTAATACCATTAAACATCAACAATCAATATATATTTTCCATATCAGTCACCTAAAAAAAAGCCACAGTAGTCTAAGCATGTCCTTTCTGTGAGTGCCAGACTGGGATTTGACTAACCAAAAAATCCACTTAAGGGGATAAATCATAAACAACCATCCAAAAGCTGGCAAGGTACCAACCACCAAAAAGGCTGTGACGATCAAACAGAACTCAGGATGGGTGGCTCGGAAACTTGTCAGATAGCAATGGCCTTTATTGTTTAACTAAATCTAGGTGTGTGTGAGAAAGAGAAGATACCTACTAACCAATACAGGAGTTCTGATGCAGAAGTCAAATGGAAGTCCCTTGGTGATCCTAGGAATACGCCATTATTGCTGACCTTTTATGTGGTCTGGCAGCTTAGTCATCATCAGCTCCAAAGGGTTGGTTAAACTCCCCGGGAAAGTTCAATAACCCATAAAGTTATGCAATTTACACACTGAAGTTATTTGAAAGCCTTAGATGTTAAACAGCACTTGTATTGTACTGAAGCTTAGCCAAGAAAGGCAAGCAGAGGACAAAGAACTAGTTACCAGTAGGGTTCCTACAAGAGTTCCCTATTGCTAACTTAGCATGCCTTGCTCTGTAGCCATCTTGGTAAAGGCTGGGGTTTGTTTTCCCAATTCAAAACAGCTCATCTGATGACTGATTGATTATATTCAAGAAGCAGTTGGAGAAACAAAAGAAGCATAGATCCACAGAATGAATAAAGGGGTAGAAGGGGGCAGACACAGGGAGACACTTGCACTGCAAATCCTCAGGTACAGATTCCTCTCCAGCAAGAACAGTGAGCAGCACAGTACCAAACCCATCTCATGAGACTAGCAAACATAGTAGTACCTTAGATGATCATAAACTGCAAATATACAGCTTTAAGCTACAGAAAAGGAGTGTCCATGCACTGTCACATGTAAGGAATTGCTCTACTATTTATTAGGAGGAATTAAGGAAATAAGGTTTCATTTTCAGGGTACTGCTTAGGTACAGTAATATTTTTATGTTTTCCCTATATTTTCTCTTTTTGAGAACTGATCCGTTATAAGTGCAAAAATTAGAACGCCATACCATTATACAAAAATGCACATGCTGGAGTAGCACACTGAATACTGCTTCCACACAGAGAGCAAAAATCCTTCTCTGTAGCATGCTGATAGGAGACAGGCTTTTGGCTGTTTCTAAGGCCCCTTTTGCACTTGCAGACTGTCTGTTTTTCATTCATCCGTTGACGGATGAAAAATGGACATCAATGGAAATTTTCTATCATTATGGAAAAATGGATGTAAAGGAATGATCATACATTTACATCTGTTTACATCTGAAACTGACCACATACATTTTTTGAAACAGATCAGAGCCCTATTCTTGTTCCATTAAAAAAGAAGTAAAGGAAAATAAATGGATGCAAATGGACAAAGAGTCCATTTTTGCATTGGTTGTTAGGAGGCAGCACCCACCAGCATCCCACCAACCAGTAACTCATCTCTGCTGTCAGTGGGGATTTCTACTGACAGCACAAAGTATCAAAAGAAGAAGAAAAAAGCAGACTAAATGTGGTGGTGGGGAGCAGGGGGTTGTGTGTGTTGCAGAAGGGGGGTGGAGGGAAAGGCAGGAAACAGGGAGTGGACCTCAGCAAGCCTATGCACCCTGCTTACTTGCATATATGTAGTCTAAAGGGGCACTCCATCCTTGACCTTTACTTATAGCATTCCGGTTACACACACCCCCCCAATCCTGATAAATATGACTTCAATGAATTATATTACTCAACCTGATTGTGTTAAATGATATCCAAAACTTGACACTACCACAGCAGTAATAAGTAAAATGATATGTAATAATTACTGATATTTATCATTCGTATATGCTATAGAAATATTTATCCAACACAAACGCCGCACTTATAACACAAAATTATTATAAATCTCTAAAAAAATATTTTATGTGTATTCTCTTGAGGCAATATATTTTGCCATTATTTCGCTGGTATTTATTTAAAAATATTTAATTTTTTTGTATTTGTAATTATCTGAGCTTTGACTTTTTCATGCCTTTTTTTTTTAAGCGGTGGTGTTTAATCTCTCCCGTTTTACCTGTCATCTTTATTTTTTCCATCCTTGTCATGTATCATATTCCCCTAAGAAATATTTTGGCAAAGCATTGCACTTTGAAGATTACACAGTATTTCTGCTGTTTTACTGGGGATGCTGATTGAGTCTGTTTGAATTTATGCTTTGGACACATTATGCAGCTGAAAAAAGAAAGTTCTAAAGGTTCTGCAACTGATTAAAATAGGGGGAGGTCATTGAGATTCACATCACAAGTCTGACAATAAATTGTCTCATTTTGTCAGAAGGAACATGATTTACATTGCACAGTGTGAAGACCAAGCGCAACTGATGATCTGAAAATGTTTGTTTCTAAAAACATCTGAAGGTTCAGTTACCTTAAGGGTTAGGTTTATTCGCCCACAGGAAACAGAGTTGGAATAATTTACAGGCTCATTGTTCCTTACGAAACAAATTAATTTTCAGTTACAGTAATGAGAATCCAGAGATTGTGATGGAACTCATTTAAGAAAGACCGAGACATGAAAAATTAAACTACAGAGCAGGGAGTCTCACCACAATTTATTTGGAAGGACGGAATGAATGAAGGAAGAAACGGTGATAGAACCCTTTTTGGAAATATCGAGACATTTAACAATTAATTCATTCTTTTAAGATAATAAACATGTTATACTTGCCAGTTCTGTGCACTGGTTTTGCACAAAGCAGCCTGGATCCTCCTCTTCTCAGGTTTCCCACGGGAGCTCCTGGCTTCTCCCCCCCCCTCTAAGTGCTCCCACACCAAGCTGCTGGCTATGGGGCACTTGTGCAGGTTTGCTCCCGATCCACGCTCTGTGTGTCCTAGGAAAAAAGGAAAAGAAAGGGAAAGAAAGGGAAAGAAAAGAAAGAAATGAAAGAAGAGAAAGATGATAATGGCATAGAGGAGGGGCGAAATGCGTCACTGTATTTCCAATTCTGGTGGATGCGTAGTGACGTCACATCCGGTGAGTAGAGCGCACATTGGTTTGCGGCGCTCCGGAATGACTTCCTGCTTCCCTTAAGGGGAGATTGTAATTTCATACTCCCTACTGCCAGTCCACTTCTGGAAAGGAGGAATTTATATGGATTTGTGTCACAAGTATTAGCCTCTCAACTTATTATAGAAGCGTGAATACAATTTATATCATGTGAGTGCATTAAGGGCAGCATTTTTTAGGAATAAAGAGTTTTATACAGCATTGCACTATTTGTGTTCTTTATTTGTTTGTTTTTCATTGCCATCTAAATGTGGGAATCGTATTTGAAGGATATCAAGTGCAGATGTATCTGGGGAGGATACACCCCATCTTTAGCGCTTGTTTGACGCTTTAGCCATACCAGCAAAGAGTCCACTCCATCTGGTGAGTGGGGAATGGATTGTCAATCACGGATGGTGTGAGCACTTTTTTTGAAGATTTTTTTTGAAGATTTTGTTGAGCACTATTTCTGGGATTGGAGCACATTCTTATATTTGGGACTTTTGTCTGGACTTTTTACACATTTATACATTTTTTGCGCTGTGGAGTGTTTATGTTTTTATTGTTGTCTATAGACGGAGCAGGAAGTGAGGGGACAGAGATAAAAAAAAAAAACAGTTTCAACAAATTACCTTTGTAAATGGAGTACTGACTAGCTTTCTAGAATTGGGAAGACCAACCTCTTTAAAGCAGAACATCGGTTTCATTAAACCCATCTCCCCCACCCCTATCCTGAAGTCTCCATCAGTAAATAAAAAATCATGTTATATACTTTTTTCTACATTGTTCACGCTGTTTCAGTAATGTCCCCAGTCCTCAATGGCGGCAGTCCTTCCTCCTAATAATGCTTCCTGGAGCTCTGTAAGCCCCATCGCAGTGATAAAGCCGCCTTAGGGGACAGGTCCATGACAGCTTGAGCTAATAGGTAGTAGGTTGAAGGAAGCAGGCCATCATCAAATCTAGAATGACATCTAGAAGAAGAAGTACTACAGGGCACAACTCCAGATTGATGCTGAATATTGCCGCAAAAGCTGTTATTTTTATTTTTAACATGGTAGTCAACATATTAAAGTGGTTGTAAACCTTTACATGTACCCAGTCAAGTGACTGTCCTTAGGTGATACACACAGATGAAAAAAAATCCTCCTACATAAGTTGTACCTGTTTATCTGCCGCAGCTCTTCTCAAGAGCCCCCTAAAACATACATATTACACAGCATTTCTGAGGTCTAGCAGGCAGGGGATGGACATTTGATGTCACACAGTGAAGAGCATATAGCAGGGAATTGAATGTAATTTCAGACTTGAGTAGAGGGAAGGGACTCCCTCCTCCCCGCACAGTCTCATGGGGAAACATGAACAACTAAGACTGTCAATCACATGCTATGTGCTGGAGCTCCCCTCTGCTGTGTTCCTTGATCTTTTGTAGTCAGCATTAGCTGTCAGAAGAGACTCATGCAGACAGGAGAGGAACCAGGCAGCATGCAGAAATCACATTGCATGCTTGGGTTAAAGCAAATACTATGATGTTACACTTATTGTGTAAAATATAATGCAATGCATAGTTATAGTTAATGTTAATATACAGCCATCTTTTGTTATGGAACCTTCCTTTTCTGTCTTACAACTTGTCCCCTCCCACTAGCCAGTGATTCACTTCCTGTTTCCTGCTTCACTCTGTCTAATTGGGATCAATATGGCTGCTGTGTCTAGGCCTAATGCATTCTGCTTGCATCCGGGGACACATTACTATGTTTTCACCTGCAAATACCGTCCTTTCATTCATCTGCTACATCCACCATAAATACACATTATATAGAAGTATATGCTTTGTTAATTTTTCATGTCAGAGGTTTACAACCAGCTAGAAATCACCATATTAAATATACAAAAGCTAATAAAACAGACATTATACATTACACATTTCTGTCATAACACTCCTCAGAAATAACCTTAATCTCGGTGACCTTTTACCCCTCCCCTTACCTATTCCCCCCCCCCCACACACCCTTTGATTATGCATTTTTAACTTCATTCTGGAAATCCTGAACCTTAGCTATTACTGGTATTATACTGTACTAAATTTATCAAATTCCCCTTCTTTTTCTTATTTCACATATTCTAAGTATACCTCTGAATTTTTAAACTGTACCCACTTTTCTCAACTTGTACAAAATACCCCCATTTTATCTTCCTCCATATGGTAAAGTTCCTCCATTCTATATATCTTCTCCACTCTTTCTACCCAATACTTTATTTTTGGCGCCTGTTATTTCTTCCAAAACGTGGGTATCAGTCCCTTTGCTGCATTTAAATAATACAATAATCCAGTTTTTCTATATTTTTTAACCGAAAACTCGGTACAAAAAAGAAAGCAAGTCTCAGGGTCCTTAGGAATATTTACCTCTGTTATTTCCTGAATTATATTCACTATGTCCTCCCCGTATTCTTGAATTTTGTGACACTGCCACCATAAGCGTATCATTGTACCTCTCTCTCCACATCCCCACTAACATAAAAGTGAGTTGTCTCCACTTATTCTATGCGCTACATTCGGTCTAATATACCATCTTACTAAACACTTATAATTCATTTTCATTTCCTTCATATTTACATTCCCGTGAATTAAACTATATATTTTCTTTTGTTTTCCCTCATCAATTATTACTTCTAAATCCCTTTCCCACTTCTCTATAAATAGTGGCCTTGTAGCCGTGATTAAATCTGTGAGAATTTTATATATTTTAGTGATCCCGTGCTTCCCATCTCCTCTTATAACTAATAAGTGCTCAAAGGGGTTCCAATCTTCTCTCTTTCTTAATGGCACTGGGAGACTACCCACAAAATATTTTAGTTGACCATACTGCCATTCATCCATTCTCGCAAATATATCCTTCCTACTTTCCAGTTCACTAAGTGGACACAACTCTTCTCCCACCATTATATCTTTTAATTGAACATCTTTCTTCTTTATCCAATTCCCTGTAATACTCTCTTTACCTGGAGGAAAAAACTCTGTAGATCCTAGGGGCATTACCAATGAATTAAATTCCCACCCCCTTTGTTTGTGTAAAGTGTCCCAAACTCTCAAAACATTACGTGTAAACAAACTTGTGCTATCTTTTAATCCTCTAAAATGAGGAGGTAACCACATGATTCTACTTAAATTCATGTGACTTAATGTATTTTCTATGTTTACCCAACTTTTCCCCTGTGCATTATGTGTCCAATCAAAAATTCTTGCCAATATTACTGAATTATAGTATCTCTTCATATCTGGTACCCCCAGTCTGCCTTTTCCTTTATCTCTACTTAAGATTTCATAGCTTATTCTGGGCTTCTTATTTCTCCATATAAATGATGTTATAATTTTTTTAATTATTCTACAATATGCCTCTGGGAGCTTAATTGGTATCATTTGAAATTTATATAGAATTATGGGAACAATTACCATTTTTATCAAGTTTATCCGACCAATCCATGACTGTAATCCTCTTCCTAATTTCTTTATTTCGTCCTTAATCTCGTTTAATAGTGGGATATAATTTAATCTATATAAATTCTTTAAAGATACAGTAAGTTTTATACCCAAATATTTTAGATCTCTTTCTTTCCAAATAAAAGAGAATTCCTCCTGTAACATTTGTTTCTCTCTATTTGTAAGGTTTATATTTAAGATCTCTGTTTTAGTTGGGTTAATTTTTAAGTTTGACATCATATTCTTTTAAAGATTTCATTAGGTTTGGTAATGTTATCTTCGGATTTCCAACATGTCATCTGCATAAGCTGCCACCTTATGCTCAATTTCTCCTACCCAAATTCCTTTTATATCTACATTATTCCTGAGATTCCAAAGACAGTACATATAACAAAGGGGACAAAGGGCATCCCTGTCTTGTTCCATTCTGCATCCCAATGTACTCGGATAATTCCCCATTTACCATTATTGCTGCCCAGGGTTGTCTATATAATTTCCTAATCCATTCTCTCATTCTAGGTCCCATGCCTATTACTTCTAAGGTGTCTAACATATACCCCCAATTTACTCTATCAAATGCTTTTTCAGCGTCAATCGCAAGTGCCAATGCCGGAGTTCTTTCGTTCCTACTTTTTTGTATAAGGAACAAAGATCTTAAACCGTTGTCTTTGCACTCTCTCCCTGGGACAAACCCCACTTGATCTATATGAATCAAACTCGGCATTAAGTCTTTCAATCTACTTGCCAGTACTTTTACATATAGTTTAGTATCTATATTTAATAAGGAAATTGGTCTATAGCTTGAGCAGTGAGTATTATCTTTACCTTCCTTTTGTATGAGAACCACATGAGCTTGCAGGGATTCCCTCCTCATCTCCATCTCTCCTCCCAGAGCATTCATATATATTCTCAACTTAGGTAATAGAATCTCTTCATATTTTTTATAATATCTCACTGT
This sequence comes from Staurois parvus, assembly GCF_062004578.1. Lineage (NCBI taxonomy): Eukaryota > Metazoa > Chordata > Amphibia > Anura > Ranidae > Staurois > Staurois parvus. The sequence goes on from NW_028318218.1 coordinate 862,983, forward strand.
ATACCCATCGGGGCCTGGACTTTTCCCAACTACTGTACTTTTTAATACAAGATGTATTTCTTCCTGCATTATAGCAGTTTCTAGGGATTCTAATTGTTCTTCATTTAATATCGATAACCCTGCCTTTTTTAAATATGCCAGTCTTCTCTCTTTATCTCTGACTTCATCTTTTCCTATGGTACCATGAGTCTTAATATTATATAACTTATTGTAATATTCTTTAAACACTTTTACTATATCTTTGGTTGAATGAACCAATTCTCCTTTATTATCTCTCATTTTATCAATATAATTTCTAGATTTTTTTTTCCTCTGAGCCCTCATTAAATACTTTCCTGGTCTATCCCACCATCTATATCTCTCACTTATCATTTTATTAAACACTCTCCTCTTCTCTTCTTCCAAAATGTTATTTAATTCTTCTCTTTTATTTATTATCTTCTGCATGACCTCTTTTGTTACTCTATTTTTAATATTTAACACATTTAATATGGTGATTTGAAAACAATAAAATATTTAAATTAAAAAAAACAACCAGCTAGAAAAAAAGAAAATAGAATTCCAAATTGAATATTATAATAGCTGCTCTTGCTGACTTACTTCTGACGTTTAGGACTCCAAGGCTCTCAGGACACCCAATATGCCTGTGCATTTTCTGAGTAGATTACTTCCTCAGTAGTGAAGGAAGGCTCACAATGACAGCCTGGAGGATGCATTTTCAAAAGCAAGCCAACAATAGCAGACTCTATATATTTGAAGGTTTTGAGCAAAAGACACCTTCTGCCACTCCCTCTATCAAAGAACAAGTGTATATAAAGCCAACAGCCAACTGGGGAGGTTCTACCACTCTTTTTGTCCTGGTAATTATTTATACAGACATAGAGACACATAAGACACCTTCAACTGCCATTGTGATCTTGTTCAGTTTCTAGTGTTCTAATGTGTTCCTTCACCTCAAGGATGCATGGGCTCCCTGTAGGCATGCCTGCTCTATATTTATCCACTGCTATATATGCTCCAAAAGGGAGACTCTCAAATATAGAATTAGGACCATATTTAAAAAGAGGAGCCTTGACGAGATCCCTTGTTAGTTCCACAGTTAGTTCCCTTGTTAGAAAGGGCCAATTTGTTTTAGTTTTTTTGGGGGGGTTTTTGCAGGCTAGCTGGTGAGTGTACTGGGAAATCTTTTGTTTGTTTGCGATGAACCATTGATACTGAGACTGAAAGTAAGGAAAATTCCAAAATTTGGATGTCACCAGAACAGGAGCAGAAGGGAAATTCTCCTATGACAACACTTGCTCTGGTGACAGCTGTAAGAGAGCAATTCCCTCACCCCGCATAGATTTCCTCTGACTTCTTGGGACAGGACCTAAGAGAAATTTTCCACAAGGGACCTCAATGGAAAAAAAAACAAAAACATTTTCTACTGTGTACAAAGTGAAAAAAGTTAGGGCAGACCAGCAATACTCAGTTTTGCTCTGGGCACTTGTTAAAAAGATTTATTTTTCCTTAGCTTGCAGATAGTGTCCCTTTACATTACTAATCAGTTCTAGAAAACGCATGGTGTTTCCTTCTTGTTAAATTATTCTTGGGTTTTTCTTGTTATGTGTCTGTATTTCTTTATGTACCGGGAGATAACTGCAGAAAATGCTTTATTTATTTAGAGACCTGGTGAACTTCTGTTTTAACTAGACTAAAATGGCTTTCAGTTAAATGTTGGACTTATCTATGTGAATTTGTCTACCTGAACCAATTTGTTTTTTGCACAGGAAATAAACTGAACATTTATTTAATTGATGTCTCTATTTGGGTTATTAGAAAAGATTTTTTTTAATATAATTAGTATATTATTTACTGGTTTGAAAAGTTTGGAATGCATGTTAAAAAGTCTTTCAGGATAAGTTTACATAAAGTGTAAGTTCACAATTAAAGTGAACCTGTCAAGAGAAATATAGGGCCTGCTGTCATTGGCCTCATTTTGAAAATGCTAGATGCTTGGCTGTTCTGGCTCTGACTGTACTGATTTTCCTTGTAACCTCCACTTGTAGGAAGTGATTTCTTCCTTCCTAAGGAAATGAACTCCAAGGAAAGGAAATATTTCTTTTGACCTTTAAATAATACTACCTACAGAATCCTATTGTCTGTCTGATCTTTCTGCATGCAATAAATGTTATCCCTCAACTGAAATATCAATGGAGCTGATTTAAAAATTGTTGACTTAACAGTGCATACATCCAATCAGAAGCAGGCACTGTTGAGGTATTTTGACAGCTGGCTGGCAGTTGTCAAAAAACAATGTAGAATGCAGCAGTGGAAAAGGAGTCTACACTCACCGGCCACTTTATTATGTACAGGTTGCTAGTGCCTATAAAATATCACCCACAGTAATACACCACCACCAGCCAGAACCGTTGATACAAGGCAGTATGGATCTCTGCTTTCATGTTTTTATGCCAAATTTTGACCCTACCATCTGAATGTTGCAGCAACCAGTCTGCCCATTCTCCTCTGACCTCTAACATTAACAAGGCATTTTTGTCCACACAACTGTCGCTCACTAGATATTTTCTCTTTTTCCGGACATTCTCTGTAAACACTATAGACGGCTTTGCATTCTATATACACTCATCGCCACTTTATTAGGTAGACCGGTTCAATTGCTGGGTAACACAAATTGCTAATCAGCCAATCACATCAAGTGAAGCCATCATACTGTAGTTGCAGCAGCTTTGAGATTTTAGTATATTCATTGTCTATGGAGAATATTTCAGATTGCTGTGATTATCTTCTTTAATCCAAATATATGATATGTTATTACAGTATGTTACAATGGTTTTGGTTAAAATGTCCATTTTCTACCTTGTTAATGTAGGTACTGAATAGTTACTACAACTCACTTCTGCTACCAATTGTTTCTTTTCTTATATTTTGTTTTTGTTTTTTTTGTAATTTTCTTTTTTTATGTTTTGCAAGAAATATAATACAATACATCAAATGTAAGTAGAACAAAGAAAGGAACTTGACTAGCGTTCCAGAAATACGTTTTCCAATTAACGCATGGTAAGAACACCTACTGTATTGGAAAAGTTACAGACTTGTTGTCGTTCCTTGGGAATTGTAAAGAAAGACAAGTAGAGTAATTACAATGGGTTTGGGTATATAGACATTACAACAATGAAAATTTAAAGCATGGTGTTACATGAGTACACAAAAAGCAGTGAATCATTACAGAAATGACTAAAGTTATTAAACTCAATAAATAAATGATGCAAAATTACTGAGACAAGTTCTAGTTGAAGTTTTTCATTGTATTGAAACCAAGAATTCCAAACTGCCAAAAACATGTTTATTTAGTCGTAATGCATTTATTTATATGTGTCATTTGAGTTGGATTATTACGTAATTGAGTAGATATCGGCTGATATCCAGTATTTAGTGATACGTGATTTGGTGAACATTAGAACTGAATTAATTAGTGTTTTGTTTGTAAAATGTGTCATTAAATACGTGCTAAATTTTAAAAAATCTAATTGTAAAGGTTTCATAATGACTTTAACTATAAATGTTGATATTTTCCCCTATAATTGATCACATTTAGAACAATAAAACCATATATGCCAATAAATATCTACATCTTTACTGCATCTCCTGCAAATGGTGTTTTTTTTATAAAAATGTTTAATAGAAATAGGTACCAAGTGCCAAGTAACGTGTCATGTAACTGCAGTCCTTAAAATATGGAACTTGTAGAAATCCTGTGTAGATTTTAAGGAATAATAAAATACCATAAACAACTGACAATTGTAATAAAGTGTCCCAGGATGGCCCGGGCAGTGTGCCAGAAAATGTACTGTGCCCTCCTGATCCCAGTATTGTGCCCTCCTGACTCCCCCTGCACTGTGTACTATGCCCTTCTGGCACCCCCTTCCCCATACTGTGTTGATTAGTCTTTGATTCATGGCATGCTTTCTTACTGTTTAAAATCAATTTTATTGAAAGTACCAATAAATATATGTTTGATTCTATCCACTATTTATACTTTAATTCTTGATAGTAGATGCATATATTAATGCAGGCTGGTAGGGGCCCCAGTGCATTACTTTGCCCAGGGGCCCATAATGTTAATAAGACAGCCCTGTCCCACTCCTTCCTCACTGGTTGTGATTGACAGCAGCTGGAGCCAATGGCTCCCACTGCTGTCTCTGAATCTATGAGGAGGGTGAGAGTGGAGATAACCTCTGCTTTCATGCACAACACTGGATTGATATCAAGCTCAGATAAGTATTGGGAAGGGGATTTGCATGCAGGTTTTTTTTACCTTAATGAGGAGAATGCATTCAGGTAAAGCCTTTTGAACCACTTTAAGGAGTTTAATTAGCCCTCCTAGTTCTTATCTTGGACTACAGAATGATTAGTCTGTATGTTGTGGAGAAGTGGCAGAGTGAGAGGGTCTGAGTAGTTTTGCAGGAGAAATCTGGACAGAGATTACAAAAATACTGTGTGTTGTCAGCCCTTAACATGACCTAGGACCTGAGTGCATTGCTGGTATATCCTCACACAAATGTCTGTAGTTGAAGGGTCTTTAAAGGGATAAAACAGGAGGAATTTGACATATACTGCATGCAGAGGTTTATTTTTTTTTATTTAGCACGGACATACTCTTTAAGCAATGTTTCTCTTCTATTATTTTTGGATAACTTCAGAGTTTCGATTTTTGGATACATTCTCTAAGTGTCAGAGGAAGAGACAATATATCTGTCAGGGCTCCCAGGTGTGACCAGAGGTGTGTGACTGACGCAGGGAAACGCAGACTTCAGATATGTTATAAACAATATAATTTATTAACACTAACAATACAAACATAAACGCAGTGCAATACTAAACATAATACAGTGCAAACAAACCAAACTAACCACCCACAGATAACAGTACATACAAGCAAGCGTCGTCAGGCAGGCCGGGTCAATATCAATTGGGCAGGTAGGTACAGGGGGAGCAAGCGGAGATTGGTCGGGGTCACAGGCCAGGTTCAGCAGGTAGCTAGCAGCGTAGTACAGAGGGTCAGGCAGAGGGATGGTCAGGGTCACAATCCAGGGATCAGAACAGGTAGCAGGCAGCGTAGTACAGAGGGTCAGGCAGAGGGATGGTCAGACAAGCCAGGGATCAGAACAGGTAGCAGAGAATCAGACAGGAACAGAGAGCAGGAACAGGATACAGGGCCCAAGAGAAACACAACACCAAGGCAGAGTCTGCAAGTCTGGCCATCCCTTAAATACCCCAGCATAATCAGTTCCAGGTGTTAGCTGGCTGCAAAGTTGAGTCTCTGATTGCTGGGAGCATCCGCTGGCCAGCCCTGGTACTGCAGATCAAAAGGCAGGTGAGTCCCACCATTGCTGGCTAGTCCATTCCTGACAGTACCCCCCCCTCAAGGAGCGGCCTCAGGACGCTCCAAACAGTCCTAGCTGGGCAAAATGTTCCACCGCCCGGGTCTGGTAACTGGCGGGATATCAAAGACTGGCACACCAGGCAGGACTCCGGGCAGCGGCACACCGGGCAGGACTCCGCGCAGTGGCACACCGGGCAGGGGCACACCGGGCAGAGGCACACCGGGCAGAGGCACACCGGGCAGAGGCACATCGGGCAGGACTCCGGGCAGAGGCACATCGGGCTGGACTCCGGGCAGAGGCACATCGGGCTGGACTCCGGGCAGAGGCACATCGGGCTGGACTCCGGGCAGAGGCACATCGGGCTGGACTCCGGGCAGAGGCACATCGGGCTGGACTCCGGGCAGAGGCACATCGGGCTGGACTCCAGGCAGAGGCACATCGGGCTGGACTCCGGGCAGAGGCACATCGGGCTGGACTCCGGGCAGAGGCACATCGGGCTGGACTCCGGGCAGAGGCACATCGGGCAGGACTCCGGGCAGAGGCACATCGGATTACCAGGCGAAGCAGCAGGCAGTGGGCCACCGGGCGGAGTAGCAGGCACCGGGCCCCCGGGCGGAGCAGCAGGCACCGGGCCCCCGGGCGGAGCAGCAGGCACCGGGCCCCCGGGCGGAGCAGCAGGCACCGGGCCCCCGGGCGGAGCAGCAGGCACCGGGCCCCCGGGCAGGGCGACGGGCGTCGGGCCCCCAGGCGGGGCGACGGGCGTCGGGCCCCCAGACGGGGCGACGGGCGTCGGGCCCCCAGGCGGGGCGACGGGCGTCGGGCCCCCAGGCGGGGCGACGGGCGTCGGGCCCCCAGGCGGAGCAACGGGTCTCGGGCCCTCAGGCGGAGCGGCGGGCGCCGGACCCCCAGATGGAGCGACAGGTCTCGGGCCCCCAGGCGGAGCGGCGGGCGCCAGACCCCCAAGTGGAGCGACAGGTCTCGGGCCCTCAGGCGGAGCGACGGGCGCCGGACCCCCAGGTGGAGCGACAGGTCTCGGGCCCTCAGGCGGAGCGGCGGGCGCCGGACCCCCAGGTGGAGCGACAGGTCTCGGGCCCCCAGGCGGAGCGACAGGTCTCGGGCCCTCAGGCGGAGCGGCGGGCGCCGGACCCCCAGGTGGAGTGACGGGTCTCGGGCCCTCAGGCAGAGCGGCGGGCGCCGGACCCCCAGGTGGAGCGACAGGTCTCGGGCCCCCAGGCGGAGCGACAGGTCTCGGGCCCTCAGGCGGAGCGGCGGGCGCCGGACCCCCAGGTGGAGCGACAGGTCTCGGGCCCTCAGGCGGAGCGGCGGGCGCCGGACCCCCAGGTGGAGCGACAGGTCTCGGGCCCCCAGGCGGAGCGACAGGTCTCGGGCCCTCAGGCGGAGCGGCGGGCGCCGGACCCCCAGGTGGAGTGACGGGTCTCGGGCCCTCAGGCGGAGCGGCGGGCGCCGGACCCCCAGGTGGAGCGACAGGTCTCGGGCCCCCAGGCGGAGCGACAGGTCTCGGGCCCCCAGGCGGAGCGGCGGGCGCCGGACCCCCAGGTGGAGCGACAGGTCTCGGGCCCCCAGACGAAGCGGCGGGCACCGAGTCACCAGGCACGACAGTGGGCACCGAGTCGTCTGGCAAGACTGCGGGCACCGAGTCAACTGGCGGAACAGCGGGCACCGAGTCAACTGGCGGAACTGCGGGCACCGAGTCGTCTGGCAAGACTGCGGGCACCGAGTCGTCTGGCAAGACTGCGGGCACCGAGTCGTCTGGCAAGACTGCGGGCACCGAGTCGTCTGGCAAGACTGCGGGCACCGAGTCAACTGGCGGAACAGCGGGCACCGAGTCGTCTGGCAAGACTGCGGGCACCGAGTCAACTGGCGGAACAGCGGGCACCGAGTCGTCTGGCAAGACTGCGGGCACCGAGTCGTCTGGCAAGACTGCGGGCACCGAGTCGTCTGGCAAGACTGCGGGCACCGAGTCATCTGGCAAGACTGCGGGCACCGAGTCAACTGGCGGAACAGCGGGCACCGAGTCAACTGGCGGAACAGCGGGCATCGAGTCAACTGGCGGGACTGCGGGCATCGAGTCAACTGGCGGAACTGCGGGCACCGAGTCGTCTGGCAAGACTGCGGGCACCGAGTCGTCTGGCGAGACTGCGGGCACCGAGTCGTCTGGCAAGACTGCGGGCATCGAGTCAACTGGCGGAACAGCGGGCACCGAGTCGTCTGGCAAGACTGCGGGCACCGAGTCGTCTGGCAAGACTGCGAGCACCGAGTCAACTGGCGGAACAGCGGGCATCGAGTCAACTGGCAAGACTGCGGGCACCGAGTCGTCTGGCAAGACTGCGGGCACCGAGTCGTCTGGCAAGACTGCGGGCACCGAGTCGTCTGGCAAGACTGCGGGCATCGAGTCGTCTGGCGGAACAGCGGGCACCGAGTCGTCTGGCAAGACTGCGGGCACCGAGTCGTCTGGCAAGACTGCGGGCACCGAGTCGTCTGGCAAGACTGCGGGCACCGAGTCAACTGGCGGAACAGCGGGCATCGAGTCAACTGGCGGAACAGCGGGCATCGAGTCGTCTGGCAAGACTGCGGGCACCGAGTCGTCTGGCAAGACTGCGGGCACCGAGTCGTCTGGCAAGACTGCGGGCACCGAGTCGTCTGGCAAGACTGCGGGCACCGAGTCGTCTGGCGGAACAGCGGGCATCGAGTCAACTGGCGGAACAGCGGGCACCGAGTCGTCTGGCAAGACAGTGGGCTCCGAGTCAACAGGCACGACAGTGGGCACCGGGTCATCAGGTATCGGATTGTCTGGCTCGACAGCGGGCATCGGGTCACCAGGTATGACAGCGGGCACTGGGTCACCAGGCATCAGGTCATTTGGCTTGCCAGCGGGCACCGCGTCATCTGGCAAGGCAGTGGGCACCGGGTCACCAGGTATGACAGCGGGCTCTGAGTCAATTGGCACGACAGCGGGCACTGGATCAGGTACCGGATCATCTGGATCAACAGCGGGCATCGAGTCAACTGGCCTAATAGGATCGTCGGGCTGGATCAGTTCATCATGCTGAGTAGCGGCATCAGGCTGAATGCAGGTATCAGGCCGAGTAGAGGCATCAGGCCGAGTAGAGGCTTCAGGCCGAGTAGAGGCTTCAGGCCGAGTAGAGGCATCAGGCCGAAGAGAGGCATCAGGCCGAAGAGAGGCATCCGGCTGAAGAGAGGCATCAGGCTGAGTAGAGGCTTCAGGCTGAGTAGAGGCTTCAGGCTGAGTCACGGAAGGCAGGTTCACCGGTTTGGATACTGGCAGGATGGTATTGGTTGGAAAGAATTTTCGCTTTTTTCTGGTTTTAACTACTGGAGCACTGCAAGTAAACGCAGGTCTGCAAACGAATGGAGCAGCTGGAGACAGAGAAAAACTGGAGGATGGAACAGGAGAGGGAGCAGTTGCTACAGAGGACTTTTTTACAGGGTTAAAGGCAGGATAGGTGCAGCGAGTGGGAACAGGGTACTGACATGCGGTAGATAGCCAAGTATACTGGGCTGTAACTGGAGGAGCTGGTGGGAATACAGGAGTAGAGTTAGAAGCAGGACTGGGTTTTTGTAAGCTGACTGAGGCTGGGTGCAACAAGTCTGTCCATGTCTGCAGTATGGGTTGAACAAAGCTGAGCTTACACAAAGCCTGTCTGACCAAAGACTGCATTGCGTTTATACAATCTCTTAGTGTCTGTGGTGAACATGTGGAATAACGCTCCAGAAAGTAACCCACATCATCCTCTAATAACCACACCAGGGACTCTACCTGGTCTGCACTAAATGGTGGCAAAAATTCATCCCTGCATTCGGGGGAACCAGATGAAACCAACTCAGCACAAACCTCAATCAAAGGCTGCACCTCAGAGAACTCTGTGCCCTGATCTACTAGAACATGAGCGAGTCGTATACATTCTAGCAGTTGATCCCGGGGATACTCCTTCAGAGTTTGATAAGCATACTCCCTGTCATCAAACACTAGCAGAGATAAATACACAACCTCATCCAGATCCATTCTTCCCAGCAACAAGCCAAGATGGCTTCCCTGTGCAGCCACTTCTGGTCAGGAATGGCCTTGGTGTAATGTCAGGGCTCCCAGGTGTGACCAGAGGTGTGTGACTGACGCAGGGAAACGCAGACTTCAGATATGTTATAAACAATATAATTTATTAACACTAACAATACAAACATAAACACAGTGCAATACTAAACATAATACAGTGCAAACAAACCAAACCAACCACCCACAGATAACAGTACATACAAGCAAGCGTCGTCAGGCAGGCCGGGTCAATATCAATTGGGCAGGTAGGTACAGGGGGAGCAAGCGGAGATTGGTCGGGGTCACAGGCCAGGTTCAGCAGGTAGCTAGCAGCGTAGTACAGAGGGTCAGGCAGAGGGATGGTCAGGGTCACAATCCAGGGATCAGAACAGGTAGCAGGCAGCGTAGTACAGAGGGTCAGGCAGAGGGATGGTCAGACAAGCCAGGGATCAGAACAGGTAGCAGAGAATCAAACAGGAACAGAGAGCAGGAACAGGATACAGGGCCCAAGAGAAACACAACACCAAGGCAGAGTCTGCAAGTCTGGCCATCCTTTAAATACCCCAGCATAATCAGTTCCAGGTGTTAGCTGGCTGCAAAGTTGAGTCTCTGATTGCTGGGAGCATCCGCTGGCCAGCCCTGGTACTGCAGATCAAAAGGCAGGTGAGTCCCACCATTGCTGGCTAGTCCATTCCTGACAATATCTTATTTGAAAGAAAAAGCGGTGCCCGTAGGGAAAAAAAAAAAATAGTGGAGGGCAGATATGACTAGGTGAAGAAGGTAGGAAAGACAGTAAAGGGTTAATAAAAAAAGGTGGGAAGATTGTAGAACATGTAGGTTTACCTGATTGGTGATTGGTAGTGCAGGGTGGGTCTTCAGAACCTTTGGGAGTGGTGGAGGGTTGGACGATCCAATACATGAGTGGCAGCAGAAGAAGAAACTTCATGGTCCCCTTGGGCAAAAACCTGTTGCTGGGGCCACTGCGTCTGAGATGGCAGACCTGGATCTTTTGCTGTCCCAGCTGGATGCAGCCACTTCCAGGGGCATGGTCTGGCTGCAGGGCCAGGTCTCCACTCTGCTGGGGGACCAGGGCTCTGGGACGGTAGCAGGGGGGCACGAGTTCCCACACTCTTGGAGGTCAAGGCCTCCAGAGCGCTTCAGCTCGGAACCCACTCCCAGGGCTTGGTGCCAGCAAGGGAGTCTCCAGGCCCGCCAGCAGGGCGCTCTTCTGCCTCTGTTGGTGGTGTCTTGGAGAAATCTCCATCCATGGTGGAGCTCGGCGGGTAGAGGGCCTCGTGGTGTTAGTCCCTCTTCCCGCCCGCTTGGCAGATGGCACACAGAGGCTCAGACTCCTCCTGTAATGACGGGCCTGTCAGGGAGGAGGTCCGGTGCGAGAGACGGTCTGCTGCAGCCCCTCTGCAGCCGGTGGCCCCCCTGGCTTGGCGGGAGCCTCTGCAGGGATGGCTGTGAAGAGGAGCAGTGCTGAGCGGAGAGCAGCTGGGCGCTCTGCTGGCCGAAGGTCCGAAACGTCTATGGGCGGGTCTGGTGCTGGGAGGAGTCCCCATTGGGGACAGATGCTGGCTTTCTGTATTTGCTGTGGCATTTTCAGCGGGGTTGTGGTGAACGCTCCTGGCCCGTTTTTGCGTGGATCCCTCCTGGTGGTGGAGATGTGGTTGGGGGGCAAGTGGGGGGCTGTTGGAGCCTGTCCACTTCACTGATTTTGCCAAGTGCGAGGTTTATGTTTGTTGTGAGGGCCCATTAGGTGCGCACTTGAAGCCTGATGTCCGGGAGAAGATTTGGAGAAGTGAGCATGTTGAGATATTCAAGTTCCTGCCTCTGGAGAAATGTAACTTGGACAGGCGGAGGCTTGAGGACAGAAGGCTGGAGGATGAGGAGAAGCAGCGTTTTAGGCTCATCCCGTGCACCTTTTCGAACTGGTTGCAGGCATTTGCTGTTATGGCCAGTGTCATTGGGGAGAAGACTCCGGAGCATTGCTCGGTGCTCTTCTGTTATCTCGACGCTATTAGTGAAGCCCATAGGGTTTACGGGGGCACTGCCTGGCTCCGTTACGATGAACAGTTTCCGCAGCACAGGGCTGTCTGACCGTTCTTGCGTTGGGACCACAAGGACATTGGCCTTTGGATGAGGCTTATGACTCCGGCGTGGGCTCCTAGTCCATATTTTCAGGGGGTGAGGAGTTAGTCTGTTTACCCCGGGGCAATCAGTCGCAAAACACAGGAGTTTCTGCTGCCAGTTCAACAAGGAATCCTGTAAATTCGGTGTGGCCTGCTGGTTTATACACGAATGTTCCAGCTATGGTGGCTCCTATTCACTGTTGCGCTGCTTCGAACACAGTAGAGGCCGTGATGGCGAGCCTGCGGGTAAAAGGGGCGCCGCTGGTGAAGGGTGGAAAGGATGCTGCCTTTCCTAAATAGATATCCTGATTGGGAGGCTGCTTCGCTCCTGGAGGCTGGGTTTTTGGAGGGTTTGAGGATCTCTTGCACTTTGGCTTCCATGCCGCCGATGGCACGGAATTTACGGTCAGCATTGCAGCATCCCGTGGTGGTTTCGAATAAGTTGCATAAGGAAGTGCGTTTCGGCTGATTCAGCATCTTTCCTTCCCGAAAGGGGGTCTCTGGAGTGAATTTCATCATCCATTATTTGGATGATTTTCTCTGTGTGGAACAGCCCGTTTCAAACGTGTGTGCTGGTCTTCTGGCAACTCTGCAACACATTGCTGAGCGTTTCGGGATTCCACTGGCTCTGGAAAAGATGGAGGGCCCGGCCTCAGTGATCAGTTTCCTGGGCATTGTGTCGGATGGAGCGCTATGGAGTGTCGTTTTCCTGAGGACAAGCTGTTGGCCCTCTGGATCGAAATTCGGGGGGTCTTGGCTAAGTGCAAGATCCAGCTAAGTGCCTTACAATCTTTGTTGGGCAAGCTGAATTTTGCATGTCGCATTATGCCGTTGGGTACGGTGTTTTGTCGGCGGCTATGTCAGAGGTCACCTCGCCTTCTCATTTCATTCGCTTGTCTAGGGATCATAGGGCGGACTTGCGTGTCTGGCACTCTTCTTTAACTCTTTTTTATGGCCGATCCCTGTGGATGTCCGACCCGGTGAGCAAATTTGATCTGGAGCTGTTCAGAAACACAGCAGGTTCCACGGACTATGGGGTCTTCTTCTGGGGTCGGTGGAGTGCGGCTCCGTGGCCGCCTTCTTGGCGGTCGGCTGGTTTTCTTCGGAATCTGGTTTTGTTGGAGCTCTTTCTGGTCGTATTGGCGGTGGAGATTTGGGGGGAGTCTTTTCGGAATCTGAAGGTGCGCTTTAACTACAATAATCTGGGAGTGTTTCAGGTCATTATTCGCATCTCGGCTTCTTTGAGGCCAGTCATTTGCTTACTTCGCCACTTGGTGTTGCATTGCCTTCAGTTTAATGTTTTTATCTGTGCTGTGCATCTCCCTGAGGTTGATAACACTTTAGCTGATGGTTCAGTAGCTTTGGTCTTAACTAGCACATCTATTCTACACTAGTCATGTAATGTATGCACATATTAAATATTGTAAATTTACTGGTACCTCCTTTTTCAGAGAAAGGTAACAGTTGTCCCAAGTTATTTCTTTTAAAATAAGTATTTTTATAAGAATAATAATTGAAAGATAACAAGGTTATATTCCTCATTTAATTTCAGCCATGTGGCCAATCAGTTTTTCTCTTTTTATTGATGAAGCTGTTCTATTTTCAGCTTCCTCTGAACCTTCTAGAAATTACTGACAACCGACATTGAAATGTGCAATGTAAATATTCCAGTTATGTGATGCTTCCAGTTGACTAGTGCTGACAAGGTCACTATAAAGTGGGTGGGAGAGAGATAGGTGATTGCAAACCCCACGGGGGCTGCCTCCTGAGGTGCTAATTGCACCTAATAAGACAGATTTTCCCAGATTGCAATGACATTTTTAGGGTTTCTTGCTGTTGAACATTTATTATTCTGAATGTGTAAAATCAGCTTCTGGCAACAAGTACAGGAAATGCAGTTCAGGAAACAAGCACATAATGTGCAGATAGCACTTGGTGGTTATATACATGATTTGTACCAGCTATACAGAAAATGTGCCAAGGTGCACTTGGCTGCCATGGATTCCACCATGCCTATAGTAAGTCAATTAAAGTAGTACAGTAACTATACAGAAGGCAAAAGAGTTCTGACAATACTTGCCAAAGCAATTTTTTTCAAGGAAAAGTACAGCCAAAAGCTTGTTGTGGATCACAGGAGTGCAGTACGTTCTGTACTCCTGTGGCCCGTTTTCAGCCGACAGCACGCTGACATCATAGAGCCAGCCTAGGCAGGGGAAAGATCTTGACCATGTGGCTAAACATCTGGCTCAGCCTCTCAATGATCCTCTGAGAGCCTGAGCCAACCGTTCCCACCTGCTCACAGCTTTGAGCTCCAGTGAGCGCGAGGGGCTGTGGAGGGGGAGGGGGGACAGAGCTTACCGAGAAGTGAGCGATCAGCGGTCTTTGATCGCACAGTTCTCAGTCTTAGAGCTGGTGGGGGACAGGTGCAGCATCAGACCTATGCTGCATCCACCTATGTGAATATGATTTCTAAAAAAAAAAAAAAAACACTTCTCCGGATGGGACTCGGTGATCGTCGGCAGGGCTAAGAGGGGAGAGATCTGTGTGTAAACAATACAGATCTCTCTCCTGTCAGTATGGACATGCTGCTTTGCAGAGAGATACAAAGCAACATGTCTCCCAAGTAAAACAGCACACAATGTAATACACACACTGTTAATCCTTTGGTCACCCCAGGTGTGAACCCCTTCCTGCCCAGTGTCATTAGTACAGTGTCAATGCACTGATCACTGTATTAGTGTCACTGGGGATGTTAGCTAGTTCCCACCCAGTGTCAGAATGCCTGCTGCAGACCCGCAGTAGTCCCACAGTCCCGCTATAAGTAGCTGATTGCCACCATTACCAGTATAAAAAGAATAAAAAATTTAAATTCCAGTATACATACTGCCATTTGTAGAAGCTACAACTTTCACATAAACCAATGAATATACACTTATTGGGATTTTTTTTTAGAAAAGACATGTACCAGAATACATTTTGGCCTATTTATTATTTTATTTATTATTATTTTATTGGATATGTATAGCAAAAAGTCAAAAATATTGTTTTGGTTTTTTTTCAAAATTGTCGGTCTTTTTTGTTTACCCCCCTTCCTGACCAGACCATTTTTTGCGATATGGCGCTGCATTACTTTAACTGACAATTGTGCAGTCATGCCATGCTGTACATAAATGAAATTTATGTTCTTTTTTTCCCACAAATAAAGCTTTCTTTTGGTGGTAGTTGATCACCTCTGTGTTTTTTTATTTTTTGCTCTACAAACAAAAAAAACTTGACAATTTTGAAAAAAAAACAATATTTTTTACTTTTTGCTATAAAACATATCAAATAAAAAAATTTAAAACAAATAAAATTTTTGTCATAAATTTAGGCCAAAATGTGTTCTTCTACATGTCTGCTAAAAAAAAACCCAATACGTGTAAATTATTGGTTTACGTGAAAGTTATAGCATTTACAAATGGTGGTATACATGCTGGAATTTTTATTTTTACTTTTTTTATACTGGTAATGTTGGTGATCAGCGACTTATAGCAATGGGCATTCTGACACTGGGGGGGAACTGACTAACTGCCACTGACATCCCCTGTGGCACTAATACAGTGAGCAGTGCTAATAAAAAGCACTGACACTGTACTAATGACACTGGGCAGGAAGGGGATAACATCTGGGGCGATCAAAGGGTTAGCTGTGTGTTGTGTGTGTTTTACATAATGTGCTGTGTGCTATTTTACTACGGAGACATGCTGCTTTGTATTTCTCTGCTGTGCAGAGAGAGCATGTCCTTGCTGGCAGGAGAGAGACCTGAGTTGTTTACACACAGGTCTCTCCCCTGTCAGCTTTCCCCGACAATTGCCGGCTGCTGATGGGGAATCTCCAGCTGGGGCCCGGTGATTGACATCCCTACCTGCCAATGGTGGCGTGGTTAGGGCAGCTCACAAGCGCCCCCTACCTGGAAATGCAAATCACGTATATTGACGTGATTTTGGCAGCCCTGCCGCCCTGTAGAAGTACTTCTACTATAGGGTGGCAGGCAAGCGGTTAAGTAAAGCACATAACAAATGCGTATATTGATCCAAGAATGTGAGAGTATAATGCTTCAGTGTACAGTATATACTGTACATATAAATGCATTGAAAAGAAAGGGTGTACAGGAATCATGGGTTTGCCCACTACAAACTCAACCAAATACATGGATACACATTTTTAATTGTGCAAATTATGGTGGATTTGGTCTTTTTTGTTTCAATATTTTTATTAAGTTTTCAGAACTAGAAGGAAATGTCAAAGCACTTACATAAGCTGTAGAGCGGATGCAGCAGCCATGAGAAAAAATTCTAGTTACAGATATATATCAATGTCTTAGACAAGGGAATGTAAGTGCAAAGAAATAATACATAACAGTATATAGAGTATAAAGGACAAACAACTATTCAATTATTCAATTCAAGGCACAGGAGTATCCATAGGTCTGCAGCAGGATGCATAATATATGCTTCAAAACATGCTATCAAGAATAAATAAAATGAATGCCCAAAGCCCTTAAGCAGCGTACCAAGTAATCCATGGTCTCCAGAATTGATTAAATCTGGAGAGAGTATCTGACTGAAGAACTAATGTTCTTTCATAGGTAAATTGTTGATGGGTGATTTTCACAGGTTCTGATGGACTGGGAGATAAATCACTTTTCCAGTGTCTTGCAATTGTCAACCTCGCAGATAGGAGCAGGCTGGCTACAACAATGTGGTAAGAGGTGAGAAATGACTTAATACCCACATTTAAAATGGCTAAAGTGGGATTAAGTGGGGGTCAAAATACCCATTATATTAGATATTATTTTAAATATTTTCTGCCAGAAGCTGAAAATACTTTTAGTGGATTGTCTTTGACCTGACTTTGACAATCTCCATTGCATGTGCTCTGTGATGCCTCATGACCAAACACAGGGAACCTATGGGGTGCGTTACTTCTCTCTGCAGCTGCCATGATGCAAAATGTGATTGGCCACCCTCCTGT
Organism: Staurois parvus; assembly: GCF_062004578.1. Taxonomy (NCBI): domain Eukaryota; kingdom Metazoa; phylum Chordata; class Amphibia; order Anura; family Ranidae; genus Staurois; species Staurois parvus. Next base: position 879,590 of record NW_028318218.1, read on the forward strand.
CAAGGTCCTACCTTTTCCCAGAGGTTATGTTACTCCATGTGCTGGCATCCATCTTGGATTTCTGCTGAGCATGGTGGGAATCCTTTATGCCTTCAGGTCTCTGAGGTCCATCCCCCAGAGGGGTGTGGCTGATGACATATAAGCCTGTGGTCCGCACATGCTCTTTGCACTTGTGTCTTGTGTCTTTGTGTTGCTATTACTCTGTTCTGACTCTCGTGACTCTCCTGGAATCTGACTCAGCTTGTGACTCGACTATTCTTTGTATTCTCCTTTGATCTAACCCTCTGTTGCTGAACCCGGCTCGTGACCTGTGATTCTCGTCATTACCGCAACTGAGGTGTCTCGGGGGCCGCGACCTGGTTCCTGGCTGCGCCAAGTCCATCCCCACCATCAGGGGCCCTGGTGAAGGGCAGCCTGGGACTTAGACTCCGCGCCCTGAGGGACTTCGGTCTGTGGGTGGTGGTTGTCGTCAGCCAGTGCGTTACATTGTTTAGGCCTGCCTGTCCGTTCCTCAGCTCCTGCCCTGACACCTCCGCTCCACTTCTGACTATGTGGAATTCACAGTGCAAGCAAAGCAACAAGTAGTGATTTACATTGGTAGGTAAGTAACATGGGTCTGTGATTGTGTTCTGAAAAATGAGGGCATATGAAAAATGGGACACATCAAAATTTTTCACACAGGAGGAGCAAGTGGCCTGATATGCTGGGCTCTACCATTTTAGGCATTTATTAGTGAGGATTCTTGGAACCTTCGATCAGGCTGTACCTACCTGCCATGTAGAAGTAGACATGGTTGCGTATTTCTGCAAGTATGACTGAGTTCTGGTCATCTTGTAGGCCTTGTCAATTATTGCAGAGGGCCAATGAGGGAAGGAAAGAAGGTAGGATGTCCAAAAAAGGGGGTGGAACTGTTGCTTAGAGGGTTGTAGTTATGCCACCTTGACATAGTTTATGCAAGCAATGCCAAGAAGATAAAGCAAAAGCTCAAGAACGTACTTTTAACAGCACTATATAACTAAATATGACAAAATACTTGCTTTCTAAATAACATCAAATATTGCTTGAAACTTTTTTGTGTTTGATAAAGATATTTGTGCAGTTTGTCTTTTATATGTGTAAAACATGGCAAAGGTTTAACACCTCTAGTGCTGCAGTGGTTGCCTTGATACTTAACTTTTTCAAGAACTCCTCTAAGCTCTGTAATATCCTGAAATAATATGTTTCTTCAGCGGTGAGCTCAGCAACCGTCTGTTTTAAACTAAGGTAATAACAGGTGCTGCTGCAAAGGACTCAGATTCATTTGATAGTTTCCACTTTGGGGCAGAGAGTATCAGCAAGTTTATGTCTGGTTGCCTGAAAATATCATTCTCATCCAGTGGATAAAGATTAAGTCACATACTCATAATAACGCTATCGTCTTCTTTCAGCTTAGTCAATCCTGTTTGATGTTTTCTTGTTTAACCTTTGTTTCCAAAATGATTACAAAGAGGAATGAAGGCGATTCCTCACCAAAATGTTTCTTGGGGAGCATTTAAAGCAGAATTTTACCCCTGAGCTATATGGAAAGTTTTCTTTGTCTCTTGCTGGCTCTGGGTGTTGACCACTAGTAATCATTTCAAGAATAATTTCAGGCATGGTCAATTTTTACATAGTTACATTAGTATAGCTTAGACCAATGTAACTATGTATATAATATACCTTGCCCCTGGAAGCCGGAGATCACTGATTGGAAGAGTTGGGGCATTGACATTATGCTATCCACCTCGTCCAATTAGAGAATGCGTTGCATTCACTCAGAAAGTAGGGACAGCAATGAGCCTATAGTTCCCTGTCAATGGTAACAGGCTGTTGGATAAACCATTTCCTTTAAGTCCTCATACACACTGGGCGTTTTAACCACTTGCCACCCAGCCTATAGTCAAATGACGGCCGGGCGAACACCTTATCCCTCCGGGAGGGCATCATATCATGCCCTTCCCAGAGCGTGCTTTGCACGAAGGGCTGTGCTGTGGTGAGATCTGTCACCGGCCATGTACCTCGGACACAGCCGATGAGAAATCTGTGTACCAGCCCTGTTGCCAGTACCATGTGACCGGCTGTGATCAATCACAGCAAGTCTCATGACAGTTGTATACAATGGATGGCTTCCTTTCATGCCATCCATTGTATACAAGTGTGTCTAGCTGTGAATGGTCACAGCGATCACATGCACAGGCTGGGCCATTCACAGTCCATCTGTGTCATGTGATTAGCTGTGGCCAATCACAGCTAATCACAACAAAAAAAACCTGAATGAATCACTTTCATTCATTTAAATGCTTGCTTATAGCAAATAAATTCTTTGCTGTAAGCAATCAAATTGTGTAAAAAAAAATACTGATCACTTCCACAAGGTAGTACAATGCTACTTTGGTAACATTATACTATTTTGGTAATAGTGTAATATGAAACAAAATCTTAAAGAGAAAAATATTTAATAAAAAATAAAAACATTTTAAAAAAATTATATTTTTTTCTTTTTTCATACTGTCACCAGGCAGTGTCCCTGATCACCGACACATCAGTTATATGCTGACGCTGTATTGCACTGGTGACAGTATGTAAAAAAAAAATTGTGAACATTTTTTTTTTTATTTCTTTATTTTCCGAAAAACGACAAAAAGATTACAACAGCAAAAAGCTTGCCATGCCTCTTATGAAATACGTTGGACTGTCTACTGTGCAAAAAGGGGTCATTTGGGGGATATCTGTACTGTTCTGACATTTTGGGGCCTCAAGAATTGAAATTGGCTGTCAGTACTTTAGGATTGATCAATTTGCAGATCTATACCATAGTTTGTGGACTCTATAACTTTCCTTAAGACTAAATAATAAATACTGATTTGGGTTATTTTCACCAAAGAAATGTAGCAGAATACATCTTGGCCTAAATTTATGAAGAACAATTATTTATTTGCAAACTTTTATAACAGAAACAAAGAAAAACGTAGGTTTTTTTTTCAAAATGTTCTGTCTTTTTTTGTTAATTTAGCAAAAAATAAAAACCCCAGTGGTGATTAAATACCACAAAAAGAAAGCTCTAGTTGTGTGAACAAAATGATAAAAGTTTAGTTTGGATACAGTGTTGCATGACCGCGCAATTGTCATTCAAAGTGTGAGAGTGCTGAAACCTGAAAATTGGCCTGGACAGGAAGGGGGTAAAAGTGCCCGGTATTGAAGCGCTTCTGCATTTTTTACCATTCAGCGTTAGCAGCATTTTTCCGCGTTTGTGGTTTTTACCATTTTTTACACAAAAAAATCAATAATATTTTGGCTCAAAAAACCTTGAAAAATGGTGGTTTGCCACGTTTTACCGCATCTTGCTGCGTTTACCAGCGTTAGAGCATCTTTACAGCTAAAAACTCCTCTAAAAACCCACTAGTTCTGGGGGGGGGGGTTCCAGCCAAAAAACGCCCCTGCCAAAATATGCTGATTAATGTCTATGTGTGCATGGGCTAGGATAACATGCTGGGAGTTTACTGGCTGTAGTAAAAAACGCCAAAAGCCAAAAACGGCAGCTGTAAAAACGTCCAGTGTGCATGAGGAATAAAGGGATGACATGTCTAAGCCTCAGTTTTATTCCTGGCTCATATAGGAAAAGACAAAGTGGAGGAGAGCTACCAGGTTTGTTTGTTGTATTGTGGGTCAGTAGCCAGACCTAAACCTGGTAGCTCTCCCCCACTTTGTCTTTTCCCCTATGATGGCATTGTGTTCACAGTAGCATTTGCGTAGGCAGAGCAGAGTAGGACTGGTCATAGAGGGATGACTTTGACGCAGTTGGCCAGCTTAGACATGTATTGCAATATGTGTGAACCATATATCCCTATTTATTGCAGAGTCTGCTGGAAAGGTTATATACCAGTGTGCAGGGGGTCCTTCAGAATTTTCAGAATATAAGTAAGGGTGGCACAACAACAGAGGGTTCCACTATGCAGCCAGTCAGACATGATGTCAGAATAGGTAGCTAATACTGGACATTAGCTTACCTGAGGATTTGTCTGTACAAATCAGTTGGCTAGTGTCCTCTTTGCTCAGCATAATGGGATGCTGCCAAAAGACAGCAGTAAGCCTATTCTTCCCAGTCAGTGGGTACCTTAACTGGCTAGAGGTTTAAACATGTCCTTAAACCACTTGCTGACCATGCTATAGGCAAAAGACAACTACAGCACAGCTCTCCAGTTCTGGGAGGACGTCCATAGATGTCCTCCAGGTGTGCACCTTCCACGCGCCACCTGGGATGCACGTCGGGCACGCCCTGTGACCGCTGTACCCATTGCACACAGCTGATTCCAGATCACGATAAAGGGTCAATCACAGCGGCCTTTTACCATGTGGTCAGCTGTTTCCAATCACAATTGATCACATGTAAACAAACTTGCTGGTTTTTGACATTTCCTTTCCTCACACGCTATATGTGAGGAAAAGAGAGCCGATAACTGGCCAGTCTGACAGTTCATTGTTTACACTGATAATCAGGGCACTGACCATCAGTGATGATCAGTGCAGTTCCATCAGTGCCAATTGGTGCCCATTAGTGCAGATTATCAGTGTCGCCTATCAGTGCCCATCAGTGCTGACTCATCAGTGCAGCTTATCAATGCCCATCAGTGTAGCCTCATCAGTTTAGCTTCAGTGCCCATCAGTGCAGCCTCATCAGTGCCTATCAGTGCAGTATCATTAGTGCCCATTGTAGCTGGCCAGCTAAGACCGGTCCTAGGTTGCTAATATGGTTCACATATATGTGTATAGCAAACCTGCCAATAACCTCAGTACAGTATATATGTGCACATGTTAAAGCCAAAAGCAGAATCATTGCTGTAATTTATGTCTTTGAATGTTATATGACATTTATATATTCATTGTGTTAGCAGAAAAGGAAAATATGCCTTTAAGAGTTAGTATATAGGTGAGCCAATCACAGCCAGCCTCACACTGTACAGAGCCTTAACCAATCCCAGCCAGTTTCACATTTGTGCCTGTGTAAAACTCCCTGCTAGAATTTTCTAGGGTCACTTGCTCATCAGACAGAAGAGGAAACAGACAAGTTCCAGTCAGAGAAGCTTTATGGAAGCAGAGAAGGCCAAATAGGTATTTAATGCACTTGTGTGTTCCTCTATTGTTTAGCAGTACAAGTAGATCTGTATGTAAAAACTGTTGTGTGTGTTTACTTGTAGCTCCACTGAATCTATTGAATCTATCGAAATAACCTATCGAGATAAGCTATCGAATCAACCCACTGTAAAGTAAATACGAATCAAGTCACTGTAGAGTAATTGAAATACAGTACAAAATAAGTTATCGATATAATCCACCGAATTAAACCACTGTAATATGAAAGAAATAAGCTACTGTAAGATAAACGAAACAAGCCATTGTAAGCAGTGTTATATGAAGAAGATTGAAGTTATTAAAGAAGTTAACTAAAGTATTCGGTGTGCTCTTTAAACCTACTGCATCCATAGAGCGGCATTGGAGGAATTACAGAGTAAAGTCAATCTAGTCAAACAAAAGAATCAGCAATTGCATAATTTTTCTAATGCCACAGCGCACAAGGCACTACAAGTGCTGCACCTGCCACACCCATCAGTGAAGAAGAAACATTGTTTAGTTGCAAAATGTTATACCAGAAACTAAGAAAAAAAATGTTTCCGCAAAATGTTCAGTCTTATTTTGCGTATTTATCAAAAAATAAAAAACCCAGTGGTAATTAAATACCAGCAAAAAAAAAACTTTGCGTGTATGGAGTGTCAGTGAGCGCTTTGGGTATGTAGAAAGGTGTAAGCTGCTGGCACTAAAGGACCGCCCTTGGTATCCTTAAAAGAAAATTAAATAAAAATGTTTTTATTTAAAAAAAACTTTGCTTGTGTGAACAAAATGATAAAACAGATTAATTTCATATGGGTACAGTGTTGCATGACCGCACAATTGTCATTCAAAGTGGGAGAACGCTTAAAGCTGAAAATTGGCCTTTGCAGGAAGGGGGTGAAAGTGCCCAATACTGAAGTAGTTAAAAGATATAACATAAACAGGTGAAACTCGAAAAATTTGAATATCGTGCAAAAGTTCATTTATTTCAGTAATGCAACTTAAAAGGTGAAACTAATATATGAGATAGACTCATTACATGCAAAGCAAGATAGTTCAAGCCGTGATTTGTCATAATTGTGATGATTATGATTATGGCGCAAAACCAGGTCCCCTCATGCATTCTCCCTCTACAAATCTGCCTTCCTCACCTACACCTCCTCCCTCCACGCCGCCAAGCAGGCCTACATTGTTAACCTGATTAACACCCTCTCCTCCTGCCCTCGCCGACTCTTCTCCACCTTCAACTCCCTGCTCTCTCCCCCCCCTCCTCCACTTAGTACCTCACTCACCGCCCACGAAATTGCCACTCATCTCCACAACAAGATTGACGCAATCCGCAAGGACACAGTCAACTTGCAATCTACCTCCCCATCTAGCCTCCCCCCTTCCATCACCCCCTCATCTCTCCCCTCCTCTGACCTCGCAACGGCACTGCCCCCCACCACACCCAAGGCCCTGCCTACCGTAACCCCCCCATCACTGCACTCCTTCAGCCCTACTACCACTGAGGAAGTCAGCAGAGTCTTCTCAGAAGCCCGCCTCACTACCTGCCCCCTGGACCCTATCCCCTCTCAACTCCTCCGGTCACCCCCCTCTTCCCTCATCCGCTCCCTTACCCACATCTTTAATCTCTCCCTCTCTACTGGCGTCTTCCCCTCCCCCCTAAAACATGCGCACATCACCCCCATACTCAAAAAGCCCTCCCTGGACCCCACTGACCTCAACAACCTCAGACCAATTTCCCTGCTGCCACTCACTTCCAAGCTCCTTGAGCGCTTGGTCTTCGATCGCCTAAGCACCCACCTGACTGACAGCAACCTCCTTGACCCACTACAGTCCGGCTTCCGTCCCCTACACTCCACCGAAACTGCCCTCCTCAAAATCACCAACGATCTACTAACCGCCAAAGCCAAAGGCGACTACTCTGTCCTCCTCCTCCTAGACCTCTCCGCGGCCTTTGACACAGTCGACCACCCCCTCCTCCTTAATAAACTACTCTCCCTTGGCATCAGAGACACCGCTCTCTCCTGGTTCTCGTCCTATCTATCCCAACGCTCCTTCAGCGTTTCCTACAACGGTGCCACCTCCTCCTCACTCCCCCTCTCTGTTGGGGTCCCCCAGGGCTCTGTCCTTGGACCCCTTCTCTTCTCCATCTACACCTCCTCCCTTGGTAAACTCATACACTCCCACGGCTTCAATTACCACCTCTATGCCGATGATACTCAAATCTACCTATCCACCCCTCACCTCACCCCCACATTCTCCGCCCGCATCACTCACCTCCTAAACGACATCTCTGACTGGATGTCGCTCCATTTCCTCAAACTCAACCTCTCCAAAACCGAGCTTCTCATCTTCCCCCCAGCCCGCGCCCCCCCCCCATCCTTTCCATCACTACCAACAACACCACCATCAATCCCGCCCAGCAAGCTAGGGTCCTTGGCGTCATTCTGGACTCAAACCTTTCCTTTCAACCTCATATCAAATCTCTCACAAACACATGCAGACTCCACCTCCGCAATATCGCCAAGATACGCTCCTTCCTTACCCCAGACACCACTAAACTACTAGTACACTCCCTGATTATCTCACGCCTGGACTACTGCAACTCCCTCCTCACCGGCCTACCCCAGTGCAGGCTCTCCCCGCTTCAGACCATCCTGAACTCAGCGGCCAGACTCATCCACCTCACCAGCCGCTCCACCTCTGCCACCCCCCTCTGCCTCTCCCTCCACTGGCTCCCCATTGCCCAACGCATTAAATTTAAATTGCTCACCCTGACCTATAAGGCCATTCACAACACTGCCCCTAACTACCTCACCGACCTGATTCCCAGGTACCACCCTACCCGTACCCTTCGCTCTTCACAGGACCTCCTTCTATCTTGCTCCCTGGTCTCCTCCTCCCACGCACGACTGCAAGACTTCTCCAGGTCCTCCCCCATCCTCTGGAACTCACTACCCCAATCCATCAGACTGTCACCTTCCCTCCTCACCTTCAGGCGCTCCCTGAAAACCCACCTCTTCAGGGAAGCCTACCCCACCCTCACCTAACAGCTGCTGCCCTTCCCTCCTCCTACCACTCCATCCCCCACAGCCGTTTCCTCCTGTACCTCTACCCCCTCCCTCCTAGATTGTACGCTCGAAAGAGTAGGGCCCTCTAACCCCTCGTGTGCTGTTTGATGTTACTGTTCTGTTTCATGTATTGTCCCCCCTCTATTGTACAGCGCTGAGCAAACCCTTTGGCGCTATATAAACTCGATAAATAAATAAATAAATAAAAATAAATGATTATGGCTTACAGCTCATGAAAACCCCAAATCCACAATCTCAGAAAATTAGAATATTGTGAAAAGGTGCAATATTCTCGGCTCAAAGTGTCCCACTCTAATCAGCTAATTAAGCCGTAACACCTACAAAGGGTTCCTGAGCCTTTAAATGGTTTCTCAGTCTGGTTCAGTAGGAATCACAATCATGGGAAAGACTGCTGACCTGACAGTTGTGCAGAAAACCATCATTGACACCCTCCATAAGGAGGGAAAGCCTCCAAAGGTAATTGCAAAAGAAGTTGGATGTTCCCAAAGTGCTGTATCAAAGCACATTAATAGAAAGATATGTGGAAGGGAAAAGTGTGGAAGGAAAAGATGCACAAGCAGCAGGGATGACCGCAGCCTGGAGAGGATTGTCAGGAAAAGGCCATTCAAAAGTGTTGGGGACTTTCACAAGGAGTGGACTGAGGCTGGAGTCAGTGCATCAAGAGCCACCACACACAGACGGATCCTGGACATGGGCTTCAAATGTCGCATTCCTCCTGAACAACAAACAACATCAGAAGTGTCTTACCTGGGCTAAAGAAAAACAGACCTTGTCTGTTGCTCAGTGGTCCAAAGTCCTCTTTTCTGATGAGAGAAACTTTTGCATCTCATTTGGAAACCAAGAACCCAGAGTATGGAGGAAGAATGGAGAGGCACACGCTGCAATATGCTTGAAGTCCAGTGTGAAGTTTCCACAGTCTGTGTTGATTTGGGGAGCCATGTCATCTGTTGGTGTTGGTCCACTGTGCTTCATTAAGTCCAGGGTCAACGCAGCCATCTACCAGGAGATTTTGGAGCACTTCATGCTTCCTTCCGCAGACGAGCTTTATGGGGATGCTGACTTCATTTTGCAGCAGGACTTGGCACTTACCCACACTGCCAAAAGCACCAAAACCTGATTCAACGACCGTGGGATTACTGTGCTTGATTGGCCAGCCAACTCGCCTAACCTGAACCCTGTAGAGAATCTATGGGGCATTGCCAAGAGAAAGATGAGAGGCATGAGACCAAAAATGCAGAAGAGCTGAAGGCTATTGAAGCATCCTGGTCTTCCATAACACCTCAGCAGTGCCACAGGTAGATAGCTTCCATGCCACGCCGCATTGAGGCAGCAATTGCTGCAAAAGAGCCCCAAACCAAGTACTGAGTACATATGCATGCTTATACTTTTCAGAGGTCCGATATTGTTCTATGTACAATCCTTGTTTTATTGATTGCATGTAATATTCTAATTTTCTGAGATTGTGGATTTAGGGTTTTCATGAGTTGTAAGCCATAATCTTCACAATTATGGCAAATCACGGCTTGAACTATCTTGCTTTGCATGTAATGAGTCTATCTCATATATTAGTTTCACCTTTTAAGTTGCATTACTGAAATAAAATGAACTTTTGCACAATATTCTAATTTTCGAGTTTCACCTATATAAGTCTTTTATTTCTGGTGTATATAAGATCCTGAGTGCTATAATTATTTTTTTGTATAATTAAGGGCAACATAACAATGCCTTTATATTTTAAAAAGACCAACAGGGTTTTAAGTTAGGCCTTACAACCCCACAAATGCATTTATACCTGAGGGCTTTGCCATGCTCAGCTACTTGCAGGCCTATCTGAGTGCTCAGTATATGTAGCTGTAAAATGCAAGGGGTGTACTGTGAATGCACCACTCTCCACTCTTTTTACATCAGTAAGATGCCAGAGCAAGGACTTTATGTTGCTAGACTGAGTCATAACGCCTCCTCCAGCCTCAGCACAATGAGATCTATGTGTTTGTGTAGTGTATATATGTTCAAAGTTTTTTCCTACATGTCTAGGAGAAAGAGGCAGTGGATGCTGTAGATCAGTGGTGGTCAACGTACAAATTATAGGTAACCTCACCTGTGACCCCTGACATCACCAGGGGGGCAAATATTATATTCAGTATATGTAATGATGCAGAAGATTGTCTGAGGTTGGGCTACAAGAGACGCTCAGAGACTTCGGACATGCTACAGGTGTGAATGGTGACACGCTGCAGGATGTAGACAGAGACTGGAAATTGGAAATAGGAAAGAGACTGCTAGAGATCACTGCAATTACAATCCCTTTACAAATAAATGCTCCAACTATCAATACTGCAATAATGCTGGGGTCCAAGCACCTCATAGTAAGTACCAAATGGCCTCAAGTTAGGCACCAGGGCTGTAGAATATGGATCAGTTATCTGGGTGCAGGATTGCTGCAAAGCACTGCTGTTTTACAAGCACAGACAGAGCTGTAGGCTATTTTACGTGCATTTGCAGAAGCAGTTAGACTCTCAGGAAATGTATTCAGATTTATTGGCACATCATGGATGCAGTTCAGCATTAATAATTTAAGGGAACATAAGGAAAACAGAAATTTTTAACAATCTATATGTAAAGTGGCTTACCTGTGTTTGCATGTTAACCCCATAAAGTCTAAGTCCAAAGAAAGCTTAATGCCTGAAATCAGTTGTGTAACTTTAGCATGTCTTAATGATACCCAGAGCTATCAGCGACAGCTTGGCCTTTGTGCTGAAAGCCCTCCCAGCACAAACACAGGTTCACACCGGCCACTTTATTAGGTACAGCTGTTCAATTTCTTGGTAACACATATTGCTAATCAGCCAACCACATGACAGCAACTCAATGCATTTAGGCATCTAGATGTGGTGAAGATGATTTGCTGAAGTTCAAACCGAGCATCAGAATGGGGGAAGCAAGGGGATTTAAGTGACTTTGAATGTGGCATGCTTGTTGGTGCCAGACAGGCTGGTGTGAGTATTTCAAAAACTGCTGATCTACTGCGATTTTCATGCAGAACCATCTCTAGGGTTTACAGAAAAAAGAGGAAATATCCGGTGAGCGGCAGTTGTGTAGACAAGAATGCCTTGTTGATGTCAGAGGTCAGAGGAGAATGGGAAGACTGGTTCAGCTGTGACATTCAGATGGTAGGGTTAGAATGTGGCGTAAACAACATGAAAGCATGGATCCATCCTGCCTTGTAGTAACAGTTCAGGCTGGTGGTGGTGGTGGTGTAATGGTGTGGGAGATATTTTCTTGGCACTAGCAAGGTGTACATAATAAAGTATCTGGTGAGTATATGTGGTCCCACAGAAACAGGCCCACTTTAGTGAGGCTGCATATGTGCATACTCTCATTGGCAAGGAGTTAAAGTAGAACTATGGCTTCCCAGAACTTAGTTGCCCTTAATTATAGGTGCATCTGCATTATTATTAGTCCCCTTCTTGAAAAGTCCCACACATACCCGTTGAACCTGCCAGTAAAGTCCAACTAATGCAGTTTCCTGTGATGGGGTGTCAGCAATGCTGCACTACTCCTAAATTCAGGTCAGCATTACCATTTTCAGATAGGCTGGACCTGCTTGCACTGTATTGGAATGAAAGAATGTTGCAGGGAGTATGGCTATTATCATTGCCACTGCTGAATCACAAGCCTGTAGCCTCTCAATCCACACCTGGGCACACCTAGTCCTTCCCACTGATTTCTGAAATGACAGCAAAGCTTCTGTTGCTGAAACTCTCCCATTGAAAACTGCAGTATATGAGAGGGAAAACATGTGAAACACAAATGAAGGAGGATTTGGTTCAGCCATGGAAGATAAAGAAATGCTTTTGTTTATGAGGCTTATGTTACTTACTGTATTTAGACACATAGGAGACTTTAGTTACATACGATTTTGCACTTCTGATAACCACTTCTCTGGAACTTCACTAGTGCCCTCTCATTCTCCGGGACTCTGTTGACCCACGTCTCCCATTGCAACGTTGTTTTTTTACCTTAAAGTTCCAACTCCCCATTTTCCTATGCATTTTGTATCCAGCCATTCTCTTTTGCATGATCATTTATGCATGAGTTGCTCTTACCCCCGAAGGGGCCGCTGTAATTATACCCAGGTCTCCCAATGTAATACAGAGACTCAGTCACACAAGCTCTGTCCCACACACACCGACAATTCAGACTCAGTCTAGATGATGTCTTTTTAGTATTTATAGCTGAAGAACTTTCACAAGTGAGGGCTACAGGGCCACAGGATATTCCAAACATATCAATAGCAATAATGGAAGAACAAACGTGTCACTAATCTTCTAATGACAGCTCTTCCTGGAGGTAACAGGGAATGGCCAGTATATCTAGGACCCTACAACAGCAGTCTACATAGCTACTTCTGGCACGTGCACAACTAATAGTCCCCAGCAAGGTCTTTATAGTGTCCCAGGAGCTGTCTGCCACCCAGCATCCACAGGTAGCACCTCAGCGAGGGAGATAATAACATCCATCTCCAGACAAGGACATAAGTACAGTGTTCTCCAGCAAAAATTAATTGGCAATCTTCTCTAGGCCCTAAGCCCAACAGCTGTTGAGGCCCAGACTACTTTCTCAGTCTCAGTAGAGCTTTCTCCAGGGACAACAACTACCAGAGAACTGGAACTCTCCATAGAGGGAGAAGAACACTCTAAAAAGGCTCCCAAACATGTATTCCCTCCCCAGTCACCTTTTGGATGCCTCTTTCCATGAATTGGCTGGCATGTGATAAATATTCACACTAATCATTTGAATCTCCCTACTCTATACTCTGGATACTTCTTTCAGAGGCAGGTGGGAGGAAACAGCCCTTAGCTCAGGAAACCCTGAACAGAACAAAACAATCAATCACTGCTCCACTCACTACACTGAAGTCAAAAACTAAATGTAACCTACCAGACTAAGTAGAGGAGGGCAGTACACAAGACTCACACACGGTTTCATGTGTTTTTGTTACAATGGTATGTTTATAGCTCCTGTGTATTCTCACTTTGCAGAATGTTGCTGAAGATATTGGCACTGTATAAATCATTAATACTATCAGAAAATATCTGGGCCAGAAACTTTCTATATCATTACTGAAAATATTTATTATACAAAAGAAAGGTCCTTTAAAGCAAATACCACCAAAAAAAAGCAAAATGCTTTCATCTTGGCCTCCAAAACACCATAAAATTGTCTCAAAGATAAATCTTGAAATATATTTTAAAGCCAGTTGGAAAAAACTGATAATACAGTCTTTTTATTATGGTATAAAACTAGTGTGAACTTTATAGTGTGTAGTGGAAGTCACATAGCTCATAAATTTTAAGTTTAGTTTCTGAGCATCCCAAGAATTGGATTCTGTAATTTCTCCTCTGCCACTGCAAAGCAAACTATTTTTAGGGACAACGTCACTTATATGACAAGTTTACAACCAGCGGGAGCTCACTGATATAACTTAGCATTTTTGGCAAACCAGAATGTAAAACATAACAATAATCCATGTACTGCAAAGATTCTTTTAGCAAAGTCAAATGTTGACTTGTTTCTGTACAATAACAGTGATAAATTGAGACCTTTGTCAACTGGGGTGCATTTAGATGGCTTGGAGTCTATATAGAATTGTGTCCTGGCGTTGTATTGTGAACTTTTGTTAAGTGTATCGAATAACATTTTTAAAAAATGTAAATGCTTAACAGCTTATTGATACTTTGATGAGGTGTTATGTTTGATTTTTAACAGGAATTGTTTATTTTATTTTCACCTGGGGGTGCTGCCAGTGACATGCTGTCTGTCCTACAGTGACAATGCTTACTTACAATACTTTTGCAATGGAGCAGAGGCATTGTCACACTAGGATATCCCCTGTGTTTTGCATGGCACCTGACCATTGAGCCCTCTGGCTATCCTCTGTGCATGATATTGTGTTCAAAAGCTGTCCCCTTTGTGTCTTGTATGCCATAGTGTTGATAAGTTCAGTAGTTCTATTGAAATGTCCTGTAACATTTCAGATGTATGCCCTTGCTTTCTAAGTCCAACCCTTCCCACAATGAAATATCTTTTCTGGCCTCCTTTATCTCTGGTCTACAATTAGCTTCTCAATTACCTTTTCTCACTTCTTCCCCCAGTCTATGATCAGCTCCCATTTTACTTTTTCTCTTTTTACCTTGTTGATTACTGACCTTGTCATGGTCAACATTTCTTTGCAATAAAACTCAATCAGCTGTAGCTTCTTGTACCTTCCACCACTCAGCAGCCTTCCTTCCTGACCATGCACAGTTCCACTGATCCATGATCTGCTCATTCTTCATTCCCCACCCACAATCAGATTTTATTCCTCCTCCTATCTCTCTTACATTGATCAGTTCATGATCTGCCTCCTCATTATCTCTCTCTCTTTCTGTTAACACTGTGACCACCTTTAGGCCCTGCCCTACCTTCCATCCCACTGTTCCATGGGTAACTGCCATTCTCTTCTTCTCTGCGTCCCATGTCATGACTAAAGCTGTCCATATACTAATAGATTTTTTCAGCCAGCTAGCAGGCTTGATGAAAAAAATCCAGGATCCTCTATCCATACTTTACAGCACAAATGGATGAATCTCCCACTGGAGCTATTGTATTTCAAACAGCAGCTGCATCAGATTGGATGATTGTTAATCGATTATTCTCCACCTGGTTCCTTTGATTTTTCAATTGAAAAATGTTGGGCAGGAGACCGCCTGGTGCCCACCTGGAGTGCCAATAGGGCCACCCAAGCAAAGTTAGGCAATTTAATCACGAACATAATAAAAGTCACTCAGTGTATGGCCATATTCACTTCTGATTAGCCTCCTCTATTCCCCACAGCCTAAAAACTCTCCAATCCCCAATCAGCTTTTACACTTCTTATTTTTGCATCCCCCCCCCCCCCCCCCCACACACACACTGTCCTCAATGAGCCCCTTGCATTGCCTCTATAACCATATAATAATGGACCACCAACTAATCATATCATGGATCTCCAATAGCAGCGGTGTATTTTGTGCTGCCATAGGCAACATTAAATCAGGGACCCCCACACACAGTCTAAAAAGGAGAGAGGAGAGAGAAAGAGAGAGGAGAGGGAGAGAGAAGAGAATGGAGCGAGATACGTTCCTGCAGGAATGAAAGCAGCTGGCCATCGTCGGAGACATGGTCAGGAAAGCTCAGTGTCATCCTTGTGTGGAAACAAGAGTCGGTCTCTACCTACACTCTCCAGCAGCCGCAGCCTCTCTTGGATCCTATGGCAGAGCTCAGGCAATGCCTCACCTGGTCCCCATCATCTATCACCTGCTACATGTGTCCGCTGCCCCCCCCTGAAAAATGCCACTCAAGGCAAACGCCTTGTTTGCCTCACAGCAAATACACCCCTGTCCAAATGTCCGATTCAGCAGTAATACAATCCAATATCTTATGAATAAGGCTAAAAGTCTATCTGTAAACTGATGATAAAAATATTATTGCATTATTACTATTATCACTCACCTCCTAAACGACATCTCAGACTGGATGTCGCTCCATTTCCTCAAGCTTAACCTCTCCAAAACCGAACTCCTCGTCTTTCCCCCTGCCCACACCCCCCCCCCCCCCCAGCCTATCCATCACCACCACCAACACCTCTATCATTCCCGCCCCGCAAGCCAAAGTCCTTGGCGTCATTCTTGACTCGAACCTCTCCTTCCTCCCTCATGTCAAATCACTTGCAAACACATGCAGGCTCCTTCTCCGCAATTTTGCCAAGATACGTGCCTTCCTCACCCCAGACACCACCAAACTTCTTGTACACTCCCTCATCATCTCACGCCTTGACTACTGCAACTCTCTTCTCATTGGCCTACCCAAGTGCAGGCTCTCCCCGCTCCAGACCATCCTGAACTCAGCGGTCAGTCTCATCCACCTCACCACCCGCTCCACCTCTGCCACGCCCCTCTGCCTCTCCCTCCACTGGCTCCCGATTGCCCAACGCATCAAATTTAAACTTCTAATCCTGACCTACAAAGCCGTTCACAACACTGCCCCTGACTACCTCACCAACCTGATCCCCAAGTACCACCCTACCCGTACCCTTCGCTCCTCACAGGACCTCCTTCTATCCTGCTCCCTGGTCTCCTCCTCCCATGCACCACTGCGGGACTTCTCCAGGTCCTCCCCTATCCTCTGGAACTCACTGCCCCAATCCATCCGACTGTCGCCTTCTCTCCCCACATTCAGGCGCTCCCTCAAAACCCATCTCTTCAGGGAAGCCTACCCCACCCTCACCTAACGGCCATCCTCCCTCATTCCTCCCACCACTTCATCCCCCTCAGCCACTTCATTCCCCTCAGCCACTTCCTATTGTTCCACTACCCCCTCCCTCCTAGATTGTAAGCTTAAAAGAGTAGGGCCCTCTTACCCCTCGTACGCTGTCTGTTTTTGTTGTACTGTGCCATGTATTGTCCCCCCTATTGTACAGCGCTGAGCAAACCCTTTGGCGCTATATAAACTCGATGTAATAAATAAATAAATAATATATATTTTTTTTTTTTCATCAAGTTTTGTATTAACTTGTGTCTTCTTGAACAATTAAAGCTTTGTTAAAGCTTCTTGGAACTGATTTCCATCATAAAGTGCATATAAATGTCTGACCAATGCCTGTTTTCAGTTTTGGGTATTTTTTTCTTCGTTAATTTGTTTCTTTGTTACTATATGTATTGTATTTTAGTGTCGGTTAACACTGGTGTGATGCGAATGTGATGCGGTTTCACAGTGCGACATCTGCTGTGACAGGTGCAAAATGAATGCGATTCCTGAGGGGACTGGGTATAGTAGGAGGTGAAATTTGCACCACACCTGCACTAATCTCAGGACCCTTTTTTGAAATGGATCAAATTCGCACCTCGTATATGTGAACAGGCCTCATTGGAAATAATGCTTGTTGACATTACATGCAAATCTGTGCTTTTCTGAACACATCTGATTTGCATAGAATTTGCAGCAGTGTGAACCAGGACTCAGTGTTATAACTCTTTTTTATTTAAATACATTTTTTTTTTAAATGTCTAGCCATCCTTTACTGCAAGCTACTCCACCTTGGGTCATATACAGTCATGCTCAAAAGTATGCATACCCTGGCAGAAATCATGACATTTTGGCATTTATATTGAAAATATGACTGATCATGCCAAAAATGTCTTTTATTTAAGGAAAGTGACCATATGAAGCCATTTAGAAACACATTGTTGTTTGGCTCCTTGTTAAATCATAATGATAACAGAAATCACCCAAATAGACCAGATCAAAAGTTTACATATCCTGGAATGTTTGGCCTTGGTACAGACATACAAGGTGACACACACAGGGTAAAATGGCAATTAAAGGTTAATTTCCTACATCTGTGGCTTTTTACATTGCAATTAGTGTCTGTGTATAAATAGTCAATGAGTTTGTAAGCTCTCACATGGATGCGCTCAGCAGGCTAGATACTGAGCCATGGGGAACAGAAAAGAACTGTCAAAAGACCTGCTTAACAAGGTAATGGAACATTATAAAGATGGAAAGGGATATAAAACGATATCCAAAGCTTTGAATATGCCAGTCAGTACTGTACAATCACTTATTAGGAAGTGGAAAGTTCCGGGGTCTCTTGATACCAAGGCAAGGTCAGGTAGACCAAAAAAGACTGCAGCCTCAACTGCCAGAAGAATTATTTGGGATACAAAGAAAAACCCACAGGAGAAATACGGGCTGCTCTACAAAAAGATGGTGTGTTTTTTTTTAAGGAGCACAATGCAACGATACTTGAACAAAAAAGACCTGTATGGTCCAGTTGCCATAAAGAAGCCTTTACTGTGCCAATGCCACAAAAAAGCCTGGTAAAGCTTGTCAAGGTTTTGTCGGGAATATTGTAATGATAATAAGTATTGTCGTATTGTGCTCCTTAAAAAAACCACACTGTCTTTTTCCAGAGCAGCCTGTATTTCTCCTGAAGTTACCTGTGCGTAGACCAAAAAAGATTGCAGCCTCAACTGCCAGAAGAATTGTTTGGGATACAAAGAAAAACCCACAGGTAACCTCAGGAGAAATACAGGTTGCTCTAAAAAAGACGGTGTTTTTTTTTTTAAGGAGCACAATATGATGATACTTATTATCATAACAATATGCCTGACAAAACCTTGACAAGCTTCACCTGGATTTTTTGTGGCATTGGTACAGTAAAGGCTTCTTTCTGGCAACTGAACCATACAGCTCATTTTTGTTCAAGTATTGACAATTTGTGCTCCATCTTTTTCTAGAGCAGCCTGTATTTCTCCTGAGGTTACCTGTGGGTTTTTCTTTGTATCCCAAATAATTCTTCTGGCAGTTATGGCTGCAATCTTTCTTGGTCTACCTGACCTTGCCCTGGTATAAAGAGATCCCCAAACTTTCCACTTCTTAATAAGTGATTGAACAGTACTGACTTGCATAATCAAGGCTTTGGATATCTTTGTATATTCCTTTCCATGTTTATAATGTTCCATTACCTTGTTACGCAGGTATTTTGACGGTTCTTTTCTGCTCCCCATGGCTCATCTAGCCTACTCGGTGCATCCACGTGAAAGTTAACAAACGTATTCACAATTTATACACAGACACTAATTGTAATTTAAAAAGTCACAGATGTGGGAAATTAACCTTTAATTGAAATTTTAACCTGTGTGTGTCACCTTGTGCATCTTTACCAAGGCCAAACTTTCCAGGGCATGAAAACTTTGGATCAGGGCTGTTTGGGTGATTTATTATTATGATTTAAAAAGGAGCCAAACAATTAAGTGATACTAAATAATATGATCACTATCCCTAAATAAAATACATTTTTTTGGTATGATCAGCCATGTTTTCAATTAAAATGCAAAATTTCGTGATTTCTGCCAGGGTATGCAAACTTTTGAGTATAACTGTATATAAACAGATTAGGTAGTGCTTTTGTTGTTTTAGAAGCATGAAACAGTACAGTTTTTGTTGTCCTTCCTATACAAAATGTTACATAACATACCGTATTTTTTGCTCCATTAGATGCACTTTTTTCCCCCCAAAAAGGGGGGAAAATGTCAGTGCGTCTTATGGAGTGAATATGGAGCGGCCGGTCCGGTATTTCCACCTCCGCCACCATGTCAGAATACCGGGCCGGCCGCTCAGCTCTTCTCTCCTGCAGGACCTTACCTGTTCCTCTGTCCAGCGCTGTAGTCTTCCCTCGCCGGCTTCTGTGACAGCCAGGTGCCCACTGTGCATGTGCGAGAAGCGCTGCGCTTTGTGAATGGTCGGGCGACTTCTGGGACACATGACAGATCCCAGAAGGCGCCGGGCCATTCACAAAGCATAGCGCTTCTCGCGCATGCGCAGTGGGCACCCGGCTGTCACAGAAGCCGGCACGGGAAGAAGCTAGCGTGCCCACACTAAAGAAAGGACAACTTCAGGTACCCGCTCCCCCTCCCCAAAGGTCCGTAGTCTCTTGGTCATCCCCTGTACTGTCTGCAGTCTCTTGGTCCTCCCCTGTACTGTCTGCAGTCTCTGGTCATCTCCTGTACTATGTCCGCAGTCTCTGGTCATCTCCTGTATTATGTCTGCAGTCACAGGTCATCTCCTGTACTATGTCTGCAGTCTCTGGTCATTTCCTGTACTGTGTCCGCAGTCTCTGGTCATCTCCTGTACTATGTCCGCAGTCTCTGGTCATTCCCTGTACTGTATCCGCAGTCTCTGGTCATTCCCTGTACTGTGTCCGCAGTGTCTGGTCATCTCCTGTACTGTGTCCGCAGTCTCTGGTCATCTCCTGTACTGTGTCCGCAGTCTCTGGTCATCCCCTGTACTATATCCGCAGTCTCTGGTCATCTCCTGTACTGTGTCCGCAGTCTCTGGTCATCCCCTGTACTATATCCGCAGTCTCTGGTCATCTCCTGTACTGTGTCTGCAGTCTCTGGTCATTCCCTGTACTGTGTCCGCAGTCTCTGGTCATTCCCTGTACTATATCCGCAGTCTCTGGTCATCTCCTGTACTGTGTCTGCAGTCTCTGGTCATTCCCTGTACTATGTCCGCAGTCTCTGGTCATCTCCTGTACTGTGTCTGCAGTCCATTGGTTCAGAATATTTTTTTTCTTGTTTTTCACCTCTAAAACCTAGGTGCGTCTTATGGTCAGGTGCATCTTATGGAGCGCAAAATAAGGTATGTCACTGCTGATTTTTGTTTTACTGTTACGAAAATGGAGCAAACATTTCTTTTTCATAGACCAGAATGATCTGGCAAGGTGGAAAGCTGGGCTAACTAAAGAGTCAAGTTTTATTTACAAAGAGATTCTTGACTGTGAATACATTTATAAGCTATCAGGAACAAGGCAGATTGACTCTTCTGTGAGCATCTTCTTGAAATGAATCCTGGGTTCTTCGTGTACTTACTCTTCCTGTTGGGCTATTTTTTCTTACATACTTGTTTCCAAATCTCCATTATTACCTGTCTGTGTTTGAATTTCAGTATGTGTCTCCACCTTGTCCTCAGTTGTGTCTTGTCAAAGCAATGGTTGAGCAAATGTAAGAATGACTCCTTCTGCTAGGCTTTGCTAGTCCACGTTCTTTCTGTCCCAATCCTAGCCTATGTTTCCATGAATCCTAAATAGGGGTGTATGTCATCCTGATGTCTCCGAATTTCACAGCCTTCTGATTCTAAAACCACCATACTAGTTAGCTTACCTTAAAGTCTTACTAAACCCACAACAGTAAAATCAGTCTGTATATGCAGTAAAGCATGCTTGTTATACTCACTGTGGAACCTAAGGGGTTAATCCTCCACATTGTGTAAAAAGGATGTTTGAGCCACTCCTCTCTCATCCTCCCATTCTTTCAGTGTCTCCTAAATATCTCCTGATAGAACAGAGGTCCGGAAGTAAGCTGCACATGCTCAGTTTGGTGTGTATTGCTAGAGAATTTTTTTATTCTTGAGAAAGTGCATGTGATCAGCACAGGGCCAATCAGCACTCAGACAGAGGTCAGGGGTCCTGCATCCTCCTACAGGAGAATGAAAACTCCTCCTACAAGCTGTAACCAGTGCTTTGCTGGACACTGATAGAAGTCACAAGACTGCTCTAACTACTGGTGGGAAAAGATATATAGCAGTTTATATTTACTAAAATATTTGGATTTCCATGTCCTGTGTACTGTGGGAGACCAGAAAGTGTGAATGCAAGGTCCTGGGTTTAGTAACACTTTAAGTATTTTGACTCTGTCTTGTGTTAGTCCACTTTTGGGTCACTTTTCTCTGCCTTGGTATTTGTTTTCCAGTTTTCTTTGCCCTGTGTTTGTCTAGACTTCCTGCTCCCTATTTTCACTTGCCTTCCCATAGTTTCCATATACACCAGCTATTACTTCTTTTCCAGTAGATGTCTGTCGAGTAGAGTCCTGTGTTGTGTAGCCATGCAGTACCCATTACTCTGTGCATTTTCTGCTTGAAAGCTGTAATTTCTAGTTTGCCAGTCTTTTAACTCATTTTCTAATCCAGTCCCTGCTCTCCATAGATGCATCAGATCCCAATACAGCGGCCCCTTAGGGGGTAAGAGCAACACATGCATAAATGATCATGCAAAAGAGAACAAAATGCATAGAAAAATGGGGAGTTGTAACTTTAAGATAAAAA
Source organism: Staurois parvus (assembly GCF_062004578.1). NCBI lineage: Eukaryota > Metazoa > Chordata > Amphibia > Anura > Ranidae > Staurois > Staurois parvus. The sequence continues at coordinate 901,495 of NW_028318218.1, forward strand.
AAACAACTTTGCAATGGGAGACGTGGGTCAGCAGAGTCCCGGAGAATGAGAGGGCACTAGTGAAGTTCCAGAGAAGTGGTTATCAGAAGTGCAAAAATATATGTGACTAAAGTCTCCTATATGTCTAAATAAGTAAGATAAGCCTCATAAAAAAGCATTTCTTTATCTTTCATGACTGAACAAAATCCTCCTTCATTTGTGTCTCACATGTTTTCCCTCCCAGATACTGCAGTTTTCAATGGGAGGGTTTCAGCAACAGAGGCTTTTCTGTCATCAGTGGGTAGGACTAGGTGTGCCCAGGTGTGGACTGAGAAGCTACAGGCTTGTGATTCATCAGTGGCAATGATAATAGCCAGGGGCGGACTGACAACTCATGGGGCCCCCGGGCAATAGGGGATCATGGGGCCCCTGTGTCCTTGCCCAAACTCAAAAAAGCCTATGAAAAAGGTACCAGAGACATCTCATGGGGCCCCCTACTGACCCCGGGCCCTCGGGCAGTGCCCGGGTTTCCAAATGGTCAGTCCGCCCCTGATAATAGCCATACTCCCTGCAACATTCTTTCATTCCAATACAGTGCAATCAGGTCCAGCCTATCTGAGAATGGCAATGTTGACCTGAATTTAGTTGAAGTGTAGCACATAACTCATTTTAACTCATCCAGTCCCTGCTCTACAAAGATGCATCAGATCCCAATACCTTCATTTACTCAAATACAGGTAGTGGTTTATAAAACAAAAAGCACTAGGGGGAACCTAGTGCAAGTACCAAGCGAATACTGTTTGGCAGAGCTTTTTTTCTCAGAGAAGAGGAACTCCAATCTTCTGAGTCACCCCTGTTTCCACCCCCACCCACCTTAAAGCATCGTTCCTTGGTTCCACCTCCTACCCACCTTCCAGTACTACCCCTTTTAGAGAACACAGAACCAAGTGTCATATTGTTGTGCTAAGTAATTTGGAATTTGTCAAAATAAAGCAGTAAAATAGATCCCCTGCAGCCAGCAACAATAGACCTCCAGCAGCAACATCAGATCTCTAAACCCTCCAGCTGCTAGCAATAATAGACCCCCTCCATCAACAATAGATCCCTCCCAGCAACAAATTAACCCCCAGAAAGATAGGAACCCCTAGCAACATTTCCCTCTCCAGCAGCAATAGACCCCTAACTCAAAAAAAGCAACAATAGATCTCCTAGTAGCAAGCATCAATAGACCCTCCAGCACACCCCAGCACCCCTTGCCATTATATAAAATTCAGTGCTGGAGGTGCCAGGACTGCATTCTCCCATGTTCCTGCTGTTTTGGTATTAGTCTGTGTTTGAGTTTATGCCTTGTTAGTTTATTACCAGCATACTCTGCTCTGTGTTTTTCCACCTTGCTGTTCCACATTCTCCCTGTGCTTTGCTTCAGACCATGTACAGGTGAAACTCAAAAAATTAGAATATCGTGCAAAAGTTCATTTATTTCAGTAATGCAACTTAAAAGGTGAAACTAAAATATGAGATAGACTCATTACATGCAAAGCAAGATAGTTCAAGCCGTGATTTGTCAGAATTGTGATGATTATAGCTTACAGCTCATGAAAACCCCAAATCCACAATCTCAGAAAATGAGAATATTGTGAAAAGGTGAAATATTCTAGGCTCAAAGTGTCCCACTCTAATCAGCTAATTAAGCCATAACACCTACAAAGGGTTCCTGAGCCTTTAAATGGTCTCTCAGTCTGGTTCAGTAGGAATCACAATCATGGGAAAGACTGCTGGCCTGACAGTTGTGCAGAAAACCATCATTGACACCCTCCATAAGGAGGGAAAGCCTCAAAAGGTAATTGCAAAAGAGGTTGGATGTTCCCAAAGTGCTGTATCAAAGCAAATTAATAGAAACTTATGTGAAAGGGGAAAGTGTGGAAGAAAAAGGTGCACAAACAGCAGGGATGACCGCAGCCTGGAGAGGATTGTCAGGAAAAGGCCATTCAAAAGTGTTGGGGACTTTCACAAGGAGTGGACTGAGGCTAGAGTCAGTGCATCAAGAGCCACCACACACAGACGGATCCTGGACATGGGCTTCAAATGTTGTATTTCTCTTGTCAAGCTGCAACAACAAACAACGTCAGAAGTGTCTTACCTGGGCTAAAGAAAAACAGACCTGGTCTGTTGCTCAGTGGTCCACAGTCCTCTTTTCTGATGAGAGGAACTTTTGGGGAGCCATGTCATCTGCTGGTGTTGGTCCACTGTGCTTCATTAAGTCCAGGGTCAATGCAGCCGTCTACCAGGAGATTTTGGAGCGCTTCATGCTTACTCCCGCAGATAAGCTTTATGGAGATGCTGACTTCATTTTCCAGCAGGACTGGGCACCGGCCCACACTGCCAAAAGCACCAAAACCTGGTTCAATGACCGTGGGATTACTGTGCTTGATTGGCCAGCAAACTCGCCTGACCTGAACCCAATAGAGAATCTATGGGGTATTGCCAAGAGAAAGATGAGAGACATGAGACCGAACAATGCAGAAGAGCTGAAGGCTGCTATTGAAGCATCCTGGTCTTCCATAACACCACAGGCTGATAGCTTCCATGCCACGCCGCATTGAGGCAGCAATTGCTGCAAAAGGGGCCCAAACCAAGTACTGAGTACATATGCATGCTTATACTTTTCAGAGGTCTGATATTTTTCTATGTGCAATCCGTGTTTTATTGATTGCATGTAAAATTCTAATTTTCTGAGATTGTGGATTTGGGGTTTTCATGAGCTGTAAGCCATAATCATCACAATTATGACAAATCACGGCTTGAACTATCTTGCTTTGCATGTAATGAGTCTATCCCATATATTAGTTTCAACTTTTAAGTTGCATTACTGAAATAAATTAACTTTTGCACAATATTCTAATTTTTCAAGTTTCACCTGTACCTCCCTGTAGTTTTTTTCCAGTATTCTAAATACCATATTTGCTAGATCTGTAGGCCTGTGTTATCCTCTGTATTCCCTTTTTGGTGGCTTTCTGTCATGTCTGGTTTGTTTGACTTCTTTCTCATTTTCCCATCTAATTTCTGCTCTCCAAGTGTGTCTTTATATGATCTAGGGCTTGTCCTTTTATATAGAAGTAAAGGTTCCTTGAGCAATAAAAACTTGGGGCAACCAAGTGGAAGAGAACACAGCAAGTCCCTTGGAACAAGGATTACTAGGTAGATGGGATTGCTTATACCATGGATCCTCTAGTTTGACCCCAGTTATGACTGATTTAACCTTAATAACTGTTGACTCTTTGGGGTTACTTTACTAAAGTCAAACAGGTTGTTCACTTTGCAAGTCAAGGTGCATTTTGCATGGGAACTTTCTTCAGAGCTAAGTGAATGTGATGAAATATGACTTTGCAATGAACACACAATCATGTGCAAAGCAAACAAAAAAGCAGCATTTTTGCTTCAACATGTTTGAATGATGGCAGTCAGCAGAGCGTTACCTTATTCACTAAGCTCTGGGGAAAATACCAATGCAAAGCTTCCCTTGCAAAGTAAACAGCCTATTTGCCTTTAGTAAATCTTCAACCTACCATTGGTAACCCATTATGTTTGCATTATCAGTTTTCCTAACTCCCAACACTAGGAATCTCCAGTTCCCCCTTCCTACACCCTTCCTACAGCCTCCCGCAAATATTTGCATTTGCTTTTATATATATATATATATATATATACACACACACACATACAGTATGTGTGTGTAATCAAACAATTCAATGGGATGGAGCACCAGATTTCTGTTTCTTTTTTATTCAAACTTCTAAATTACAAAGAATCAAGTACAACAGTTTCAGGCAACACAGCCCTTCCTCAAGTTCACAAGTGTGAACTTGAGGAAGGGCAGTGTTGCCCGAAACTGTTGTACTTGGTTCTTTGTAATATGGAAGTTTGAATAAAATGTAGAAAGACTGGTGCTCCATCTGTTTGATTTGTTAGATTTTATACAGAGAGGTATTTCGCAGTCTGCTGGATGCTGAAGCATATATATATATATATATATATATATATATATATATATATATAGCGCTATAGGGCTGCTTGATAATGATTGTCCCCAGTTGTTGCCCTGACTTTGCACGCCTCCAGACACCTCTGACACTCTGGATTCAGACATATTTCAACAGTATAGAATAATAATGCTAGAGACACAATTAGTAACACCTCTATATTAGGCTTTTTCAAAAGAGTAGACCACAGAATGAACATTTAGGAGGTACATCCCCATTTAACACAAAAGCAAAACACTGATAAAATGGAAATAACCATATAGCAATGGTTAACAGAAAAATTATATATATATATATATATATATATATATATATATATATAGTGCTCAGCATAAATGAGTACACCCCTTTTGAAAAGTAAGATTTTAATCAATATCTCAATGAACACAAGAACAATTTTCAAACTTTTAACAAAACTGAGTTTTATAGAACATTTGTTTAGCTTAGTACAGTTAGGAAGTAAGGTTAAGTAGGGTTAACCTTAATAATAATATAAATTAGATTACAAAATCTTCAGTTTTACTCAAATTAGTTGATGCAAAAATGAATACACCCCACAACAAAAACTACTACATCTAGTATTTTGTATGACCTCCATGATTTGTAAGGACAGCACTAAGTGTTTTAGGCATGGAAATAGCAAATTGGTGACATATTGCAACATCTATCTTTTTCCATTCACCACAAACAACCTCTTTTAGAACTTGAATGCGGGATTGAAAGTGATGCTCAACTTGTCTCTTCAGAATTCCCATAAATGTTTGATTGGGTTCAGATCAGGAGACATACTTGGCCACTGAATCACTTTCACCCTGTTCTTCAGAAATGCAACAGTGGCCTCGGATGTGTGTTTTGGATCATTGTCATGTTGGAAAAGTGCACGACGACCAAGGGCAGAGTGATGGCAGCATCTTCTCTTTCAATATAGAGCAGTAAATCTGTGAATTCATGATACCATCAATGAAATGCAGCTCCCCGACACCAGCAGCATTCATGCAGCCCCTCAGAAGAAACTGCCATCACCATGTTTCACTGTAGCCATGCATTTTTCTTTGTTCTCCTCACCTTTGCGATGCCATACAGTTTTGAAACCATCAGTTCCAAAAATGTTTATCTTGTTCTCATCACTCCAGAGTACAGAGTCCCAGTAGTCTTCTTCTTTTTCAGCATGGGCCCTGGCATTTTCTAGGCAGGTTTTTTGTGCATGGGCTTTAGGAGAGGCTGTCTTTGTGGATGACACCCATGTATGCCATTTTCCTGCAGTGTACGCCATATTGTGTCACGGGAAACATTCACCCCAGTTTGGCTTTCTACTTCTTTAGCTAACTGCAGGGAACTTGCATGTCAATTTTCTTCAAACCTTCTCATCAGAAGATGCTCCTTTTTGAGGTGTTAACGTCTGTGGGTGGCCTGGACGTCTCTCTGATATGGTTACAGTTCCATCTTTGTTAAATTTTTGTATCACTTTTGTTACAGTATTCTGACTGATAAGTGAAGCTTTGCTGATCTTCTTGTAGCCTTCACCTTTCTTGTGTAAAGAAATTATTTTCTTACTCAGGCCTTGTGACATTTCTCTTCCATGTGGTGCCATTGCTGATAGCATGTACTGGGAAGGGTTTTTCTTTGTTAAGTTATGCCCTTTTATATTCAAACTGCTGGACACCTGGTTAATGAATAATTAGACTCACCTGTAGTTAAATTCATGTTAATTAGGATTTTGTTGTCTAAAATCTAGCAATGCTCCTAAGACTTTCATTGGGGTATATTCATTTTTGAAACATAGTCTTGAATGAATTTGTTAGGAAAAATACTTTTTTTGTGTTCAAATTAACAAATCTTGTTTGCAATCAATGGCCCACATTTGTGGGAGTATTTTGTAGTATAGTGTCCCATAGAAAATGTTGATTCTAAAAGGAACATAAAGGTTTTTTGAGAAATCCGTTGGGGTATACTCATTTATGCTGAGCACTGTATACTCTGGCATAAATGGGTATAGACACCCTCATTTGAACAACAATGGCTTAGATGTGAAAGGGTCCCTTTAACTAGAAAAAGCAACTAGAGTCCTGAGATGTTTAAAGTTCCTGATGTGATAGTAGTAGTTTTCTGCTAGCAGTGGTGGGGACCAGTAGTGAGTAATAGTAATTCAACGAAAATAACAGATTGGCTGTGGTAAATGCTCAAAGCAAAGGTCTCTTGGTACTGAGGTGTAAAGGTGTCTGCATGCAGTGTCTTTAGAGTGTTATCAAAAAGAGGTTAGTCATCGTCCTGCTCAACAACCCCATGGATAGCATCCTAGGAACAGGGTTCTTGCACAGGCTCTTGGCTGTTTGCAAAGAAGTGCAGAGCTACAACCTGACAGCCTGTCAGCACAGCAAGCAGACATTACTGGCTGAAGGCTGGATATTTACAGTCCCCATGCAGAGAAGCTGATGTCTGTGGTGATCGGCGTCACCGCTGTGCTGAACTGGTATGCAGAGTCCCGCAGTAGTAGCCATCAATCTGTCTCTAGAGGAGAATGGCAGTCCCTCTGTATTCAGCTCTGAATCCTGCACCAAGAGAGCGAGCCAGTTCCTTGCTGTAGAATCTATCTGCTCTCCCAGCAACCTTCTGGTTCCTCAGCTGTCTGGTAGTTGTAGTTCTATCAGCACTCAGAAATACAGTATGTATTGGCTATAGGACTACAGGTCCCAGCAGGATCCTCTGCTGTCAGAAGAACTGGATCCACTCTGCTAACAGGAAGTGATGTAGCAGTCCCAATACTGGGCACTAGGGGGAAAAGGTGTAGCCATAGTCTATTCTGTAAATGTCCCTGAATGGCATAATGATATAGCCAGCACCTGGCTACACACACACATACCAAGAGAGTGAGCCAGTTCCTTGCTGTAGAATATATCTGCTCTCCCAGCAACCTTCTGGTTCATCAGCTCTCTGGTAGTGGTAGTTCAATCAGCACTCAGAAATACAGTATGTATTGGCTATAGGACTACAGGTCCAAGGATCCTCTGCTGTCAGAAGAACTGGATCCACTCTGCTAACAGGACGTGATGTAGCAATCCCAGTACTGGGCACTAGGGGGAAAAGGTGTAGCCATAGTCTATTCTGTAAATGTCCCTGAATGGCATAATGATATAGCCAGCACCTGGCTACACGCACACACACACACATACCAAGAGAGTGAGCCAGTTCCTTGCTGTAGAATATATCTGCTCTCCCAGCAACCTTCTGGTTCATCAGCTCTCTGGTAGTTGTAGTTCAATCAGCACTCAGAAATACAGTATGTATTGGCTATAGCACTACAGGTTCCAGGATCCTCTGCTGTCAGAAGAACTGGATCCACTCTGCTAACAGGACGTGATGTAGCAATCCCAGTACTGGGCACTAGAGGGAAAATGTTTAGCCATAGTCTCTTCTGTAAATGTCCCTGAATGGCATAATGATATAACCAGCACCTGGCTACACGCACACACCCCTCCATATACACAAACTTATACCCACAGTTGATCCAGAGGAAGGCCAAAAATTCCAATAAAGCATGATCCAATTTGCTACAGCTGGGGGAAAAAATCCTTCCTGATCCCTAAAGATGCAATTGGATATTCCCTGGATCAACTTTACCCATAAATACTAGTATCCAGTTTATCTGTTTCCCTTGGGGGCTACTACTGGGCATTGATCTTTGCAATGGAGCATGCACTGCTAGGGGTAGAAATGGTCAAAAACATGCAACTGTACTCTGGTCACCCAGTCTTGGTCACCTCCCAAGTCCCTTAAAAAGGTTGTAAAGGCTGAAGGTTTTTTACTTTCAAGTATTTTATGCATGAAGGGAAAAACTCTTCTGTGTGCAGCAGCTCCCCAGCCCCCAAATACTTACCTGAGCTTTTAGTTGCTGTAGGAAAAAAATGAAGCTGTGAAATATGTTTATTAGACCTATAACCTTATCATTACAGTTTTATAATTATACATAACAGCGTTGTTTTTTTCTTTATCACAGCTGAAATGAATGGTAAATATTACGGTGGGATACAGCTGGAGTGCTCCTGTCAATAATGCAATGTGGTAATAAGCTGAATTATCTCTCAGTCTTTTCTTTCATGCACTGTGAGAAATCCTGAGTGATTTCAGAGTATAATTATACGGCTTACTGGTGTATTCCATCTCCTTCCTAAGAAAAAGCCAAGATAGACTGCGTCCACTTTTCCTCAGCCTTCTTTAATCTTTCCCATCAAGAAGGTGGTTTAAGATGAAAATCCCCATTCTGTCAAACATGGCACTGCTGTTTAATTTGTAAATGCAATCCAGCCTCCGACTGGCTGAGCTATGTATCTAGTCTCCTGTTGGCATTTTCAATATGTTCAATTTCTGTGAATTTACAAAACTCAAGATGAGTAGCTGTGATAGTTTGTAAAGTCACACACTGAGCTCATTGTGTGGTTATTGAACAACAATGATAAAGAAACACTCTGATCTAAAAATATTCTGTTTGTCGGTGAAGATAATTTTTAATAAAATGGTATACCTAAAGAGTGTTTTTTCATCATGGACATGGTTGGGTGGGGTGTTAACCGAGCCAAATTTATCATAAAGCATAAATCAATTATCATTATTCAAAATAAAAAGATTATATTATAGTTTTTTAGGTTTTTTTCCTGTTGCACTGCATAGCTTGATGGTCAATAGCTCACAGCTATAACTTGATCAGTACATCTCAATACGCAGGAGAGGAAGAAAGACTGACAGTTCAGTTTTATAATGCAAAGGGACACAAACCTCAAACAGCATGCTGTTAATGGAAAGCTATAGTACATTTTCTGTAAAAACACATTTTAAAGCTGCAGCCTGTAATTTTTAAATTACTTTCACCTGTTTACATACTACTGTTACATATTTTACTTACTGTGTGTCACATTTTATATTCTTTTCACAGGTGAAGGGAGAGGAAGGGCACATGAATGTCATGATCTCCCTTGGTCTGTATTCAGAACCAAGAATAGAAAAGAATACAGGATTTTTTGTGAATGGACGATGTGGATAGCGAGCAACCCACAATCATCATCACCGGGAGTTTGACACTTTTACAGATTTAAAAAAGAGTTTGAACTAACACAGGAATATCCACACATGGGAAACCCTTTATAAGAAGTCATTTATTTGTTTTATCAAATGCCCAAAATGTTTTTTTTTCAACTTTAAAGCGATTCTAAAGGTTTTTTTTTTTTTCGGAAAATAACAAACATGTCTATACTTACCTGCTGTTTGCAGTGGTTTTGCACAGAGCAGCCCAGATCCTCCTCTTCTTGGGTCCCCTGCAGGCTCTCCTGGCCCCTGCTTCCTGTCGGGTGCCCCCACAGCAAGCAGCTTGCTATGGGGCACCTGCTGCTCCGTGTGTCCATTCACACATGGAGCCATGGCTTGACCCTTCCCCAGGGTCGGACTGACCATTCGAGCACTAGGGCACTGCCCGAGGGCCCGGGGTCAATAGGGGGCCCCATGATATGCCCCTGGTACCTTTCATTGGCTTTTTCATAGGCTTTTTTGGGTATGAGCAAGGACACAGGGGCCCCATGATCCCCTATTGCCCGGGGGCCCCATGAGTTGTCAGTCCGCCCCTGCCCCTCCCCCTCTCTCCTCATTGGCTGACTTGCTGTGATTGATAGCAGCGGGGGCCAATGACTCCCGCTTGCTGTCTTAGCCAATGAGGAGGCAGAGACCCGGGACAGCCAAGGATGTTGTTCACATCGCTGGATTGCAATGAATCTCAGGTAAGTATTGAAGGAGCTGGGGGCACTGCTGCACACAGAAAGTTTTTTTCCTTCATGCATAGAATGCATGAAGGTAAAAACATTGAGCCTTTACAACCACTTTAAACTAGGTTGAAGCAAGTTTTAAAATAATGGAACAAACAGGGCAAACAAGGGCCCAGTCAATACCAGAGAAATGGGAGAGAGTGGGGTATGATTGATGGCAGGTGACAAGGAGATCCTTATATTAAAAACACTGACAACTACAATTGTAACTGCACATAAAAAAATAGTAAATATGAGTGCAGAATATAATGGTGGTTTAAAATGTCACAAATGCTAGAAATCTTCCATGCAAAATGGGGAAGCTTGAAGTTCAGTTTTGCAGAATCTTGCTTTGATTCAATATACAACTGGACTGTGAAGGGATGAGGTAAATAGAAACGGTGGTTATGTCTGTATGTATGTATTTAAGAAGTGCTCTATAAATGTGGATGATTACCATGTCAATGGACAAGTTAGTGCTTAGGAATTAGAGGTGCAATTACATACAGGTGTTCATGCTGCTAAGTTATTTATTGGGGTCTGTTACAGAAAAAAAAAGATTCCAGTTTGAATAGATTGAATATTATTTATTGTTTGAGATACCATTGTAAGGCTCCATGTACACTAGCAATTTTTTTTTTAGCTCAAAAAATGCTGAAAAAAAAGCTGGAAACAAAACGCTGGTAATAGGGGTTTTTTTTTGTAGAATCTTAGTAGCACTTTAGTAGCGTTTAAAGAAAAACTAGAAAAAAGCTGCTAGGAAAGTTTTAGTAGCATTTATCAGTGTTTAGGAGTGTTTAACATTTTTTTCTGCTGGAAAAATGCTCTAAAAACTCTACAAAAACAATTTTTTTCTGCACCTAGATGCTGAAGCTCAAAAAACACTAATAGTCTAAAGTAGTGTGCATGAACGCGAGAAAACACTATTTAGCTTCTAGGAGCAGAAAAAAATATGCTGATAATAGCTTCTAGGAACTTAACAGAATGCTAAAGTGCATGGAGCCTAAAGGAGGATCCTACACCAGTCCAGCCATTGTTTGACGTCACTTAGTGTAATAAGGGGTTAGCCTTATTAATTATAAGTTCCTATGTTTAATCTTTCAGATATGCTGATATGGTACAAGAATTTCAGACAAACATGAAAGTATAATAATAAAATAATTTACTTAGCTTGGTTTAAAGCGGTATTACAGATGATAAAAATAATAAATAGAGCATCGTACCAGACGATGTTATATAAATGTATTACAAGCATTTATATAGTGCCTCCAAAAACTAGTCAAAACTGGTTTGAGCCACACCACAGAATGCAAAGGTCAAAGGTTCCCAACTTCCCACAGCATAATGAGACTAGATGTCCTAGTATACATGAGGCCATATGATATTGAGATATATATATATAAATATATATATATATATATATATATATACACACACACACACAGGTGAAACTCGAAAAATTTGAATATCGTGCAAAAGTTAATTTATTTCAGTAATGCAACTTAAAAGGTGAAACTAATATATGAGATAGACTCATTACATGCAAAGCAAGATAGTTCAAGCCGTGATTTGTCATAATTGTGATGATTATGGCTAACAGCTCATGAAAACCCCAAATCCACAATTTCAGAAAATTAGAATATTACATGCAATCAATAAAACAAGGATTGTACATAGAACAATATCGGACCTCTGAAAAGTATTAGCATGCATATGTACTCAGTACTTGGTTTGGGACCCTTTTGCAGCAATTACTGCCTCAATGCGGCGTGGCATGGAAGCTATCAGCCTGTGGCACTGCTGAGGTGTTATGGAAGACCAGGATGCTTCAATAGCGGCCTTCAGCTCTTCTGCATTGTTCGGTCTCATGTCTCTCATCTTTCTCTTGGCAATGCCCCATAGATTCTCTATGGGGTTCAGGTCAGGCGAGTTTGCTGGCCAATCAAGCACAGTAATCCCACGGTCATTGAACCAGGTTTTGGTGCTTTTGGCAGTGTGGGCAGGTGCCAAGTCCTGCTGGAAAATGAAGAAAGCATCCTCATAAAGCTCGTCTGCGGAAGGAAGCATGAAGTGCTCCAAAATCCCCTTGTAGACAGACACAGTGGACCAACACCAGCAGATGACATGGCTCCCCAAATCAACACAGACTGTGGAAACTTCACACTGGACTTCAAGTATCTTGCAGTGTTTGCCTCTCCATTCTTCCTCCATACTCTGGGTCCTTGGTTTCCAAATGAGATGCAAACGTTGCTCTCATCAGAAAAGAGGACTTTGGACCACTAAGCAACAGACCAGGTCTGTGTTTCTTTAGCCCAAGTAAGATGCTTCTGACGTTGTTTGTTGTTCAGGAGCGGCTTCACAAGAGGAATACCACATTTCAAGCCCATGTCCAGGATCCCTATGTGTGTGGTGGCTCTTAATTCACCGACTCCAGCCTCAGTCCACTCCTTGTGAAAGTCCCCAACACTTTTGAATGGCCTTTTCCTGACAATCCTCTCCAGGCTGCGGTCATCCCTGCTGCTTGTGCACCTTTTTCTTCCGCACTTTTCCCTTCCACATAACTTTCTATTAATGTGCTTTGATACAGCACTTTGGGAACATCCAACTTCTTTTGCAATTACCTTTTGAGGCTTTCCCTCCTTATGGAGGGTGTCCATGATGGTTTTCTGCACAACTGTCAGGTCAGCAGTCTTTCCCATGATTGTGATTCCTAATGAACCAGACTGAGAGACCATTTAAAGGCTCAGAAACCCTTTGCAGGTGTTATGGCTTAATTAGCTGATTAGAGTGGGACACTTTGAGCCGAGAATATTGCACCTTTTCACAATATTCTAATTTTCTGAGATTGTGGATTTGGGATTTTCATGAGCTGTAAGCCATAATCATCACAATTATGACAAATCACGGCTTGAACTATCTTGCTTTGCATGTAATGAGTCTCATATATTAGTTTCACCTTTTAAGTTGCATTACTGAAATAAATGAACTTTTGCACGATATTCTACTTTTTTGAGTTTCACCTGTATGTATATATTTATATATATATACACACACATATTAATGATTACGTTTACAATAACATAATCGATAACACAAAACTAGTAATAAGCTTCCTGTAAATCCATAACTGTTTAAAACCCACACTACACTTATCATCACTCTCTTCCTTGCCCCCAAACCCTCACCCCCCCCCTTTCCCCAGCTCTTATAATCATTATTTTATCTTTCAGGGAGATCTTTTTTGGTGGTACTTCTTCCCACTTTCTTATCTTTAAATGAGGATGACATATCCTTGACTGCCCCCAACACACCTGTAGCCTCCTGGGATACGCATCACACATCTCAGGAGGCTATAGCAACAGTCTCCCTACAGTCTGTTGTCTCACACATGTGCAGTTGGGGTCAGCTGGGAGTCAACAGAATTTGGCAGCCGGCTCCTGAATCCAAGATGGTGGCAAGGAAAATCAGAAGTCATGGATAACAGGACTGGATATCCTGGGCTGGTAAGTGTGTATTTCTTAAAAGTCAGCAACTACAGTTCTTGGAGCTGTTGACTTTTGTTTTTTTCATATCTAGTTGAAGTTCTTCTTTAAGGGGGATTTTTGCCAGGTTGGACTGTATCATATGTGTTAAATGATAATCTTCCAGGACCCTATTATTCTAAAATACAAACTAAAGGAAAGAACAAAATAACTTTGGTTTCACTACTAAATTGAGAACAGAGACAATGGCATAATTGCAGATACCTGTAAAAAAGGATCTTGGTTTCCCTAAAAGCTGTTTGATTTGTGTGATGTGTCATACATTTTATCTTTGTAATTGGCATAGGGTTTCCTTTGACTGGTGCTGTACTTATGTCAGAAGATCAAAGAAAGCACTGCAGTAGAATGCCCTCAAGGTACTAGTTAACATCAAATTCCTGGAAACAATAACTAGAACATACTGTGTGTGATATCACAAGACTTGTAGATCACAAGCCTTGATGAAAGTGTTCATGCTGCTGATATATAGACATCTTTAGTGGATATATCATTAGGAAGTATGTAATAAATATTTAAAGAGGTTTTCCTCTTTCTGGAAAAAGAGTTTGCATCCTTTTCCAAACCGCTGCTGATCAGTGTTTTTTTTACTCAGTTGCTCTATCTTCAGTGTTGGCTTGGGGCAACAGAGCAGTTATATGGCTAGCAACACTCAGGGAGCTGCTAAGTTTTCTTCATCCTCCTGCAGAAACTCATTGCAAGATACTGAACTTCTAAAAGGAGCTTTTAGTGTATAGCCATAGTTTTGGATAGAGTAGGGATGGGTTAAAACCATTTTTTGCTGTGTGTGTACCAGGAGAAATTCTCCTTTATTTCCTGTACCAAAGACTAGACAAGTACATTTCACTATGTTGCAAAATCGAGATAAAATGTTTATTTTCGGAGATTCGAATGGACATAGTAACAAATGTCAACAAACCCGAAATAACGGAATTAACAAATGCATTCAATTCATTCAAATGACGTCACATGATGCTATAGTAACTCGGGCTCATGGGGAAATTAATTAAATTTAACAATTTGTTTGATAAATCTGATTCGGATAACAAAAATTCAGTAGATCAAAATTTTGTTCCATTTGTTAAGTCGGATGCACATGACGCCAGTTGATTTTTTCCAATCAGCTCATGAAATTTCTCTTGGTGGGTTGGACTAGCATCTGAAAATATCAAATCCTTCCAATTCAAATCCGTCTGATTTTATAATATATCAAATATATAGCAATCTTCTGGAAAAACTGCTACATTTTTCAAATTCACCTGAACCAACAAATATACAAAACAAATGCAGAAGATATGAAACGAATTCCAAAAATGACTCGGTTCAAAATAACAAATATGCCAAAATTAAATTTTTAAATGAATGAATGCATCCAAAAAGAAACAAAAATTTCCAGCGTGCACATGTCTACCAGAAACACAACAGGAAGTTAGAAGAATTTTCCCAAAGTGAGAGGAATTCCCTCCTTAGATAGTTGTCAACAAAACTGGTGTCCCTATTATCTGATTCCCCTCACCTCTTGTTCTTGGAACAACTCTAAAATGTTAGATTTCCCTTCATTCTCTTTTTTGGTGACAAAGGTCACTAGTACAAACACTGAAAGAACGACTGTGCTGTTACACTTCCTATGTGAAAATATAATACAACATAGTCATGGTTAATGTTCATATTACTGTGCAAGAATTACCCAAGTGTCAGAGGACCACAGGCACCACATCCCCATAGAAACTATACCCAGGGGCGGACTGACAATTCATGGGGCCCCCAGGCAATGGGGCCCCTGTGTCCTTGCCCAAACTCAAAAAAGCATATGAAAAAGGTACCAGGGGCATCTCATGAGGCCCCCTACTGACCCCGGGCCCTCGGGCAGTGCCCGAGTTTCCAAATGGTCAGTCCGCCCCTGACTATACCATATATAGGAAATAGAGGAAATTGGATTTTTGAGGTGCCAAAAACACTTAGAAAACTCATAGACAATTAAAATTGGTAATTTTATTATAAAGCATTAAAACATTTCCAGATAGGAAACAGAATAAAACCACCATAATATATCCAAGCGGTTACAAAATATGTGCAGTCAAATTCAGCTCTATATGTTTCACCAGATTGCTGGCTTCTTCTGCAGATTTATGAATGCTGCAACATGTATCACTTCAAAGAAACAATAGCATTTGTCAATAGTGAACAATTCAAGATATACTGTATATACATGTTATAAGGAACAATCAGCACATATATTTGTACATGCTCAATGAAAAATTTACAACAAATAATTCATGAGTCACTTGGAGGGTATGTCTTCCCGGGGTAAACACGCTAGATATTGTTGGACAAAAACAGAAAAGCAAATCGGGCATTTGATGGCCACAGGAGGAGAAAAGCCCCCTTAATATGTGGGATAACCTAAGATAATCATCTTAACCATTTGGATATATTATGGTGGTTTTATTTTTTTTCCTATCTGCAAATGCTTTGTAATACAACTACCAATTGTAATTGTCTATGTGTTTTATAAGTGTTTTCCTATATATTCATATTACTGTGAATTGAGAATTAACATTCATTTCCTTAAAGAGTTACTAAACCCACAACAGTAAAATCAGTCTGTAAATGCAGTAAAGCATGTTTGATATACTCACTGTGGAACCTAATGGGTTAATCCTATGCATTGTGTAAAAAGGCAGTTTGATCCTCCCTTTTTTCCAGTGTCCCCCTCTTATCTCCTGATAAGACATATTGTGTAGAGACACTCTGCACATGCTTAGTTTGGTGTGTATTGCTAGAGAGTTTTTTTTTCTTGGTAGAGTGCATGTGATCAGCACAGGACCAATCAGCACTGTCCAGACAGAGGTCAGGGGTTCTGCATCCTCCTAGAGCAGAACGAAAATTCCTCTTACAAGCTTCAACCAGTGCTCTGCTGAACACTGATAGAGGTCACAAGACTTCATTAATTGATGATGAAAAAAGGTATTTAGCAGTTTATATTTACTAAAATAATTGCATTTCCATGTTGTGTGCACTGTGGGAGACCAGGTATAGTGAATGCAGGGTCCTGGGTTTAGCAACACTTTAAGCCATTGTTTATTAGCCTCAGTATAGTTAGTTAATACACTGCCATCTTGTGGATATTTTGTTTTTCCATCCTTTTCTCTGTTCCCTCCCACTTGTGATACAATTCCACTTCCTTTGTACTATGTCTTTATTGGGATGCATATGGCTGCTAGTCACTAGGACACATGTAATCTGCTCGCATCTGCTCAATCATCCGCTAAATCTGCTCAATCATCCGCTGTTGTCTGCATTGCAAAAAAATCCATTGATGAGAAAAAGTTGAGGTCAGCTATCTGATATACCTACTATACATATAAACCTATATACCTATACCTACTAAGTGACATATCGGATTGGATGTCACTCCACTTCCTCAAACTCAGTCTTTCCAAAACTGAGCTCTTGCCAGCCCGTGCCCCTTCCCCTGACTTCTCCATCAAGATCAATAACACAATCATCATTCCCTCCCCTCATGCCAGGGTACTAGGTGTAATCCTAGACTCCCATCTGTCCTTTCACCCCCAAATCCAATCACTGTCCAAATAGTGTAGACTTCACCTCCGCAACATCTCCAAGATACAACCATTCCTAACCTCGGAAACCAATAAGCAACTTATTCACTCCCTTGTTATATCTCGCCTTGACTATTGTAACTCCCTCCTCATTGACCTACCTCATCGCAGGCTATCCCCTCTTCAGTCTATCATGAATGCTGCTGCCAGACTCATCCACCTTACTAACCGTTCTGTATCTGCCACCCCTCTCTGCCAATCCCTCCACTGGCTTCCCGTTGCCCAACGGATAAAATTCAAAACATTAACATATAAAGCCATTTATAACTCTGCCCCAAATTACATCATCAATCTTGTCTCTAAATATCACCCAAACCGTACTCTCCGCTCCTCGCAAGACCTCCTACTCTCTAGCTCCCTTGTCTCCTCCTCCCATGCTTATCTCCAGGACTTCTCCAGAGCTTCCCCCATCCTCTGGAACTCTCTACCCCAATTTATCAGACTATCGCCTACTCTGCTCACTTTTAGGCGATCTCTGTAAGCCTATCTCTTCAGGGAAGCCTATCCTGCCCTCAGGTAATACTGGAATCTTCTACTCTTCCAACCAGTTCATCCCCCACAGTTACTACCTTTTGTACCACTAGCCCCTCCCTCCTAGATTGTAAGCTCCAAGGAGCACGGCGCTCAAATCCCTCTTGTATTGAACAGTATTGTTACTGTATTGTCTCCTGTTATATTGTAAGCGCTGAGCAAACTGTTGGCGCTTTATAAATCCTGTATAATAATAATAATAATCTGATAAAGACTGTCCACATTGAGTGTATCTGCTTATACAGGCCAGGCATAGAGGTCTCAGCAAGGGATAAGCCACTAATACAACAGTTGGAGTAAGAATAGTAACTCTTCCTAATGGGGACAGAGACAGTAATAAAAACTTGACTGGGGGTCTGCCCCTTCCACATTATATCTAAAACTAAAAGAAAACAGGTTTTACTTAGACATACACTTTAATGACCAAGGAAAGTCAGGAAGTGTTGTTGATGTCGATCAGCCTAGGAGCTGCTTGACTGCTCTGATAAAAACAGTAGATCAGTGGGCCCTAAGGTAGAACATCAGTTCAAATCAGCAGTGAGAGAAAAGGGCAAGCATTTTTTTCCCTGCAAGTGAAAAACTACTTTGAAAGAGAACTCCAATTGTTTAGCCAAAAAAAACTGTTTTATGAGAACTATATGCATTAAAAGAGTTTTAGCAAACTTTTTTTTCAAATTTGTACCATTCTTTGTTGTAAAAGAAATGATTGTTCCACCATGGCCTTTGTCAAACTGATTTTCGAATGGATGTGTCAGTCTGAATTATCATCTGAATCAATGCTATAACGAGGGAAGCTGCAGTATCTGCATCCTTTCAGAAGAGGGCAGACCTTATCTTACCCAAAAACAGTACTTGGAATTCTCGGAGTGTTAAGGACAAACTATATAGGGAGAGATTAGTGTAGGGTTTGTAAGCCCTGGCAGGTCCCTTAAATTAGATGTTAACCCTTTACTGAATGTCATGGTAATAGCACAATGCTGTGTATGAATTGTGGAGGTGAGTTTTTAATGTTGTTTATCTCTTTTTGTATGTTGTTATATCTTTTGTATCATTTGACCCTCCCCTTTTAGATTGTAAGCTCTAAAGAGTTGGGCCCTCTGATTCCTCTTGTATTGAATTGTATTGTAACTGTACTGCCTGCCCTCATGTTTAAAGTGCTGCGCATGTTGTCGGCGCTATATAAATCTTTATTACTAATAATAATAATAATCTTAATGCTGCTGATGCTTTGCAGCCTCATTACAGCCTGTCCAAGTGCACCAAAGTGATAACAGTCTACGTATGCTTTTCACAGGGCATATTTCCTAATTGTGGCTGGCTGACATTGCTTTGTCCCAGGACTTTTTTAAAGAGTGACAATGGTGGAATGTGTCTGGGCAACATGAATTAGTACAGATTCTTTGGGAAAGCATCTTTATATGGATATCGGCTGTTATTTTTAAGAAAACCTAGTAATTCAGATAAAAACAATCTATGTTAAAGCATATATGAGATTTAGTGGTTGGGTGTAGATCTGCTTTAACAAACTATCCTTGATCCATTTGAATTGCAGTACTGGGGTACATTTTCTTATGTGCTCTGCCTGTGTGCACAAATCTGTGCACCCCTAAAATCTTTTAGGGTCAATATCTGTCCACAGCAATGTATTGCTAGCTAGGTCTTTAGATATCAACACCTCATAACAACTTTAGTTAGGGTGATTAGAGTGCATCAGTCTATTGAAAAGCTACCTTTTTTGCAGCACTTCACTCATCCTTTGAAGAACAATGTAAAAACACCATCCACACTCACATAAGGTGCACCACAACTCCTTGCCATATACCCAAACCGTGTTTGGTATGTTCTTAGTTACAGTAAATGTATTTATTTTATCAATAACATCTACAGTGGCTGTTTGGTAGTTCTCTGTGATCCAGAACTTCTCAGTTATAAATTCCTTTTTTCTGCAGCACGGCAGGCTAGTACCTTGAGTGAATATTGGGTCACCTTCAGTAAGTAGTCCATGAATTTGATTACTTTGTAAGAGTTTTGGTTACAGCCTTGCTATCCCTGCCCCTTGCCCACAGCAGGCAGAGCATTACAAGAAAAAATAAAATTATAAAAAATGTAAATCTGTAAATAAAGTCCAACAAAAGAAAAAAAACATAAAAAATAGTGATAATAGGTTGGAAAATGTTTATTTAGGACATACCCAGGCCATACATTAGAGGAAAGAGGCTATTTTCACTAGCTAGTATGGAAGCATGTTGGGAGTTTAGGGACATTTTTTCTTCTATTCCAGTAAAAATCTGGCACCGGCTTGTTACTAGGATTGGGTTGGGTATTCCTCCTTCTCAGCCATCAAAAGATAGTTAAGGATAGTGTCTCTTCTCATGCTTACTGGTTCACATGTTAATAGTCATGTGTACTTTGCCCCAAAAGCATGGTTCAGCAATACAGACACATTGGGGGGGATTTACTAAAACTGGAGAGTTCAAAATCTGGTGCAGCTCTGCATAGAAACCAGTCAGCTTCCTTTTTTTTTTTTGTTTCTTTTTTTTGTCAAAGCTTATTTGAACAAGCTGAAGTTAGAAGCTGATTAGCTATCATGCACAGCTGCACCAGATTTTGCACTCTCCAGCTATAGTAAATCAACCCCTTTGCCCACTTGACCTCCAAAAGATTTACCCCCCTTCCTGACCAGGCCATTTTTTCTATACGGCACTGCGTTATTTTAAATGAAAATTGCGCGGTCATGCAATACTATACATAAATAAAATTTGTCATTTTTTTCCTACAAATTAAGCTGTCTTTTGGTGGTATTTAACCTCCCTAGCGGTCTGATTATGTCAGTATTTCTGTGCTCAAAGCGGTACATTTTTTTGCATAGAATTATGTTGTTTTTTTATTATAGGCCTGTAATTCTTAAAAATAACTCACTGAAATCTGTCCGAACAAGAGTCTAGTAAACATTCCAGTATGATAAAATTTGAAACACGAAATCATCAATTATAATATAATACATAATCATAAAAAATAATAATATAATAATAATAAATTTAATTCAATAATGTAATCCAATCAATTACACTGAAATTTAAAATATAGCGCCAAGTTCACATATCACTGAGCTCAGTCACAAAATCGTTTTCAGTGTCTGATGACGAATTTCCCCACGAATCATTATCACTCAATTCTGCAAGTGGTTCTAATTTACTATCGCTGTTCTCTAGCTGGTCTAAAACCGCTTTTGACCTAAAGGGACGCTTTTTGTACGCCATGGACATTTCTCAGTTTTCAGACAGAAATAACAGTAAAAATGCAGGCAGGGCACAGGACAAAGCACTCGGGACAAAATGTATGTGAAATGGTGTGATACAGTAATGTTATACTATGTAATTTTAGTGTATTTAGTGAATGTCACTTTTAAAAAAGTGTAATTTCCCACCGGTTCCGTCCCCCGTACGTCCCATACGTTCCGACGCTCACAGGGAACGGAACCCAGAAGACAGATGCCCGGAGGAGATGGCCAGGGATGCTGCAGGGGGTACATCGCGGCAGCGCAGGACAAGGTAAGTGCAGGATGGATCCCAGAGCAACGCTGCAGGGTAATCCCAAGTGTAGCTCAGGGTTACCGCTTTTGGTACTGAAACTTTACCCCGATCTACACTCGAGAATACTGCCAAGGGGGTTAATCACCGCTGGATTTTTTTTATTTTTTTGTGCTATAAACAAAAACAGAACAACAATTTTGAATATATATATATACAGTAAAAAAAAAAAATCTAATGTCTTCATAAATTTAGGCCAATATGTATTCTGCTACATATTTTTGGTAAAAAAAAATCCCAATAAGCATATATTGATTGGTTTGCACAAAAGTGATAGTGTCTACAAACTATGGTGTATAAACTATGGTATATATACTTGAATTTTTATTTATTTTTTGTTTATACTATTAATGGTGGCAATCAGTGACTTATAGAGGGACTGCGATATTGCGGTGGACAATCTGACACTAACTGACACTTTGTGGGAACCAGTGACACTAACACAGTGATCAGTGCTAAAAACTTCCACTTTCACTGTACTAATGACACTGGCTGGGAAGGGTTAAACATTTAGGACGATCAAAGGGTTATCTGAGTGCCTAACCAGTATTTATATGTGTACTATAAGGTGAATTTAGTTAGGGATGTGCAGGATTGTATTCCCTGCTTTGCAGGGAAACAAAATCCAGCACATCCCCACAGACAGGACACAGCTACCTTGTTTACATGGGTAAAGCTGTGTTCTGTCTCTCTTTTCACCGATCAGTAGGTGCTGGCAGTCATCCATTGGCCAGCACCCGCTGATCGGCTTCTGCTGTGACTAATCAAAGCAGAAGAGGCACGTGAGGGTGCACTCGTACCCTACCAGGCAGTGCAGAATTATGTATATATACACAATTTTGTACACAGTGGCCTCCCTGTAGCAGTAATGCTGCTATAGAGCAGTCATCAAGCAGTTAACTGTCACTGTGGTGTAGCATAGGTCATAAACCTGTGGAAGGTTTATGGCCTTAGCCATGACTGAGCCCTGACTAAGGATTAGCGTCCGAAACACATAGGCTGTTTTATCAACATGTACATGTATTTTCAAATAAAGAATTAAGAGTGCCAACCATCCCAACCATCCCTTCGTCTTATCTAGAGCTCCATGGACCAGTCCTGGAGATAGCAGTGGCCTGTACCTGTGGGGTAGTGTCCAGGGGTGAACTGAGAACTCATGGAGCCCCCAGGCAATAGGGGATCATGGGGACCCCGTGTCCTCGCCCACACTCAAACAAGCCTATGAAAGGTACAAGGGGCATCTCATGGGGCTCCTTATTGACCCCAGGCCCTCAGGCAGTGCCCGAGTGCTCGAATGGTCAGTCCGCCCCTGGTAGTGTCCCTAGATAGATTACAGTAATTGCTCCCCCCATAGAATAAATGAACCCCCCAAATAGGACCCCCTGAAAAGCCACCTTTTTAATAAAATAAAAAAAAGTTTTCTAACTACAGCAGCTAAATGTGACCGCTGACCTCAAATCAACCACAAAATAAAATGAAAGATAAACAGAGCACATTAAGAAGGATTTAAAAAAGGGGGATGGTTGCCCAACATGCCAGCAATCAGAAAAAAGTACAGTTTCCTAACTATCCCAGATCTCTCCCCATGTAGTTTGTCTGATTTGCTACAGCTTTCAAATACCTGCACTTTTATGGGGAGGGGGCTGGCTTACCTAACAACCGTCCTCTATTGGCCCTTCCAAGCCTGTTGTTATAGTGCAATGGTCATGCAGTGCATTATTGTTTTAAAAATTCTCCTTCTACACATACACTCTCAGGGCCCATGAATCTCGAACCCATGGTTGTGGCAAACTTGAACTTCATCCTGCTTAGAATAGTTGGATAACCCTAGCCAAAAGAAAGGTTACTGCTGATATTTCAGTGACAGAGATGGTTAGGTTTGAGCAATGTACCCTTTCTAACTTAAAGTGATAATAAAGGTTATTTTTTTTATTTTTTTTTAATAACAGACATTTTATACTTACCTGCTCTATGCAGTGGTTTTGCACAGAGCAGCCGCAATCCTCCCCTTCTCGGGTCCCCCTCAGGAACGTATGGCTCCTCCCCATTGAGCATTGCCCCCATAGCAAGCCACTTTCTATGGGGGTACTGGTACGTGCTCACTCCTGAGCCCTGCTCTTTGCATCCATAAGACAGCTCTGCCAAACTGTAAAAACAAACTTAAAATATTGTCATAAAATAAGGTTGGTAAAGGCAGGTAGAGATGAAAGGTGAAATGAATAATAAAGATTATGGGTCGTTGGTTCGAATCCCAGCCACGGCACCTCCTGCCAGGAGTTTTCATATTCTCCCTGTGCCTGCGTGGGTTTCCTCTGTGTACTCCAGTTTCCTCCCACACTCCAAAGACATGCTGGTAGGTTAATTGGATCCTGTCTAAATTGGCCGTAGTATGTGTATGTAAGAATGTAAGTTAGGGACTTTAGAATGTACGCCCCTTGAGGGTTAGGGACTGATGTGAATGTACAATATATATGTAAAGCGCTGCGTAAATTGACGGCGCTATATAAGTACCTGAAATAAATAAATAAATAATAATGCAAATAGAATCCAGGATAATTAGCAACAGGGACAAGGCATAAGGTGACACTTATGAACCACACTAGCATAAACAGTAACAATGCCACCTGAGGTGCAGCTGTGAGCAGTAAAGACTTGAACTATAAACCCTCGGAAATATACTACCAGAGTGCTGTGAGCAGTAAAGGCTTGAACTATAAACCCTCGGAAATATACTACCAGAGTGCTGTGAGCAGTAAAGGCTTGAACTTATAAACCCTCGGAAATATACTACCAGAGTGCTGTGAGCAGTAAACACTTGAACTATAAACCCTCGGAAATATACCACCAGCGTGCTGTGAGCAGTAAAGACTTGAACTATAAACCCTCGGAAATATACTACCAGAGTGCTGTGAGCAGTAAAGACTTGAACTATAAACCCTCGGAAATATACCACCAGAGTGCTGTGAGCAGTAAAGACTTGAACTATAAACCCTCGGAAATATACTACCAGAGTGCTGTGAGCAGTAAAGACTTGAACTACAAACCCTCGGAAATATACCACCAGAGTGCTGTGAGCAGTAAAGACTTGAACTACAAACCCTCGGAAATATACCACCAGAGTGCTGTGAGCAGTAAAGGCTTGAACTATAAACCCTCGGAAATATACCACCAGAGTGCTGTGAGCAGTAAAGGCTTGAACTATAAACCCTCGGAAATATACTACCAGAGTGCTGTGAGCAGTAAAGGCTTGAACTATAAACCCTCGGAAATATACTACCAGAGTGCTGTGAGCAGTAAAGGCTTGAACTATAAACCCTCGGAAATATACTACCAGAGTGCTGTGAGCAGTAAAGGCTTGAACTACAAACCCTCGGAAATATACTACCAGAGTGCTGTGAGCAGTAAAGGCTTGAACTACAAACCCTCGGAAACATACTACCAGAGTGCTGTGAGCAGTAAAGGCTTGAACTACAAACCCTCGGAAACATACTACCAGAGTGCTGTGAGCAGTAAAGGCTTGAACTACAAACCCTCGGAAATATACTACCAGAGTGCTGTGAGCAGTAAAGGCTTGAACTATAAACCCTCGGAAATATACTACCAGAGTGCTGTGAGCAGTAAAGGCTTGAACTATAAACCCTCGGAAATATACTACCAGAGTGCACTATGGCAGCTATGCTAGGTCTAAAACCATCTGGTAAGCACTGTCAAGGTTGAAGGTGTGGAAATATATGTGAAAGGTGGGATTTGTGGTCAGGATGTATGGCAAGGGCAGTCCTTAAGATATGTCTTCTGCCTGCTATCATTGAGGCCCTTTAAAAAAAATTGGTGTGCTTAATAACAGTCCTGACTATCCTGCAGGCAGCTAGTGTAGACTGTAGTAGGTACTATAGGTCTTGAATAAGTATAGAACAAATGCATGGTGGAAACAGCAACAGTTCAGTAGAACTGCAGCATAGCGTTGGTATAGGTCTGGTAAAGGAGTTGTGAAAGCTGGTGTGGGTACAGCACATAGAAATATGTAGTTGGCATCTTGCTTTCAGTAACTCAGACTCTGCTAACTGTGTAAGCCCTCTCACAAGTCCCCAGGTTACAGCAGAAGACGTCAGTGGTGGAAGGGGTCCTTGATATGGTTGTGTCAGCCTCTCTCTGCGCCAGCTATGTAGGTGCTGGTGGTGGGACCAATGTTGCGCTGTAACAGGTGTCACTGGGTTCAGCTCCCTCTGGGATACAGGAGCACACAAACAGAGGTTCTCATGCTTCCAACTCCAGACACCAAGAGCCCAGGGCTGACCAGGGAAAGGCAGTACATTTTAAAGATTTGTAGTTTAGACACTCGAGGAAGCAAACATTTAATTTGCAATCATTTTTCCTTCCTTCTTAACAACTGTTGAGATAAAATATCAGCCACACAGGGAGAGCATTGATTTCAATTTCTAAGCCATCTCTAGACTTACATTGTTAGAGGGAGGAATAAAATTCAACCATTGCAATGCACTGCAATGCAGAAAGAACAATTAGCCCATGTAGTGCGCAAATACAGCTGCCCCTATGTACATATATAATTACAAACTTTACATAGACACAAAAAGAGATGAACACACAATGCTAACATTTACATCAAACAGATCTTTTCTATGTATACTAAAAATGTCACTGAAAAGACTATACATTCAATTCAAAGCAACCCATCCAACTGATTAGTAACCTTTGTCAGCAAATTCTACATTTCTTTATGCTGTAGCTGTGTGATATCCTATAAATGACATCCCTATATGTATACAGCGTTAATTTGTTTCCCTGCTATGGCTTACAAGGCACTTCAAAAGGCCATAACTGAATTACACAAATTCTACTGCAAGTTTAGCCAGACACAGGAAAGAGTGAATTGAAAACTACTACTTATGCTTTATGACCATTCCTTTTTTCTAAGTGCTTTTATGAGTTCTCAAGTCTTGATTTATTTACACGACCAAAAACTAATAAAATCTACAAGGCTACTCCAGGAATTCAGCTACGGAGATACAAGTCTTTGCACAGTATTTAATTTGATTTTATTCTCTTCACGAACAGCTCTCAACATTTTTCTTTTTTTGTTCCTTGGTATGTAATAAAGGTTCTTATTGCTCTAGATATTGCATAGAAACAGATTTTCAATGATTGGCAATCACTTTAATTTGGATCATTTAGTTTGAATGTACAAATGAAGAAACGGAAATGGCATTTATGTTTATTAATGTGTGGTGCAAAGAATATTCTGAATCTGATAACAGTGTAAATGTGTCCCAAACCTTCCCACCAAATAACTTATTGGCATCTTAAGGCATAGTGCTGACTGCACATAGAACTCAGGTCATTGTGCTAGCCCTTGATCACTGCCAGACGTGATCTGACCTTTGTATCTTTCTACCGCTTTTTATATTATTGTGCGTATTTATATTATAACATTTCTTTAATATAATTGGATTGAAGACAACAACGCAGCCCCCTGCCTCAGTACTCCTCACAACAACTCGCAGAACTCTGAGCCCTGAGCTGATCCTTGGAAATTATGATGAGCCGAATGTATTTAGGCTTTAACGATGTATCTCCATTGTGGATCACATCATCCGGTGATGTAGATCCATGTCAATCTTGATGCCTGACACCTGCTGACCCACTGAATGAAAAAAATGCTGGCACATGTAGCACCCTCCTAGTCAGCTAGGAGTAGCTAAACTCCAATTGTTAGCAAGGAGGGCTGAGTAGCAGAATGGTTGTGATAGCTAGCAGGGGTCAAATTGTGGTCAGAGCTGAGAGGCTCTGCAGACCAGCCCTCTGGAATTTCCCCCTGCTCTAGAAGTTTGGACAAAGGTCTAGAAGCAGTGGGTGGATCTGAGGGGTGGCTAGTCTGTACTTTTAGAGGATCCTGGCCAATACCATTGTTAACTCATTTCTATGCTTACTTCGTTACCAACCATATCAGGTGAAAATAAGTTTGCCTTTACTAACTGGTTAACTGGGTACTAAGTTATACTTTCACTGATTTATGTGATATCGCATGCTTTGTACACTCAACCTAGTATGACAGAGGGGCTGAAGTTCTTAAAGTGTTACTAAACCCAGGACCCTGCATTCACTATATCTGGTCTCCCACAGTACACACAACATGGAAATGAAATTATTTTAGTAAATATAAACTGCTAAATACTGTGACGATTGTGCGAAATAGAGGCATGGACACTAACAGCCATTTTGTTAGGCCGCGGCCATGTTGTCTCTCCTGTCCTCCCTCCTCCCTTTTGAATGGAATGTGAGTCTGTAAGTGAACGGAGTTCAAAAGTGCATATTATCCTAAATGAGCACAGCTGGATGAGCTCTGTGGCTGTAAACCACTATTTGGTCTGGTCCCAGGGGATCTTCTTTGAAAAACCACTTTCTTCTGCCCGATCGTAATACAATAACTCAGTCAGTCATGACCTGTTAGGCCATTAGGGCTAAAGCATGCCATAAAACATACATTCTACGTGAGTAATTTTTCATACAAATTCATACACTTCAGCAGGAACTGGGCACCTTAATACGAAGTACATATTCGAATAGATCATTTTAATATGAGTCAAGCGAGACCTTGCATGACTATATCAGTACCTACAAAAGAACATAAAGCAGTCTCTTTTATCCGGAGTGGCAAAGAAATGGTAAGTTTGGTATCTGTGCGTTCGGAACATAATTCTAAATATTGATCTGCCAGTTGCTAGGATGCTACCTGTACCTATTGAAGGTTATTGACCTTAGTATGAACTTGGAAGGGATTTGGTCATAACCTTGGTTACCGCCTAACACCCATCCCCAAATGGGATGATTGGCCATTTGTTCTCATGATGAGCTCTCCTTTTAACATCAATCAGGAACATCTAACAGACTTGAGAGCAAAGGCAACCTTTTGTTCGGACGATTGGACTCTGCTCAAACCAAGGACTTTTGTAAGTATTCTGCCTTCTGAACTTCTTTCTTTTATTTCTGTTGTTTTATTGCTCTCTTTATATCTTTGTTACATCTTTTTCTGTAAATATTTTAATTGCACCATTTTGACCTTTTTAGTAATAAATCTTATTTTTTGAAAAGTGTTGAACTGTCTCTAAAGCTTTTAATGCAAACTAAGAATCCCTGTCTCTGAAGAGTGCTACTCTATGTAATAATCCTTTGAATATATCTGTCTGTGGTGACAGTGTGTATTACAGACGCTTATACTAATATCATAGTGTTACTGCTAAGATTTGTGAGTTTCCTCCTTCTCTGTAAAAAGGTGGTGGTGGCAGTGTGAAGGGTTAATTGCGTAATTATCCTGGCCCAGTAACAATCACTCTCAGGTTGCTGGCACATAGATTGTGGTCCCGCGAGCTGGAAAATCTTTGTGCAAGGCGCAGCTGAGAGTGACATTTTTACGCAAGTGACAGTGCGGTGTGAGATCGGCTGGTCCTTCAGTCACAAGGGCTGGGGTGTGACGCCGCGTACCGTCACAAATACCTTTTCTCATCAGTAGTTAATTCAGCCTTGTGACTTCTATCAGTGTCAAGCAGAGCACACGTTAAAGCTTATAGGAGGAGTTTTCTTTCTGCTCTAGGAGGATGCAGAACCCCCGACCTCTGTCTGGACAGTGCTGATTGGCCCTGTGCTGATCACATGCACTCTCCCAAGGAAAAAAAAAAACCACTCTAGCAATACACATCAAACTGAGCATGTGCAGAGTGTCTCCACACGTATGTCTTATCAGGAGATAAGAGGGGGGGCACTGGAAGAAGGGGAGATTCAGAGAAGTATGGATCAAACAGGTTTTTTACACAATGCAGAGGATTAGGCCCTTAGGTTCCACAGTGAGTGCATATACAGACTGATTTTACTGTTGTGGGTTTTGTAACACTTTAGGGAGGAGGAGGCAAAGAACAGAGCACCCATCCTAACCAGTGGCTGCTATGGAAGTAGCACTAGAGAAGATAAGATAAGTTGGGCACAGGAATGTGTTAAAACAGAATATTTAATTAGGAATATTCCTCATCCATATCCTCAGAATCCTTATTAAATATTCAGTTTTAGCACATTCCTGCACCTCCATTGTTCTTATCTTCTTTGAAGCTATTTGGATCACCATTGATCCCAGAGAAGTTGTAGATGCCACAATTGTTACCATCCATAACATGTTGAGTACATTATGGATCAAAGGGGCACAGGTTATGTGATCTACATATACATTTTCATTACACATTTCTATGGATTAATTAGTCTGTAATTCGATGTGTATTTGGACAGCCAATATTACTCATTACATACAGTAGGTAGCCTATGTTTACTGCTCAAAATTACTGCACAATGATTATATTTGTTTTTATGGTTCTCATCCCCCATATCTATCATTAAAGTCAGACTGATTACAATCAATAGAGTTTAACCAAAAGGTAATGCAATGGAATTGTTTGTGATATGGTAAATAACTTCCCCCTGAATATAAAATGTTTTAGCTATTTGTTTTCACTGCTTTAATAACCACATTGTTATTATTATTGCAAACATATATTTTTATTGAATATTTGAAAGCAGGTTAACTTATCGCCAAGTTCACACAGCAATGGACAGTTGCTGGAGTGCTTTATCGCTCTGGTAGCTGTCCATCACTGACTGTGATAGGGGCCAGTGTGGTACACGATACAGCACATCACTTGGATTCCTGTTTTTGTAGGAAACTTTATGTGAAGTGTACAAAATGTATACTTAATTCATGGCAATATACAGCAGCATGCGCTGCGGTGCTGTTTGTACACTCTTAAGGACCACTATGTTTATGAGTCCCCATAAGCTTTGCACAGAAAGGCAACACACATTTTTCCACACTTGCCTCCACAGTCAATGAACAGTCCATAAGATTAGTTTTTGTTATTTTATTAGGGGAAATAACATGGATAGGGTAATAAGGATTATGGGATGGCCAACCTGACTGAAGCAATTCATAGGGACAATTTCCTTTATATGTACAGGGAAAGATCCTGGACCGTTCTCCTCACTAGATACGGTCAGTCTTTACAGATCCGTAGTGAAAGCCCTTTCAGACTAGGAATTCTCAGGGCCCCTTTGAAAGTTAGCTCAGATTGTTGCAAACTACTTTCAGAAGTATCTCCTCTCCCTTGTAGATCTGCTCCCAGCTCCACAGCCTGCAGACACTACCAGCCCTCTTGGTTGCTCTGAAGATCTCCCAGGACATGATAAAGGGTTAAGCACAGCGCTGTTCTTTGAAAGCTTGCTTCCTATTGTAGTCTCTCCCTTTGTGAATCCCTGGGTGGCTGATGTACTCACTCTGTCCTTCATGCTCCCATGCAAGGATCCTGTTCATACTGTGATGTTGAATGCATCTTCTGAGCCAGACCGAGCTCAGCCTGGGGGTAAAGACCCCCTTAGACCTAGGGGATCTCACTTAGGCCACCGACAGCCTCCTCAGCATTCCATCTTCCATCCAACTTTCTTGCTAGCATGGCTCTCTCACATTTATGGGCACACTACCAGGGCCTCTTAGCCTGGGATTGGTCAGACTTCCATAAACATGCAGATTTAGATCTCAACCCCTTCCTGCCACTGGCTTCTGGAAGCTTTCATGGGCCACCAGAACCAGGTGGAGGCAATAGAGTCCCAACCTGCTGAGTCACCCAGCCTGACCTGCAGTTACCCGGCCTAATTACAGACTCAAACAGTTACCATAAGTAATACCACAATAAATTTACCTACACTAACACTAGTAGCACTAGAGGGTGCTACATGTATATTGACATGCGATTCAACTAAGTGTGCTGCGATTAAATGCAGCATGCAGCGATTAAATTGCATTTTATCACAGCACGCTGCAGCGCAACCCTAGGCTGCGTTGCAGTGTGGATAGGACACATAGGAAACAATTGTTTCCTGTGTGTCTTTGCTGTGACAGGCATTTTCAAAGCAGTATGTGTGAATTCACCGTTTACTTTTTTCGCCTCTGAAATTTTACCTTTTATTTTAAAACCTTAGTCTTATTTTCTAAAGAGGAATCCAGGAAAGTATTTTTTGTGTGTTTATGTGTTTTTGTGTTTGTGTACAGGTGTGGATGTTTTTTGCTGTTTTGCACATATAATTATTCTTGTTTTATTGGGTTTTTTTGTTGTAGTTGTTTAGTTTTTCCAATTTGTTACCTTAAATATAACTACTTTTCCTTTCTGTGTCCTGTTAGGGAGATTCACCCTATTTGTCCTTTTTACCATTATCAATGAATGTGAAAGTGAAGGAAATCTAAAATTTTAGGTTGTCCCCAGAATGGTAATAGAGGGGAAAATCTTCAAATATGGACTCAATTTTTGGTGACTTCCTCTCACTCCATGTTTTAGATTTTTATTTATTAGAGGTACTTATATATTACCATCAATTTATGCAGCACTTTACATAGTTATTGCACATTCACACCAGTCCCTGCCCTCAATAACATACACTCTAAGGTCCCTAACTCACATTCATACACATACTATGGCCAATTTAGACAGGAGGCAATTAACCTACCAGCATGTCTTCGGAGTGTGGGAGGAAACCCTCGCAGGCACAGGGAGAACATGCATACTCCAGACAGGTAGTGCCATGGTTGGGATTTGACCTGATGACTCTAGTGCTGGTAGGCAGAAGTGCTAACCACTCTCTGTGCTATGGCACAGAAAGGGAAGTGAAATCTTTCCAGTGAGAAACCTGACATGGGTTATAACCCCTTTCATAATCTACCCAAATTTTTTAAAAACGTTTTGCCTTTAGTTCTACTTTAATGCTTTGTGATGGATAAAAAAAGGAAATTCCAGAGTACCAAACAGGCTGAAATTACCCATCTACCGCCATGCCTAGGAAATATATATGTAGCCCCCTCCTAGGTAGCTAGGGGGACCTAGACTCAAATGGTTAGATACTGGCTGAGCAGCAGCCCAGGTGTAGTAGCCAGAGAGGAGTCAAATTGTGGTCAGGGCTGAGATGTTCTGCAGACCAGCCCCTCTGGAGTTTCCCCCTGCTCTAGAGCTTTGGGGGAAGGTCTAGAGGCAGTGGGTGGATCTGAGGAGTGACTGGTTTGTACTGTTTTACTTTTTAATCAAAGCCGCGCTCCTAATTGTTAACAATTATTACCAATATAGTGATTATACAACTATCAGAATATATAATTCATGATAAATACATTTCAATGACAAATCAATAAAATTAAAAAATATAAAAAAATAAAATAAAAAACATAAAGTCTCTGATAACAACTTATTAGTGATAGTCCAAAAAAAATATTGTGATCCAAAAACAATTGTGAAAGTGAAAAAATAATATAAAAAAGTCTCTATTGGTATAAAACGTGATAAATCCCAATAAAAAGTGATCAAAAATAAGTGATTGCAATTCCCAGTGACTCCTTATTGTGATTTGGTTATGTGCTCACCTCCTTTTAAGCCTGTTACAGGCTTTATTCACTTTTTGTTCACAATGCTCTTATCCTCCTTGCCACTATCCCCGCAGGGATCTTTCACTCCTTCTCCTTATCTCCTCCTTTGATGTTCCTCAGTAAGAAAAGAATGCAGACATAGTGCCTTATCTTTTAAAAATCACAATGTTTTATTGTGTGCCCAAATGCACACACATTAAGTAAGATAAAAAAACCGCTTTGTTTAAAATTAGCTGGAGATAACACATAGTATACTCGCCATCCACGGGTGTATAGTGACGTCGTAGCCCCTCCCCTACGCGTTACTCCACAGGTCACGCGGCTTCATCAGGGATTTGTGAACACACGCGGAGTAAGGGAAGGGGCTCGCCTCCAGGAGTGATGCTAGAGAGGAGGAAAGCTATGGACTTCACTGGCCCCCTGAGAGAAGACTATCTGACAGCAGGGAAGGAGCGGCCCAGCTTAAAGGCCTGGTAGCAGCCACCAACCCAACAGCAGCAGAGGAGAACGACTCAGTGAGTACACCTCCACCCCCATGGCCAGAAAGGGGAGAGAACATTTGGGTGGGAAACCTATTTCTACAGCTGGGACTATTGCCATTTTAGTAGCAACTACGGGATCCCCTGTCCAGAGATTTCTCCATACATTTGGATTAAGAAGCATCTGGGGTTGGAGAGGTATATTGGGAGATGCTGGCTAGCTCTCCTGAAGAGGATTTTTGTGCATAGGAATTGTAATATAGTTTCAGGAAGTTTCTCCTCAGTTACAATTCCCTTGGGCATCCCATATACCCCTTACCCTATCCAAGTTATAAATCCCTAATAAAATGATAAAAAAAAAGCTCAAGGACTGGTTTCTGCCTCCTGGTACAAGTCTGAATGGAAAAATGTGTGTTGCCTGGATGTGCAGGACTATAAGGGGACCCAAATCATCACCCCCTAAGGGGGTAGTGTTACATATATACAAGGAAGGATTGTTCTAACCAAAAAAAACTGAATTCTGATAAAACTGCATATTTTGTTTTTGTTCTTTTTAACTCCTTTCTTTGGAAGTGTGATGTAAACTCTGTGGCTATGCCAAAAAGTAAAGGTCCAAAGCCATTCAGTAGTATTGCATGTAGGTTCCATGTAGCTGATGATTTTCCATTCTTGTTTTGCCCTGTGCTTCTGGGTGGAAGTGGCCATCTTGGCAGAAACAAGGCTATGGTTCTTCATGTCAGACCAGACCCCTGATGATTGGTCATCTGGTGACTGGTGGGGGAAATAGTCAAGAACCAGCAGAAGAGGTAGGAGAAAGCACAGCTTCACAGAATAAATGCAGTAGAAAGAGGAAGATCCAGAGTGATATTATCATTTATTTTGCTGCTCAGATTACCAATTTCACCATTATTGAATGCTCACCAAATCAGAAACTCTCTTTTGGTCTTTGAGCTAATAGTCAACACTTGCTTGAAAAACAATCAACTTTTTTTTCTTTATTAATGAGGTGTGTACTTAGGGTACTTTATTTTTATGTTCATTTAGGACTATATTTATAAATGTGAATGTGGCATTTGCCAAACTTTCACTGCAAGTGAATCAATGACTTTACAAAAAACACATGCTCTAGGAAGATTCACCTGCAATGAGTGTCACATGTCCTGATTTATAAATAGGCCCGTTAATGTTCTTTTTAGTGTATTTAATCGATATTTCTGTGCTGTAGGTGTTACTTTTTTTGGTCTTTTTACTTTTTTCTGTCAAAAAGTAAAATACCAAAGTGAATCAGAAGGTACAAACTCTTCAGCCTTTAGAACCACTTTAATTTCACTCATTCTTGTGTGAGATATTTCTGTTGTTTCACACATGGTAAATATAAAATGTTTCACATAAAAATTTGTAATATCTTCTTGGCTAAATGAAATCTAAAAACTAGAAAAAAAATCTATTTTTAGGCCAACAAACCATAAATAAAGATAAGAAATGAAATACATGGAGGACCTGATTAATAAAAGGCATTTTCACTCAAAAACTATGTGACTGTTTTCTTCAAATATCCATCCATGTGTATAGCATATTCCTGTCCACTTTGAATACTCAATCATGTGCAGATGCATTTCACATGATTACATAATTGAAGTGACTTTCATTTTCAGCAGTTGGTTTAATCACTTACTGAGTATGTAGCTTCTTTATCTTTTATTCCTTTCCTATGTTCTCATTTAAGCTGGTGACATGACAATTTCTGGGCAGGGCCAAATCATCTGTGCACACGGGGCTTCTTCCTCTCTCTCCACTTTTCCAGTGTACTTGCTCAGTAATGCCCGTGACCACAAGGAGTCCATGTGAATGCAACATTAAGGTGGCATCCCGGATTAGAAGTGAGCTGTACACCCGGTGCAATTGTATTACAACCTGAGGTATTCCTGAATGAGCCATACTGTCCCATGATACATACACATTAATGAAAGATTACATTTAGAAGGGAATACCACTGAGCTTGTGTTCCATCCCACCATTCCAACTTTTCTATCACCTCACTCCCAGTGAAAGAATACAGGTTCCTCCATAACATCGCTCAAACCTCCTGCATCCACAACTTAACTTGGCTAACTCTTTCTGTACCTCTGGCTAGGTCCATGAGGTCTCTCCGCCACAGGGATGTAGTCCTGGTTTGCTGGGGCACCAACCGCTCAAAAGGGAAATAGCATACCGCTCCCCTCACTATGCAGAGAACCCGTCACCCATGCCGGTACCATACTCCTACTATCTGGCTGCGATATCATTCCCTTGTGTTCATTACTCTTAGTAAGTACATGTCCTCTTCACCCCGTGTGTGTGTAACAGGCCTGGTTCTTGGTGATATGTTTTACTCTACCATGCACCCCTTTGCAGTAAATTCAGACCAGGCATGAAACGGTTAACTGAACTCTACTGAGCTTTCTCCACAGTACAGTCCAACAATGCAATGACAGTCTTCCCCTAGCTAATGAAACATAGGCTGCCCAATGCATACCTTCCAAAGTAAAAGTCCATAATGTGGAAGAGTCTGGTTCCCTTCTAATAGGTGGTCAAAATGTTGCTGATGGTTATATCTTTCTGCTGTGCCTTTCCTCTCCTTCTCATGCAGGCCCTGGCTCAGAGCTCTGAGCAGAGCCCTCTCCCTTTTTATTAGCAGCACAGTGAGAGGTCAGAGCACAGAAAGCCCAGGAGAATTCAAAACCTGGCTTAACCCCTACCCACCTGGGCAGTCAAACTAACTGCTCAGTGCAATCACAGTACAGACAATAACACAGGAATTTTGCAGTGCAAGCAGGACTTAAAATACACACAGAAACCCTGTAAGCACCTGCTTACATGCTGCCCCATGTATCCTGTTTCAGGATGGCTCCTTTTCTCTTGCAGCATGCCATGGAGTCACCCTTGCATGCAGAGACTAGAGTTGTATCTTTCTACAGCAGTGGTTGTCAACCTTCTTGATATAGCGGTCCTCAATTGCAGCCTCCAACATCACCACATGACCTCTCATAAAATTCAGTGAATATTCATTATCAGAGAAGGCAGACACAGGACAATAGTCAGACTATGGGCATGATAGAAAAGATGGCCATAGACTGTCGACATAATACAGGAGATCATCAGAGAGACTGCACACATGCTGAAGGAGACTGTCAAAGACTGTGTGCATTCTATAACAGT
The DNA here is from genome assembly GCF_062004578.1 of Staurois parvus. Taxonomy (NCBI): domain Eukaryota; kingdom Metazoa; phylum Chordata; class Amphibia; order Anura; family Ranidae; genus Staurois; species Staurois parvus. Next base: position 937,715 of record NW_028318218.1, read on the forward strand.
TGTTGGAGATGGGGGACATGCTTCAGGAGTCTTAGACTAAAAACATATTACATAAGGCTGCTAGAAATCACTATTAAAACAGGGCAATTAGGGAACATAGATAAGTGCCTGCAGGGACCCCAGGGGCTGCACAAAGAGTGCCAAAGGGCCAGGCCACAGGTTGGGCACCAGGACTCTACAATGAGTCAGCAGCATTAAACTTTGTGTAGCACCCTCCTAGTTAGGTTGCTAGGATGTTAGATAAACTTAGTTCTTTTTTGGCTCTTTTGTAATCATTGGAGCATTGTTGATTTATTTTGGATGTTCTGGATTTCACAAGCTGCAGGTTTGATTGCTCTTCCCTGCCTTCTAGAAAGTTCTGGAACATAGGAAATGAGCAAGGAAAATGGGCACCATGCATATTTTAGTTGCTGCAGCCAATCCCTGAGGAGGTATGCCCAAAATGTAGCTAAGGAGCACATATGAGGTCTGAGCAATGGAACATCAGTGTCTTCCTGTCCAAGGGATTCCACATGTTCAGGTGGGGGGTGGCTATCCCCTACATCCAGCCATCCTGCTGTTTCAAGTTGCTGTTCATTGAGGTCCTGACTGTGGCAGAGCTGATGTGCCTACATCTGAGAGGGTATTGGACACCCTGAGACATAATCTAAGGATCAAGTCTGCATAGTCTACAAACTCTTACTGCAGCCATCTGGAAGAAGCTGAATGGGCACAGTTACTCCCCTGGCCTCGTGAGTACAGCTTTGCTGTGAGATCCTAGGGACTGTGTACTATTGGGATTGCTTGGCCAAGTAGTTCCTCTCCTGAGAGGTATATACTGACCAGTCCTCTTTAGTTTAGTGGAAAGACTTTACGCTAAGTCAAGCTAAGTGGTTTCTCTCCTGAAAGGTTCATACACTGCTCAAAAAAATTAAAGGAACACTTTGAAAACACATCAGATCTCAATGGGGAAAAATATCATGCTGGATATCAATACTGACATGGACTGGGTAATGTGTTAGGAACGTAAGGATGCCCCATTGTTTGATGGAAATAAAAATGATCAACCTACAGAGGACTGAATTCAAAGACACCCCCAAAATCAAACTGAAAAAATGATGCAGCAGGCTAGTCCATTTTGCTGAAATTTTATTACAGAAACTCAAAATGGTCCTCAGTAATTTGTATGGCCCCCACGTGCTTGTATGCATGCCTGACAACATCAGGGAATGTTCCTAATGAGACAATGGATGGTGTCCTGAGGTATTTCCTCCCAGATCTGGACCAGGGCATCACTGAGCTTCTGGACAGTCTGAGGTGCAACCTGGCGGCATCGGATGGACCGAAACATGATATCCCAGAGGTGTTCTATTGGATTTAGGTCAGGCGAACATCTGGGCCATTTAATGGTATCAATTCTTGCATCCTCCAGGAACTGCCTGCATACTGTCTCCACATGAGGCGGGGCATTGTTGTGCACCAGGAGGAACCCAGGACCCACTGCACCAGCGTAGGGTTTGAAAATGGGTCCAAGGATTTCATCCCTATACCTAATGGCAGTCAGGTGCCATTGTCTAGCCTGTAAAGGTCTTTATGTCCCTCCATGGATATGCCTCCCCAGACCATCACTGATTCACCACCAAAACGGTCATGCTGAATGGATGTTACAGGCAGCATAACATTCTCCACGACTTCGCCAGACCCTTTCACATCTGTCACATGTTCTCAGGGTGAACCTGCTCTCCTCTGTGAAAAGCACAGGGCGCCAGCGGCTGACCTGCCGATTCTGGTGTTCAATGGCAAATGCCAATCGAGCTCTATGGTGCTGGGCACTGAGCACAGGGCCCACTAGAGGACGTCGGGCCCTCAGGCCACCCTCATGAAGTCTGTTTCTAATTGGTCAGAGACATTCACAACAGTGGCCTGCTGGAGGACATTTTGTCAGGCTCTGGCAGTGCTCATCCTGTTCCTCCTTGCACAAAGGAGCAGATACTGGTCCTGCTAATGGGTTAAGGACCTTCTACGGCCCTGTCCAGCTCTCCTAGAGTAACTGCCTGTCTCCTGGAATCTTTTCAGACTGTGCTGGCAGACATAGCAAACCTTCTGGCAATGGCACGTATTGATATGCCATCCTGGAGGAGTTGGACTGCCTGTGCAACCTTTTTAGGTTCCAGGTATCGCCTCATGCTACCAGTAGTAACACTGACCCTAGCCAAATGCAAACCTAGTGAAAAACAATCAGAAAAGATGAGTAGAGAAAAAAATGTCAGTGACCTCCACCTGCAAAACTATTCCTGTTGTGTGGGTCATCTCATTATTGCCCATCCAGTGCACCTGTTGGTAATTTCATTAACACCAAAGCAGCAGAAACTAATTAACAATCCCCTCTGCTACTTATCTGACCAGATAAATATCCCAGGAGTTTAATTGACTTGATGCTATACTTTTATTAAAAAGTGTTCCTTTAATTTTTGTGAGCAGTGCACATTAGTCTTACCAATGGTAGGACTGTCCTTTGAAACTGGCTCAAGTAGTTCCCCTCCTGAGGAGTACATGCCTCTACTAGTCTCTCATGGAAAGATTGTGTTCTGAGCTGAGCAGAAGAACTGTTCTTAAAGTTGAAAACATAGAGAAGAGTGCCCTTCTGTTTCCGTTAGTGGTTCTGGAGTATCCCATACCACCCTACATTCCATTGAAGTTGCCTAAAATTAAACCACAAAAAAAGACATCCCCTAGACTGCTGTTTGTGTCAGTGCCTGGGCTGTGCTCTGTGTGTGCTGGCAGTCGCCACACTAGTGAAGGAAAACTCCGAACACCATCATTATCTGTGTTGCTGTTATTAGGAGAAGTGTAGTGACTGTGCTTTAATAATCATCAACCAGCGGTCCTCTCGAGAGTTGTAAGCTGCAAGTGCTGGGGTAAGAATTTTAACAATTGGTTTACATGGAAATGTTTTTTTTATTGTGCTCAGTGTGTTAAACTAAAAACTCTGAGGGTTAAATGACACTAAACTCTGGTTTAAAAAAATCTATTGAAATATTCTCAAAGTGGAGTTCCACTCACGCTGTCAAAAAATAAAAGTCAGCATCTACAAAAACTGAAGCTGCTGACTTTTAAAAAACACACACTCACCTGTCCCTCGGTCCCGCAGTGTGTTCCCTGTTCCCCCATTTTACCGGCCGTCTTCTCCCTGGGCGCCGGCATCTTCAGTGTGGGCACCCAGTTGTGACAGCTTGCGGCTTCACAGCCGGGTGCCCATTGCGCATGCGCGAGTAGCGCTGCGCTTCCTGAATGGCCCTGTAGTCTTCTGGGACCTGTCACGTGTTCCACAAGACTATGGGGAGGGAGGACATCTTCTATTTCCGATTGCCTAGGAGATTGGAGCGGAAGTGGGAGTGGGTACCCGTCAAATTCGTGTACCCGCTCCCCCCCACCCCCTAAAGGTGCCAATCCTTAATGGTGAGCAGGGGACCAGTCTTTAAAAGTGGAACTTCCCCTTTTGGGTGGAGTTCCACTTTAACTCAAACAAGTACCTTCTAGTGCTCTCAGCCTCCACCAAATCTCCAAATTCCTTTTTTTCTCTGCTGTGATCCAACTTGCTGTTAGAGGGTGGCTACGTTTGTTCTCTGTGGCCCCATTGTATGTAGGAATGGAGCCACCCTCTCTTGCTCACTCCAAAGGTGGATTGTGGACTATGGGATTATCAGCGTACATGACTGTAACTAACATGCACTGCTTGTTCCAAACAAATGGAAGTGAGAGGGAATAAAAGAGGTTTAGGAGCTCACAGAGAATCTTACAAGGAGACAAAAAATACAGTAAGGATTGTTTTTGGAGAATAAGGATATTGCTTATTGTCACTTTTTTTCCTTTAATAAATCAACCCATATACATGAATTTTAAATGTAGGCACTTACATGCATGTACACAGAAAAAAACTCATACTGCAGAGAAGTTGCATTAGGATTCAGCCAATCTTCCTGTATATTTTAAATAAGAGAATAATCCCTGCCAAGTACAAGTAAATTTTAGCTAGAGACAAGAGGACTCAAGAATGATTTTCTAAAATCGCTGTCAGGTCAAGAGATTCTCAAGAAAGACTCTACACACTATAACCAGGACTGTTGGAAGTGTTTTAATGGTCTTGGAATTATCTGCACATCTGGTGTCTTTGCTCTTAAATATTCAGCTATTAGAAAAAGATCACATATTGCATCCTTACCTTTTAACTATTAAGAGAGTCAAGAGGGGATTGGATAAATTCATGAGTAAAGCACAAAACTCCTTTAAGCTGTCTTTCTGACCTCTGCAACAGATGTAATTCACAAGTCTCTATGCTGCAAAGCTTAGGGATTCAGGACATTTTTTTTTGTATCTGACTGTGAGATGCCACAGTGATGGCTCTACTGTCGTTTGTGGGTTTTGCAGAAAGTTTATTGGATTGCCCCAGATGCTCCATCAGGCTTCTTTGAAATGTATATTATACGCTCTTTCAGATTTCACCTGAGAGATCTGTAGATCTGTGACTTCCGAATCTTCACACACTTTAGAGGAAAGTAAAGCATCAATTTTAGACTAAGGTACAGTGTCTAAGCCAGTGGCATGTGTACCCCATGGAGCACTTCTGTCACATTCTGGTGGTTCTTCTGTCAAATTAAACAGAAGCTATAGTCTTTTTACAGTTTGTTTTAGATGTACACTTCAATCCGATCGCTTACTTTAAATAATATGAATAACCATGAGCGTTAATGTTAGTTAAATTTCTTACTATGGGGTTGATTTACTAAAGGCAAATAGACTATGCATATTGTAAATACATTTGCACTCTGCAATGGCATTTGCCTAGAGCTTAGTAAAGCTACTGGTAGTGAAGGCACTGACTTCCATCATCCAATCATGCGCAACCAAAAAGGCTGTTTTTTTTTATTTTTCCTTGCATGTGATTGGGTATTCTCTGCAAAGTGAAGATTCACCTCATTTACTAAGCTCTGAAGCAAATGCCCTTGAAGAATGCAACTGCGCTTTTAGGATGCATAGTCTATTTGCCCTTAGTAAATCAACCCCGTTGTATCACTTGTAAACATACTTGCTATATCTATCTATCTACAGAATATATTTATATGTGCAATAGCATTATAATGACCCATCTAATCTTGAGTAGGTCCCCCTTTTGCCGGCTAAGCGGCCCTGACCCATTGCAGCATAGACATCACTAAACCCCTGAAGGTATACTGTGGTATCTGGCACCAAGCCATCAGTAGCACTTCCTTTAAGTCCTGTAAGTTGCAAGGTAGGACCCCCATAGATCGGACTTATTTTTCCAGCACATCCCACAAATGCACAATATACTGAGGTCTGGAGAAATGTGAGGCCCGGTCAACACCTCAAGCTCGTTGTGTTCCTCAACCCATTCTTGAACCATTCCTTGCAGTGTGGCAGTACACTTAATTCTTTGGAAAGAAGCCATTGCCATCAGGGAACACCATTTCCATAAGGAGGTGTACTTGTTCAGCAGCAATGCTTAGGTAGGTGGTACATATCAAAAAGCATTCACATGAATGGCAGGACACAAGGTTTCCAAGCAGAACATTGCCAAATGTATCACACTATCTCCGCCGGCTTGTGTTATTCTCATAGTGCATCCCGGTGCCATCTCTTCCCCAAGTAAGTGACACACACTCATCTGACCATTCACATGATGTAAAAAAATGGGATTCATTAGACCTGGCCACCTTCTTCCCTTACTTTGTGGACCAGTTCTGATGCTCACATACCCACTGTAGGCATTTCCAGCTGTGGACACGGGTCAGCATGGACACCCTGACCGGTCTTTGTCTAATATATCCCACTGAATTTCAGATGCCATTGTAAGGAAATATTCAATGCTATTCATTTTACTTTATTTTACTATTTTCAGTTTCAGTTTTCTAGACAACTGCTTAGAAGAACCCATGGTGCAAGGTCAGATGAGTCTGGGCATTTAAAACCTTTGAGATTCCCTGCGTGGGTGTGCTTTGTTGCCTCTGTTTTCTACTGTTTAAAATTAATAAAAACCATTGAAATACAAAACCTTTGAGATTGACATCACCTGGTCTTCCCAGACGATGATTGAGAACAATCCATGACACTGGCAGGTCTCAGCTTTGCAAAGGGGGCAGTGCATGCTATAAATTCTGCAGGGTGCCCAAACTTTTGCAGACACCATTTTTTTGTTTTCTGTTATTTTGAAAGTGTAAATGATGGAAATAAAATCTAACTTTTGTTAACATATTATAAGAATGTCTAATCTGTAATTTGATGCCTTTTGGAGATTTTTCCATCTTTCCTTGGCTTCTTTATGCACATTAACACAAATTTTTAGCTGGGGTGCCCAAACTTTCGATCCCCACTGTATATATATATATACATATATATATATATATATATATATATATATATATAATGGGTAAGAGCTGTAAAGACTTCCATTTTACTTGCTACAGTGTGATTTGGAGCTTCCTGACCTCTTTTATCTATCAACAAAGAAGAATAAAGCAAAGTTTTATTCTCGCTGGGGTTGTTTTAGCATAACAGGCCTCTTGGCTATTTGTTACACAACTCTGAATGCGCCACTTCCAGCTTTTCTGAGAGTTGTTTGTCTTTAGCCTCTGGCTCAGTCCCTAACGCTAACTATACACTGGTAGATTTTCATACGAAAGCTAACACAGATTTGATGAATGTGGTTCAAAATACTTCAAAATTTTGTTTGTTTCTAATATTTCATTACGGTATGAATGGAGTTTCTCAAACAAAAACCATGTACATTGTTAGAAATTTGTTTTAAGCTAATGATTAGAAAATCAAATGTTCTAAAAATTAACATTTTTGAATGAACTACTACTTCTACTAGTGCATGGCTCGGTTTAGTCTGTTTACACACAGAATATCTCTGTCTCTCAAAAGTCAAGCAGCTCAGACAACTGAATGATATGACCTCCTGTCCATTCCAAAGAAAAGCCCAAATATGCTCTCTCAGCCTGTGCCCCTCAATCTGCTACCTTCACTCTGGAGCCCTGAAAGACTGCAGGTATTTCTTTTTTGGAAAACCTACTTGATCTTAATTCTATTTTCCAACTGGGCTACCTGTCCTGTCTCTTTCTTTGCCAGATCTGGCTCTCCCAGTGTCACTTACTTACTACACAGTGACAGACAGTGCCATGGGGGATATTTAATAAAGTATTAAAAAAAATGTAAAAAAGATACCATACAGTGGGGTGAGGAACCTTCTTTTATTGCAACATCAAGGGCAACATAGAAAAAAAAAACACAAATCCTTTAAATGACATGCTTGGAATATGACTTTCTAAGGGGAGCATAAGCCAAATATGTTTTGGCCATACTTCTCTCAGGAGTGCACTTAGTTTTTCTCTCTTGTTACCCAGAATCAGCTATTAGTGAGCTATTGCCTGCTATCAGCCCATGACACAGAGCCATTCCAGGCTCTGGAAGGAATCCGACCATATTATCAGAATCAACCCAACTGCCTGATTGACAACTGGTTATGGCTCTCAAAAAGAAGCTGAAGCCAACTGTGCCTGCCCAGACTCCAGTCATGCAAGCTAATGAGCACTGAAGGGGCAGAGTGGAGAGTGGTGACTGACAGTCACCGCTGTCTACTCAGAGCAGACAAGAAACTGAATGATCAGTGGTCACAGTGGTAGAAATACTAGGGTCGCAAAGATCACATTTGCAACTGGATCCTGGAGTTCTGCCACTGCGGAGGGTTCCCAGCGGGGTTGCTCGCTGGAGGGCTCTGAGCTGAGAGAGTCTCTCTCACACAGCCCAGAGCCAGCGCTAACAGCCCCCTGCCCCCATTGCTAGGATGGGAGAGGAAAGAGACAGCTGATCTGCTCCTTCTCCTCCCACCCTCTCCTCCTGTGTCTGCCCCGCACACACTCCCCAGCAGTGCTGTGCCTCAGAGAAGGGTATGTGCAGGCTGGAAGTTTGAAGCCCAGCAGCCAAAGGAGAAAATGTCATGTACCCGGTAGGAGACTGAATTGACGAGGTTGGCCTCTATTGTCTCTCCAGCCCAGACCCCACTGAAGGTGGTACAGATGGTGCCAAGGGACAGGAGGAACATGAGTGCCGTCAGGTGTTGATAGCAGAACTTGTAGCAGGAGATGCAGGCTTGAGAAGCCAGGCAAAATATCAGGCTAGGAGTAGATGTGATGCACGCTGGCTCAGCCAAGGCTAAAGGGGCACTTTGCATGCACTGCAGGTTCTGGAAGCATTGCTTGTTGAACCTCTCAGCAAGCTTTAGACAGGAACACACTGCGATGACTGGATCGGTTATGAAGGTCAGCCAAAGCCGAAGTAGTATGAAGCCAAGCTGGAAGCAGGAGCGAGGTCAAAGAGGTAGCCAAAGTCAGTAGCAGGAGGGCAATGAGGTACAGAAGCATAGGCAGAAGCATGGTCAAGAATGAAGCCGGAATCAGGTACAGGTGGGAAGAGGTAAAGGCAGAATCCTGGGTCAGGTCAGTAACAAGCCGGGTCATCAATGGAAATCAGATACAGGATACACTCTAGGAAAGCTGAAGACCAGTCAACACTGACAGTGAGCAAGAGCATCCCTTAAATAGCCCATCTGGTGCCAGAAACTGTGGGCACACTCCCGCATGTATGCACACTTGTGCGCGCATTCCTGCATGCTATGTGTATGCACAGATCTATGCTCCAGTCGCTGTACTGAGTGAAGTCTCCCCCCTCCCTCCCTTCTCTCTCCTGCCTCCCAGTGAGTACATGAAAGTAAGAAGGACTCAGATGTAAGGAATGCTCTGCGGACTGTGATCTAAGCAGGGCTTTGGCGAGCAAGGACCCCCTTACATCAGAATTTACCTTTACACCAGAGTCCCCAGCATTCACCCTTACATCACAGTCCTCCTTTAAATCAGGGTTCCCCTTTAGATTTCAGAGTCCACAGAGATTATCCTTACAGTGTAAGTTGAAATTCTGCAAACTCTGATGTAAGGGGGGCTTTGCAGACTGTGATGTATGGGGGATCTGCATACTCTGATGTAAGGAGAGTTCTATACACGCTGATATAAGGGGGCTCTGCAGACTCTGATGTAAAGGGGGCTCTGCAGACTCTGATATAAACAGACTTTGCAGACTCTAATGTAAGGGGGGCTCTGTGGACTCTGATGTAAGGGGACTTTGTGGATTCTGATGTAAGAGCAGCTATGTGGACTCTGATGTAGGGGGTCTCTGCAGATTCTGATGTGAGGGGGTCTCTGCAGACTGATTCAGGGGGGCTCTGCAGACTCTAATGTTAGGGGTGCTCTTGGAATCCCAATTAAAGGGGAATGCTTGGAACTCTGATGTAAGTGGGAGCTCTGGTTACCAGAGACCCCCTTATATCACAGTTCTCCTTTACACCAGAGTCTACAGCATTCCTTCTTACATCAGAGTTCTCAGTGTCCCCCTTAAATTAGAGTCCTCAGAGTCCTCCCTTACATCATGGTCTACATAGTCAGATGTAAGAGAAACTGCAGATTCAGGTGTAAGAGGAAACTCTGCGGATTTGGTTGTAAGGGCAAACTCTGCAGATTCAGATGTAGGGGAAAACTCTGTGGATTCAGATGTAAGGGGAACTCTGTGGATTCACATGTGAAGGGGTTACTCTGTGAACTCTGATGTAAGGGGGGACTCTTGCGATTAAATTCATATGATCAGAAATGTTATTTAATTACAAAATATATGTATAGTGTATACTACAAAAAAAATGTGCTGTGCGCTGCTAAAGTGTTTTTGGTTTGACTTGAAGAAACGGTAGAAACCCTACCCAAGGCAGCAGGAAGGGGGCCCACTGCAGAACATGTGAAAGGGTCCAGCTGCGGGAATGTAATAAAGGGCCCTGGGCTCAGAAAGAAGGGGGGGGTCAGAGAGGTCTTCATGGTTTGCTGCACCTGGGTCCTGAAGGTTCTATTTACTCCTCTGAGTGGTCATGTAAATGTTCAGTTTTCTGTCTTAGAGCTGACGTGGGACAGCTGCAGCATTACATTGATGCTGCATCACAGAAGTGAGCAGGGGCGGACTGACCATTTGGAAACTCGGGCCCGAGGGCCCGAGGGCCTGGGGTCAGTAGGGGGCCCCATAAGATGCCCCTGGTACCTTTTTCATAGGCTTTTTTGAGTTTGGGCAAGGACACAGGGGCCCTATGTTCCCCTATTGCCCAGGGGCCCCATGAGTTCTCAGTCCGCCCCTGGAAGTGAGTATGAAGGTTTGTTGTTTACGTACACCATAGATCTCATTTAACCTTACTCTCTCATCACATATTTTGGATGTGTAATTGATTGTTTAAAGCGGAATTCCACTCACACTATAAAAAAATAAAAGCCAGCAGCTACAAAAACTGTATCTGCTGACTTTTAAAAAACAGCCACTCACCTGTCCCACGATCCCGCGGTGTCCTCCCCGCAGCCCGTTTCACCAGCCGTCTGGTGTTCCAGGCGCCAGCATCTTCAGTGTGGGCACCCGACTGTGACACCTTGCGGCTTCACAGCCGGGAGCCCACTGCGCATGCGTGAGTAGTGCTGCGCTTCCTGAATGGCCCCGTAGTCTTCTGGATCCTGTCATGTGTCCCAGAAGACTAAGGTTCTGATCACAGCAGAAGTGGGAGCGTGTACCTGTCAATTTCGGGTACCCACTCCCCCCCCCCCAAAGGTGCCAATCCTTAATGGGGAGAGGAGGACCAGTCTTTAGGGTGGAGCATCGCTTTAACTTTTACATTTAGCTTGACTTAAATGCAGCAGCAGCATCCCAATCTAATTCATTTCAACCTGAAAAAAAGGCTTTTTAGATTATGTTTTTTATCATTATTAATTCATTTGTTTTTTTTTATAATATTCAAGTAATTTTCTTTAAATATTCAGTGGAAATAGCAGCCACACAGAGCTAAAACCCATTGGAAAGTTTATTTAAAAACAAAAAATGAAATTAAACTTACACCATCGCCATACACGTTGGCCAATGGCACAATAGTTTAAAAGTATAGTTTGTGAGGTTCTTTTTCTACACTAGACTTAAAAGTTTAATAAAATGTCATCCCAAATGTTTCCCATCTCTATTTTATTGTTATTACAGGTACTTATATACTGTTGGCAATTTATGCTTTACATATATATACAGTATAGTACATTCACATCAGTCCCTAACCCTCAAGGGGTGGGGTGGCACAGTGGCTTAGTGGTTAGCACATCTGCCTTGCAGTAAATGGGTCATGGGTTCAATTCCCAACCATGGTGCCTCCTGCATGGAGTTTGCATGTACTCCCTGTGCTTGCATGGGCTTCCTCCAGGTGCTCCAGTTTCCTCCCACCCTCCAAAAGACATGCTGGTAGGTTAATTGGATCCTGTCTAAATTGACCCTAATATGTGTATGTATGAATGTAAAGTTAGGGACCTTAGATTGTATGCCCCTTGAGGGTTAGGGACCGATGTGAATGTTCAATACATATGTGTAAAGCGCTGCATAAATTGACAGCACTATATAAGTACCTGAAATAAATAAAAAAAATAAGGGGTGTACAATCTAACATCCCTAACTTACATTCATACATACACATACTAGGGCCAATTTAGACAGGAGCCAATTCACCTACCAGCATGTCTTTGGAGTTTGGGAGGAAGCCAGGGTGCCTGGAGTAAACCCATACAGGCACAGGGAGAACATGAAAACTGCAGGCAGGTGGTGCTCTGGTTGGGATTTGAACCAACAACTCTGGTACTAAAGTGCTAACAATTTAGCCACCGTGCTGCCCCTATATCCCCAATCATTCCAAAAATATTTAAAATATAGATTTCAGGTATGCATATAGTACATTTTAGAAATTGGCTAGCATCACAATAGTAGATAAGCAATTGAATAAGCAGCAAATAGAAAGAGACAAGGCAGGTTTTTTCTTGCAATACAAAATCATTATGTGCATTAGTGTAGTATCTGAGAGACAATAGCAACAAATATTGTATCTGGATGGTATAGCCCAACCACTGATTTATCCTGCAGAACCTGCTCACCCCCTAAAACCTCCATGTGCCGAACTTTTGCATTCCATTTTAGGCCTACTTAGGGTTGCCACCTCATCCCTTTAAAACCAAACCCATATTAATTACACAGGTTCTGAGGCAATTTTATTGCAGATGCGGCACTAACCCTCCGTTCACATCAAGCCCGACTTTGAAATCATGCAACTTACAGTGAAGTCACACAAAGTCGGGGGGACATGATGATTTCAGGTGAGATTTGCAAGACATCTGATACAGATGTCTATGCAAATCGCACCAAAAGTAGTGAATGTGCTACTTTTGAAATCGGTGTGGCTCCGACCAAGTCAGGACCACACCGATATGACCGTTCCAATTGCGAACAATGGAGTGCAACTTGACATGCAATTTGACTGCCAAGTCACATCCAGTGTGAACCAGGGCTAAGTGAGTTTAATTACCATCTTAATCAGTCACAGAACCTGTGTAATTAATATGTGTTCGGTTTTAGAGGGATGAGATGGCAACCCTAGGCCTACTTGGTATTTTTAATAAAGGAAATCAGCTAAATTTCAAGGCAGCTATGGTAATAGGGGAAATATGTATGAAGTGCTTTAGATGCTACACAAGTATAGTGCTTCCCGAACGCCCTATAGCAGATATACTGCTACAGGGTAGCAGGGGTATGCAAAATCACATATATATATATATATATATATATATATATATATATATATATGCTTGATTTTATGTCTTCGGGTAGGGGGTGCATGTGAACCATGTGCGCATTCTTCCCGCGCTGCCATTCGCGGCCGCGACTGTCAATCGCTGGGTCCCAGCCGGAGATTACCTGTCGGCGCTCTGTGATTACTAAGCATCGGGGATGACTGCTTTGTTTAGTGACAGTCCTCCGTCAGCTTGAGCACACTGTTCTGGATGGCTGTGCAAAGCACAGTCATCCAGAGCAGTGTGCTTACAGTGAAGTACACACACACCACCCCCTATGTAAAACACTCCCTGCACACAATTAACCCTTTGATCGCCCCTCATGTTAACCCCTAACTGCCCAGTGCCATTAGTACAATGTCAGTGCTTTTTTTTAGCACTGATTACTGTATTGGTCTCACTGGGGATGTTAGTGACACCAAGTCAGTCCCCCCCCCAGTGTCAGAATGCCCGCTGCAATCCCGCTATAAGTCGCTGATCACCGCCATTACTAGTATAAAAAAAAAATTCCAGTATCTATACTGCCGTTTGTAAACGCTATAACTTTCACGTAAACCAATTAATTTACACGTATTTTTTTTAGCAAAGACATGTCACAGAATATATTTTGCCATAAATTTATGCTGAAATTTGATTTTTTACATTTTTTTACTGGATATATTTAATAGCAAAAAGTCAAAAATATTGTTTTTTTTTTCTCAAAATTGTCAGTCTTTTTTTTAAAAGCGCAAAAAATTAAAACCGCACAGGATATCAAATACCAGAGAAAGAAAGCTCAATTCGTGGGGGAAAAAAAGGACGTGAATTTCATTTGGGTGCAGCATTGCATAACAGCGCAATTGTCAGTTAAAGTAACACAGCACCGTAACGCAAAAAATGGCCTGGTCAGGAAGGTCAAGTGGTTAAACACTAGTCCCTATATTATTTTTTGACCTAGCAGAAAAAAAAATAGATAAATGTGAAATAAAAGCCCATCAGGCCTCTTTTAACTACTCCAACACACAGGGTTGATTCACTAAAACTGGAGTACTCAGAATCTGGCGCAGCCATGCATGGTAGGCAATCAGCTTCTAGCTTCAGCTTGTTCAATTAAGTTTTGAAAAGAAAAAAAAACTGGAAGTTGATTAGTTTCTTTGCAGAGCTGCACCAGATTTTGCACTCTCCTGGTTTAGTAAATCAACCCCACATTGAAAAATGGTTTCTGGGAACCCACCCATTTACATTCAGGTGGTTGGCATATAACAAAGCCCCTATTTTTGGCCCCTTTAAGCCAGCTTACCTAGTTCAAAGGCCAGGCAGTGCATTATAGTTGGAAAGAATTTGGCCCAGCAAATTTCATCATAAGTTTGCCAGAAATGCAAACCTTGCATACCAATGGTAGCTCTGAACCTAAAACTCATTCCTACTCAGCAGTTCTGCACTATGTTTCTGCTGTACTGTTCCTCTTTCTCTGTGCAATCCTGTGGTTCAGATGTGACCTGACTGAAAACTGCTAAATTTTCTAATTGGAGATCCTGCCAGTAACAGCACATCCTGTTTGCGGGCTGATAAGGCTAAGCCACTGCCTCACAATTAGTATTAGCGTGGTCAGCCTGGCCTGCAAGCTCCTTCAGTTGGCTGTTGAGTTGCCTATTTGATAGACCTGATAAGTAGCCCAATGGCCAAAGCATTGGCTCAAAGCCCATCCCCAGGCAAAAAAAAAGTTTTCCCATGCTGTTGTGCTGTGCCTGCGCTGCACTGGCCAACTGCTCATTTTGTCTATGGGTGAGGGGAAAGCTTATAATCACCCAATCCCTCATTCCACCGGAAAACTGTGCTCCCCCACAGCCCAGTGGTGGACTGTTCCTGCTCTATGGAGCCTGCTCCTGGCTTGATGACATCAGGAACAGTCTACAACTCAAGAATGCTGGAGTGTGGGGGTGCTGCACTGGTCTTGTGCTGGGGGGATAAGAGGATTAGGTAAGTATATCTCCTTTTGCCTCGGTCCTAGACAAAAAAAAGCAGCTAACCCTTGCAAAAAACTGCATACAGCGAGACATGATGCCAAACATACCTGAGATTGGATTTTAGGTTTACAGACACTTTAAAGTTGGTATTTATTGCTGAAGTATTGTAAACTGAGTCATAGGCTGTCTTCTTACATGTCCTTCACATAAGTTCAGGGTTTGTGTGGTTACCCTGATTAGAGATGTTCCTGTTTGCTGGTTCAGAGACAGAAGCCTTTTAATGGAACTGCAATTTAACTTGCTACAAAATGGCATCCAAGCCTCAATGGGAAATGGAGATAGGTAAAGTATAACTAAAGGAAGAACATTTTTTTTAGTTGTGGATAGAATGGAGAGGGATTACAACACCTGTCCATCTTTATTGCTGTCTGTGTCCCTGTTAAGGATATTCACCCTATTTGTTCTGTTTACCATTATCATTGCAAGTGAAAATAAAATAAAATCCCAAATTTTGGGTTGTCCCCTGAAAAGCAATCGAGGGGAAATCTTCCAGTGGGGACATTGGTTCTGGTGACCCTGGGGGGCCCCAAGGGACTCCCTTTATTTGCAGGGATTTATTCTCACTTCCTGATTTGGCCATGGGACAGAAAATGAAGGGAATTCTCCCCCAATGGTAAACAGATGGCAAAAAATGACAGGGGTTATAACCCTCTCTTAGCTTATCTAAAATAAAAAATGTTTTACCTCTACTTTAAAGATTTGGAGACCCAGTGGGAGTTGCTTAACCCAGCTCCACAAGGTCGCAAAGACAAAAAGGGGACTTTATCAAAGCTGGAGTTTCTCCAGAATCTGGAGCAGCTGTCCAATCAGCTTCTATCTTTGATTTTCAATGCTTAAATTAAATTAAAGTTGAAGATAGAAGCTGATTGGTTGACACACACAGTTGCTCCAGATTCTGTCTGCTACAGTTTTAATAAATTCACTCAAAAGAGTCAGTCCTTTAGAGAATTTCAGTTGAAATTAAGAGAACGCTTTCATTAGGCTTTGCATTTATCCTGGTAGTCCCACAGAACAGGGGATAATTTTTCCACTGCAGTTTTTCACAAATATATGAAGCTAAAATGTGATCAACCTACCAGCAACTTTCTAAAACATATATTTAACGCTCGGTTCACACTAATGGGGTTTTGTAGGATGCGGATTGGCAGCCCATTCATTTGAATGGGCTGCTGTGCCTCACAAGATGCATGAAAAAGGTTCCTGCACCTTTCCAGAAATCACAACAGTGAGGTTCCCAGTGCGAGTGGTGTGCCATTAAGATTAATGGTACCTGCTTGCGGGTCCCGCATTTTGTGTGCGGGTGGTTGCAGCTGCGGGACGAAGTGCTGGTTCCAAAGTGGCTTTCACCTGTACTAGTTTTAACCGAGGCTGATTGTGGTGGGTAGGGTGTTGGCCCTAAAAACATAGATCTGCACTACATTGCCTTGCATTATCTACCTTCTTCTTTGTGATTGCACTTAATATACACAGAATATAACTGGATACTAACATTTATAGGTAAAGTTGATCCAAAGAATATCTGATTGCCTCTCGAGGGATCAGGAAGGAATTTTTTTCCCAGCAGGAGCAAATTGGATCGTGCTTTGCTGAGTTTTTTTACCTTCCTCTGGATCAACTGTGGGTGTAGGATTATAACTTTTTTTTTATGATTGAACTGGATGGATTTTTGTCTTTTTTCAGCCAGACTATGTAACTATATAACTTTATAAACCTCACTTTTTTTGTGAACTCAGGTGAGCTAAGTTGCACCTCTTACAACAAAATCTGAGAACTTTGGTTCTTGGTTTGCCAGTTTATTTTTTGATTGGTTGTCACCTCTTTAAAGGGACCTCATCCTTGCTCAAAGTTTCCTTATATTGGATTCAGTTCTTGACTATTGGATGATCTGCTTGTTAATTATTTTTATTGCAATTACTGATTTTAGCCTTCTCCACCCATTGAACCCTTGCTCTCTGGATCAACTTTTCTGACTTTGATTTTCCTCTGATCATCAAAAATAATTGTTTGGTTGTAAGCTTTTCTGATTTGACACTGGCTCACTTCTGACCAACCCCTGTTGTTTGACTTACTTAGCTCTGTCCTCATCCCACTGGTCAAGTCATCTAGTCTCCATTTGCCCAGGTATAATATATTTTTGACTTAAATTCTGCGGACACCCAAGTAGAAAAAAAAACCATACAGGTCTCCCTGCATGGTGTCGTGTCTATAGGTCAAAACTGCAAGGTGGATTGAGATATTATATGTAGCAAGTAAATGAATGCACCTCCCAGTAATGCTGTTACTAGATTACTGCTAGAGGGAGCTGTAATGATTTGTAGTTTGCTTTCAGGACACTATCAACAAACAAGCTCACATTAAAACTCAGAATGGGCAAGTGAGCTACATGTGTTTCTTTTCTCCTCTTGACACAGGTTAGTCACACTTGGTTTATGCTATCTTTGTTCAGTTTTGTGTTTGTTCTGACACTCACTTTTTTGTTTAGTATCCTATATGTTAGTAATGGTAACTCTCTAACACAAATTGATGTGCATCTCAATGTGGCCTGTGCTGCCCTTTTGTCCACGTAAAACATTCCTCTCCTGAACATGATTCTTCTGTATTCAGGAGAGGGACATTTAACTGCCCCTAAACTCTGCTGCTATTGCTTTTGGTGGATGATCTCTGAATCCCGTACATTCCATTCCGACATTCACTTACTGTAGTTTCTTAAACTATGGGTTGGGACGCAAATTGGTAAAAGCTGATAAAAGCCTATGTGTGCATGGAGACATAGGCTTTTATTAAGTTGAGTTCAGGGGCTTTGGCAGAAAACACCAAAAGATCCTGAACTCATGTTTAGGAGCAGCAGTGTGAATGAGGTCTTAGAGCAAGGGTTCCTGAATGTCTTAAATTCAGCATTTTAATAAGACAATTTTTACTGTACTGGGACCCAAGAAGCAAATTTTTACCAAAATGACAGCAAAGGCATACAAAAAAATAACAGAGGTCATATAATTTAAAAAAGAACACACAAATAGTAATACATTCAGCTCTGCTATTGTAATACTTTATAGTTGGGGAGGGGGGCAAAGAGTGCATAGGAGAACCACTGCAGAATACTGCCTAAACTGGTGGTATGATGGTACCCGACTACAAAAAAAATAACAGTGGTCATATATTTAAAAAAAAGAACACACAACCAGTAATGAATTCAGCTTGGCATTTATAATACTTCACATTTGGGGTGGGGGGGGGAGTATAGAGTGCATAGAAGAGCCACTGCAGGATATTGCCTAAACTGGTGGTATGATGTTACCCGACTACCCAGAACTACTGTCTCACAGGTTGATTCTGCCTCAAACTACTTACCTTTTCACATATGAAACACTGTTTTTGCAAACTTTCCACCGTGCCACTGAATAATTCCTTGGCTTTGTTTTCATGCAGTGTTAAAAAATTTTTTTTTAGCTTGTAAAACCTAAGGCTTTGATTGCTAAGAACTTCCCCATGGAGATGGCTCTCCACCCACGTCTGTGATGTCAGTCATACTTGTGCTTTCATATTGATCTAATGGTTTTGAGCTTGGAAACAATATTAAGTGACAACCCATCTCAGACGTGTCCAGGACCCAATTTGGGTCCGAACCCATAGTTTAAGAAACTACAGTAAGCACATGTTGGAATGGAATGTATGGGATTCAGAGATCATCCACCTAAAGCAAAATTTTACACTGACAATCAATACTTTTTATAGACTCTTATGACTTCTAGCTGTAATCTTGTGTGTAAATCAAATGTCAAAAGGTCATAGCAGAAGACAATATAACACAATATATATGGACAAAAAAAAGGCAAACAATTGTGTTTTATTTATATAATATTGCTTCTCAATAAGATCAGATCTCCTGTGGTTCTTTTTGATTAGGTGAACAAGACAACAGATGTGACTTCGACAAATCTTTTATGACTGGTTCAGCTTGGGAAAACTATTTAAAAACATGTTTGTGTGACTTGCGGTAAGTGCTTTCAATTTGATGCTCTTTATAGCTTTTTAAAGCATTTTCTGCTCCAGCTTATTTTTGTAATTTATTTTATTCACTTATGTAGCGCTGACATTTTCCAGCACGCTTTACAGAGGAGTTTTCTCTTTAGGCCTGCTCTCCTAATAGCTAACAATTTAGTATTTCTCTGCCAAATTGACTAAGAAACAGATATATACACAAATAGTGGACTGACTCATACTATCAGCTGATTCTGCTCTGCTGGAACTTGTCCTATAAATTCATAGAAGTTTCACTACTCCTTCTAATGGCTTCCTCAGTTACGCTTAGATGAGTGGAGAAACATCTTCAACATTGCAAGTCTAGTCGAATGTGACTGACTATTACTTACCGCATCGTGACCTAGATGGTTGAAAATCTTCCCAGGCAGGGGCGGACTTACCATTTGGAAACTCGGGCACTGCCCGAGGGCCCGGTGTCAGTAGGGGGCCCCATGAGATGCCCCTGGTACATTTTTCATAGGCTTTTTTGAGTTTTGGCAAGGACACAGGGGCCCCATGATCCCCTATTGCCCAGGGGCCCCATGAGTTGTCAGTCCGCCCCTGTTCCCAGGTCAACTTTTTGTGTCTATGCTTAGCTGACAGATTTTCTGACCATTCTTTCAGGTATTTATAGAACAGTGATCCCCCGGGCCAGTAAACTAGAAGATGGTGAAGTGGCTTTTGAAAGTTGGGATTGGTGAAATTTTGAGGGAAAAAAAAAATTTAAAAGAAAAACTGGTGAAACCATTAAAAAAAATCTAGCATAAAAATATGCACATACTTTGAGCTCTCTGAAAATGCTAGCTACCTGGCTGTCATGCTGACCCTCTCATTTTAATACTTTAGTGACCCATATGCAGAAAAGGACTTTTCTCCAACTTTCTGGAGTTGCATACTTCATTAGGGTCAAGGACACAGAAAGTATGGGGGTCCATTCACACTTGTTGCAGTAATATATGTTACATGCATTTTTGCGATATGGTACCATTCAATCCGAATAGAACCCCAACATACCTTGCTGATGGATACACATTAAAGGGCCAATGATGGTACTTGCATTTTTTTTGGTACGCTTTGGTGCAATATGCATCCCATTCAAATGAAAGTCTGTCTGCAGAGTGTGTGAGTGCCAGTGTTTTTTGCTGAGAAACCCAGTTACCCCTTCCTGGCCTGGAGCTGAGGGGCTGGTCTTCTCAACACCCACTTGCAGTCCAATCAATATGTGCTGACTTGATGATGCCAAGGCTGCCTGATTTAGAAGAAGTGCATATTATGAGTGACATAATTTCTTTCCTCTATGCTCTGCCTATTTCTGCCCCATCTAGCTTTCCTCAACTCAGCATAACATTTCTTTACCACTTGCCTACCGGGCACTTATACCCCCTTCCTTACCAGGCCAATTTTCAGCTTTCAGCGCTGTCGCACTTTGAATGACAATTGCGTGGTCATGCAACATTGTACTCATATGAAATTTGTATCATTTTTTTCTCACAAATAGTGCTTCTTTTGGTGGTATTTACTCACCACTGGGCATTTTATTGTTTGCGCTATAAACAAAAAAAGAGCAAAAATTTTGAAAAAAAAAGTTTCTTTGTTTCTAGTATAAAATTTTGCAAACAGGTCATTTTTCTCCTTCATTGATGTGTGTTGATGAGGCTGCACTGATAGGCAGCACTGATGGGCACTAATAGGCAGCACTGATGAGCACTGATAGGTGGCACTAATGAGGTGGCACTGATGAGCTGGCACTGATGATGAGTACTGATAGTCAGCACGGATAGGTGGCACTGACTGGCGGCACTGCTGGGCACTGACTGGTGGCACTACTGGGCGGCACTGACTGGCGGTACTGCTGGGTTGCACTGATGGGCACTGCTGGGCACAGGTGGGTGGCACTGCTGGGCACCAGTGGGCGGTACTGCTGGGCACTTGTTGGTGGAACTGGTGGGGGGCACTGTTGGGCACCGATCAACAGGGCACTGATCATCAGTGCCCTGATGATCGGTGCCGATCCCTGCTCTGTCAACTGCCAATTCTCAGCAGTACTTTCCTCATGCTCTGACAGCATGAGGAAAGTGCAGCCGAGAACCGGCAATTGCATTTCTCGGTGATCAGCGTGTCATTGGACAGGGCTGATCATATGGTAAAATGCCGCTGTGATTGGCCTTTTACCACATCACGTGATCAGCTGTTTCCGTAGGACACAGCAATCATGGAGATCACCGGGTGCGCGCCCCCGGCAGCATGCAAGAGAGCGCGTTCTGGGAGGACGTCATATGATGGCCTTCCAGAACTGGCCAGCCGCTGTGCAGCAGTCATTCGGCTACCTGTGGTCAGCAACTGGTTAAACAACTGCAGAGAGGAGATCTTTCTGCCTGTGACTCATGATGTTACTGGCAGTTATTAGTGGTAATGGAGCAAGGAAATGTAATAATACTTAAGGGATAAGTTCACCTTTTTGGCAAAAATAATAAATGCACATTTTTTTTGCAGGTAAAAAAATGTGCATTTATTATTTTTGTCTTCAGGAGCCTGGAAAACATTGCACCAGCGATCAGTAGAACACTGATGCCATGCAGGTCTTCTGAAGACCTGTCAGAATATCTGCTTGCTATACGGGATGTACGAGCAAGCAGATATACTGGCAGGAAGCTTCAATGAACTACCATGGCGCTCCACAGCACTGTGCTGGTTCATTGAAAACTACAAGCTGACAGCCACTAAGGCTGCCGGGACTACCCACCTGTCAGGTCAAGTGATAGTGGCAAGGAAAGGTTCCTGATGAGCAGGGACAAGCTAGAGACTTACAATCCTGTACTGTAACTTCCCTTTTGAGGCCGGACCGGCCAAGCCGCACTCCGTCCTCTGAAGACAGATGCTGTTGGCACATTTTTACCCACTGCCTCTCTGTCAAGAACTGAACTGTGAATTTCACCCTTAGTGACACTCTCCCACTGGAGTTGTTTGTAGTTGGCATTTTCTGCAATAGTTTATCTACCACCGGGCTCTGTGTCTATGCTGCTGCTGCATCGTGCTGCACCCACTCACATGTAACTGGTTAGAGTTTTTTGGAGGATGGCGGGGTGACTACTGATTTTTATCGGTACCTGCTCTCACTTTCGCAATCTTTACCTAGGCAATCTTTTCCCACCCCCTGCCCTCCTGTAGCCTCCTGGGACATGTCACATGTTCCAGAAGACTGCAGGACCATTCACAATGCACTGTATGAGCTCTTGGGAAGCTGGCTGCAGTTCCTCCAAGATAGTGGCACCAGGGACCTGCAGCAGTAACAAGGACTAGCAGCTAGAAGACAGATCTACACCTGAGGAATTGGTAAGTACCTGATTTAGCAGCTACAGTATTTGTAGCTGCTGGCTTTGGGAAAATATGAAAAGAAAATTAAGTTCCTCTTTAAGTGAGAGAGGGAGGACTGAGAGCAAAAAAATGTTATTAAAGCTGAAGATCAACCACTTAAAGTGTTACTAAACCCAGGTCCTTGCATTTACTATATCTGGTCTCCCACAGTACACAGAACATGGAAATGCAATTATTTTAGTAAATAAAAACTGCTAAATAACTTTCTCAGCAGTTAGAGCAGTCTTTTGACTTCTATCAGTGTCCAGCAGATCACTGGTTAAAGCTTGTAGGAAGAGTTTTGTCCTATAAGGGAAGAAAAAGCCCCTTATGGACATTATAGGCACTACAACAATGACTAATAAAAGAATATCACTTTATTATACATATATAGACGTAAAATGATACATACAATTATAAAATTGCTACAGAGTATATACTACCCCTGAAACATACAATAATGTATAATCAGTGCAGATTCATGTACTGCTAATAGGTCCCACACTGAAAAATATACCGTAACTCTGCAAAAATTAAGAGAGGGTACTCTGGTAGTGGTAAATGTAGTAGCTCTACATGTTTCGCGATGATATCGCTTCTTCTGGAGCTGTGAGAAGACTTCTATATGAGAGGATATAAATTGATAAGCAGCAGTATATATGCTATCAAATATCTACATTTCAGACTGATTAAACAATTATCATACCTTAAAGTAACTGCACCTGGACGAGGACTATGGAGGGGAGCAATCAGCCATCCCATGAGGGGCCAATCAATGAAGGGATCCCCACAAAACCGAAGGGACAAACGACATGCCCCACAACAATACCTAACGTGTAGGAAGTACACAATAGTTAGCAGCAATATGATGGGGGCTTCCATGATGGTTAACACCACTATAATTATAAACATTTAACTAACCTCCCCACTGGTTTGAATGCAGGAAAGTCCAGATAGGACACATACAAATAAGCTAGCAAAGAACCAGTATTGTGTATGGGAAAGTCCCTGCAAAGGACACAAAAAACATGGGGGGGAGAGATGATTACACAATATTCAATTTGTAGGACATATTGGCATCATTAGCTCCCCCACTCCTGGAATGCCAAATAAAGAGACAACCAATCGCAAAAACAGTACAAAGGGAGGGAAAGGGATATATATCAAGCCTTAATTGCATACAATAAATCAAGATCCTAGGTGAGCTCCTAATGGTGGCAGTATAATAATGTTCTTTTTGGAATAGCCTGGGGATTTGGAATATGGCTGTTCTGAACAGCATACATTCCCCAGCCAATCACGTATCAATCTGTAAAAAGACATGTATATGTATCCCCATTGGTACATCCTAATAGTTAGCGTTAAATCCACATGTTCACCATAGCAAACAGCTCTACCACTGTATCTGTTTACAGATGCAGACTGTAAGAGATCTTAAACCTGCCCATGTGTACGCCCAAGAATATGACCACCACATTGTACAACGGGTCCCAGAAATGCCTAGAAATGTGTAGCATCACCGCCATAGCCTGAAGGGCCGCCACCTGCCCACCCTAATTAAGGGATTCCAACACAGGATGCCAGCGCATGTCATCACTGTGCCCAGCCACGTACGGCTGTGCATGCGTTCCGCAAATGCGCACTAACCCATCATATGAATGGCGGGAGGGGCGCATAACAGCGACACCAGCAGCTATCTTGGACCATCACCGCAGGGAGCAGCAATGCCCATAGAACACCGTGGCCTGGCCCCCCGCCTGGCACAGCGGGAACCTTAGTCAGGGCGCCACCAGCCTCCCATTGATTACAGGGCCCACTAAACAGGGACATTGAACCCCCCCTTATTTTCCAAATTGGGAAACCATCACCCTCACATAGATGCATGTAATAACAATCAACCATGGCAATAATAGCAACCATCATGAAAAGTGTTCCAAAATCAATACAATGGCAACAGTTCAAAACACTGATACTGGGTTAATTGTGCAACACCCTCATACATCAGGAAATGAGGAGATACATAATAACACACGTATGACTATGTCAATAACAGTGCTTGAATAGTAGTGTCATATTAAAATGCCTAAACCACATTGGGAGTACATTACAAAAATGGTTTATAAGACAGGGTTTCATTAATACCCGGCGGGCACGTAGCATTTAACCGTTCAATCGAAATCACTTCTTTTGCAATATCCCAATTGCCACCTCTAGGGTCTGTCAGGATTACTTCTAATACCAAAAAAGAAACCATAGTGGTGTCAAATCTGTGGTAAAAATCTAAGTGTCTACTAGCTGGAGTGATCATTTTACTGTTGGCAGAATAGTATATATGATCATTTATTCTAGACCGTAACTTCCTAATGGTTTTGCCCACATAGAAGGTCCCACATTTGCAGGTCATAAGATATATCACACTTTCAGTGTCACAATCTGCATGAAATTTGGGCCGGAAAGTTTCCCCGTTAGGTAGAGTAAATACTTTGCCTGATTTGATCAAAGGACATAAATTACAATGATTACATTTAAACATCCCTGCAGACTGGGCTTTAGTGTGGGTTGGATTAGGCATATAATGGCTCTTGGTAAGCTTATCATGTAAAGATGTGGCTTTCCTAAATACAATTTGAGGGTAGTTGTTGATATATTTTTTCACAATCAGATCCTTCGATAATAAATGCCAATGATTTTGTAATACTCCAAGTAGAGCCTGATGTCGAGATGAAAATTTAGTAATAAATTTTACATGATGTTGAGAACTGCCATGGCCTAGTAGATCGATACAAAAGAGAGGTCCTTGATTGTCCCAAAGCTCTATTATAAGCTTTGCGTAACAGTGATTTTGAATATCCTCTTAACAGAAGACATTGGAGTAATTGGTTGGCCTGGATCTTAAAGTCCCTGTAGTGGGTGCAATTGCGTCTAATACAGACATACTGTGCTTAGGGAATACTCCATACTAAAGCCAGAGGATGGGCACTGGCTACATGCAAAATTGTGTTGCCAGCTGTAGTTTTGCAGCAAAGGGTAGTTGCTGAACAGTTGTTTTGATCTTTGTGAATTTGCAGATCCAGAAAAGTTATGGTGCACGCTTGATAGTTATGTGTGAATTTACGATTGTAATGATTGGCATTTAACTTATCTATAAAGGTTTTTAATGAATCAACAGAGTCTGTCCAAATGATAAAGATATCATCAATATATCTATACCAACATAACGCATGATTGAGAAAAGTACCCATAGCTTAGTTGGAAATAATGTCCCATTCCCACCCTCCCAGATACAGGTTGGCGTAGGCCGGGATACAACAAGTACTGATGGCCATGCCCTGTACCTGAAGGTAGTGGGACCCCTTGAAAAGGAACCAATTGTGTGTCAAAATAAAAAAACAAAAGTTTCAATAGGAACTCATTGAATTCCCATTTGGAGTATTCCTGTTCAAATAGAAATGTCCATACAGCTCTTACACCCTGCTCGTGAGTGATGCTGGAGTACAAGGCCTCCACATCTAAAGTCACCAGCAGGACATTAGAAGGTACCAACAAGCCTTCGATATGTCTCAAAAAATCCAAAGTGTCCTCAATATAAGATGGCAGTCGCACAACATGGGGCATAAGGAAAAAGACAATAAATCTACTAACATTTTCGGTTAGGGAACCTATCCCCGATATGATAGGTCATCCTGGTGGGGTCCTGGGATTTTTGTGAACTTTAGGTAGTGCATAAAACGTAGGATAACGAGGGGATTTTTGATTGAGGAAATAATAGGTGTCTTTGTCAATCAGTGCCTCCAGGTAGGCTGCATTAATTAAATCTTTGTAATCTAAGTTAGCTTGAACCACAAATCTACCTGATAGGGGACGATACCAGTCTGTATTGCATAATATGTCATTGCACATTTGTTCATATTGCAATTTTGTCATCAAGACAATATTACCTACTTTATCAGAGGGTTTAACGATTAGATCAGGATGATTCTGGAGTCTATCAATGGCTTCCTGTTGTTTCCTATTGAGATTACTCATAGTGGAAGTCAAGCTCATACTAATGGTCGTTTTTAAGAAAGCCCAGGTGTTAGTGTTGACCGTAAAGTCTGGGAAGTTCTGAGATTTGCATTTTAATTTTTTGGTCAGGTTTACCTGGGTTTCACAGCTCATAGTGGTATCAACACTATTATCATCGTTGAGATTTCCATTCTCTTCTAACAGCAACATCAAGTCATGCAGTGCACGAAAGTCATCCATAGTGAAGTGCTTGAAACGCTCAGTAAGTTCTTTGTCCTTTTTCAATCTTTGTCTGTCAGGGTCAAATAGAAATTTGAAAGTAAGATTTCTAGTGAATAGGTACAGATCTTTAATAGTTCATAACGGTCCAATTGTGTAGTCGGACAGAAACTGAGACCGTATCCAAGAACCTCTAATTCGGGCTAGTGAGATGGTGATGGGCAAGGTTAACAACACTCAATTCAGAGTTGGTGCTATTCGAACAAGGGGTGGGTGCATTGAGGGTTGTGAATGGCTGTGTGTTACGAAGGGATCCAAACTTGCCTGTCTCATAAATGTTTGTGAGGGATTGACTGGTAAAAACCCAGTCTGTGATTGAGTAGAAGAAAGGTGTTGAAGGAATAGGCATCCTAGAGGTGTCTGAAATAAATTGTGAATTGGAAATACCAGATTGTGAATTGTTATTTGCAAAGCTTGTGCAGCCACCTGACCTAGGTGTCTATTGCGTGTTTCAATGCCATTGTAGGGATTCCCATTACTTATGGCAGCCTGAGCACCTGGGACCTGTGGAGCAACTGGGGCAAACTGTTGAAATTGATAAAGGCGTATTTTTGGAGTGTGGAGGGGGCCGCATCCACCCCCCATAGTAGTTTCTTTTGTGCAAAACAATCAAGGTATTATGTGGTAAATGTGTACAGTTATCTCGTAACAGTTGTTGGACGGAGGAAGAGGATGAATCAGACTCAGTACCCTCATCCATGTTTGCATAATTGTATGTATCATTTTACGTCTATATAAGAAAGTGATATTCTTTTATTAATCATTGTTGTAGTGGCTATAAGGTCCATAAAGGTCTGTTTCTTCCAATATAATTTGAATAAGACGTGGCACTTTGGAGCGATGTTCCTATCCCCACAGTAAGCACCCTGTTTTGGGAGTTGATTCCCACATTTAAATTTTCTCCCATGAGGCTTCAGGACCACTGACCCTCTGTCTGGACAGTGCTGATTGGCCATGTGCTGATCACATACACCCTCCCAAAAAAAACCTTCACTAGTAGTAATACTACTGTTCAGTTCGTGGTTGAACATTCGAACATAACGAATGTATTACCATGAACTTCGAACTGAGGGAACAATTTACTAAGCAGTATCTTACCATGCAAATAAGGCAATTTCTTGACCCTCCTGCTATCCATTTACTCTCTCATCACTTTGCTGTCTTAGGTTCTCTCCCCCACCCCTTCCCTGCTGCAGTGTCTTTAAATTGGCTCTGGCAATTTGCTGGCAGAAGTCCCAGAGGTCAGAGAAACAGGACATTCAAAAAGACACCAAGGAGTACCTTGCAAATCTTTGCCTCTTCCCCACCTTATATTGTATATTTCTAAATTAATTCATATTTAAATAGGCTGAGGAATGCTGAGTATTCCTGTCTAAAACAGAGCAGTATCTAAGACTAATACAATCATTTTTAATGAACAAAATAATTGGTCTTAAGCAGTCATAACTTTGATTTTAAAAATATGATGACAAGACTGAAATTAAAAACAAAATGTATCCTCTTTGCTTACAAAAAAATAAATAATTCTAAAGTAGATAAATGACATGATCTTCAGAAAGCATTTTGTACAAAGAATGTCTAATCTATTTTGATAATAAATAGACATTAATCTAATAAGAGAAATATAAACATTGCAAAGCACAGGTAAACACACAGCAGATACACTGTGTTTAAAGCTTAAAAGAAAAAGTATGGTCGAAGCTTTTTGACCAAACATCTCTTACTTGTGCTCTCCCGTGACATCACAGAGCTGCAGGTTCTGGAAGGATTCTTACTCTATTGTCGGGATCCACCCAGCTGTCTGATCCACAGCTGGCTCCAGCTCTGAGTCAGAAAACAACCAAGGCAAAAATGATAGTTTGTTTAACCTATGGGACAAATCTTTCCTTACCCCCTTCATGACCAGGCCATATTTTGCTATTTAGCACTGCACTAATTTAACTAACAAATGCTCGGTCATGCTTCAATGTACCCAAACAAAATTTATATCATTTAATTCCCACAAATAGAGCTTTCTTTTGATAGTATTTGTTGACCACTGGGTTTTTTATTTGTTATTATATAAATGAAAAGAGACCATACATTTAAAAAAAAAAACAATATTTTTGCTTTCTGCTATAAAACATATTCAATAAAAAAAATTCTAAAAATCAAATGTCTTCATAAGTTTAGGCCAAAATTTATTTTTCTACATGTCTTTGGTAAAAAACAAAATACAAATTTGTGTATATTAACCACTTGAGCCCCAGAGGATTTACCCCCCTTAATGACCAGGCCTTTTTTTGCTGTTTGGCGCTGCACTAATTCAAATGATAATTGCGCGGTCATGCAATGCTGTAACCAAACAAAATTTACGTCCTTTTTTTCACACAAATAGAGCTTTCTTTTGGTGGTATTTGATCACCTGTGCGCTTTTTATTTTTTGCGCTATAAACAAAAAAACCACGAAAATTTTGAAAAAAAACAATATTTTCTACTTTCAGCTATAAAAAATATATCGTAAACTCAAAGTTAGTCATAAATTTAAGCCAAAATGTATTTTGCTACATGTTTTTGGTAAAAAAAATCCCAATAAGTGTATATTGATTGCTCTGTGTGAAAGTTATAGCGTCTACAAACTATGGTATAGATACTGTAATTTATGCCTTTTTTTGCTATACAGCGCTGCACTAACTCAAATGATAATTGCACGGTCATGCAATGCTGCACCCAAACGAAAATTACGTCCTTTTTTTCACACAAATAGAGCTTTCTTTTGGTGGTATTTGATCACCTGTGCGCTTTTTATTTTTTGCGCTATAAACAAAAAAACCACAAAAAATTTGAAAAAAAACAATATTTTCTACTTTCAGCTATAAAAAATATATCGTAAACTCAAATTTAAGCCAAAATGTATTCTGCTACATGTTTTTGGTAAAAAAAATCCCATGCATTAGCGGGCAAACTGGCGCTATCTAGGAGGGGCGCTAACACTATCGGAAGTCACCAGTGACACTAATACAGTGATCAGTAAAAATCTGTTCACTGTAATCAATGACACTGGTGACAGGGCAGTGAAGGGGTTAACTGGGGGGGGGGGGGGCGATCAAGGGGTTAAATGGGATTTCTGGTGCACTAGCGGGCAAACTGGCGCTATCTGGGAGGGGCGCTAACACTATCGGAAGTCGCCAGCGACACTGATACAGTGATCAGTAAAAATTGGTTCACTGATCAGTGACACTGGTGACAGGGCAGTGAAGGGGTTAACTGGAGGGGGGGTGATCAAGGGGTTAAACGGGATTACTGGTGTACTGGCGGGCAATCTGGCGCTATCTGGGAGGGGCGCTAACACTATCGGAAGTCGCCAGCGACACTGATACAGTGATCAGTAAAAATTGGTTCACTGATCAGTGACACTGGTGACAGGGCAGTGAAGGGGTTAACTGGGGGGGGGGTGATCAAGGGGTTAAACGGGATTACTGGTGTACTGGCGGGCAAACTGGCCCTATCTGGGAGGGGCGCTAACACTATCGGAAGTCGCCAGCGACACTGATACAGTGATCAGTAAAAATTGGTTCACTGATCAGTGACACTGGTGACAGGGCAGTGAAGGGGTTAACTGGGGGGGGGGCAATCAAGGGGTTAAACGGGATTACTGGTGTACTGGCGGGCAAGCTGGCGCTATCTGGGAGGGGCGCTAACTCTATCGGAAGTCGCCAGCGACACTGATACAGTGATCAGTAAAAATTGGTTCACTGATCAGTGACACTGGTGACAGGGCAGTGAAGGGGTTAACTGGGGGGGGGTGATCAAGGGGTTAAACGGGATTACTGGTGTACTGGCGGGCAAACTGGCCCTATCTGGGAGGGGCGCTAACACTATCGGAAGTCGCCAGCGACACTGATACAGTGATCAGTAAAAATTGGTTCACTGATCAGTGACACTGGTGACAGGGCAGTGAAGGGGTTAACTGGGGTGGGCGATCAAGGGGTTAAACGGGATTACTGGTGTACTGGCGGGCAAGCTGGCGCTATCTGGGAGGGGCGCTAACTCTATCGGAAGTCGCCAGCGACACTGATACAGTGATCAGTAAAAATTGGTTCACTGCTCAGTGACACTGGTGACAGGGCAGTGCAGGGGTTAACTGGGGGGGGGGGCGATCAAGGGGTTAAACGGGATTACTGGTGTACTGGCGGGCAAACTGGCGCTATCTGGGAGGGGTGCTAACTCTATCGGAAGTCGCCAGCGACACTGATACAGTGATCAGTAAAAATTGGTTCACTGATCAGTGACACTGGTGACAGGGCAGTGAAGGGGTTAACTGGGGGGGTGATCAAGGGGTTAAACGGGATTACTGGTGTACTGGCGGGCAATCTGGCGCTATCTGGGAGGGGCGCTAACACTATCGGAAGTCGCCAGCGACACTGATACAGTGATCAGTAAAAATTGGTTCACTGATCAGTGACACTGGTGACAGGGCAGTGCAGGGGTTAACTGGGGGGGGGCAATCAAGGGGTTAAACGGGATTACTGGTGTACTGGCGGGCAAACTGGCGCCATCTGGGAGGGGCGCTAACTCTATCGGAAGTCGCCAGCGACACTGATACAGTGATCAGTAAAAATTGGTTCACTGATCAGTGACACTGGGTGACAGGGCAATGAAGGGTTTAACTGGAGGGGGGGGGGGCGATCAAGGGGTTAAACGGGATTACTGGTGTACTGGCGGGCAATCTGGCGCTATCTGGGAGGGCGCTAACTCTATCGGAAGTCGCCAGCGACACTGATACAGTGATCAGTAAAAATTGGTTCACTGATCAGTGACACTGGGTGACAGGGCAGTGAAGGGGTTAACTGGAGGGGGGGCGATGAAGGGGTTAAACGGGATTACTGGTGTACTGGCGGGCAAACTGGCGCTATCTGGGAGGGGCGCTAACTCTATCGGAAGTCGCCAGCGACACTGATACAGTGATCAGTAAAAATTGGTTCACTGATCAGTGACACTGGGTGACAGGCAGTGAAGGGTTTAACTGGAGGGGGGGGCGATCAAGGGGTTAAACGGGATTACTGGTGTACTGGCGGGCAATCTGGCGCTATCTGGGAGGGGCGCTAACTCTATCGGAAGTCGCTAGCGACACTGATACAGTGATCAGTAAAAATTGGTTCACTGATCAGTGACACTGGGTGACAGGGCAGTGAAGGGGTTAACTGGAGGGGGGGGCGATCAAGGGGTTAAACGGGATTACTGGTGTACTGGCGGGCAAACTGGCGCTATCTGGGAGGGGCGCTAACTCTATCGGAAGTCGCCAGCGACACTGATACAGTGATCAGTAAAAATTGGTTCACTGATCAGTGACACTGGGTGACAGGGCAGTGAAGGGGTTAACTGGAGGGGGCGATCAAGGGGTTAAACGGGATCACTGGTGTACTGGCGGGCAATCTGGCGCTATCTGGGAGGGGCGCTAACTCTATCGGAAGTCGCCAGCGACACTGATCAGTAAAAATCGCTTCACTGATCAGTAACACTGGTGACAGGGCAGTGAAGGGTTAACTGGAGGGGGGGGGGCGATCAGGGGGTTAAATGTGTCCTAGAGTGTTCTAACTGTAGTGTAGTGCTTGTGTACTCATTTTTTGGATGTCTTCTTCTCTGTCTGGAACGGAATGTGTCCAGGCAGAGAAGAATGACATCATATCCTGCCCTGTGTAAATATCAACACAGGACAGGATAGGACAGGGACCGATCATGTGATTTCAGCCAGAAATCACTGGCTGAAATCTAATGATTGATCCCTCCTGGATCAAATAGTGTCACCCGCGGGTCGGCGGGAGCGCGCGCGCGCGCCCCCTGCCGGCGAAAGTGTCGGGAGCGCGGAACCCGTTTTTAAACGTGGTTTTGCGCTCCACTGCCGCCCTGCACACGTATATACACAGTGGCAGGGCGGCAAGCGGTTAATTGGTTTCCATGAAAGCTATAGCCTTTACATAGCCTCTATTTATTTAGGTACATAGTTACATAGTCTGGCTGAAAAAAGACAAAAGTCCATCCAGTTTAACCATACAAAAAAAAAAGAAAAGTTAAAATCTTACACCCACAGTTGATCCAGAGGAAGGCAAAAATCCCAGCAAAAGCATGATCCAATTTGCTCCTCCAGGGGGAAAAAATCCTTCCTGATCCCTTGAGAGGCAATTGGATATTCCCTGGATCAAATTTACCTTTAAATGTTTGTAACCAGTTATATTCTGTGTATCTAGGAAAGAACCCAGGCCTTTTTTGAAGCAATCCACTGAGCTGGCCAGAACCAACTCTTGAGGGATTCTATTCCACATTTTCACAGCTCTCACTGTGAAGAAACCTTTCCGTGTTTGGAGATTAAATTTCTTTTCTTCCAGACGTAAAGAGTTCCTCCGTGTCCTTACTGTGAAGAAACCTTGTACTCTGTGATGACCTCAAAGTGAATAACTCTACACTGAGTTCACTATATGAACCACTGATGTATTTATACATGTTGATCATATCCCCCCTTAATCTCCTCTTCTCAAGAGAGAATAAATTCTGTACTTTCTCCAGTTCCCTAATGTTCTTTTTGTGAATTGATGCCCAAAATTGAACTTCATATTGCAGAAGAGGTCTTACTAATGATTTGTACCGGGGTAATATGATATCTCTCTCTCTGGAGTCTATACCTCTTTTAATACAAGAGAGGATTTTGCTCGCTTTAGAAACCGCAGCTTGGCATTGCATGTCATTATTAAGCTTGTGATACTAGAGCTCCCAGATCCTTCTCCACCATTGATTCCCCCAGTTGTACCCCCCTAGTATGTATGATGCATGCATATTCTTAGCCCCCAAGTGCAGAACCTTACATTTATCAACATTAAACATTAAACCTCATTTGCCACATAGTTGCCCAATTAAACAGTGCATTGAGGTCGGCTTGTAAGTTGAAGACATCCTGTAAGGACGTTATTCCACTGCACAGCTTGGTGTCATCTGCAAAGACTGAAATGGTATTTTTAATCCCAGACCCTATATTATTTATAAATGTATTAAAAAGTAAGGGTCCCAACACTGAACCTTGGGGTACACCACTGACAACCCTAGACCATTCAGAGTATGAATCATTAACCACTATTCTCTGAATACGATCTTTTAGCCAGTTTTCTATCCATTTACATACGGATTTTTCCAAGCCTGTAGACTTTACCTTACACATTAGCCGTGTGTGGGGAACTGTGTCAAACGCTTATGCAAAATCCAAGTATACCACGTCCACCGCCACCCCTCTGTCCAAGTATTCCACGTCCACCGCCACCCCTCTGTCCAAGGTTTTGCTCACCTCCTCAAAAAAGAAATCAGATTTGTTTGACAACTTCTGTATTTCATGAATCCATGCTGTCTATTGCTAATGATATTTTTTTCCAGCAAGAACTCATCTATGTGGTCTTTTATTAAACTCTCCAATATCTTCCCAACTATAGCAGTTAAACTAACAGGTCTATAATTACTTGGTAAAGATTTTGACCCCTTTTTAAATATAGGCACTACATTGGCCTTACGTCAATCCAGTGGTACTATGCCAGTCAATAAAGAGTTCTTAAAAATGAGAAACAATGGTTTTGAAATGACAGCCCTCAATTCTTTAAATACCCGTGGGTGTATGCCATCGGGTCCAGGTGCTTTATTCACCTTTATTCTGTCTAAATATTTTTGGATCATCTCAATTGTGAGCCAATGTGGATCATCTAGAGCTGTGTCAATACCATGCCCATTATGGACAAGAGCTCCCCCATGCTCCTTTGTATACACAGAGCTGAAGAAGGTATTTAATAAATTTGCCTTCTCTTTGTCCCCAGTCACCCACTCTAGATTATTTTATAAAGGGCCTACATACTCGGACCTGACCTTTTTACTGTTAATATATTTGAAGAATTGTTTGGGGTTTGTTCTGCTATCTTTTGCAATCTGTCATTCGAATGTATACTAGTAATGGTGACAATCAGTGACATTTAGTGGGACTGTAATAGTGCAGTGAGCAATCTGACATTAACTGACACTTTGTGGGCATTGACTAACTGACAATGACATCACCAGTGACACTGTACAGTGATCAGTGATAAAAATATACACTGTCCCTGTAATAATGACACTGGCTGGGAAGGGTCAACATCTAAGGGTAATCAAAGGGTTAACTGTGTGCCTAGCAAATGTTAATGTGTGTACTGTGTGCTGCTTTTGTTCTAAAGATCTATGCATTTCCTTTCACTGCTTAGCAGGGAAAAGAAACAAAATGATCACTCCCTCTGTATAGAGCTCTTTGTTGTTTACTAATACAGATCTCTAGGCTGTGATTTGACACGGCCGATCAGCAGGTCCCGGCCATGAATCATTTTCGGGAATCTGTTGATGAACTCCCACTATGTCAAAACAGACAGCGATATTTTGTGATGCCTTTAGTAGCCAGCCTGCCACAGTAAAGGTACTGTGCTGTGGAAGGTCGGCAAGTAGTTAAGCTGGGTAGACACAGTCCAAATATCGGCTTGTTCAGCAGGAACCAGCTACCATTTGGACTAAGTGTACAGCTTTCCTTATGACAGAAGCGGGTCTAAGGACTGGCTTTTGTCAAAGGGACATGCTGGAAAACCAGCATCTGATCAGTGCTTGTAGCCAATGGCTGCAAGCATTAATTAGTGTGTTCTGGCATTGGGGGGCAGCCCCCCTGTCAGAAAGCAGCGGCACAGAAGGCGAGATTGATGGCTATGACTAAGGCTTATTACCGAAATGTGTAAGCGATTTTATCTGTACATCTTACTCGCTTAATAAAGTTAATCAATTGGGAAGATGAGTAGCCGGCTCTCCAAATCTTCATTTTCAAGTTGTGTTTGTGTTGGGAGGACACACAGAGCCAGAGCACCACCAGTTCGCCTCCATGGGGAATATATCTGGACATAACACCTTTTTATTTACAGGAGAGATTGTTGCACTAACATTGCTTCATTAGTACAGCAGTCTCTCAATTTGTGTTTTCATTCAGCTCGCTTGGCTTTAGCCTAGCTTTTGTGATAACACTGCGTAATATAATTACATAATGTACTTGCTAGTCTAAAAAATCATTTGAAAACTAGTAGACCTACAAAGGAAACAGAGTAGAGCACCAGATTAGTGTATGTCTAAAAATAACACTTTAATTTGATTTCTCACTTACATCTGAAAGACTTGCAGACTGCTCCAGGTGTCACAGTGGTGATGTGAAATGACAGCTAACAGCAATGTGGATTGAATGATAGGGTTTCAGGGCACAAACAGAGACCCGCTTCAAGATGTTGGTGGAAGGGGGCCACAACATGTTTCCGAGGCCCTGCCCGCATTTTCAAGCTGGCCCACCTGGGAAAAGGATGGGATTTAAGAGCTGTCAGAGTGGCTAGAGATGGGAGTGGCCAGCCAGGGAAATACTGATGGCACTGGAACAACAGTGAGGAATGTCAATGTTAAGTGTGGTTCAGGGGTAAAAACCAAGTAAGATTAAATAAATGGTCATGCAGCCGCTGGATCAAGTCCATCCTTACATGAGAGGTAAGTTGTAGTAACAAGGCAAAAAAACAAATAGCAAGATTATAGTGTTAATAAACTAAAATAGCAACATGTAAACAATTAAGATGTTGTAAACAGATGTATCGCACAGGTAAAATAATAAATATTGAAAACAATAAACTAACAAAATGATGGTAATAAATGAACTGGTGTATGAACCCTCAGATAAATATATATCTACACATAAAAAAGGAAGAAATTATAAAAAATATGTTTTTATCAATATAATGCATATAACAATATGCACATAATAAAAAAGGGGAAATTTTATATAAAAAATTAAAAAAACTAAAAATAACCCTGGATGTTAAATAATAGTACTAATCTACAATTCTTCATTTAAACCCCTGGGTACCAAGGTGTTCAGATTAAATATCCAGAAAGTTTCCCTATTGCAAAGCCTCTGAAACCTCTCCGTCAGAGTCACAAGATGGAATAGACTCCACTACCCAGACTTTTAGGCCTTCTGTGGATCTGTCATGGTGAGTGAGGAAGTGCTTGGGAACACTTTGGTCATCTCTGCCCTCCTCAGTTAACCTCCTGTTCTTCATTTAAATCCCTGGTAATCTCCAATTCTTCTTTTACAAAGGATTTTATTGCAGAATAGATAACAGCAACGAACCAGTCAAAGACAGATGCACTGACCGATGGGAATAAAACATACAAGTTTTCTGATGAATAATACAGAGTATGTACTGATGGAAAGACAAGAAAATAAACTTTGTACACAAGTGTCGTATACAAAAAAGGAAAACAAAACAATAAGTTGCAAAAATGGTAGACATTTAGAAACCAATGACATAATAAACTATAAGAAAAAGTTGTTACTATATCAGCATACAAAAGGCGGGGAAGATGAAAAATGGAGCCTCACTGAATGCAAATAGGTACTCCATATGCAGGGCTCTCGATGGAGTCCAGCATATGGATATAGTATTGCTGGTACGGCACTCAAAGCAGAAATCACAATCAGCACAAATAACGTAAAAACAGACTAAACAGAAGGAAAGAGAGGAACGAGGAGAAAAGGAGACAAAAAAGATAAGGGCTCCAGGGGGACCTCGACAGAAAAAAAAATTAAAATATGTAAATTTTATATCGACAAGAGGGACTGGTCGAATCTCGACGGTTGGACTATATCAAGCCAGGGTTGCCAGGTCTGCACGAACTTTGTACGGGTGTCTGACAGTATAGCCGTCAGCTTTTCGTTAACCATTATAAAGTTCATCCAATTTTTGACAGCCTCGTAGCTGAGGAGGGGAGTCCTCCAAGCCTTTGCGATCGTCAGCTTGGTAGCCATGAATAGAGCCAATGCCAGCTGCCGTTCGCGATGAAGTAGGCCCACTAATGGTTTAAATAAGAGCACTTCATACGGGTTTCATTTAATGTCTGTGTGAAACTTAGTGCGGAGAAGGGCATAAACCCTGATCCACAATCTGCAAACCTTGGGGTAAGTCCATTAAATATGGACCATAGTGCCTATTTGTTGACAACCCCGAAAGCAAGTCGGGGAGTATGTGGGGATAAAACGAGCCAGATGAGCAGGCGTGTAATACCATCTATAAAGAACCTTATAGGCATTTTCTAGAATGATAACATTGGTAGAACATTTAGATAATGCTTGGGTCATGGTCCACCAATCCTGCTGATCCAGAGTGCCCCTGAGTTCCGACTGCCACGCTGATGATAAGAACAGACCGGAGGTGTTCTATAAGAAATAATGGAGGAGTAGACCAGAGAGATTAAGCCTGGAGCATGGGGTCTATGTCTGCATTGACTTTCAAAGGGGGTCAACCTGTAGGGTCCCGAATGCGCCTGTATTAATGTATTGATAAAGTGGCGGAGTTGAAGGTAGCCAAAATGCTCCCGCAATGGGATACCATAAGAAGAGCGCAGAGTTTTAAAGGTGAGTATCCGAGTGGGAAAGAGCAAGGAATGCACATCGTGGAAGCCATTGGCTAGCCACCAAGCAAACTGTCCGGGATTGTCACGACCTAGGGGGGAATAATGGATTATGCAGCATACTTAGTAATGGCAGGTGGGTGGAAATGAGGCCAGCGGAATATTTAATATTATCCCAAAGATGAAGCGTTAGCATCAGAGTCGGACTAAGGAATGAAGGGCGATGAATAGGAGGAAGCCACGGCAAAGAAGAGAGTGGTATCGGGTGGGAATCCATCAAGTCTTCAGTAGCCCACAAGGGACTATTGCGAGATGCATGGAGATGGGTTAATGGGGCAATATTGGCCACCAGATTTTAAGGGTAATCTCCAATTCTTCATTTAAACCTCTGGGTGCCATGGTGTTCTGGGTAAATATCCAAAAAGTCTCCCTATTGCAAAGCCTCTGGATCCTCTCCACCGGGGAGTCACAAGATGGAATAGACTCCACTAACCAGACTCTTAGACCTTCTGTGGATCTGTCATGATGAGTGAGGAAGTGTCTGGAAAAACACTGTGGTCATCCTTGGCCTCTTCAATGAACCTCCTGTGCTTCCCAAAATGGGCCCTCACAGTACACACCATGCAGTCTACATAGAGGAGACCACAGGAACAGAGCAGGCAATAGACCACCTGTTCAGTGAAATAAATGTAGAAACTATTTATAGAAGAGGTCTTACCAGAGGAGTCATAGAATTTCTTTTGGTGATGTGCAAATTGGCACATTTACACTTACTTTTCTTGCATTAAAACATGCCTGTCAATTTAAAAAAGTGGTAGGGGTGAGAAGAGTTAGGAACTGAATAAGTAATCCTGCTGGGAGTGACTACGTAAATTTTTAATATTTCCTGCTCTTCTATATCCTGAGTCTATCTACTACAACTGGGCCCAATCTGGGGTCTTCTATAAGATACCCCAATGTCTTTTTATGATTTTGTCTGTTTGTTTGGAGTGGTATTGGGTGATAAATGTGACCATTTGTTGCTCCATTGCCATCAGCAGTTCCCCAGCTGACTCCCATCTGATTGACTCTAGCGACCGCCCTGACAACTCTTAAATCGCATTCTTTTACCAGGCGGACCAGCTTGAGAAAGGAGACAGGGCCTTATAAACACGTTGTGCCCTCCCCTGCCCCGCCACAGTCTCGGTCTCCTGTCTGCCTTCCTGTTAGTACCATGAATGAGAGGAGAAAAGCCGCTGATCTATCATCTTGCAGAGGGTCCCTGCTTGTACCCTGCAGCCCTATGAGTCCATCCAGATTGCTGTGAGCTATCATATAACACCAACACTCTGACACCTGGAGCAGTCTATAGGTCTTTCAGATGTAAGTGGGAAATGTAACTAAAGTGTTGTTTTTACCATGCACTAATCTGGCTCCCTGCTCTGTTTCCTTTGTATGCCGGTTAGGGATTACCCAGATCCACTGGCTAGGAGCTGCCAGACAGCTCCTAGCCAGTGAGTTTCTCTCATCCACCTTTCCAGCCATCAATCCAACTGCTTTGTGAACTCTATGGATTATTCACTGTGGACTTGAGTGCTGATTGTGCTTGTTTAATTGCAAGTTATACTGAAAACTAGGAGAGATTGTCAAAAAAGTATGATTTCTTCTTGACAAATTGTAAAATGAATGGAGAATCTTTGCAAAAGTTTAAAGATGTCATGTTTCTTGAGTTGTACAGATACATTACATTTCTGGAAGCTATGTTTCAGGTAGAAAGGAATATATCAGAACTGCATGAAACTATATTCTGATATTTCATGTCTTCCAGATGCTCTAGGGGGATCATCAAAATGTCTATGATTCCACTCTCAGAGATCTTCACCAAGTAGTCAGCTAATTGGAGCCAGTTCAGAAACAGAAGCATAAGCTTACTACATTAAAAACAAGCAAGAAATGTGCATACAAACAAGCAAAAACTGCACATAAGCAAGCAGAGACCCAGGTGGAAGCTGCATGTAAACCATCCAAGATGCAGGCTTCGATGACAAAGATAAATTGAGGTTGCACGTAGATAAGCTAAGTCACAGGTTGAGATTATATGCATACAAAGATACAGTGGGTATAGAAAAGAATCACCAACCTTTAAAATAATCACGTTTTGTTGCTTTGCAGCCTGAAATGAAGACAGACACAGTTTTTGTTTTATCCAGCTGTTTTTTCTCAGTGCAACCTATAACATCCAAGTGAAAGATATAACACCAACATGTCAGAAAAAAAAAATCACTGAATTGGAAAAAGGATCAACCCTTGTGCCAGTATTTTGTTGAACCACCTTTTGCTTTAATTACAGCCTATAGTGTGTTGGGATGTGTCTCTACTAACATTGCACATGTAGACTAATATTTGCCCGCTCTTCTTTGCAGAACTGCTCAAGTTCAGTTACATTGGTGACCGTTTGTGGACTACAGTCTTCAAGTCATTCCAGTGTGGTCATTTTTGCTGTGTGCTTTGAGTCATTGTCATGTTGGAAGGTAAACCTTCCCATTGACACCTTTTTGGCAGAGGGCAGCAGATATTCCTTATAAATTTGATGGTATTTTGCTCCATCCATTTTTCCTTCTATCCTGACACACTCCCATAACAGAATATTACCACCTCCATGCTTTACTATAGGAATGGTGTTATTTGGATGATGAGCTGTATTGGCTTTCTGCCAAACATATCGTTTAGTGTTGAGGCCAAATCATTCCAATTTAGTCTCATCTGACCATAACACCGTTTTTCCATGTTGCTTCAGAATCTTCAAGGTGCGTTTTGGTAAAGCTCAGTTGTGACTGCATGTGTCCTTTCTTGAGGAGTGGCTTTTTTCTTGCAACCTTCCCATACAAGCCACATTTGTGGAGAGTTTGTGATATTGTTGTCACATGCAAACAATGACCACTCTTGTCATAAATTCCAACGATTGCTTCAGTAGCTGCTGTAGACCTCTCTGACCAGTTTCCTCCAGGCTCTTTCATCCAGTTTGAACCAATGTGCTGATCCAGGGAGTGTCTGTGTTCTACCAAATACCTTCCGCTTCTTAATAATAGGCTTCACTACCCTTCTAGGCATTGATAAAGTCTTTGAAATTTTTTTGCATCCATCTCCTGACTTGTACCGGTCCACAACTTTATCCTGGAGATCATTTGACAGTGCCTTGCCACCCATAGTAGATTGTTTCCTTCAGTTGCACTACCAGGGACTTAAAAGCATTTTTTGTTGACCTAAGAAAGCTTTCTTTTGTTGGGCTAATCAAAATGACCACAGCTGATCACAGTTGAAATTGCAATGGCTTTGTATGCCATTGAGAAGGTGAATATCTACACCTGATTGAGTTTACAAGTCATTTGTAGGAGGGGGTGATCCTTTTTCCAACTCAGTGATTCTGTTTTTGTTTTTTTTTATTTCTGTCATGTTGGTGATATCTTCCACTTGGATGTTATATGTTGTACTGAATAAATGTAGCTGAATAAAACAAAAACTGTGTGTCTTTATTTCAGGCTGCAAAGTAACAAAATGTGATTATTTTAAAGGGGGTGATTCTTTTCTATATCCACTGTACATGCCGTTAGAAATCATCCAAAACATAAGAAAAAGCAACAGCCATAGCATTTGTGTCCTAAAACATGTTGCACAAGAAAAAGTGAGCCCACCCATCCTAACAACTTCAAGTGAGCCTGTGAAACACATTTGCAATTTGGCCCATTTCATTGTCAACCACTTGGAATCTTCAGTGCCCAATAAACCATTCTATGCACCATCACAGCCTTTCTGCATACAGACTGCAAAAATATCCCAAATCTTACTGGGACCAGTCGGCTCCATTTCCCCTTCCACTTTTAAACTGTCCATATAAATCATTCAGGCAGAAGCATTCAAACCTGTGCTGTAGATTAAATTTCAATACATTTTTATTTAGGTTTGTTTAAACGATACAGAGAGCATCCTTGTACAGATACATGAATGAGAATAATATATCAGTGAGTTTCAATCAGTATCCATAAAACATCAAAGAAGGGGGAATTCAAACATGTGCTCTACTTTCCACCAGCAGTACACCAACCTTTGCTGAGCATCACCATCGCTTCATTCATCCAAAATAAAAAAAAAAGCCTGGTACTTCCAGGTATTGCAGGAGCATGTGACTCACTACCTTTTCTTCCCTGTGACAGCACTGGTGTCTGGCCACTCAAAAACCTAGCACTATCTTATGGGGTGAAGAGAGTTTCAAATCCTTTGCAAGCTGAAAAAATTTGGCTTCCTTTCCCCTTAAATCTACTTAATCTTATCTGTGTTTTTTTTTTAAGGTAACCTCTGAATAAAGTGTATTTAAAAGAACATTAAATGTTATAAATTGCAGCGAACTAGTCCTTAGATATAGTGTCTGCTTTGCACATTTGCTGTCCTAGGGTGACAACACTTACTCATTGTAATGTATAAAACAACACAAGGCCTGACCACCTAGTCTCAGCAGTTGGCAGCAGAAAAGAGGACAGAACTCCTTCCACAGATCCTGCACCCCTCTCTGCAGCTGCAGCACCTCCTCATTTCTGCCTCCCCTGGTTTCAGCTTTCAGCAGATTCCAGCAGCTGATTCCAGCCTGCCTCTGGTCCTCCTCTCAGACTGAATGCCACGGTAGAACTATGCTCTAGCTCTAGCTGAGCAGTCTCCAATAATGTTTCTTGTGGATGATACCAGCCGTGTGTGACCACTTCCTCTTCAACTGGCAACATCTGCTAGAGGAGTATAAGTGGGCTCCGTGCTGGCCTGAACCTGCTTTTCACAGCTTAAGTTTTAAGTCATTATTAAAACCAGTAATGATCGAATGCAGAGTCAACTATTTAATAAGACAAAGAGTAGATACATTCATATAGTCTTACAGTCTTACAGATACACCTGACGCTTTGAGGGCAACCATAATGCTGATGCTGGTGTCAAACTGAAATTGAGTTTGACACCCCTAGAATAAAAGGAGAAGCAGCATTGTCAGCTTAGGACAAATGTGTTGGGACTATGGGAAATCTCCAAAGCATGATGGGAGTATTCTGTAGTTCACAAGATAACCTAAGCAAGGCTAATTGGACTGCCTAAGATAGCACTGCAGAGTGTACAGGACTCAACTGGATTTCTGGAAGGATCAACAGTTTTTTTTTGTACTTGAAAAGATATACAAAATGCTTATAATAGAGCATTTAATAGGCCAAATCAAGCAAATAAGAGAAGCTCATTGTTAGAATTGCATACACTTTAAAGAGACCCTCTAAATCAGGGGTCTCCAAACTCTTCAAACAAAGGGCCAGTATATAGTCCTTCAGACTTTAGGAGGGCCGGATCAGGGCCAGGAAGGATATAAAATGTCTGACCCCAGCATCAGTGAGAATAAACATGGCCTCAGGGTTGATGGTCAGTAGGAGGAGTAGTGCCCCATCACTGGTATTAGCAGGAAGAATAGTACACCATCATTGTATTCAATGGAAGAAGTACTGCCCCATTGGTGGTCTCAGTGGGAGGAATAGTTTCCCAAGGGCTCTAAATATTTGAACCCAGCAGGGCTGCAATCTCAGTAAGCCTCTTGGGTATTTGGCACATCTTGTGCTTTTTTTCATGCTCAATTTAAATTTCTCAGATTTGCGACAGATTTACTTTAAAAACAAACGTTCAAAAATATCCCATCAAGCTTTACTGAATGGTAACACGTATAGACAGATCCAGTAACACTCTGTAGCAATAGACTTGTTTTGTTCCCAACAGTTGATTACAAGGAAGCTTTTACTTTATAACACATAAACCTTTTTTTTAGGCGACACTATCCTTGGTAAGCCTTGTGAAGGAAAAGTGTAGGTTTGGCCTGGAAGGTAGACTTTCATCATAAATGGAGAGTATCACTGCAGATTGCTATCTGTGCTGTACACGGCTCTTTCTCTC
The DNA here is from genome assembly GCF_062004578.1 of Staurois parvus. Taxonomy (NCBI): domain Eukaryota; kingdom Metazoa; phylum Chordata; class Amphibia; order Anura; family Ranidae; genus Staurois; species Staurois parvus. The sequence goes on from NW_028318218.1 coordinate 981,513, forward strand.
CTATTTCCAGAGTCAGTAAACAACCAGCTTCTGTGTTTCACTGCTGCTAATAGCTTTCAGAAATTCTGAAGTGAAACGATGAGGATAAGACAGTCTTTCCTGTTTTTTTTTTCATGTATTCTTTTCTTCTCTTGCGCTGTGCAGAAATCATGGAAGCATGCTCGGTATCATGATACTATATCATGCCAATTAAAACAGGAATGATTTCAGTGATGATTATAGGGCAGCAGGAGAAAATCTGAAATGAAAAGAGAAGGATAAAAGACAGATTTTGTTGAAGCCTGACGATAGAATATGAAATGTACATGTGTGTGTGGAGGTAGAAGTGTAATTAAAAGCCATGGGGACATTCTGGTACTCACATTTTTTATGGTGACATCTTGTGCCTTGGGTTTAAAGAATAGGTTCCCTTAAAAAGAAATGCACATTTTTTTGGGGTGGTAAAAAAAAATGTGCATTTATTTTTTTCTTCCTTAGGAGCCTGTAAAGCATTGCACCTGCTATCAGTAGATCACAGGTGCAATAGCAGGCTCCTGCAGACCTGTCAAAATAGATGTCTGGCCATACCTCCCATATGGGCAGACAGTTACTGAAGTCCAGGAAGATCAATGAACTATGAGAGTGCTCATCAGAGCCCTCACAGTTCATTAAGAACTACATGCCGTCTGCCATGGTGGTAGAAATGGTACTCATGGTTTATTCATTCACAGAACAGTCGAGCTGTTTTTGAACTGTGACAGCGGGTACGAGTAGAGGATCCCCGGCCCGCTATAATAATGGAGGATAGGGTCGGGGATGTGGGCAGATTCTTTAGTAACACGTTACACCCTGAATATGTGTGTAATATGTAATATGTTACTGAAAGTTAACTTATCCTTTTAATAAAGTTTTTTGTCTTTAGAGCAGTTGGAGATTCAGAAGAATTTGATGGTTGTGGCCCTTAATCTTCACATTTCCAGAGTTCTAATAAGATGAGTAACAGCATGAAAGAGAAATGGGACATCATCATCAATAAAACATTTTTTGTAACTTTTACAATGATAATATCATGGATAAGTACTATCTGTGTTAACAGTTAACAACTTCCATGCCACCCTATAGTAGAACTACTGCTACAGGGCGACAGGGCTGCGCAAAATCATGTATATATATATGTGATTTGCACGTGCGCTGCCCTACCCATGCCACCTTTGGCGACTAAAGATGTCAATCACTGGGTCCCGAACGGATTCTCCGCCAGCACCCGGCGAGTAACACTGACAGGGGAGAGACCTGCCAGCAAGCACATACTCCTGTGTATTTCTCTGCACTTCAGAGAAATACACAGCAGCATGTTTCCCTAGTAAAAACACACACAGAACACTGCTAACCCTTTGATCACTCCAGATGTTAACCCCTTCCTGCCCAGTGTCATTAGTACAGTCACAACAATAAAACACAAACTGGCCACCCAGAATGACACGTATAGCTGGTGTCATTGACTTATCTCCGACTCACTTGTATAAGTGTGGATCCATAAACCCAAAAGGTACATACTAAGCAAAATGGTAGTGTGACAAGAACACCCCTACCTGGAAAAAGAAGGTTACTAAGTGATCCACGCGGAGTAATATGAATTCAAAAATATTCCAAACAATACTTTATTTGATCACATAGATCATAAGGAGGTTAAACATGAGCACGGTGTACATATGAAAAAAGTAAATAAAATCATGTTAAAAAGCACTAGGCGTCTTCAGTTTCGGGTCATCTTAGCAAATAGAGTACCATAAGGCAGAGTTATATAGTGGTGATATAGTTATCCTGAGTTTCCATGGGTTTTCGTCTTGTATTCAAATGAACCATGTATTCAGCAAATGTGTTCCCAATATATGTCAGGTATCTCCTGGTATGAAAAAGCTGGAACACAGAAGTACATAGTATATATATAGAAGTATGAAAACCAAAAAACCAAAACACATCCAAGGTTCACCAAGCCTCCCTCTGCAGTAGTCAATGGATACTACTATTACCTTCTCAATAGTGAGATTAACAGGCCAACTTCTCAAATGTAGGGACTTCCTGGATAGCCACCCCAAGTGAAACAGGGTCCACAGTACCAAATGATTCTGAGGATATATATAGAAAAATAGTGATACATATAAAAATCATGGGCATCAGGTCACCCTGAAAACAAGACACACATAAAGTGGGTATATTACCATAAATGAGGATCAAGAAGACTTCTGTCGACTTGAAATAGGATCAGGTCCTTGATGCTTTTCCAAGATACATGTGGGGGTGGGGAGCCAGGTAGTCACAATACATGGGTTCCAGACACATAAACTGTGTATATAGCATATGACAGGCCATGCAGGCCTGAGTTTTTATACCCAATAAAGGGTTTCCAAAAATTACTCAAAATGAGAAGATTATTGCTCCATATACTATGTGTATAGCATGTAACAGGCTATACAGGCCTGAGTATTTATACCCAATAAAGGGTTTCCAAAAATTACTCAAAATGAGAGGGTTATTGCGGTTTCATGAGGATATGGCTATGTCACAGCACAACACCTGGATAGGATAGCGTATATATATATATATGTAGATCGTCCTCAAAAGAGGATTTACAAAAAATTCCCCGAATATACAGGGTAATTAAGGCCCATATAGCACGCCCTTTTAATACCATAAATGCTCTATAAATCTCAACAGCCGTAGGCTGAAATAACTTGCCACCGGTGGAAGATAAACCCATTGGCTCAACACTTCAAAGAAGTTCATGGGGGCAAAACAGATGGTCTAAAAGTAAAAGGGATCTTTCTGCTGAATATTTCAGCTCGTCGGGGTGACTTTGATAAAGTCCTCCTACAAAAGGAAAAATTCTGGATCTATACCCTGGGAGCACTTGCCCCATGCGGACTCAATACAGAACTTAACTTTGGGGTTTTTTTGAAATGAGTCTCTTAGAATCCTCTATATATCCCAAGCTGTAATCTATATTGTGGTATCTTTTATGTGAATTGAATATGGACATATTTGGACAAAATATGAACTTAACCCTGCACTTGATCCTATTTCCTCTAGATAATAATAATAAAAATAAATCTTTATAATAATTGGATTGATATTGAAGCTGAGGTAACGGGATTTGGTCTTGATGTTCTCCTCTTTAGAATAAGTATTGTGCTAATATTGATCTCCTCTCTATTATTAATCCTTCTTTTGAAGATGATCTGACTGTTAACATTTAGGCTCCTTCCTTCTATATCCAGCAACCATTTTAAATTTAAATTTAAATTTAATATATGTGTTTTAATTCACTTTGGATCATTCCAATGTAGTGATACTCTTTCAACACAAGATGGCGAGGTGGAGACTTTTTGGTATGCAATTAGAGCACCATATAAGGCGAAGTATTGAAGTCCCCTCCCAGTTCTGACGAAGTCTGCGGTGATTGGCGGACGAAACGCGTCAACGTATTGACGTCACTACGCTCGGCGTCTTCACTGGGTGCGGCGCCCACGAGGCGGGAAGGAACGGCGGTGTCACAGCTCTCTGTTAGGAAGGCCCTTGACCCTCTGAAAACTACCATAAGGCTACTATTGCAGCGGCTCGCAAACGGCAATCTTTCAGGGAAATTTATCTTCCACCGGTGGCAAGTTATTTCAGCCTACGGCTGTTGAGATTTATAGAGCATTTATGGTATTAAAAGGGCGTGCTATATGGGCCTTAATTACCCTGTATATTCAGGGAATTTTTTGTAAATCCTCTTTTGAGGACGATCTACATATATATATATATACGCTATCCTATCCAGGTGTTGTGCTGTGACATAGCCATATCCTCATGAAACCGCAATAACCCTCTCATTTTGAGTAATTTTTGGAAACCCTTTATTGGGTATAAATACTCAGGCCTGTATAGCCTGTTACATGCTATACACATAGTATATGGAGCAATAATCTTCTCATTTTGAGTAATTTTTGGAAACCCTTTATTGGGTATAAAAACTCAGGCCTGCATGGCCTGTCATATGCTATATACACAGTTTATGTGTCTGGAACCCATGTATTGTGACTACCTGGCTCCCCACCCCCACATGTATCTTGGAAAAGCATCAAGGACCTGATCCTATTTCAAGTCGACAGAAGTCTTCTTGATCCTCATTTATGGTAATATACCCACTTTATGTGTTTCTTGTTTTCAGGGTGACCTGATGCCCATGATTTTTATATGTATCACTATTTTTCTATATATATCCTCAGAATCATTTGGTACTGTGGACCCTGTTTCACTTGGGGTGGCTATCCAGGAAGTCCCTACATTTGAGAAGTTGGCCTGTTAATCTCACTATTGAGAAGGTAATAGTAGTATCCATTGACTACTGCAGAGGGAGGCTTGGTGAACCTTGGATGTGTTTTGGTTTTTTGGTTTTCATACTTCTATATATATACTATGTACTTCTGTGTTCCAGCTTTTTCATACCAGGAGATACCTGACATATATTGGGAACACATTTGCTGAATACATGGTTCATTTGAATACAAGACGAAAACCCATGGAAACCCAGGATAACTATATCACCACTATATAACTCTGCCTTATGGTACTCTATTTGCTAAGATGACCCGAAACTGAAGACGCCTAGTGCTTTTTAACATGATTTTATTTACTTTTTTCATATGTACACCGTGCTCATGTTTAACCTCCTTATGATCTATGTGATCAAATAAAGTATTGTTTGGAATATTTTTGAATTCATATTACTCCGCGTGGATCACTTAGTAACCTTCTTTTTCCAGGTAGGGGTGTTCTTGTCACACTACCATTTTGCTCATTAGTACAGTGTCAGTGCTTTTTATTAGCACTGATCACTGTATAAGTGTCATTGGGATGTCAGTGGCAGTTAGTCATTTCCCAACCCATTGTCAGAATGCCAACCGCAGTCCCGCTATAAGTCGCTGATCGCAGCCATTACTAGTATAAAGAAAAGAAAAAGAAAAATTCTAGAATATATACCGCCATTTGTAGACGTAAACCAATTAATTTACATGTATTGGGATTTTTTTTAGCAAAGACATGTAGCAGAATACATTTTGGCATTTTATGACAAAATTTTAGTTTTTTAAATAATTTTATTGGATATGTTTTATAACAAAAAGTCAAAAATATTGTTTGTTTTTGTTCCAAATTGTAGGTCTTTTTGTTTGTTTATAGCGCAAAAAATAAAAAACGCACAGCTGATCAAATACCACCGAAAGAAAGCTCTATTTATGAGAAAAAAGGAAATAAATTAAATTTACGTACAGCATTGCAGGACCACGCAATTTTCAGTTAAAGCAATACAGCGCCGTATCGCAAAAAATGGCCTGGTCAGGAAAGGGGGTAAATCCTCCGGAGGGCAAGTGGTTAAAGTGGTAGTAAAGTCAGTTTTGTACTTGTACCTACAGGTAAGTCTTTAATAAGGCTTACCTGTAGGTACTGTGAATACCTCCTAAACGTGCACCTTTCAGGAGATATTTACCTGTGTAGAACAACAGCACGTGTTCTGATGGAACAGCATACCCGTTCCTTCAGAGCTGTGTGCCGTAAGAAGTGACTCCTGCATGCATGCGCGGGAATGACGTCATCATGTCTCGGCCATTCAAGCTGACGAACTCAGAAGAAAAACCAGGTGAAGATGGAAGCACTGTCAGTAGTGACAGCACCCCGCTGGAGAGCTTCATTTTAAGGTAAGTTTCACATAATGTACTAGTATGAATTGCCTTGCAGGACTCAGTTTACTACTGCTTTAAATTATCAGGATAAGGTTTTCAGGTGTGCCCCCTTCTTCTAAGGTCCAAGCAGTATCTACAATCAAAAAAACTTACCGAATGTGTAGCTTCAGATCCCCATCTGTATTGACCCGCAGGAGGCAGTTCACCACTTTTATCATTATACTGAGGAATCAAAAATAGAAAATAGATTTCCACTTTTCCTGGTAATGGCTTTTTTATGTGCATTTAGTAGAATTGCTCTTACAGGGCTTTAATGCCTTCACTCATCCCCACTGACAAGTCTCATACTCATCTTTTCCTGCTATGCCAAATGTATGGCATGCCGGGTATCACACAGCTTAAATTCAAAACCCACACTTCCATAAATTAGTAATAATAATCCTTCATTCCTATGCAGATTTTAGCACAGGCAGCAGCAATAACTCTTTCCTTACTATTTCAGATCACCACAAGAAAACTTGTAGTCCTTGGTAGGGTGGGGACCATCCCAAAAACCACACTGAGCGTGGAGCAGAACACAAATGGTGTTTTGCTTGGTATCTAGTAAAGGTTACTTTGTGTTATTAGCAAGGATTATATTAGACCTCTGTAGTGTATTAATGTGCTTTTACTAAATAGAAAATGTTGTACATACAAGCTGTTACAATTACAGGAATACAATAGAAGGCTGACCGATATACCTATAACAAGTAAAATAATCAAATCTGTATACAATGGAAATATGCTGAGAGGTTACTTAAGTCTTGCTAGAGCGGGTTTACAATCTCCATAGGCAATGAGGATGCAGGCTTACTCTACAGCAGTTGCAGGAGATCGGGTAAAAAGGTCTTCTTCTTCTGTCAGAGATCACCCTTGGTGTTAAGTCATCTTAGAGTTCTCCTTTTCAGTTTCGCTTGTTGGCCTTTATATTTGGAAAGGTTTACCATCCCACATGGGTGTGGCTCCTTTCACAATACTATGCTTCAATGGGAGAAACATTCTCCAATTCGACTTCTAGATGGCAATGTTGTATCATACATGCTATAGGTCAGAAGGTCAAGCTATTGTTAACCATTGATTAACTTGACTTGTTGATTTCAGTTACATAATTAAATGTAGAACAATAGAAAAGCCCAACATACAACAAGGGTATCTAAGTTCTCATTGTTGTAGAAGATACCACAAAAATACACTCCTGCGCCACAGACTGTCTACAGCCACAGGTATACAAAGCTGCTGCGCACTAGTGTAAACACCAAATCAAGAAAAAAAAAACAAAATAAACAGCGCAAATAATACCTAAATCAATAACATATTCCAAACTGGATACATAAATGTGCAAAAAAATGTGTATATATACAGTAAGTGTGACACACTCAAATCAGAAAAATAAATAAATAATAAATAAATAAATGTGCCCAAAACAACTCAATTCATTAAAAAATGAAATATATAAATAAATTGTATATAAAAATAAGTCCAAAATCCTTTTTCCCAGCCTTCAAAGTGCTTAGACAAAAGAAATAATCTTCTGTAAATGTGTGCTTCCACCTTCCACCAGTGTAAAACCAACATAAACCGCACTCACCAGATACTGGTGAATAATAGGCCTTTTAAGATTTACAGGGATCCTACACCCCCTCTATAGCCTCCAGACCTCCATTCCACCATACAGGGCTAGCGTAGTGCTTCCACTCCCTCCTAGATAAGGACCTCCAAGCCAGCTCCACCGTTGTGTCAAAGAAAAAATATCATACAGTGTAATATTGCCAATTACCATAAAACCATATAGATATATACCAGGCCACTCACATTTTCCAAATTTAATAAAAGCATGTTTTATTATCCTCCATCAATCAATAAAGACTATCACCATCCAGATTTAGCTCTCAAAAACCTCACAGCTCGGCTAGCAGAGGATGACAGTGTATGATACAGACAGATCCCAATATCTATCCCAAAATCTATGGTTTTATGGTAATTGGCAATATTACACTATTATATATTTTTTCTTTGACACAACGGTGGAGCTGGCTTGGAGGTCCTTATCTAGGAGGGAGTGGAAGGACTACGCTAGCCCTGTATGGTGGAATAAAGGTCTGGAGGCTATAGAGGGGGTGTAGGATCCCTGAAAATCCTAAAAGGCCTATTATTCACCAGTATCTGGTGAGTGCGGTTTATGTTGGTTTTACACTGGTGGAAGGTGGAAGCACACATTTACAGAAGATTATTTCTTTTGTCTAGGCACTTTGAAGGTTGAGAAAAAGGATTTTGGACTTATTTTTATATACAATTTATTTATATATTTCATTTTTTAATGAATTGAGTTGTTTTGGGCACATTTATTTATTTATTATTTATTTATTTATTTTTCTGATTTGAGTGTGTCACACTTATATATACATTTTTTTGCATATTTATGTATCCAGTTTGGAATATTTTATTGATTTAGGTATTATTTGCGCTGTTTATTTTGTTTTTTTAGTTGTAGAAGATAGCTTGTGTAATTTGCTACCAATGCATTTGTTTGAGAAGTCCACTCAAACATTCAAATATAACCTAATTTCTGTTTCTAAAACAAATGAACAAACAGATCCTTTCCTGTAAGTCTGGGAAAAAATTTTAAAACAGACATATATTTATATCAAATGTAACACAGGTTCATTTTTTTTTCTTTTGTAAAATAACAAACATGTCTATACTTACCTACTGTGTACAGTGGTTTTGTATAGAGCAGCCCCAATCCTCCTCTTCTCAGGTCCCCCCGCAGGCTCTCCTGGCTCCTCCTGTCTGTCGGGTGCCCCCACAGCAAGCAGCTTGCTATGAGGGCACCTACTGCTCCATGCGTCCATTCAAACACGGAGTTGTGGCTTGGCCCCGTCCCATCTATCTCCTCCCGCTTGCTGTCCCAGCCAATGAGGAGGCAGAGACTGGGGACAGTCAAGGCTGTCATTCACATCGCTGGATCGTGATGAGGCTCCGGTAAGTATTTAGGGGGCTGGGGGACTGCTGCACACAGAAGATTTTTTACCTTCATGCATAGAATGCATGAAAGTAAAAAACCTTCAGCCTTTACAACCACTCTAAGGGACTTGGGAGGTGACCAAGCCTAGGTGACCAGAGTACAGTTGCATGTTTTTGAACATTTCTACCCCTAGCAGTGCATGCTCCACTGCAAAGATCAATGCCCAGTAGTAGCCCCCAAGGGAAACAGATAAACAGGATACTAGTATTTATAGGTAAAGTTGATCCAGGGAATATCCAATTGCATCTTCAGGGATCAGGAAGGAATTTTTCCCCCAGCTGTAGCAAATTGGATCATGCTTTATTGGAATTTTTTGCCTTCCTCTGGATCAACTGTGGCTATAGGATTGTGTATATAGAGGGTGTGTGTGTGCATTTTTTTACTCTGTGGGTTCAGACTAGATGGTTAATAATATAGATGACTATATTGGGACTACAGCCTGACCTCAAGCCATGACATAGCTTGTGAGGGTGAAATGCGTCAAGGGGGCAGCCTCCAGGAGGTAATGTGTGGTTTATTGTTAAACATTAATTCCAAATTCATAATTCGGCACTTATATTATATTGATGGCAACCTTGCAATATATATATATATATATATATATTTGGCTTTTATGATTAATCATAATTATTATTAAAATGTGCGATTGGCCTTGAACAAGTGATAGTGTTAAATTCTTCAGTTATAGCTGAGACCGAAAAATGTATTTGGAGTTAAGCTAACTAGCTGGAAGCTGAGTATTCTATAGAAGGGCATAGCTGGTTAAAAGGGTCTCTAGTATAGAATGTCATAGGAGTGAACCAAAATAGAATTAGTATGAAATAATATATATTCTAATAGTATCGGTGTGTATTTAGTTTATGTTTTATAAGTTGGTAATATATGTTACATAAGTAGATTTTTGGTTATACACCATTGAGATATTATGTTGTAAAGATAGTTTCTTAGTTTATACTATCATTTAAACAGAGAAACTTGTCACTTGGGTAGGCTGATGCAACATTGTCAGCTTATGAAGCCACTACATATGGGCTTGTCAATCAAAAGACCATATATGTAATATCCTCTCCCTTCAATGAAATTGCTCTACTAAGCAGCATTGTTTGCCATACAAGGTTCTAAGATTATGAATTATGACGTATACATGCACCATAAAAAGACATCCTAAGAGATCCGAAGAGGGCTTTACACATACACACACTCATACACATACAAGCATGGCATGAAGACGCTATGGTTATTCACAGACTGGAACAGGTACATACTCTAAAAAACCTAAAAACACGTCACTTCCTTCTTCTTGCTAAAATTCAAGCTGCATTGAAAAAGACAAGAAGCACATGGAAGAACGGCCATGAAAATATGAGTGACACATCTTTATAACGTCTGTTTTGATATTTCTGTTTTACCTACACAGAACTGTTATTCATGATACGTTTTACATTGTTAATTAAGCCATTGTGTGATACAATAAATCACACTTTATTTTTTACTTTGCCGGCTCTTTAATTATTCCAAAATCGCCTATAGACACTAAAGAATTATTATATGTGTCTCAGGAAATTCTATATTTATGTTAATTACTGAATAATGTTTGTCATCAAGAGTGATGTAATTGGTGAGCGAGAAGCGGCCCTGCTACGGAGGCTGTGGCTGCAGGAGCACTTTGCTTGCAGAACCCTGATTTTGGAATCCTACACCAAACTGGGAGGAGGAAGATCTGTTGCTGCATCCATAAAGGAGGGACCCACTTTCTGTGACCGGACCAGCTTTTTTTCCTTCTGGATTGAGGATCCATGGGCTTTGGATATATACTGCATTTATATATCTTCTTTCTGGTGAGTGCGTTTTTCAGCCACTTCCTCACGGATCACCAACATTGAATTCCCACTTGTCACTTGACACGTTTTTATGAACTGGACTTGCAGTGGACTCATTTCTGTTTTATGATTATTACCCTCAGCGCTGCACTTTTTTTATGTTATTCTGTTTAAGTATATATCGGTTGCTTAGAGCGCTTAGCTGCTGTTTAGGACCATCGCTCACTGTTCTTTTCCCTTTTAATTGGTGAGTAGCCCGCTTCTTTGTACTGGATCTGTGTACAGCACTGCCAGGCTTCTTGGTTGGCCGTTTGTTGTGGTCCCACAGAGGATGGTGGATGACTGGAACATTGATCAGTGAGAAGTTATAGTGAATAAATGAGTAGAGCTGGGGCCTGTGCCCAAGGAGGGGTGAAACCCAATTTTTCATTCCTCCTGATGATTAATGCAAAACTCCAGACTCCTCAAAGAGAAACGTTTATATGCTTTCCATCCTAATGGCCCACACAAGATGACCCGCCAATTACACCCTTCCATAGGCAAAATCCTTACCCACAGACAGAATCCCATTCCCAAATACCTAGGGGCAGGCAGGCAACTAAAGGGTTCCTTACATTATCACTACCTATGAGATTACCTCCCACTATTGGAATGGGAGTGGAGGCCCAGGGGTATTACAAAAGGGATTACTCATACATCCAGCACTCCCTTTGGAAGATTTGGAAAATGAGGCGTGGTGCCAAGCTGGCTACATAAGGAAGAGCAGGTTACCGGCAAATATAAGACTTGTCTTGGGGTATAAGCGAAGACATTAGAGCCCAATAAGTGTAACTTCACTTTCTGGTAAAGTTACACCTTTTTCGGCTTTCATGTTTGACCTTATCTCCCATGACAAATGTAAAACATGGATCATAAAAACTTTATTTTGTTTTTATATTTCAAGGCTACATTCACACTGGCACACTTTGTGTGCGTCCAGCAGCAATCATCGCAGTTAATCGCTGGCTGTGCGGACAGCTACAAATAGCTGCGGCTGCCAGAGACCTGTCATTACAGTGAACGGGGCTGGTGCCTGCACTTCTCATCCACAGCTGTAAATAGAAGATTTCTACAATTAATTGCTGCTGTGGATGTAGCTTAAAAGAGAGGTAGGGGTTTCTTTTTCCCCCAGTTGTACTTACCTAGGTGGATGGGTGGATTGTGAACGGACGCAATAGGACATAAGGCATATTGTCTCGTCTATGCGTCGGGGCAACACTGCCCAACAGGGTTGGTGTGAATGAGCCTGATATATGTGAAAACTGAACACTAGGCAGATATTAAAGTAGAACTAAATTCTCTCAATTAACATTAACTTTTAGTCCGTATGCTTCTAGCCTTAGTAAATAGATAGGCAGTTATATTATATTTACTTGTTTTAATCATTTTTTTTACAGTTACTTCCTGGTTTCTGGCCTAGGCCAAAATGATATCCATGGAGTGTTCATGTGCATTTTTTTTCTTTCATCTGGAGGAGGGGAGGAGGGACTTTCTCAACTGAGCAAGCCCTCCTGCCTGCATGCCTGAGCTAAGGACAGATGGATTCCAGGAAGTGCATGCTACATGAATCATCTGCCCTTACTCAAGTTGGCCAGAAATGCTGGGTGGGTACACAGTGATTTCTCAACAAAATAAATCACAGAGACGTGGATGGATGGGTGAGTTTGTTGTACATATTTAAAGTGAATTAAATAGTGTTTTTTCATTTGTACTTCTAACATACAGTTTAGTTCTGCTTTATTGTAGTAGCTATAATGTGCAGCTATATCTATTAATTCACCTTTACATTTATTTTTTGTTTAAGCAAGCGTTGACCATCTACAGGTCTACAGCAGAGCTCAGAGAGGGGAACGAAGAAGCAGCACAAGGAGCCAATCAGATGTGCTCCAGTACAAATAGAACACTATATGTGAAAAACTTACTAAACCTACAACAGTAAAATCAGTCTGTATATGCAGTAAAGCATGTTTGTCATACTCACTGTGGAACTTAACCTCCCTAACGGTATTCCCGAGTGTAGGTCGGGGTAAAATGTCTGTACCAAAAGCGGTAACCCCGAGCTACACTCGGGCTTACCATGTAGCGCTGTATAGGGAGTCCCTGCAGAGCTTACCTTGTTCTTTGCTCCCACGATGTGTCCCCTGCAGCATCCCCGGCCATCTCCTCCGTCTGATGCCGGCATCCGGCTCCTGTGTTCCGGTCCCTGTGACGTCAGGACGTACGGGAGCTGCCGGCAGTGGGAAATTTGAAAATTTTAAAAAAAATTTATTTTTTTCAAAACGATTTTTCATGGTAAAACATTGCTGTTTCAACCCATTTCACATACATTTTGTCCCTAGTGCTTTGTCCTGTGCCCTGCCTGCATTTTGATTGTTCTTTCTGCCTGGAAACTTAGAAAAGTCCATGGCGTCCAAAAAGTGTCCCTTTATGTCAAAAGCGGTTTTAGACCAGCTAGAGAACAGCGATAGTAAATCAGAACCACTTGCAGAATTGAATGTATAATGATTCGTGGAGAGATTCGTCATCAAACACTGAAAACGATTCTGCGACTTTGCTCAGTGATGTGCGAACTTGGCGCTATATTTCAAATTTCAGTGTTTTTGGTTTGATTATATTATTGAATTAAATGTATGCTTTGGAATCTTGTTCAGACAGATTTCAGTGAGTTATTCCTAAAAATTACAGCCTACAATAAAAAAACTACATATTTCCATGCAAAATAATTGTACCGCTTTCAGCACCAAAAATATGAAATAATCATACCGCTAGGGAGGTTAAGGGGTTAGTCTTCTATAGTGTGTAAAAAGGCTGTTTGATCCTGTCTTCTCTGATCCTCCCCTTTTTCCACAGTCCCCAGTCCATCTGTTGATAGAACAGAGCCTTGGGGGCAAGCTGCACATGCTCAGTTTGGTGTGTATTGCTAGAGAGTTTTATTTTTCCTCTTGATAGAGTGCATGTGATCAGCACAGGGACAATCAGCACTGTCCAGACAGAGGGTCAGGGGTTCTGCAACCTCATAGGACAATGAAAACTTCTTCTACAAGCTTTAACCAGTGCTCAGCTGGACACTGATAGAAGTCACAAAACTGCTCTAACTGCTGATGAGAAAAGGTATTTAGCAGTTTATATTTACTAAAATAATTGCATTTCCATGTTCTGCGTACTGTGGGTGACCAGATATAATGAATGGAAGGTCCTGGGTTTAGTAAAACTTTAAATACAATATCTCTAGGCTGCCCCCCCCCTCCTCCTCAAAAAATAAAAAAACAAAAAAAAAACCCAATCAAAAATTTGATACACAGAGCAACTAACACAAGTAGCACACCAATAGGGACATTGGTCCTATGGAATGAGTAAAAATGGCCATAAACCTACAGAATCAGATAAAATATTTAAAGGTCTGTTTTGGCAAGGCTATTGCTTCTACTAAGCTGATCACACGAACACATCTTTCAAAAGAAATGCATACTAATAAATGTAATAAGACGTTAAAGCACACAGGCATGCTCTCTTTTAAGAATAAATGCTTATTTGTGTATTTAATAGGATTTCACTCAGATTTTCAAGTCCATGTAATGCTCAAGTGCGCATTTACATTGCATCATTTAAAAAAACTGACAACATACGGCTAAAATGATATCCTGAACCCACCAGAAGACACGAATCGCAATGCACTTTTTTAACGGTTTCGACCTTGCGAAGATCTTCCAAGACGCAATTCTGACGCTTAGAGGCAGCTGCCATCTAGTGGATAAAAGGGAGACACGCCGCTTCTACAATCCTGGTAAAAAAATAGACTTTCCTAGTAAAAAGCAGTATATTCTATATCTCTAAGCAAATCCTTCCCAAGTGGCTTCCAAAATGCCTAGTAACAATTTACAAATCTTAAACTGCACAAGAATGATGTGTTTGTTTAATGGCTGCAAATTGGTGTTAATTATACAGAATGTGATGCTTCCAAATGCTGTGTTTGCTTACATATATTCAGAAGGCAAGTGATCTTATCTTCAAAACAAAATCATTTGTTTTATCCTTGCTTCCCCTGCATACAGATTGCTTATAATATACAATCTCGTGTACTGTAGATGGAATCTTTTGTAGACGTTCGTCTACAAATTCAATTCACTGAAGGTGACAATTAGTGGAATTTCTGAAACACAAAAAAAAGTGAGTTAAATAAAGAACAGGTGTACTTTACCATTGTACACTGTTCAAAGAAATTAAAGGAACACTTTGGAAATACATCAGATCTCAATAGGGAAAATATCATGCTGGATATCTGTACTGATATGGAGTGGGTAATGTGTTAGGAATATAAGAATGCCCCATCGTTTGATGGAATTGGAAATCTTCAACCTACAGAGGACTGAATTCAAAGACACCCCAAAAATCAAAGTGAAAAAATAGTGCAGCAGGCTAGTCCATTTTGCTGAAATTTCATTGCAGCAACTCAAAATGGTACTCCTTGTGCTTGTATTAGTGCCTGACAACGTCGGGGCATGCTCCTAATGAGACGACGGATGGTGTCCTGGGGTATTTCCTCCCAGATCTGAACCAGGGCATCAGTGAGCTCCTGGACAGTCTGAGGTGCAACCTGGTGGCATCGGATGGACCGAAACATGATACCCCAGAGGTGTTCTATTGGATTTAAATCAGGCAAGCATCGGGGCCATTCAATGGTATCAGTTCTTTCATCCTCCAGAAACTGTCTGCATACTCTCACCACATGAGGCTGGGCATTGTCATGCACCAGGAGGAACCCAGGACCCACTGCACCAGCGTAGGGTTTGACAATGAGTCTAAGGATTGCATCCCGAAACCTAATGACAGTCAAGGTGCCATTGTCTAGCCTGTAGAGGTCTGTACGTTCCTCCATGGATATGCCTTCCCAGACCATCACTGACCCACCACCAAAATGGTCATGGGGAACGGTGTTACAGGCAGCATAACATTCTCTACAGCTTCTCCAGACCCTTTCACGTCTGTCACATGTGCTCAGGGTGAACCTGCTCTCATCTGTGAAAAGCACAGGGTGCCAGTGGCAGACCTGCCAATTCTGGTGTTCAATGGCAAATGCCAATCAAGCTCTAGGGTACCAGGCAGTGAGCACAGGGCCCACTAGAGGATGTCAGGCCCTCAGGCCGCCCTCATGCAGTCTGTTTCTGATTGTTTGTTCAGAGACATTCACACCAGTGGCCTGCTGGAGGTCATTTTGTAGGGCTCTGGCAGTGCTCATCCTGTTTCTCCTTGCACAAAGGAGCAAATACTGGTGATGCTGATGGGTTAAGGACTTTCTACAGCCCTCCTAGAGTAACTGCCTGTCTCCTGGAATCTCCTCCTTGCTCTTAAGACTGTGCTGGGAGACACATCAAACCTTCTGCCTTTCCAACCTCTGTAGGGTCCAGGTATCACCTTATGCTACCAGTAGTGACACTGACCCTAGCCAAATGCAAAACTAGTGAAAAACAGTCAGAAAAGATGAGTAGGGAAAAAAATGTCAGTGACCTCCACATGTAAAACCATTCTTGTTTTGGGGGCCATCTCAATGTTGCCCATCTAGTGCACCTGTTGTTAATTTCATTAACACCAAAGCATCTGAAACTGATTAACAACCCCTCTGCTACTTAACTGACCAGATCAATATCCCAGGAGTTTAATTGACTTGATGCTATACTCTGATTAAAAAGTGTTACTTTCATTTTTTTGAGCAGTGTATATAACACCAAGAAGGAGGGGGAGAAGGGAAGATAGAAATGAGGCCTTTATATATATATATATTATCAGGACCTTTTTTCAGGGAATGCAGTTCCGGCACCTCCAGCACAATATGTATGTAAGGGCAAGGAGTGCTGGGGTGTGCTGGAAAGTAGAGGTCTTTTGTTGCTCAGGAGGTCCATTGTTGCTGGGAGGGGGGGTGTATTGTTACTGGGAAGATCTGTTGTTGCTGGGGGGTATTTAGTTGTGGGGGTCTATTGTTGCTGGCTGCTGACAAATCTATTGTAGCTGGGGTGGATCTATTTTTGTCGAGGAGTTATATTTTAGTAAGGGGATCAAGTGTTCCTGTTTTGGGTCTATTGTTGCTGGGGGTTTGTTTTGAGGGGTCTATGGTTGCTGGCTGCAGGGGATCTATTTTACTGCTTTTTGTTATCATTAACAAATTCCAAACAAACTACTTACTGACTCAAAATGATACTTTGTTCTGTATTTTCTAAAAGAGGCAGTACTGGAAGGTGGGTAGGGGGTGGAACTAAGGTACAGTACTTAGAGGTGGATAGGAGTGGCTTGGAAGGGGGGAGTTCCTGTACCTATTCTCTGAGAAAAAAAGAATTTTCAGTAGCTGGTCAGCAGGTCCTGGCCAAAGATTCATGGACGAAACCCAACAATTGGAGGAGTGGATGACAGGAGAGAGCTCTGTGATTGTAAACAACACAGAGCTCTGTCCTGACAGCAGTGATGTACTGATTTTTGTTTCTCTTTGGAGTAGGGAATAAAAACAGGCATATCCCTTAGTAAAATCACAACACAGTAAATACAACAAGCACTGTTAGGCACACAGTTAACTGTTTGATTCCCCCTAGATGTTAACCCTTTCCCAGCCAGTGTAATTCGTGCAGTCTTAGTGTATACATTGAACACTGAATTAGTGTCACTGGAGATGTCAGTGTCAGTTAGTCAGTTCCCACAAAGTTTCAGTTAGTGTCAGATTGCCCACAATATTATCACAATCCTGCTATAAGTCGCTGATTGCCGCCATTACTAGTATAAAAAAAAAAAAAATTCCAGTATATATCCCATAGCTTGTAGAGACTGTAACTTTCACACAAACCAATTAATGGGATTTGTTTACCGAAAATATGTAGGAGGATACAGTTTAGTCTAAATTTATGAAGAAATTTGATTTAAAAAAAAAAAAAAGTTTATATTGGATATGTTTTATATGGCAGAAAGTAAAAAATATTGGTGGGGTTCTGTCTTTTTTGTTTATACAGAAAGAAAAGCTTTACTTGTGGGAAAAATTATAGAAATGTTTGGTTGGGTACAGCATTGCATGGCTGTGCAATCTCCAGTGGCAAAATATGGCCTGTTCATGAAGGGGGTAAAATCTTCCTGAGGTCAAGCGGATATATAGCGCCAACAATTCACCCAGCATATTACATACTGTATATTCACATTAGCCCCTGCCCTCGAGGAGCTTACAGTCTGAAGTTTCTATCTCACAAATATACACAATTTAGACAGGAGCCAATTAACCTACCAGCCTGTCTTTGGAGTGTGGGGGGAAACCAATAGAGACAGAACATGCAAACTCCATGCAGACAGTGTTCTGACCGAGATTCAAATGAAGGACCTCAGTGCTGGAAGGCAGAAGTGATAACCACCAAAACAGGAACAGACAGGAAATCTTCCACGGGGAAGAGAGAGATTTTCTCTTTCTTCCCAATGAGTCTCTGAAGATGTTATGGAAAACCTCCCAACTGGGACACATATGTAAATAAAAAATAGTCAGGGGTTTTAAAGAGCAATTTATGGATAAAAAAAATGTAGCAAATGAAGAATGTTACAATTGCTACACAAGCCATATTGAAATGAATGTTACAAACCAGTTCCCAACCACGCTATAGCCGAAGGACAGCTACAGCACGGTTGTATGGTTCTGGATGTCATTTCAGAACATGCCCCCTGCGTGCCCCCAGCGGCATGCTCCTGGCGCCACCGGTGATTGCTTTGTCCTACGGACACAGCTGATAATGTCATAGGGTAAACAGCCAATCACAGCGGCCTTTTACCACATGATCAGCTGTGTCCAATGACACAGCAGATCACCAGGTAAATATAGTTGCCGGTTATCGACTGCACTTTCCTCACGCTGTCCTAACGTCAGGAAAGTACTGCCGAGAACCGGCAATTGTCAGCGAAGGGATCAGTACTGATCATCAGGGCACTGATGATCAGTGCCACCAGTGTCTCCCACCTGTGCCCATCAGTGCTGACCACCTGTGCCCATCAGTGCTGACCACCTGTACCCATCAACGCCACCCACCTGTGCCCATCAGTGCCACCCAGCAGTGTCCTTCAGTGCTGCCCATCAGTGCCCAGCAGTGCTGCCTATCAGTGCAACATCATCAGCGCCAGCTCATCAGTGCTGCCTATCAATGCTGCATATCAGTGCCACCTCATCAGTGACCATCAGTGCTGCCCATCAGTGCCATCCAGCAGTGCCCAGCAGTGCTGCCTATCAGTGCAACATCATCAGTGCCAGCTCATCAGTGCTGCCTATCAATGCCACCTATCAGTGCCTCATATCAGTGCCCATCAGTGCTGCCTATTAGTGACCATCAGTGCTGCCTATCAGTGCAGCCTCATCAACGCACATCAGTGAAGGAGAAAAATTACCTGTTTGCAAAATTTTATAATAGAAACAAAGAAAACTTTTTTCTTTTCAAATGTTTTGCTCTTTATTTGTTTATAGCGCAAAAAATAAACACCCAGTGGTGATTAAATACCACCAAAAGAAAGCTTTATTTGTGTGAAAAAAATGATAAAAACTTCATATGGGTACAATGTTGTAAGACAGCGCAATTGTCATTCAAAGTGTGACAGCACTGAAAGCTGAAACGTGGCCTGGGCAGGAAGGGGATAGAAGTGCCCGGTAGGCAAGTGGTTAAAATGTACCTTTCCACTTCAGTGTGTAGCGTTGTAGTGTTTTAAATGAAATTTGATGCAAAATGGCAACCTGGAGGTCTTCTGTAGACAGTTGATCTACAGAACACCCCCAGAAAGGTTATTTCCTACTTGTATGATTGGCTTATTGCTTTTCCCGGTATAAGTCAGATTTTAGGCACCCCCCCCCCCCTTTCTCCAGTAGTAGAAAAAAATGTTTTGGTGACATACTCCCTAAGGGTTAATTACTTCTAAAGAGATTCACCAGCTGATTATAATGAACCCGACCCTCCCATTCCAAAGGACACAGTGAAACAAAGAGATATTTCTTCAGAGCAAAACAGGTAGAAATCTGCAAGTTTTGCAAGTCTCGCAATGTTTATTGATCACCCAGAGGGGATTGATTTTTTGTTCTCTACAGAAGTGGAGTTACTCTTTAATGCTGAAATGTAGTGTTTTATTCATTTTTTCAAAAGTACCAGGGACAGTATAAATGAAAAGGGTTCTAAGTGCTGGTGGCTGTTCTGTTCCTTGAAATCTTCATTCCTCTTCATTCTTCGGATACCCCTGCAGCTGCAATCCTATTGTGATTGGGGGGTAAATAGCAGAGGTTCCAACTGTCATAGGCACTTGCTTACTATGCTCATACTTTCCGCCTGCTCCTCCATTCATAGAAGATGTACTATCAGTTCCCATGACGAAAAGCACTCTGTGAATGGAGGAGGCAGACTTTTCATTCATCCTCTCATTCTCCACCCACACTTGTTATGTCACTTATGCCTCAACATACCAGGAAAGGGAAAAGCAATAAACAGAGGCAAAAAATAAAACTTTGATTTTTATATGTGTTATATATAAGTTTTGGGGGGGGTCCACTTTAAAGTGATACTAAAGTCTTGTTTTGTTTTCTTTTAAAATAACAAACATGTTATACTTACCTGCTGTGTGCAGTGGTTTTTCACAGAGCAGCCCAGATCCTCCTTTTCTCAGGTCCCCCGCCAGCGCTCCTGGACACTCCCTCCTGTCGGGTGCCCCCACAGCAAGCAGCTTGCTATGGGGGCACCCAAGCAGGAGTGCACCCGACCCACTGCTCTGTATGTCCCTTCACACACAGAGCCGCAGCTTGCCCCGCCCCCTCTCTCCTGATTAGTTCACTGGCTGTGATTGACAAAGTGGTTAAAGTGGTTGTAAAGGCTCATTCTATGCATGAAGGCAAAAATTCTTCTGTGTGAAGCAGCCATCCTAATACTTATCTGAGCCCCATTGTGATCCAGCAATATGCACTAGAGCGCCGGCTCTCTGGGAACTCTCCGTCCTCATTGGCTGGGACAGCATTGGCTCCCGCTCTTGTCAATCACAGCCAGTAAGCCAATGAGGAGAGAGAGGGGTTGGGCTGAGACACGGCTCTGTGTGTGAATGGCAAGCTGTTTACTCTGGGGGCACTTGGCAGGAGGGAGGGGCCAGGAGTGCCGGCAGGGGAAAACAGGAGGATAGGGGCTGCTCTGCGCAAAACCCTTACATAGAGCAGGAAAGTATGACATGTTTGTTATTTTTTAACTAAACAAAATTGCCTTTACTATCACTTTAACCGCTTACCCGCCACCATATAGCAGATATACTGCTACACGGCGCATTTCCAGGTAGGGGGCGTGCAGGAGACACGTGCACTCCCTACCCACGAGTCCGCGGATCTCAATCACCGGGTACTGGTTGGTGATTACCCGCTGGCGCCTGGTGATTACCAACAATCACCAACAGGGAGGAAGACTATTTTGCTTACAAACAATGTTCCTCCCTGTCAGCTCGGGATTGCTGTGCACAGCACAGCCATCCCAATCAGTGTGCTTACAGTGAAGCACACACCCCCTGCCCCCTAGTAAAACACTCCCAGCACACAGTTAACCCTTTGATCGCCCCTCACATTAACCCCTTCCTGCCCAGTGTCACTAATACAGTGTCAGTACTTTTTTTTAGCACTGATCACTGTATTGGTGTCACTGGGAATGTCAGTGACACCAAGTTAGTTCCCCCCCAGTGTCAGAATGCCCACCGCAATCCTGCAGTCCTGCTAAAAGTCGCTGATCGCCGCCATTACTAGTAGGAAAAAAAAATCCCAGTATCTATACCGCCATTTGTAAAAGCTATAACTTTCACATAAACCAGCAATGGGAAAACTACGGCACGCGGGCCGTATACGGCCCGGCGGACCTTTTAATCCGGCCCGCGGAGCGTGGCAAACATTGGCTGTCAGGATGTAGGGCGGGGCAGCGTGACGAACTCCTCTCCTCTCACAGTCCGCCCTGAAGAACGGAACGGCGCGGGAACACGGTGAGAGGAACGCGCGGAGCAAAGGTAAGTGAATTGACACAATATGGGGAATGAATTACTATAGGGGGGATGAATTACTATATGGGGGATGAATTACTATGGGGGATGAATTACTATATGGGGAATGAATTACTATAGGGGGGATTAATCACTATGGGGGATGAATTACTATATGGGGGATGAATTACTATGGGGGATGAATTACTATGGGGGATGAATTACTATATTGGGGATGAAATACTATATGGGGGATGAATTACTATGGGGGATGAATTACTATATGGGGGATGAATTACTATGGGGGATGAATTACTATGGGGGATGAATTACTATATGGGGGATGAATTACTATGGGGGATGAATTACTATGGGGGATGAATTACTATATGGGGGATGAATTACTATGGGGGATGAATTACTATATGGGGGATTAATTGCTATAGGGGGGATGAATTACTATATGGGGAATGAATTACTATGGGGGATGAATTACTATATGGGGGATGAATTACTATATGGGGGATGAATTACTATGGGGATGAATTACTATGGGGGATGAATTACTATATGGAGGATTAATTACTATGCTTACTATGGGGGAATATTACTATACTTACTATGGATGGCATGGTAGTGGCTGGGCCGGCCAGCAGCTAGTCCGGCCCCCGGGTCCAATATATGAACCCATTGCGGCCCTCAAGTCAAAAAGTTTGCCCACCCCTGACATAAACCAATTAATTTACACATATTGGGATTTTGTTAGCAAATACATGTAGCAGAATAGATTTTGGCCTAAATTTATGACACAATTTGATATTTAAATTTTTTTACTGAACACGTTTAATAGCAAAAAGGCCAAAATATTGTTTTTTTTTTTCAAAATTGTCGGTCTTTTTTTACTTATAGTGCAAAAAATAAAAAAAGCGCAGGCAATCAAATACCACAGAAATAAAGCTCAATTCATGGGAAAAAAAGAACGTAAATTTCATCTGGGTGTGGCGTTGCATGACTGCGCAATTGTCAGTTAAAGAAAAGCAGCACCGTATAGCAAGAAATGGCCTGGTCAGCAACGGGGGTAAATCCTCTGGAGGGCAAGTGGTTAAGGAGGGGTGGTGGGACAGACTTCCTAATCATGTGAGCATTGTGATTGGCTGTCACATTGGTCACATCATTGATCATAACTAGAAACTGGGTGCACTCTCAGCACAAAAACCGCAACTGCCATAAATGCATTTGTGCGGCCTGTTGGCAGCAAGGCCAACTCTCATTGCTGCCAAACATACAGTATGTGTTACATGGTCAGCAAAAAGCCCCCCCTAAAGTGTCAAGTGTATCCTGCAGTAAAATGTAAAGTCCACTTACAATGTCAGTGCCCGCTCCATTTTCACAAATGTAAGGAAAAACATTCAGGTTTATACTTACCTCCCCCCGTCCTCTACCCATGGCACCTAGGCAAGACGAACTTACACTCCTTTCATTTAGGTCCTGAGGAATACAGAGCAGTCAGAATTTCATATGAAGAGTTTCTTCTCACAAGATGTGGCCTGTTCTGCCTTCCTGGGAGGATGTTGATGTCACATCCAGAAATATGGAACATGGCATAAGGCAAGTATAAAGCTGGCCATACATGGATCGAAATTCAGCCAGTTCAGCAGGGACTGGCCACATTTCAGTCCATGTATGGGCACTTTCTTCTACAGATTGACTTCTTTTGGCTTTTCCCCGTTGGATCAACACTAGTGTCTATAGCTGGCAGCATTGATCAGTGTATTCTGACAACGGGAAAGACTCCCCATTGTCAGAATTCAATACCTCATCAGGGAGGATTCCCCTTTCCACATTGGATGTGGCAATCAAGTCATTTTTTTTCACTGGTTGAACGAAAAAAAAAAAAAGGACTCACTTATGGGCTGCTTCAATCTACTTTTTTCACAAGTATATTTTATACCTTGTGTCAGTAGGTGATTTTTCAAAATGGAGGGGGCCCAGGTAATTGATTGAACTGCAATGTCCACTTTATGTGGTTTCATACAAGTCCTCCGTTGAAGACTTTTCTATAGTTTCACATGGAGTCATTTATTTGATGCTTGAAATAACACTTTCAATAAATCTTTTATGGTGCTAATTAACCTCTTTGTTCCTAATGAGAATGTGTTAATTATTTGTGTAGTTTAAGATTTACAGAGGATTAAGGTTGATTTGTTTGACCTTGAAAGTGACACCTAAAAGTTCCACATCGAGCAGGCTGTGTGAAAGGAAGTCATTTTGCAGGATTTTACCTGCCAATAAGTCACAATCTATCAGAGAAGTATAGGAAAATATGTGAAAGTTTCAGATTAACACAATTCATTGTTTCATGCTGTGCTGACTTTTTCTGAGTGCTGTGTTTGGTTTCATACTACAGGATCCATCCATCTAAAACATTGGGTGGTAGCAAGCTACATGAGTCTGACTCAGGGGCAGACTGACAACTCATGGGGTCCCTGGGCAATAGGGGATCATGGAGCCCCTGTGTCTTTGCCCACACTCAAAGCACACCCAAAAAAGCCTATAAAAAGGTACCAAGGGCATTTCATGGGGCCTCCTACTGACCCCAGGCCCTCGGGCAGTGCTAAAGTGTTTGAATATTCAGTCCGCCCCTGGTCTGACTTTTTATATCACCAAGTGCCAAAGGCCTGGAACACAATGGTGTCCAAATAGGGCCCCTTGACTCCCCACACTCCAAAAGCATTCTCTAACATATTTTTTCTTTATGGGCCCATTCACATTAAGGGGTCTAGCTTTAGAACATTTGTTGGACAAACTTCACACACGTTCATTCAGGCTGGACAAGTACACCTTTTATTTGGGGTAATATATTAATTCCTACGATCGTCAGCTTCATCTAGTGCCCAAAATGCAGTATCTTGTCTCATTAAAGTGTTACTAAACCCAGGACCCTACAAGCACATTATCAAAGGGAGCATGCCTACATGAATGGGTGATTTAAATAGCAAACCGCGAGCATCTGCAGTAGGGTGCGCTGATGCCATTTCGGTCCGTTCGCGCATGCGCGATGCATACGCGAGCGGCCATTTTATCGGTTATTCACAGACTACATTAGGAGACACAAGGGAATTGAAGCAATTCGTACATGATAACGTGCTCGTGCACGAAACGCGTTAGAGAGGAGCCAGGGTGTGACGTCACGCGGGAGGATTAAAGTGAGTAAAAAGAAGATTAGAAGGGTTTTTTTAAAAAAAAAATTTAAGTGGGTAGGAGGAATGGATGGGGGTTTTGCAAGCATACCTGGAGATGGGATTTAGGCCTCATTCACATGGGTAGCATATGGCTGTAGTTTTTGAATGGACCATGTGCAGCTTGAGCAGCCCAACAGGCAGCCCACATGTGAGTGTTTGGGGATGCAGCAACTTGCATGAACACAGCCGCTTGTCCAGATTTCGCAGGTGCTAGTGAGTGGCTTCAAAGGCACACTGTATGCAATCGGGGCTGCTCACCCACACTTGCATGCCTGTCAAACTGAGCTAAGAAGCTGTGTCCAGCTGCTACGTCCTTCTAAATATACATGGGCCGCCTGCATACAGAACTTAAGCCATATAAACACATGGCCCATGCACTGACTGTGGGCCTCAGCACCCTTGTGAATGAGACCTTGACCACTTGCCCCTGCCTGTATTACAAATACTGCAAGTCAGCAGCACAGCCAGGCCAGGTGACGTACCCGTATATCGCTTCTGGGTTTCA
Source organism: Staurois parvus (assembly GCF_062004578.1). NCBI lineage: Eukaryota > Metazoa > Chordata > Amphibia > Anura > Ranidae > Staurois > Staurois parvus. Next base: position 1,006,871 of record NW_028318218.1, read on the forward strand.
GGTGTGTGTGCTCACACCCCCTGTTGACCTGTGCTGTGATTGGACACAGCATGAGTTTGTCAGCAGGTTTCAGCCAATGATTTCAGCTGAAACCAGCTGATCGGCTTTGCCCAATCACAGCACAGAATTCTGTGTTTACAAACACACAGAAGTCTGTAAACAGAAGAGCGATCTGGCTGTTTCTTCTCCCTGAAAAGCAGGGAGAAAATAGCCAGATCTGTGTATAAAAGCAGCACACATTACACACATTACACTTGTTAGGCACACAGTTAACCCCTTGATTGCCCCTAAAATTTACCTCCTTCCCATCCAGTGCCATTAGTACAGTGTATAGTATTATACGTATATGATCACTGTATTAGTGTTACCAGCAATATCAGTATCAGTAATTGTCCCTCCCAGTCTGTGTCTGTTAGCGCCAGACTGGCCACCACTTTATCACTGTTCCACTATAAGTCGTTGATCATCGCCGTTACCAGTATAGCATCTATAGCTATGCAAAGTCCAGTATATACTGTATATATAGTATGCAGATGCTATAACATTCACACAAACCAATTAATATTCACTTATTTTTTCCCAAAGACATGTAGCAGAATACATTTTGACCTAAGTTTATGAAAAAAAAATTATTGGATATGTTTTATAACAGAAAGTTGAAAATCTATTTTTTTTTATAAAATGTTGTTTTTTTCATTTATATAATAAAAAATAAAAAACCCTTTGGTGATCAAATACCACTAAAAGAAAGCTCTATTTGTGCGAAAAAATTATATACATTTTATTTGGGTACAGTAATGCATGACTGCGCAATTGCCAGTTAAAGTAGTACAGTGCTGAATTGCAAAAAATGCCCTGGTCATGAATGGGGTAAAACCTTCCGAAGATCAAGTAGTTAAAGTGGTTCTAAAGTCTGGGTGTTTATTTACCTTCATACATTCCCTTTAAGGTAAAAAACATCCCACTACCTATTCCCCCCCTCCACTCTCTAAACCCTTACCTGACTTTTCTGTCAATCCAGTGCTGGGCCTGGCTGCAGGTCTTTGCTCCTTGTGTATCCACAGGTTTCACTGAGAATAGGAGGAACCATTGGTTCAATCCAGTTAAATCCTGTAAGGAGGGAGCAAGGGTGGGGCCAAGCCACGCTGTGTATGTCTAAGCTGTATGTCTGTACAGCTGCAAAGCTGTATGTCTATGGACATACACAGTCCGGCTTGGGAGAGTACCCGCACAAGTGCTCACATAGCAGTCGGCTTGCTATAGGGGCCCTCGCAGAAGAGGAGCAGAGACCACCGGTAGGAGACCACAAAAGAGGATTGAGGCTGCTATGAAAAATACCACTGCACAGAGCAGGTAAGTATAACATGTTTATTATTTTACTAAAAAAAAACAACAATATCCTTTATTAAGTACAACCAGGCCTGGTAGATCTCAGGCCACACAGAGGATATTTTCGGGCAGGTGATGGGTGTTTGCAGGCACATTATGGTGGAACAAATACTTCAGCAATGTTGTTGCCGTCATCACTTCTGTTTGTCCAAGTCAGATTTACTCCAATGATATTATATAAAAAAATCTATAATCTATGACAGGTTCTCTTGAGGTGCCAGGTTCTCTGTTGTTTATCCCCAGTCTGGCCTTGGATATACCTGTCTGCGAACAATATTATGTTCTGAGTCAATATGTGTTTTACACTTGAAACAACTTATTTAAAATGATTCTAACCTTCATTGTTCGAGCAATAAACTAAACCTTTGATATCTGTTTTATTAACATAGAGCTTGGACGTACGCTTTACTTTTAAAAGAATTTCAGGAGAGCAATCAATAGTAATTTATATTGTACTCAGCCCTTCTAAATATTTCATACAGTGTGACTTTGCTGAATGTGTTTTTCTTTTATAAATTAAAGCCAGCGGACAGATGTTGTAGAAAGTAAAATCATTTTCTGGCAAGGGGGAACTCTGCGAGCCTTTTGTTTGCTTTTGTGCTGCCAGCTTTCCTGCATGGTGCTTAATCTATATTTAAGGCCAAGAACTAATTCTATTGCTATTGTTGAGGCTTTGGGTGGAATAACATGTAAAAATATCTTTATTTACAAGGTGGTTTTATTGTATGTTTTGTAAGAACTTGCTGCATTTAACTGTTTAAAGCTGTTTAGTTATTTTCTGTATAAAATCACCCTAACAACTGTGGTGGCAAAGCTGGATTTCACAAAGGCATTTGTCCTGAACGAAAATTGGGAGCTGCCAGTTATGACTGTTCCCTGACTACCATGCTTATCCTACAGCTTCACTACTGGCCTGCAAGAAGCATACATGTAGGCAGGAGCAGGGGTTGTCCTCCATCCAGTAGGTGACATTGTGCCATTATATAGATGGAGTGGAGTCTTTTAGAGGAAATTGTCCCTTCATGCACTCCATAGGTGTCTCAGAGATATCAGCTGTCTGGTTGGATGGTGCATGTAGCTGGCCAGCTAAGACCGGTCCTTGGTTGTTAATATAGTTCACATATATGTGTATACCAAACCTGCCAATAACCTCAGTATAGTGTATATGTGCATATGTTAAAGCCAAAAGCAGAATCATTGCTGTAATTTATGTCTTTGAATGTTATATGACATTTATATATTCATTGTGTTAGCAGATTCAGAAAAGGAAAATATGTCTTTAAGAGTCAGTACAAGGTGAGCCAATCGCAGCCATCCTCACACTGTACAGAGCCTTAACCAATCCCAGACAGTTTCACATTTGTGCCTGTGTAAAACTCCCTGCTAGATTGTTCTAGAGTCACTTGCTCATCAGGCAGAAGAGGAAACAGACAAAGTTCCAGTCAGAGAAGCTCTATGGAAGCAGAGAAGGCCAAATAGGTATTTAATGCACTTGTGTGTTCCTCTGTTGTTTAACAGTGCAGGTAGATCTGTGTGTAAAATTTGTTGTATGTGTTTACTTGTAGTTCCACCGATATAATCCACCGAATCAAGTCACTGTAATCCGAATTAAACCATTGTAATACGAAAGAAATAAGTCACTGTAAGATAAATGAAACAAGCCATTGTAAGCAGTGTTATATGAAGAAGATTGAAGTTATTAAAGAAGTTAACTAAAGTATTCGGTGTGCTCTTTAAACCTACTGCATCCATAGAATGGCATTAGAGGAATTACAGAGTAAAGTCAGTCCAATCAAACAAAAGAAACAGCAATTGCATAATTTTTCTAATGCCACAGCGCACAAGGCACTACATGGTGCTGCGCCTGCCACACTGCAACTTTTGGTGACCTTTGACTGCCATCTTGGTGTGGGACCTTATAAATTAAGGTACCCATGTCGTGAGGGACAGACACCTCACCTATTAACCACTTCCCGACCGGCCGTTGTATATAAACGGCTGGACGGTGGCACTGCAGGGTCGGGTGGCCGTCTATAAACGGCCTCCCCGCACCCTGCTTGTGCGCGCTCCCTGGGAGCGCGCAGCACCGCGATCCGGTGCCCGCTGTGTCCTCCGGACACAGTGAAACACCGATCGTCGGACGGGACCTCTGTACGAGGTCCCGATCATGTGATCACTGATTGGCCAATCAGTGATCACATGCAAAGTAGTAAGCAAGATGTCACTTCTGACATCATTGCTTACTATGTGTGAAATCTGTGAATGATCACAGAGGTCACATGGTACAAGGCTATTCACAAAAGCCTTGTACCATGTGACAAGCTGTGACCAATCACAGCTCACTCAGTTCTTCTCAATGAGTGCAATAATGCACACAGAGAGAAAGAGAAATGATTGCTTTTACACCATATATGGGTGTAAAAGCAATCAGTGTAAAAAATAAAAAAAAATCTTCATCACCCCTCACAAGTAGTACAATGTCACCATGGTGACACTGTACTGCTAGGGTGACAGTATGTAAAAAAAAAAAATAAATAAAAAATAATAATATAAAAAAATAAAATAAAAATGTAAAAAAAAAATGTTTAAATATTATAATTTTTGCTTATAAACTAATTTGGATTTTTTTTTTTTTTACTAAAAAGATAACGGAATAAATTTTGGCTAAGATTTATGATGAAATATTATTTATTTGCAAAATTTTATAAAAAAAACACTTTTTTTCAAAATTTTTGGATATTTCATTTACATAGCAAAAAAAATACAAATCCCAGTGGTGAATAAATACCACCAAAATAAATCTTTATCTATCTAAAAAAAATGGTAAAAAATTCATTTGGGTACAGTGTTGCATGACCGCGCAATTGTCATTCAAAGTGTGATAGCGCTAAAAGCTGAAAATTGCCCTGGTCAGGAAGGGGGTAAAAGTGTCCGGTCTGGAAGTGGTTAAGGAAAGTGAATAGCACAGGGGAAGGTTCCTGGCAAATAGGCACAGCTCAGGGACAACACCTGTGCATAAGGAACACTCTCATATCTGGAACATTGAAGTGGGGTTCTCCTCACCTCAGCAGCATCAGAGTGCCATCCTAGTACACTGCAAACTCTCACCTCCTCCAGCGGAAGCAATCCTCCAGTTATAGGGACCCAAGCCTGGTGACTTACTACAAATACCAACTGCTATATTGCCTTATACCAACTGCTATGTTGTCTAATATCACTGTCTAAAGAAACTGTCTTTATTCACTACTGCTTACCTATATACAACATACAAAATATTTTAACATCAAGGACTGTGTGTGCGTGGTCTCCCCCTGACTGGATACCCTTGGCCTAGGCTCTGCCTACATACAGTTTGGAACATGTAACCTGCAAAAAAAACAGACCCTCTCTTTCTGAAGTAGGACTGGGGTTACCTACATCACTAATTCCAGTAGGCTTCAGGACTACGAATTATCCACTGCACATGAGCAGTGAAGCATCATCAGGAGATTTGTTAAGCCCAGGGGGGGGGGCAATAGTAGCTGCCTTTGTGTTGGGTGACCACTGCCCCCATTGTTCCATCTAGGGGGTAGTTTTGTTCGCCCCGCTGGCCTTCCCACTTCCATGGGGTCCCATTCTTTTAGTTCCACACTGAGGATAGGTTTTGTTTCTTTTTGCCCCCATGGGATCCCGTAGTTCATGGGGGGTGGGTGAATTGGCCTTCTGACCTTGGTTACACCCATCTCGAGCACCACTCTGACAGATAGAATTTCCAATATGGCTCAGTTGTGTCATCGCTTGTGCACGTGATGTCATTTCCGCTAGGTGGGCTCATGCCTAATGGCACCAGTGGGCGTCCGCATCCTGCCGGTGATGACAGACGCCAGCAGAATGTGAGGGGTATTTAAAGCCCAACATGCGACAGATGGGCTGCCACTGTTAGCTGCCATTGGGATGGTCTGTACACTTACTGGTGTACCTGGTAAGAAAAATTACACTCCTTTATTTCATGGACTAGGACAAATCACTATTTGTAGGAGCTCATTACCTTACCCCTTCTTTATGTTTCTACTTTTTTGCTGTTTCATATAGGAGTGGGATTTGTCCCCTTCTCTGTTCAGTGGGTAAAGGTCAATATTTTGAAGGGTGGCCTTTTTGTTCATATGGTGGGCACAAAATGTAACCTAACTGTTGTGGGAGTCCTGACACACATCCAGCTTTAGGGTAGATAACATACTGAAGTGGCCTATGCTATTTTTCTAAAGCTGAGACTTTTTTTAGTGTCGCTGTGAAAGACACAAATATGTTTTTTTTTTATTTGACCATTAGAAAGTGACACTATATGGTGTTTTTCCCTCCTATAGCCACTGATATTAATCTAGGGTGAGACTAATGGTGCAAGAGCCTATTTTTTCAACTAATCAGTGTATGAGCTCATCTTTCAACTATTCAGCACTTCTGTGCACCCCTGGTAAGATAATCCTCCATAATGATCCATGCATATATTTTTTCTTTGTATATTGCTTTTTCTGCCATGCATTTTATCATTATGACTGCTGGTTTATTTACAAACACTATTTCTTATTTCTAGTGGCATCTTTTGCAATATTCATAAGTCTCCTGAGGAAGCCAAAATTCAGGCAAAACATGTAGAGCTGAAGTACACTGCAGAGATTTCTAAGCCGCATGGATATTCTGTGGTGGTTTTATGTCCAATACTGTAAAGTGTTGTTTTAATGTTTTGCATTGTAATAAAATGATTGATATTTTATCATATTCTCTTTCTGGAGTTATGTTTTTGGCACCTTCAAAATTCCTCTTTTTTCTTCTTCCAAAAGTGTCTGTTGTCAATGGGTTGCAGTGCCCTTGAACCTCTGACACCTAGGAATGTTATTTTATCTCACACCAGCAGACCACATAAGAAAGTGTTAACATTAATGTAGTGCTACTCCCGCAGGTGCTGCCTGGTAATTTGGGTTCTGTGCCCTGACTCCAAGAACAACCTCACTCACAAGTTACTGCAAGCACTTTTAAGAACACCAGTATGTATAATTTTAACTCGGATGTGAGTTAGCACCAGGAAACAGGCATATGACTGTTTAGTGGTAAATTAATTCAATGTATTGGTATGGGTTAGAATAAATGGTGGTTTGAGCATAAATGAACACATAGAAGGTAGGTTCAGACACATTTCACTAGACAGTATAATCACTATGCCAAGGCAACTTAGAATAAAGTTCTGTACCACTAGACTGGGATTAAAGCATGAATCAGCAAAGTCAGCAATAAAGTTCATATAAGATTAACTGTAATGTAAATAATATTACTATAACTATTCTAGAGTGCACTCTAAGAGAATGGTTAGGATGTGGTGCAATGTCCCCTCAGAAGTACCTCTTAGCATAAGCAATAGTTAAAATAGTTAATTGTGTAGCAGCTGTAGAGGGACATTCTTTAGTCCTAACTCTTCAGCCTGCTAGCGCTGGGGCCCAGCAGTACCATTGGTGCACATGAGAATAGTCCCAGTCAAGCCTCCAGGCAATATTAAGGCTACTAGATGGCTATATGGTCAATTCCTAAGGGGCTCAGTCAGTCTAGCAGAAGATAGTAAATCCCAAAAGCAGCAGCTCACCAGTCCCAGCAATATTGCAGCTCTCCATCTAGTCACACACAGCGACTAGGACACTCTCTGCTGTGCACCCAGGTGACTCTGGCTGTTGGCACCCAAAAACTCAGGACTCGGGATCCTGCTCAGCATGCAGCAGTGATGGTGCATGCTGAACAGAAATGTGCACTCTTCGGTCCCCCTCACAGCTGGAGGAAGCTGTGTCCTCTGCAGACTGAGAAAATGCAGCTCTTTCCCCTTCTCCTGGCATTCTCTCTCTGGGAAATGCAGTTCAAAAGCTCTTGATTACAATAGAATCTCTCTCCTCTGGACTAAGGTTCCCACAGTGCAGTGCTGCCTGACTTAATCTAATAAATTCTTCCTGCTGACATCACAGAGTCAGTCCAGGCTGGGGAAATATCGCAACCATATGGCCGGGTCCCAATCAGGAGCCTGGACTGGCACCTGGCATCTGGCTCAGGCTCCATTGAACACTGGGGGAAGCAGAGTAGACAGAGTGCAGGGGAGCCGGTAGGAGACAGATGCAGCATTGGATCAATGCTGCATCCACCTAGGTAAGTATAATTAAAAAATATATATATAATCCCATACTGCTCTTTTAATCACTGCAGAGGTATATGCAGTCAATTGGAAATCGTCTGATATGTGGGTAATATTGGATGTGCATGATGTAGGAAAAGGACCTTGTCCAAAGGTATATCAATTCCTTGCCAATTAATCAGATTGTCCTTTGTACAGTTCTGGTTAGTGATGCCGAACACCCTCCCCCCTGTTCAGTTCGCGGTCAAACATTTGAACATAACGAAAGTTTGACCACGAACTTCAAACAGCAGGCACAATTCACTAAGAGATATTTTACCGCATCTGAGTATTAGTTAAGATACCGCACAGTTAATAAAAACATACTTAATTGTTTCAGCTGTCAGCAGGGTTCCCCACCGACAGCTGAATGTAAAAAGAACTGCTGGCATTGCCCGGCAATTAAACATTTTTTTTAAAAAACGCATGGGGTCCCCCCATCTACACCAAGCCCTTTGGGTCTGGTATAGATTTTGAGGGGAATCCCCACACCCAAATGCATACCAGGCCCTTATCCGAGCATGCAGACCAGCAGGTCAGGAAAGGGGGCTTGCCAGTGCCCCTCCTCCTGAATTATACCAGGCCATCTGCCCTCAACATGGGGGGAGTGCACAGCACCTTGTCCTCATGTTGATGGGGACAAGGGCCTCTTCCCCACAACCATAGCCAGTAGTTGTGGGAATCTGCGGGTGGGGGGAGTTAATCGGAATCTGGAAGCCCCTTTAACAAGGGGGACCCCAGATCCCGCGCCCCCATATGAATGAGTATGGGGTACATGGAACCGCTACTCATTCACAAAAAAAAAAGTGTAGTATAAAAAATGACAGAAGACAGTCTTTGACAAGTCCTTTATTAAAAACAAAAATTAAAAAATGTCCCCCCCGAAGTAGATCCAATCTCAATCACAATGCCCCTTGCCAACAGGGACCCGAAAAAAAACCCCAAAAAATGCTCTGCTCTCAATGCTGGCTCCCGCCGTCTGACAGCTGCACCTGGATGACAGTTCTTAAACACTCTGATGACGTTGTGACATCATCATGTGCTGTGATTGGCCAAAGCATTGCATCTGACCTGTGGTGAGGTGCATTGCTTTGGCCAATCACAATGCACTGCCTGCCGAAACGCCTTTACCGTTCATCAAAGACACAAACGGCCAATGTTCTAGTCAAACTAACATCACCAGTCCAGGTAAACCACTGCCAAGATCATAGCAATTACAAGATAAGCCATACAGAGATAATATTTTCAGTCAATCTGAATAGAATCTTACACATCCATAGAAAGAAAGAAAAGCAGTAAAATACAATCACTATGGCAGTTTTTTTCTCTGATTGCGGAAGTTTCAGTTGACTTCTGGTCCTAGAGTCACTGCAGGAAAAAAGAGCCAATGGCTCCTTCTGCTGTCGATCTGCCCAGGCAGGAAGAAGACAGTAGTGAGAGTTGCTGCTACCATGCACATCACTGGATCGGATCAGGCTTTGGGAGGTTGGGGGGGGGGGCGAATTCTGCAGTACAGAAAGTTTTTCACCTTAATGCATATAATGCATTAAGGTGAAAATCCTCAAGGCTTTAGGACCACTTTAAAGATCATTCTGGTTGTCAGGATCCTAAATGTAGCCAGGTGCTTGGCTAGAGACAGAGCGATTTAGGACACTATGCAGTAGTGCTCTCTGTGCTCCCAATGAACTTCAGATGAATGGGTTAAACCTACCTCACTACCATCCACCAGGGGGAGCTGACAAGCAGAAAGAGCTCTAGAGACTTGATGGTGGGCAATATTAATCACAGGAGAAGGATCATGCTATGAGAGTCAATGGACTATAGAACTACAATTCCCAATGCGAATCAGGTATAAATAAGTAGAGAGAGATCTGTATTTTCCCAGGCTGAATACTGAGGTATTGACACTTTTTGCTGTGAGGAAACCAAGGTGTGCACATCACTGCTCCTGTGTGCATGTCAGCCTAATACAAGCTTGTGGCCATGTGCAGAGGACCAGAGTCACTCCAGGCAGATCCAGGAGTGAGCTAACATGTGAACAAAGGGACCCCTGTTGCTGTATTGCTGGGACTGGTGAGAAGATACTGCTGCCATTAATCTGTTTCTGCTGGCAGAGACCGAACACACAGGGACTGGCCATGTTACTAGCAGCATTATTTACTGCATGCAGACTTTACTGGGACTGTATTCATGTGCACCACCATAAAGACTGGCCCCCAATGTTAGCCAGCTGAAGACTCACATAGCTGCCATTCATATAGAGTGCACTCTAAAGTGAATATAGCCTATGGTTTACAGAGGAGTTATCGCAGTGTTGATTATCATTGCCTTTACTGTTTTCTAATGTCATTACAAGGTTTACTCTAAACTAGCTGCATAGAACTCCATTCTATGCTGCTATAGCCTAGTGAACTGTGATTTACCTAATCCTTTACTTATCATTTACATGCATGCTGCTATATACTGCAAACTGTGACAAATTGATTGGGTACATTTATCACTAAACAGTCTGATGTTTGCTTTCTGATACTGAACCTTAGTTATGTGCAGCTTATCTGTATTTCTGCTCCCAGTAGCAGTGAAGTATCTATTTATTACAGTTACTTCATTAGCACTGTCAATTTACACCGTACATTGGACATTCTCATCAGTCCCTACCCTCAAGGAGCTTACAATCTAAGGTCCCTAACTCACACACATACTAGGGCCAAATTAGACTGGATCTAATTAACCTACCAGCATGTCTTTGGAGTGTGGGAGGAAACCCACGCAGGCACATGGAGAACATGCAAACTCCAGGCAGGTAGTGTCATGGTTGAGATTCGAACCAGCAACCCTAGTGGTGCTAAGCGGAAATGCAAACCACTTAGCCACTGTGCTGCCCATTTCAATTTGCTTAACCTGCTGTGTCAGTGGGGCTGGGGTTGTTCTCAGAGTCGAAGTAGAATAACAGAGAACCCAATCTACGAAGCTGCTTCTGTGGGATTAATACTACATAAATGTAAGGCACATAGTGTAAATCTGGTTGGGTCAGGAGTGGTGGTGGTTAGGGGAAGAGGTCACCTTCCTGAAGAACAGACTTCTCTATGGAAAATGCACCTGGTCACTTGGGCATCTGTGTTCCATGGGATCCAGCTGTTCATCTGGGCTTCCAGAACCCAAACTTGAAGCCATGAAAGAATCACATGGTGTTGCAACCACCCAAATATTTGCTGCTGTGGACCAGGAATATGGTGTGTTTGAGAGCTTCTAGCCCACCAGCTGTACACATGTTAGCAGACAGATCACATCTGCGTAGGCTGTGGGGTGGTTAAAAACTGAAGTAGGGGGCCCCTGGACAGCCTTGCACATCTGTAGGCCCCTAACACAGTGACAACTATTTGGTGCAGCTAGGGACTTGCCTACAAGCATAGCAGAACTTTGACTACAAATCTAGGTTATAGGACATTGAGGGTTTGGGTATTGTTCACATTATATTAGGATTCAAGATTGCCTTTAAAAAGAGTATAGATTCCCTTTCAAGTCCACTTTTATTGTTCCCCCTACGGTTTCCGTTAGGCATGTATTGTTGCTGGCTCCCAGATCTGCAGTCTACACACAATGTTTAATGTGAATAGAAAAGAGACAGCTTTGATGCTTCTATAGCTGGTGCCAGCTCCAATTCCCACAAATCTGTCTGTTTACTTCTCTTCCTCAAGACAATTCTGCATATTAGCTCACAACAAACAAATCTTGGCATCTTATTAAATCTCCAGCCCCACCGTGCAATTTATTTCACTTCAGAGTACAACTGTTTCTAAAATTAATTTATGTAAAAAAACATAAAATAAAATAAAAATGTATTCCAGCACAGCTGTATCTATTCCCACTATTCCAGAACTGTTGCTACAAAAAGGAAGAAAGAAGTAGCTTGGGATTTATACTGTGAAGATTTGTCTTTGCTCCAAATAACAGGTCTGGATTTTTTTCTGTCAGCTCATAATCAGATATACTTCTTCAGTGCATTACACTAGCTGTGAACATTTGGGCTAAAACTTCACAAGTCAAGGATGTGAAATGACATGTTTTTCCTGCCTGATATACACTTCATAACGTTACTGAGAGGAGGGAAGAGAAATCTTTAACTAAGACCGAGTAAAATAAAGCTTTGGGAAATATTTGTAAAGCCTAAAGCTGAACTCCGCCATAAGCAAATAAAGTCTAAATACTAAAGACGTGTATTCTTGTTTGAATTGTGCTTAAGTATTTTCTCCAGATTTGTGCTTTACCACCTCCCACATGGCCTATTATAATAATACGGTCAGGCGGGTCCTTCTTTCTCTCCAGTGGATATCATATGGCGTCCTATTATTCTTGCCGTTTGTGCAATCCCCTGGGGGCATGCAGCGGCGCAGTCTGTGATGAGCTCTTTACTATGTGATTGCTGTGTCCAATCACAGCCGATCACAAAATGTAAATACATGAGGGTACTTTCTGTTACAGTTTCTCCTTCCCTACACAAAGACTTCGTGAGGAGAAGGAGAGACCGGGAGCTGTGGGTTAGCAGATTTTACTACAAACTACTATTTTACTCACACAGAGCCACCTGTCAGTGCCCTGATTGCATCAGTGTACCTGACACACCAGAGCAGGTGTCATCAGTGCCCTGATCTGACACACTAGTGCAGGCATCATCAGTGCCCTCATCAGTCAGTGTGCCAGTCACACCAGTACAGCTGTCATCAGCGCCCTGAACAGCCAGTCTACCTGTCACACCAGTGTAGCTATCATCAGTGCCCTGATCAGCTAACCTACCTGTCACACCAGTGCAACTGTCATCAGAATCCTCATCCGCAAGTCTTCTTGTCTGTCACACCATCACAGCCATCATCAGTGCCCTGATTAGCCCGTCTACCTGTCACACCAGTGTAGCCGTCATCAGTGCCCTGATTAGCCCGTCTACCTGTCACACCAGTGTAGCCGTCATCAGTGCCCTGATTAGCCAGTCTACCTGTCACACCAGTGTAGCCATCATCAGTGCCCTGATCAGCCAGTCTACCTGTCACACCAGTGTAGCCGTCATCAGTGCCCTGATCAGTTAGTCTACCTGTCACACCAGTGTAGCCGTCATCAGTGCCCTGATCAGCCAGTCAACCTGTCACACCAGTGTAGCCGTCATCAATGCCCTGATCTGCCAGTCTACCTGTCACACCAGTGTAGCCGTCATCAGTGCCCTGATCAGCCAGTCAACCTGTCACACCAGTGTAGCCATCATCAATGCCCTGATCTGCCAGTCTACCTGTCACATCAGTGTAGCCGTCATCAGTGCCCTGATCAGCCAGTCAACCTGTCACACCAGTGTAGCCATCATCAATGCCCTGATCTGCCAGTCTACCTGTCACACCAGTGTAGCCGTCATCAATGCCCTGATCTGACAGTCTACCTGTCACACCAGTGTAGCTGTCATCAGTGCCCTGATCAGCCAGTCTACCTGTCACACCAGTGTAGCCGTCATCAATGCCCTGATCAGTTAGTCTACCTGTCACACCAGTGTAGCCATCATCAATGCCCTGATCTGCCAGTCTACCTGTCACACCAGTGTAGCCGTCATCAATGCCCTGATCTGACAGTCTACCTGTCACACCAGTGTAGCTGTCATCAGTGCCCTGATCAGCCAGTCTACCTGTCACACCAGTGTAGCTGTCATCAATGCCCTGATCAGCCAGTTTACTTGTCACACCAGTGTAGCCGTCATCAATGCCCTGATCAGCCAGTCTACTTGTCACACCAGTGCAGCCATCCTGATTGTAGCCACATCTGTCCCAGTGTCACCAGAGCCATATCCAAAAAAATATACACCAGCGAGGAGGCATTTCAAATCGTTAGCATGACAGATGAGAGAAGTGTGGAGCTCTCACTGTCAGATTCAGATTCTAACCCATGAAGAGTAGTGGGTTAGTAACCAAATCGAAGGAGGAAAAGATGCCTAAAAAAATTTGTGTTCTGAAGAGCAGGCAACCACCAGCAGCGCTGTAGATCATCCTGGTGAATTGGTGAACACCAGCAACTCAGTACCCCTGGATTAAAGATCCAGTACTAGCTGTGGGGTGTCACATCAGTCTTCAATAATTAGGGCCCATGCAAGTTTCACAGAGGCACTTGTGAATCTGTTATGGCTCCCCCCCACTCAGGATCAACTAGTCACCCCCCTTTTTAGCACACAGCCAAGTATGCAGGCCAACACAGAACATTTTACACCAATTTGTTTTTTTATTGCATTTATTTTTACCGATGATTTCGTTTATTCCATTTAATTGTGGGCCAGAGCAATCTTTTTGCCCAGCAGTTCATTACAAATAACCCAAATTCATATTATGCTGATCCATTTGAATGAAGACCTGTTACAGTAGAAGAATTCAAAATATTTTAGGCCTCACACTTAAACATGGTACTTACAAAAGTACATGCTTGCTGGTCCACAAACCACATTCATCCCATGCCACCCACTGTATTATTTGTTATGTCAAGGTCACGCTATGAAATGATCATGTGCTTCCTCCATTTTAGTGACACTACACTATGCCCTCCCCGAAATCATAACATATGATGAATATGTATTTGCAAGCTTTACAAAATGTGCCCACTTACTAATTTTTTCTGAACCATTTGTTCAGTTGTATATTCATGACAAATATATCTGAGTTGATGTTAGACATTCTGTATATAGCCCTACAGAACAGACAGTGCACAGTCCACATGTGTTAATCAGCTGCTTCTCTGCAAACAGGAGACTTTATTATACAGAAAAGCCATAGCGTTTAACCATAGCTACAGCTACAGCTACAAATACACTGCTCAAAAAAATTAAAGGAACACTTTGAAAACACATCAGATCTTAATGGGGAAAAATACCATGCTGGATATCTATACAGATATGGATGGGGTAATGTGTTAGAAACGTAAGGATGCCCCATCGTTTGATGGAAATAAACAAGATCAACCTACAGAGGACTGAATTCAAAGACACCCCGAAAATCCAAGTGAAAAAATGATGCAGCAGGCTATTCCATTTTGCTGAAATTTCATTGCAGCAACTCAAAATGGTACTCAGTAGTTTGTATGGCCCCCACCTGCTTGTATGCATGCCTGACAATGTTGGGGCATGCTCCTAATGAGATGACGGATGGTTTCCTGGGATATTTCCTCCCAGATCTGGACCAGGGCATCACTGAGCTCCTGGACAGCCTGAGGTGCAACCTAGTCGAATGGACTGAAACATGATATCTCAGAGGTGTTCTATTGGATTTAGGTCAGGCGAGTGTGGGAGCCATTCAATGGTATCAATTTCTTCATCCTCCAGGAACTGCCTGCCTACTCTCACCACATGAGGCCGGGCATTGTTGTGCACCAGGAGGAACCCTGCAGCAGTAATCTAATCTGCATATGTAGAAGACAAAGCTACCGAGATCTGCTTCTTGCTGGACAAATTTATAGAACTGTTTCCTAGATGGGACTAATATAAGGAGTAGTTGTTGAGTGGGGGTGTTGGAATACAATGTTCATTTTTGTATTTTTTTTAGTATTGGATTGTATTTTTGTACAACTACATCAGTGTGAGTGTTCTGAAAGTACTTTGTTTTCAAACTGGAGCAAAAGTAGCATTGCAATCCACACCAAGTTTTTGTGAGTTTTCGTTTACCACTAACCATGTTGTGTACCTACAGACCTTGCCTTCAGAGATGCATTTGGCCTGAATAACCCATTTGCAGCTGATTGCACGCTTACCATGAGATAGTTCTGAAAGTGTCCATGTCTGCAACTCACTAAGAGATGTCATCTCTTCATTGGCAGCTCTGATCCGCTTTTCATGGGTTGGAATTCCTTGCATCTCATCCCAGGAATCTGGCTCTGGTTTTAATGCTAAGTGAGAAACATAGGACAAATGTTTGGCTGGGATGCCTTTGTTGCTTCTGGTGGATTTCCTGATTAAAGCCTTTTGTGGCCTGGTTTTTCTTTTTTAATATTTGGATTGTCTGCATTAAATTTTCCTGTGTCATTTTGTTGCTTATTTTATGTGATATTTCCCTCAGTTTGAAGCATTTGTGTTAGTTCATGAAATTTTTAACACACTTGAGTTTAATCAACAATTCCACTTATACTGATGGTTACCTTGTTTGTATCTTGGTGTAGAATTCTGTATCCCATTTGAGATTCACTGTATCCCACATGTAAACCTTCTTTTGCACAAGCAGTCCATTTTGTACATTTTTCCTTTGGGATTTTCACATAGGCTTTGCTTCCAAAATTTTTTACATGATTCAAATTCCGGGTCTTTCCATTTCACAGTTCATATTGAGTTTTCTGGTAGTCGATTCTGGAAATAGCATGCGGTCATAAATGCCTCCCTCTAGTATGTGGTTGGTATATCTGCATCAAACCGCATGGTTCTTCCACTCTCACATAGACTACATATCATTCTTTCTGCAACTGTATTATGTTCTGGGTTGTACAGTAAATGAAAGTATTATGCCATGCTTTCTGAGAATTGCCTGTGTGTTATCATCTGTATATTCAGTTCCATTGTCAGTGTGCAAAATTCGTGGCATTTTGCAAAATTTGTTGCTTACTTGAGCCAAATACTATTCAAGTTTCTCTGGTACTTCACTTTTGTTCTGTAACAGATAAAGCATAGTATACCTGGCGTAATCATCTATAAAAGTGAAAAAATACCTCAATTTTTCCATTTGACCACAAAGATCTGAATGAATTAAGTCCAGAATTTTCTTAGCTCTGTTATTATTCTGCTTTAGAAAGGCTTTTCTGGTGCTATTAACTTTTATACAGCTGATGCACATGGACCCATTTTTATTCCACTTGCATAGTCATTCTCAGTTAATTTCTTTATTATGTCAGCACTTCTGTGAGTCATCTGTGCCATGCATAAATGTAGTTTGGATGTTTCTCCTTCTTGTCAGTATTATCCACCTCATTGCAGTTCAGCTGATACAGTTCATCTGTAATTTTAGCCTTTGCAAGTAAGATATCCCCTTTTGTGATGGCACAACTGTCATCTTGGAAGGTCACTACATGGCCTTGTTTTGTGAGCTTCTTCACCGACAGAAAATTTGCTACGACAGTAAAGAAAACCGTCTCCTATTCCTTCTGATTCCATTATTTTCCCATTAGCTGTGGTGATTATTTCTGTTTTATTCTGGTCACAATGAATAAAGAAATTTCTGTCATTTGTCATGTGACTCGTAGCTCCTGAATCAATACACAATGCCTGCAAAGATGAGGTGCAACTTTTGGATTGAAAAACATTCATTATCTGAAGAAAAATCAGTTTCTTCCTTCACATTTTTGGCCTTTTGTAGTTTAGATTGTTTTTGCATTTTAACTTTCCAGATTCTACAGTCTGCTTTTAATTGGCCTTGTTTCATGTACACAAAGCATTCACGTATTTCTTGTTGCATGTTACTGTTTTTATTCCTATTTTTGTCTTTAACCTGGGACTCTTTTCAATCTGGGTGGATGCCATATGACGTCCTTGCGCATGCCACAGCGCCATGCTGTGGCGTGATCTGTCACCAGCTGTGTACCTCGGACACAGCTGATGACAGATCTGTGTGCCGGCCAATTGTCAGTACCATGTGACCTGATGTGACCAATCACAACAGGTCACATGACAATTGTAAACAATGTATGGCTTCTATTCATGCCATCCATTGTATACAATTGTGTCGCTAAATGTGATTGGTCACAGTAATCATATGCACAGACAAGGCCAATCACAGCCCATCTGTATCATGTGATTAGCCGTGGCCAATCACAGCTAATCACAACAAAAAAACCTGAATCATCAATTTCATTCAGTTAAATGCTTGTTTATAGCAAATAAATCCTTTGCTATAAGCAATCATAATGTGTAAGAAAAAAAAAATACTTTTCACTTCATCAAAGTAGTACAATGTTACTATGGTAACATTATAATACTCTGAGAAATGAAGAAGCGTTGGCCTGAAGTGGAGGAATAAGCGAGATGCATATGTCTTGTCCTCCATCCACAATAACACCTCGGTGGAAATCCACAGAAGACACTGTCCAGTCCAAAAGCCTGAGTGCATACATGATTACATTTGGTTCATGGGAGGTGTGGATTACAATGACCAAACAATACAGCCCTATTTAGCAACCAGAAGGCCCCGCTACTGGTACAAAAAAGTGTCTATTTGCCTTTTCCCTTTAACAATTTACAATTCCTATGTTATCTACCACAAGTCCACCAAAAGACCCACCTCCTTTCTTGATACTGTTAGCAAGCTGCAAGAGCGACATTTCCCAGAGAAAATTCAATGCACAGAACCAGACCAGAGACATCCAAAAAATGTCAGGTATGCAGCAGAGAGGGAGTTAGGCAAAACACCTGTTTTCATTTTCCCCAATGTCCCTCCTAACCGGGTCTATGCATAGGAGACCGCTTCTGACATTGCCACACTTCACTAACATACAGTATTAGTGAAGGTATGGTGAACGTATTTCTGACAGTCTGCTATTTCCCTGTTTCGAATGCCCTTTGTGTTGATAAGACATGTGTGATTCATTTCATTTTGATTTGTTTTTCAGATGAAAATTTCACTTCAGAATCGGATGTATCAAAATTTCCGAATGGACAAAGAAACAAATGGCAATGAATCCGAAAAAAGTAATAACGAAATGCATTTGTCTGATTCCTTTTATTCGGATGATGTCACATACTGCGATAGCAGAGTAAGCCAATGAATGAAATGTTTGAATTTGTTTGATAATTCAGATAATGAATGGATCTGAATTTTGTTCCATTTGTTAATTTGGATGCACATGATGCCAGTCAAAATTGCCTAGCTCATGCCATTTCTCTTGGTGGGTTGGACTAGCGTCCAAAAATATCAAATCCATCTGATTTTAATCCATCCAATTTGATTATATATATATATCGAAAATATAGCAGTCTTCTGGAAAAACTGCTAAATTTTTCAAATGTACGGAACAAATTGATTGCCGCCTGAACTGACCCCGGCCTGTTTATCAACCATGCCTCTGCCTCCTGTTTTATTAAACCTGGCTTGTTTATGGATCATGTTCCTGCCTGCTGCCTAGAACAACATTTTGGTTGTGCTGACCATGTCTCTTCCTGCTGCTTGTACTGACCCTGGCCTGTTTATGGACCATATTCCTGTTTGCTGCCTGGACTAATCCTTTGGCTTTGCTGACCAGGTCTCTGCCTGCTTCCTGGCGATTCTTTTGGCTGTTGCCATCTCTGTCCACTGCCTGGACCATTGATCTGCCTGTTTGCTGACCACATCTCTGGCACTAGTATTATACATGTGCAATTTGTTTCATTATCAATTGAAATTCTGAGGAAATTTTCATTCCAATAGTAATGAATTCCAACAAATCTAAAATAAATTATAATGAAACAAAGAAAATGATTCGTATTCGTTTGTACCTTATGTTAATGTTTAAAGCAACTGAAAATTGTAATGACATAATGTATGATCCAAATTGATTGGGATCCATTTTGTTTTTATGTTGCCTTAACATTTTTCATTATTATAAAAAATGCACTACTTATGAAATGGAAACGCATTGCAATAAATTCAGTAAGACTGTTCCTTGCACAAATGTGGCAAAAACGCACATGCATTTTTGCTGCATTGCATTGAGTTTGTGATGCGTTGTAGCCATGTTTGCGTTGTGTTTTTCCTCTGGACATGTGACTGGACCAAGAACTTCCCACAGGTGTGTTGCGTTTTTGGTGCAGTTTTTTTACCGCACCAAACATGTACCAAAAATACACCAAGCAGCACATTTTTTAAAGCAAAATTAAAACACAAAGGACCAGTATGAAGAGTTTCATAGGATTTAAAGGGATGCATTTTTCTTCCACTTTTTAAAACTAAAATATTAATCAAAAGCTGATCAATGTGAAAGGGTCCTATTGTGTTTGGGTTGGATAAAAGTGAATACAATAAAATCTCTGAATAATAACATAATGAATGCATCTGAAATTAATTTTTTTCAATTTGTTATGTTATGATTTGGAGATTCTGATGGGTCCACCTCCATCCAACCCAAACAGACTGCATAAATAATCTCCTGAAATAACTAAATAACATGTTAAAAATGAATATAGCCAATCTTCCAAAATAGCTTTCAAAATACAAATTGATTCAGAAAAACATATACATATACAAAACTAATTCCGAAAACAGATCATTCTAACGAATATGACAAAACAATATTATTCTCTTAATAAAACAAATTTTATTGTTTGCACATTTCTAACCAGTACTGACCCATCTATACGTACCATTGGCTACGTTCCTGCCACACACCAGTCTCATGCATTCCTTTGTTCAACCTCCTGTATTTCCTGGCCATTGGACATAGCATTGTGCTATTGGGACAGCCACATAGCAGTAGGTTAGGCCTGCTTGGCTTTTAGCAACAGGAACCGCTGTAGGTGAAGCTACACTATGCTATATTCACTGACCATTCTTACAGAGGCGACCATTACAGTACATTGTTTGCTATGCAGCGTTGGATGTTTTTTGCATTACACAGGTTGCAATTTTGGGTACATCATTAGTCCAGATATTGAAAAGGTCTTACACATAGGATATTTCCATACTTTGGGTGCAATTCTAAGTATATCCATGCTGTGTGTTAAAAATATCTTGCAAATTGAAAACTGAGTAAAAAAAAATATCTTTTATTTTCTTTCCACATTTTCCAAAAAACCATGGCAAAAAAATAATATGTTAAAAAGACTCATACAGACATGTCTCATACAAAAATACATTGGGTCATTTGCTTTCCAAAATGTTGTCATTTTGTGGGTGTTTCCATTGTCCTGGTGCTCCAGGGCTTTCAAAAAATGTGATAGGTAGTCAGAAAATTAGATGTGTAATTTATGCCCCTAGAATGCATGAAGATGCTCATTGGATGCTGGACATTTCTATGTGGCTAGGCTGTGAAAAAAAAGTCCAACACATATGGTGTCTCCATACAAAGGAGGAGCAGCAGAATGTACTTTGGGCTGTAATTCTTAGTATGTGCATGCTGTGTGTTGGAAATATCTTTAAATATTGGACAACTTTGTGTAAAACAAATAATAATAATTTCCTTCCCACATTTTCCAAAAACTTGTGGCAAACAAAATTACATGTTCTAACGACTCATTATGCCTCACAGAAAATATGTTTGGGTGTTTGCTTTCCAAAATGTTATTTTGTGAGTGTTTTCATTGTCCTGGTGCTCCAGGGCCTTCAAAAATGTGAGAGGTAGTCAGGAAATTAAATGAGTAATTTGTGCTACTTGAAAACCCAAAGATGCTTCTTGGATTTTGGGCCCCTCTATGTGGCTAGACTGTGAAAAAGTATCACACATGTGGTATCCCCTTACTCCGGAGGAGTAGCAGAATATATTTAGAGTTAGGTTAGCTAGACTGTCCTTTCTTTTTTTATGTTCCCTCAATTAATCTCTAGTATTCGAAGCAGACCCTAGGCTGGGAAGATCATCGTCTTTTTACACTTCAAGAGTTTGGAAAAAAAACATCCTCTGTCCTATACTCTGAGAAGTAAAACTACATTGAATTCAACTAATAAATTTCTTTTTTTTGGAGTTAAACTGTGTGTGGATTGTTCTGAATTAGCAGAAAACTGAACATGTGCTCCTGTAATTTTCTGCAGGCAGTCAGTACTGGATCTCTCCTACAGATCTGCTCTCTGCACAAACTATGTGCAGCACAGTGATGATGTCACTGCTATATTTATATGGTAATAGCAGGGTTTAAAAAGGCATTTGGTGTATAAAAACTGGATTTATATCCTTTGTGACTTTTGAGAAGTAAGTTTAAATATGCCCGGAGTTCATCTTTAAAACTGAATTCCAGGTATCTATATTTTTGCATAGTTACATTGGTCCAGTTTAGGCCAATGTTAGGTATGCATGTACTGTATATCTACCTGAAAGATCCCATTGGAAGCTGAAAATCACAGTTGTATGCACCACTTCTAAAGTGATCGCTGCTGTCTTCCAAGTCCTGTGCCGAGTGGCTGCCCTGTTGCTTGGTGAGCACAGGAGATTACTTGCTCGGCATGGATACTTTTGAGAGAATACTTTGCATTTTCACAATGAATGCAAAGCTTTCTCTGTTTGGATGAGGTAGAGAGGCGGAGCAGTGACATCACGAGTTTCACCATGTCCAATTAGAGAATGTTTTACAAGTAATGAAACTTTACTGAATGTTCAAAAACATAATGCATAAACACAACGATCATAGAACAAAGTCTATTCTAACTATTTAATGTAGGCTGCCCAGTTTCATGCTTTCCCCAAGGCAAGAGTCCTTTAGGTCCATAGTCGGTACTGTCCTGGCTCCAGGTAAAGTTCCCAGATGGGTGATCCAAAGGGGGGGGGGGGGTGCAGGACCCAAAAATACCCAATAAAGGACTGAGACACAATAACCTCTTCCCATCCTGGGCAGCCCAAAGTACCTGCATAACTACACAGTGCAATTAATGTACCATATTAACCACCATCCAGGGTACCACATAAGCACCTGCTAACAAGGGAGCTCCGGCACTCTGCCTGTTATGGGTATCCATCACTGTGCTTGTTCTCTGTGCTGTGTAAAGGGGGGGGGGGTGTCCCTTTCCTCCCATCAGGGTGCACAGATGTCCTTACTGGATTTGTTTCAACTCTCCTGAGGCTAGTCACTCCACTGGGTATACTGTATGTAAGGGTTTACAATCACTTTGCGTTAAAGTGATTGTAAAGGTAATTTTTTAACCACCTTAATACACTTTCACACTTTCACCCCCTTCCTATTCAGGCCAATTTTCAACTTTAGGTGATATATTGGCGCTGGAGAGATGGGGTTAAATATTACAGTGCCATAGGTAGTAGGGAGGTATTCAGCTATTTGGATAGCACAGTCATGAGGCAGCACCCTATAGAGTTAAGCTGGACTCTGTAGTGGAAGATAAAAGAAGAGAGAGGGGCACCAGACTAAGTGCAGTATTTAACAATCATTTATTGCACACAATGGTATGTAACTAACAAGAGGTGAGTAGTTAGCAGGCATGGGTACATAGGGACGTCATCCAGAAGAGGTTCCAGAGGCAAAGGTAGATGGACATCTGGGGGCCCCAGCTGTGGTGAAAGCCAGGTCTCCTGACTCACATTGAGTCCTCTGCAGTGTGTACAGGCTGTGTCTCGTGTGTGGAACCAGGCTGGAATGCAAGATGGCCACCTGGCGGAAGTGATGTCATTACGGGAACGTAATGCCTTCCTTTACATCTCATTTCTTGATGCCCTAAAATGCCAGGACAGTAAAAATACCTTCTAAATGAACCCTTTTTTGGAAAGTAGACAGTTGGAGGTATTTAATAAGAGGCATGGTAAGTTTTTTTTTTGTCAAAATTGTTTGGAAAATGAAGAAATTAAATAAAATGTGGCTTTTTTTCCATACTTTTTTTCCATACTGTCACCAGAGCAGTACAATGTCATCATATAACTGGTGTGGTCATGATCAGATATACTGACTGGTGACAGTATGTTAAAAGAAAAAAAAAGAAAATTTTAACTTTTTGTTTCTTTTTCACAATTTTGTTTCACATACTGTAACCAGAGAAATGCAGTATTACCATAGTGACACTATTCTTCTCTCAGGAAGCCTTTAACACTGATGATCACTGTTATAATCCATTATTTTTATGAATGACATCCATTCATAATTAGAATGTACTATTGTGAGAGCTGTAATTGGCCACAGATATCACATGGTACAGATGTTCTGTGATTTTTTTTCCCCCTGTGTTTACCAGGTGATCACTGTGTCCAATCTGTGTACAAATGTCTTATGATTTTTGTGATTGGTCACAGTGATCCTATGGTATGGGGACTGTCATCTGCTCTATCCCATTGGCACAGTGGATGACAGATCATTTCAAAGTGCAGCTGCTAGGACAGCCTTTCTCAACCTTTTCAAGAGGATCCCTTGAAATTACTTTTTGGTCTCGGAGAACCCCTGCTAAAAATTACTGTATCTACAGCTCATGATACATTCATGTGATTGTCAGTGGGAAGAATGTTCCTTACACTTGTGGCCATTGAGAAGAATTACCCCCTTATAGATAGCTAAAAATATGAATGGTGTCAGCGGGAACCTATCTGAGAGGCGGATATTGCTCATCACTCAAGGAACCCCTAGCAACCTCTGGAGGAAACCTGGTTGAGAAACTCTGCGCTAGGACGTCCAACTTGGGGGATGTTATATAGGAAGGGCGGGGGGACTGAACACAGAAGGTTTTGAATGAATGCACCTTGAAAACATGAAGGTAAATAAAAAAAACCTTCTGCCTTTACAACCACCTTAACTGATTAACGCTTTTTCTACTAAATGTGGTCTAAGAATCTAGACTTTAAAAGTCTCTGCTACTGTGTCCCATAATGTCGGAGTTGGACCCACAGCACCAGTGGTGGACATGCTATCTGGCACACTGGGGAGAGCTGGATAGCAATGGAGCCCACAGTATTTTAATTTTCCATTTATCCCGGTCTCTCTGAATGATGTACAAATATCCCATAGTTTCACCAGACTCAGCCCTCTTTCCTGCATATTTGCCAGGGGACAACTGACGCATTCATACTGTAATATGAAATGCAGTAAATGTGTGTTTTGCTGTTATACTCAGAGTTTCTGAAAGTTTGACAGCACCTACATACAGTATGGATGTTGCATAATGCCATTTATTTTGTTACAGTAATTCTGTTTTTGTTCTTTGTAAATGTAATACAGCGCTACTTGTTCTATATACAGAGTATGCTTCTCAGTATCTGTTTTGCATGCTTGTTGTAATTATACATGTTAATATGTCTGTTTAGACCAGCAATGGGCAAACTACAGCCCGCGGGCCGTATACGGCCCGGCGGACCTTTTAATCCGGCCCGTGGAGCGTGATACTGTCAGGATGGCTGTCAAGATGTGTGTAGGCGGGGCAGCGTGACGAACGTGAGGGGAGCTAGGCTCCTCTCACAGTCCGCCCTGAAGACCGGAACGGCGCGGGAACACGGCGAGAGGAACGCGCGGAGCAAAGGTAAGTGAATTGAATTACTATAGGGGGGATGAATTACTATAGGGGGGATGAATTACTATATGGGGGATGAATTACTATGGGGGATGAATTACTATGGGGGATGAATTACTATATGGGGGGTGAATTACTATGGGGGATGAATTACTATGGGGGATGAATTACTATATGGGGGATGAATTACTATATGGGGGATGAATTACTATGGGGGATGAATTACTATATGGGGGAATAATTACTATGGGGGATGAATTACTATGGGGGATGAATTACTATGGGGAATGAATTACTATATGGGGGATGAATTACTATATGGGGGATGAATTACTATGGGGGATGAATTACTATGGGGGATGAATTACTATATGGGGAATGAATTACTATGGGGGATGAATTACTATATGGGGGATTAATTACTATGGGGGATGAATTACTATGGGGGATGAATTACTATATGGGGGATGAATTACTATATGGGGGATGAATTACTATGGGGGATGAATTACTATGGGGGATGAATTACTATATAGGGGATGAATTACTATGGGGGATGAATTACTATGGGGATGAATTACTATATGGGGGATTAATTACTATGCTTACTATGGGGGAATATTACTATACTTACTATGGATGACACATACACATCATTCATCTACTCTTGGTCCGGCCCCCGGGTCCAATATATGAACCCATTGCGGCCCTCAAGTCAAACAGTTTGCCCACCCCTGGTTTAGACAATACATGGTGCCATTTTTTACGCATGATGGGATTTATTGGGAATTATTGCCATTTGTTCTTATTTGCTAAGTGCACTGCTCAACCTCCTTTCTCGGTTCAACATTTTTATGTAGTCCTCTTTTGTATAGCGTAAGTTAAGCTACACCTTTAAAATAGGCCCACCTAGTCCAAAATGTTGCGTCTGTCATAAAAATCCTACCTGTCAGCAATTTCTTGTAGGTTTAATTCCACTTTAACATTCCAATATGACACAGAAGCTAAATCTAGTACAGTTTTACTTCTCAGAATATAGTACAGAGGATGTTTTTCCAGTCTCTTCAAGTGTAGCCCAGTCTAGTGTCTGCTAGGAAGACTAATTAATGGAACATTGGAAAAAGGGGGACTCCATCTCCATCTGAGGGCTAAACCAAAAAAAGAAAAAAAAAAGTAGACTCGATGAACCATTGGGTCTTTTTCTGCCGTCACTTTTCTATGTTTCTATGTAACTAGCTAGCTCTAAACAGGAGGGGGAACAGAGGGACATACCAAAGCTGCTGTAGCTATGAACTATCACGAGATGTCAGCAAAGATCAAAACAATACCATTTTTTAAATACATAGTAACAGAAAATAACATCATAGGTGGGACACAACAATGTTACGACTTATCTACGATTTATTGGGTTTAAATCTTCTTTAATAAGGGTTGCTCGCCATGTGTTAGGAGAGACATTCTAGTCCTTACACACTCTTTCCAAGACTATAAAAACGTGGCTGTAAACTCTCACATAAGCCTAGTGAAGTTCCTGGCCTCAGGTGATACACAGAGGTACAACAAATCCTCCTCCATACGTTGTACCTGTTTATCTGAGGAATTCTCTTTTGTACAGCCATTCAAAGGGCAGAATTTATACAGCTTGTCTAAGAGTTCAGAAAAAAGGGGGGGGAAACCTGAAATCACACACTGCATAGTTCAGTGAGGAAAGCTCTAAGAACTGATTGGAGGGAAGAGACACACCCCCCTCCAAACAGCTCAAAGGAACAGAGCTGAATCTGCTGGAGCTCCCTCCCCATCACCATTTTTCCCTTGGTGTCAGGAAAACTTGTCAGAAGTGACTCATGCAGATAGCACATAAATTAAGCAGCAGAGAAGCAGAGAGAAATGACACTTAGTGTTTTGAATTGAGACAAGTACACACTGTAGGGGGATATGCTTTGTTTATATCTAATGTCTGAGGTTTACAACTACTTTCATATTTTTAATAAATTGATTGAGTTTAATTTAGTTTAGCTGCAGGGTACATCTGAAGCAGCCATACAGGATGTGAAAGTCTGATGGATCCAAGAACTTGCATTGATTAAAAACAAAACTCATTTCTAAGCTAAGCATGTCTATTGTAAGCACTGGAAAATACGTTTATACTTTTAAAACGGAGTGCCTCTTTAACGTAGTATTTCTGTTTTGGTTGTTTTGCTGTCTGTGTTACTCTTTCGATACATCTTTCTAATCGCTTCTATTATTTCCAGAAAATCATTCTTTAACCTTTTCACAAAATGTAATTTACTCCATTCTAATGCTAGTGCTGAATAATACATTCGGTTGCACTGAAATCTGCAGAGTTGAAAGGATTAAATGAGAAAAGTAACTTGCTAGGACAAGGGAGGCATCTGCATTCCTAAATCATGCACAGTATATTCATTCCACACTATTCATACACCACCGAATCATTTCCCCATTATCCTAGCACTGAATGCACAAAGACACTACTATGTATATTTCATTGCTTTATAGTTGTCACGCTTTGTCAGGGCAAATTAAGGGCTTTCTTTACTTTTCATGAAGCACTTTGAAGAAGCAGAAGTCTTTGTGATATAAATTGATGTCACACAGAGGAGCAGGTTTCTTCAGAAACAGGATACCGCAAACAGCATCCTGATATTACCTAGAGTATTTAAAGGGTCAGTTCACGCATTTGTTGTAGCACTACCCCAGTAAAAGCCACTGTTTAGAATGGGTCCTCTGTTCTCTGCCTCGACCTTTTCCAAAAAACCTCAGCCCCTTCAACACTAGGTTGAGTGTACAAACATACAATATCACAGTAAATAACTGAAGGTACTAGTATATTAGAATACTTAGTATCTGGTAGTAGTGTTATGAAAAAAAAAGGCATCAAAGTAGGTAGTAAAGGCAAACTAAATATATTGTCACCCAATATGGTTGGTAATTAGGCAAGCATAAAATGGATTAACAATGATAATAACACAATTTAGAAATTTAGCATACAAAGTGATTAAGGACTAGGCATACAGTAAGATGACATTTGGCACCCAGATAAGCATAAACAGTAGAAAGGCCAATTCAAGTGCAGCAGTGAGCAGTAATAAAGTTTAATCTACTGAGTGCTGGAACTATACTGCCAGAGAGCATTTATTGCAACAATGCCAGTCCTAGACCGACTGGCTATGCACTGTCCAAAAGTAAAGGAGAATGGTAGCATAGGGGGCAGAGGAACAAATGAGCTTGCAGAATAATTATTATGGGAGGGGTAGCCCTTTTAGATGTTTTTCTGCTGGCTGACGTTGGGGCCCTTTAAGAGTGTTGGTGCACTTAACAACTGTCTCAGTTAACCTGCATTCAGTATGGGTGCAGTATAGGTACGTTATAGTCTCGGGACAGGTGCAAGGCAAATGTGGTTCAGATGCAGTAAAGGTTCTTTATAATGCAGTATGGGGCTAGTAAAGGTGCAGTCTAGATTCAAAATAAGTGTTGTATAGGGTGCAGTATGGATGCAGTATGGGTTGGGTACACTTTGTGTCCCTCTTTGAGTGGCTCAGTCCCTGCTAGCAGTATCAGCAGTGGGCATTTAGCCCTCTCACTAGTCCCTGGGATGCTGTGATGACCTCTAACAATAGAAGGTAGTGATCAGCGATGGGAAGCAGAGAGTGAGTGGATGCTCCAAGCTCCCTCCGACAGCACTGCAGGTATTATGATATGGGCAGTGCTGTTCTGTCCCCAGGTGTCCTCAGTATCAGGCTTGGATCTCCGCTGGTATAGTTTCTAGCTCTCCTCCTGCTGGCCAGAGGAAGATGGCTCAACATAACATCAGTATCTCAGTAGGGGAAGAGAAGAATAGAAGGCAATGTCTCCATCTCCATATTGTTGTAGCCCAGCACCTGGCTACATGTTAATTCGGTTATCTGTCAGGTTATGGGCTGAATCAATTATTTTCTCATATTACATCGCTAAAAGTGTGGACATCAAACCATCACATGTATACTGTATGTGCTCAGACATTCCATTTCAAAACTGTGAGAGTTAGTGTTCAGCAGAACCATGAATACAAGTGGAGTGATCCTATGGCTTGAGTTCCAAATAAAATAACATGCCAGCTGGTGATTCAACTCTCCAAAATCAAAGTGTAGAGTGCTCCTTGAGAGTGTGAACTCATTTTAAGATCTAGTGGTCCTTCATTAGAATCAAAGCATCCCAAACAGAGCACATTCTACAATACACCAGTCATTCTGCAGCATGAAACTTAGGAACTTAATATGTACAGTCTGGATGAAAGAAGGGAAAGGAAAGGCATATTTGAAAGTAGTTGATGCTTGAAATAGACTTCCAGCAGAGGTAGTACTGTATGTACAGTAAGTGGATCCAAACATGCTTAGGACACACTTAGATACATACAAAAATGTTACATTAAATGAAAAATAAAGGCTCAAAATAACAAGTGATAATTGTCTGTTGCTTTTGTAAAGGAGCAGGGGTCAGCAGCCTAGAACATGTGTGCCATGAAGCCATTCCCAGTGGCACCCAGAAGATTGATAGCTCTCAACAAAACAAAGCTGTAGTAAAGTTTATTAAATATTATCTAATCTGTAGTGTAGTGAGTTCAGCAGACAAATTCTTAAAGAGTAACTCCACGTTTGTTAATAAAAAACATTCCCCTCTGGGTGATCTACATACATTGCAAGGAGTTTAACCTCTTTCCGCCAACCATACGCATATATGTGGCCTCTTGGTGGGTGGGCTGTAATGTTGAGAGGGCGCATACATGTGTCCTAAATGCAAACATTTATGTACTGAGAACGCGCACTCCCACCACAGTTACCAGCGGGTACCATAAAGCTTACTTGTGATCGGAAGCTTTTTAATCATGTGACTGCCGTGATGCCAATCATAGCGGTCACATGATCGGAATGCCCGCCTCTGCCTCCTGGCATTAAGAACCTCTTAAAAGGCTAACAGGCAGTGACAGGAAGGAGTTAACACATTTTGTTGCAGATTCTTACCTTTTGTTATTCTGAAGAAATAGCGGTTTGTTTCTCAGTGTCCATGTGCAGAATGCCTCTGTGTGGGAGTGGTTTCATAATGATCAGTTATGCACTTGCAGGGCTCTAATGAGGAAAACTGCAGGGTCTGCATCCCTTTATGACATTTTTTAATTCCAAAAATCTGTTTTATACCTTACTATCAGCAAGCCAATCACACAAGCAGGATATGACATTTACAGAACGCCTCCAGGTTGCCATATTGCATTGCATTTTACATAAAATTACAGCACTGAAGATTGAAAAAGAAATTTAATGTTTCATAACATTTACATTATGACCTGTATCACAACTTTATATGCTGTATTATTTTTTATTTGCTATTTTTTTTCGTGAAAGTGGAGTTACCATTTAAGTTTGAAAAAGGTGCCCTGCATATGAGAAGGCCCTGTATTTGTATGGGTTCATTTCTTCCTAAAGTTAACATTAACCCTGGAATTCTCCTTTAACTGTGAGTGCATTTGAAGTGTGGAAGTGGCTACTATTAGAGAATTATGAATAAAGGAGGATAATTATCCTAATAGCATTTCTTGTTTTGAAAGGAGAGCTGTTTAATAACTGCTGAATGTGAACAGGCTGCTCTGCGCTCTGCGCTTCCATTAATCAAAGTGTATTATTTCACATTCTGCAGATGGATTTTATTATATCTGACATTAAAACAGTATCTATTTTAAAATGATAATTTTGTTTGAAGAAAAAAAAATAATTACCATTAAAATAGCAATATTGGAATTCAGCCATATAGAACTAAATTACTATCCAGCAAGTAAATGTTTCAGAGAAAATCTATGTAGCTAGGAGATTAAACACAAAGCCTACAAGGGTTAGTTGGGTCCAGTACTATTTGTTCTGTACTTATTTACATAATGCTAGTATTAAAATAAATGAGAGTGTAATTCTAACAATCACCAAACATTCCTAAAGCTGGCTTTAAAAAGTGCTTAAAAATGTTGCTTGCTTTTAACATTTGCTTGCACAATGAATGGACTTTCTCAAAAGAAAACCAAATACACTGTTAGAAATGCATTCATTCAAGAAGCCACGGCTTTTTTTTCTCAAAGAATAGGTGCAGGAGCTCTCTCTTTCCGAGTCACCCCCTGTCTCCGTCCCAGTGTTCCACCCCTTACCTACCTCCTAGCGTCGCCCTTTTAGAGAACAAAGAACCAAGTATCAATTTGTATGGAATTTGTATTTATTATTATTATACAGTATTTATAAAGCGCCAATGGTTCGCTCAGCGCTGTACATTACAAAGGGGGACAGAACATGTGACAGAACAATACCAATACAATGCAAAACATGAGGGGATCGAGGGCCCTGCTCTTTCGAGCTTACAATCTAGGAGGGAGGGGATGGTGGTACAGGAGGAGATAGCTGTGGGGGATGGAGTGGTAGGAAGAGTGGAGGAGGTCGGCAAGTTAGCAGGGGGTGGGGTAGGCTTCCCTGAAGAGATGGGTTTTCAGGGTGTGCCTAAAAGGAGAGGAGAGTAGGTGATAATCTGATGAGTTGGGGCAGGGAGTTCCAGAGGATGGGTGACACCCTGGAGAAGTCCTGGAGGCAGGCATGGGAGGAGGAAACCAGGGAACTAGAGAGAAGGAGGTCTTGTGAGGAGCTGAGTGTGTGTGCTGGGTGGTACTTGGATATTAGGTCGGTGATGTAATTTGGGGCAGTATGGTGGACAGCTTTGTAAGTCAGTGTTAGGATTTTGAATTTGATCCGTTGCGCAATCGGAAGCTAGTGGAGGGATTGGCAGAGGGGGGTGGCGGAAATGGAGAGGTTGGAAAGGTGAATGAGTCTGGCAGCCGTATTCAGGATCGACTGAAGCGGGGATACCCAGCGGCGAGGCAGGCCAGTGAGGAGGGAGTTGCAGTAGTCGAGTCGTGATATGATGAGGGAGTGGATGAGCTGTTTAGTGGTTTCTGGGGTTAGGAACGTGCGTATTTTGGCGATGTTGCGGAGGTGGAGTCTGCACGAGTTTGTTAAAGATTGGACTTGGGGCTGGAAGGATAGGTTGGAGTCCAGAATGATACCAAGTACTCTGCCGCCCCGTTTGATGGTGGCGTTGCTGGATGTGATGGAGAAGTCAATGGGGGTGGTAATATTAACAAGAAAAGCAGTAAAATGATCCCCTGCAGCAAGGAACAATAGACGCCCCCTCCACAGCAACAATGGAGCACCTGCAACAAAATACCTCCCCAGCAGCAATAGTCCCCCAGCAGCATCAACAGATCTCCCCACAGCCGACATCAATAGATGCTCCATATCGAGCCAAGTGAGGGCAACTCCAAAATTTTGAGTTGCTACTAGAACGTTAATAGGGATGAAATCTTCCAAAGAGAACACTTGTTCTGGTAACGTCTTTAAAGGCTCTTTTAGACTTGCTGTTGGGGCAGCAAAAACACACAGTTTTACCACCCTCCCCAACCATTCTGTTTAAGCTGCAAAGGCAGCGAATGAGGGTGTCCACATGCCATGACTGCAGTGTTTTGCAAAAAAATGATTTCCACATTGCATTCAGCAGGCAGTGACCCCACCAAATGTGACCCATTCTAGTGAGTAAGTGTATAATCCAAACGCACACGTTCCTGCGTTAAAAATGGCTGTGTGTATAAGTGGGTGCTGCAGTGACCGTCGGCTGGAACCGAACAAAATCAGCAAGGAAAAAATGTCACCAGCACACCGAGGATCACCAATATGGGTCCAAAGGTTTTAATAAACCATCACATAGTTACAGCAAGGCAACGTTTCGGAGTCTCGCAGGACCCCTTCATCAGGCATGTGACAATTTGTGATAGAAACTGGAGAACTATTTAGGAAAACCATCCACCAATCAGAGTGAAGTGAAATGAGCTTGCATTCCCGGGGATATAAACATTGTGGTCACATGTGTATCATGGTACTCCCCGGACTGTAATAAAGTGTTAGCTGAAAGCAGCGCTGGGTTCTGGAAACAATGACCAGCAGCATATATGTCCCTGACAGAAGATAAAGACTGTTGCCTAGAAATATGGGGGGGTTTTCTCCGATTGCTAAGTGAGCTGCAATCTTTGGACCCATATTGGTGATCCTTGGTGTGCTGGTGACATTTTTTCCTTCCATTCTAGTGAGTGGGGCCATGCCACAACCGTCCTGTAGTACAGCAATGTGTCATTTACATGGCTAAAACAGGCAGTGAGAAGATTGCCTCTTCACTGTCTGTCAAACACCTCTGAAAAGCAATTTGGCCATGAACCACTTTTCAGAGGTGCAGCAATCTTGCTTAAAGCTGGGTACATACTATGAGGGTTTTTTCTCCGCTTAACCCCTTGGCTCCAGCGCCTCCCAGCCCTTTAAGGGTTTCAGAAGTCGGGAGGCGGGGCGGGGTTTTAAGGTCATGTGACCACCGTGATTCGCTGTCACAGCGGTCACATGATCGTGAAAGGACAAAAGAGGAGATCGGGACCTTTCCATGAGTACCAGACATGTGTGCTGGGAGCGCGCAGGGCGTGCGCTCTCAGCACATATGGTTTTCTTAATTGCACGCAAATGTGCGGCCACTCAACGTCAAGGCCCAGACGGCGGTAGGCCGCACATTTGAGTGCGTCCGGCGCGAAGAGAATAACCAGTGGGCTAAATGGAGAAAAAAACTCACAGATTCCTGCATCCACGCAAGCAATGTGGATGTAGGAATCTCCTCCACTGTTCTATTGTACTCTGCGGGGACCCCCCCCACCCCCACCCCAGAATACAGAGATCAATGATGGCAATTTGAATGCTGGTTTTCCAGCAGGACTGTTGAACAGAGGCTGATCTTTCCCCGCAGCTTTCTGTGACACATTACAAGTCCCAGAAAGCTGCGGGGCCATTCAGAAAGTGAAGCACAGCTTGTGCATGTGCAGTAGGAAGATGATTGTGAAGCCACTAAGGCTCACAGCTGACTTCCTATAGTAAATATGATGGGGACCCGAAGACCGGTGAAGAAAATGGCTGGGTGAGGACAGCGCTGGACCCCTGGACAGGTAAGTGCCCTTATAGTGAAAGTTAAAAGCTACAGTATTTGTAGCTGCTGATTTTTAATCCTTAGGGAGGACACCGAAGATCCTCTTTAAGAAGGAATAATCTTGTATTGGAAAAATGTCCTTTCCTGTTGTATCTGCACAGCAGGAATAGAAGGGAAATCTCTTAAATGAGATGGCAATGAAAAAGAAATTTTACCAAAAATGAAAAAAAAATATTTGGCTTTAGATATTATTAAGGGGAGTCATTTCACCCTGGTCTTTGTTCACTTTAAAAATATACAAAAAGACTTAGGTGGAATGTCTACCTGACCTTGACTGATTATTTGAAGTGAGCCTTGGCAAAGGTGAGAATTATTCTTTTAGTCCTTGTTCACATGAGTGTCTGAAAATGTGACTCTCCCCGTCACATTTTTGCAAGCAAGAGACAGAGGAGAGACACAGGAGACAAAGAATGACAGCACAGATATCTATTGTTCTCAATGAAAAAATCTGCCTACAGACAACCTGCAGTAAAACAGCATCAGAAATCTTCAACAGAAAAAGGCAGTAAGATGGCCAGTGTGGTAATAAATGAAGAACATTGGTTCTGTCCCTTATCTGTCTCTCCTCTATTTTTAATCCATTCTTTATTAAAGGCAAAACATTTTCTTTAGTTTTGGACAGAATGGAGAGGAATTAGTACACCTGTCAGGTTTTGTATTGCTGTCTGTGCACCTTTAGGAGAGTCACCCTCTCTATGGGTTTAATTTACTAAAACTAGAGAGTGCAAAATCTGGTACAGCTCTGCAAAGAAACCAATCAGCCTTCAGATTTTTTGTTGCCAAAGCTTAATTGAATAAACTGAAGTTAGAAGCTGATTGGCTACAATGTACGGCTGCATGAGATGTTGCACTCTCCAGTTTTCCAGTGTCCGTTTTACCGTTATCACAGAGAGTGAAAGAAAATCCCAAATTTTGTGTTGTCACTATAACAGGAAGTCTTCTATAGAGGACACTAGTTTTGGTGAACCTGGTGCCACCAAGGAATTCCTTCACTCAAGGATTTCTTCTCGCTTTCTGTTTTGGGTCTGGGACAGATAGTGAAGGAAAATCTCCCAAATTGGCCACAGATGGTAAAAAAAACTGAATGGGGTTATTGTGATGGACCGCCTGGCACCCTGCTGGGTGCTTCTGTCAGAGGCTTGCTTCCTCCCATTGTGACATAGGATCAAAGTATTATAGCTGGGCATTGCACTCAAGAACTAGACATTACAAGCTTAGGTGCAACAAGGAACTCTTTATTGAACAGAAATACAGGTTTTTATACACTTCAGAAATAGGGGCAGTCCCCATATGAACAATAAAAATAAATACTGTATTATACATTGGGATAACCATCCCACACTGATTAGGTAACAAGGTAAAGCTTTCTCCAGACTAATACCATCATGTAGGAACCTCCAGAACTAGCCAAAAGACAGAAACAATAGATAACTCAATTGACTCAGGTAGAGAAGAGAGACAGCAGCACCACTCTAAGTGTAGACAGTTAGAATCAGGCAGATTTAATGGTAATATTGCACTAACATAGGTAAGTAACAGGTAGGCATGTCAAGTGATGGAGGTCCAGTGGGAGCATCAGGTCCTTTGGCCGCGTTCTGGGTGTTTTCCCGCCACTGCAGTGGTTTCCAGGGCTTGGGGAGTAGCAGTGGGGCGCAGGGATGCTTGCAGGGATTATATAACCGCATGGGTTTCCAAGATGGCGTGCGTTCAGAGCATGCTCACTCCTTCGTCAGGTCCCTGTCCTAGTTGGGTCTATCACAGTAATAATCCTTCCTATCCAAAATGAAAAAAAGACAGTGTTTGCTTTTAGTTATTAGTAAATAAACTGAAATACCACCTTACATACTTCTAGCAAACTTTTACATGAAAACGGGCATTCTTGGTTACTTATACTGCAAAAAATGTTCAGGCTGGTGAACTGCTTCAAAGTGATGCCTCTCTGACCAGTCTTACCAAGAGCAAAACATTTATATTTTGCAGCTTACTAGTCCTTAGATGTGGCAGCTGCATTCGTTTTCTTTATTTTCACCCAGCAAATCTACTACTAATATACTTCCTGTGCTAGGGTGCCAATTTTCACTCACCATACAGTATCTATGGAGGAGCAGCATTGTAACCCTAGGACACAAAATATTTTGGGACTACAGATCATCTCCCTTTCTCTTTATCCTTATATCATTCCTGATTTTTCCCATTTTTCCCATCTTGTATAGTATATTCCCATCCTATCTTCCTGCATATAGTAAGATTTTTCCATTCTACTTATCTGATTTACTCTGTTGATCCAATCTTCCTCCTTCGGCACCTTTGTTTTTTGCCAGAACTTGGGTATCAACCCCTTTGCAGCGTTTAAATAGTACCATATGCCTGATTCTTTATATTTATTTACTGTAATCCCAGCATTGTGTAGAAGACACATCGTTGGGTCTAACCCTATGTCATTTCCAGTTATTATTTCTATTGAGTTAACTATTGTCTTCCAGAAAGCCTGAATTTTCGGACATTGCCACCATATGTGAAACACCGTGCCCTCCTCCCCACAACCTCTCCAACACATTTTAGAGTTCTCCCTCCTCATCTTGTGCTCAATACTCGGTGTAATATGCCATCGTGTCAAACATTTATAATTAATCTCCACGTCTTTCATACTAACATTCTTGTGTATCAATCTATATATCTTGTTCTGTTGGTCCTCGTCTAACACCACCTCCATATTTCTTTCCCATTTCGTTATAAAAATTAACTTTGTGTCTGTGTCTAATTCTGTGAGTATTCTATAAACTTTGGCAATACCGTGTTTCCCATCTTTACGTGTTTCTAACAACCTTTCAAACATATTCCAATCCTTTTTTAATCTCAGGGGTTTTGGTAGTTTTCCAATAAAACATTTTAACTGATGATATTTCCACTCGTCTATTCCAATAAAACTTTCTCCCTTCTTCTCTTTTAATTCTTTAAATGGTCTCAATTCCCCCTCATCCAGTACATCTCTCAGTTGGATATCTTCCCTTTTAAACCATCTACCTGATATCTCATCCTTTCCTGGGGGGAAATAATCAGAATTTACAAGAGGCATTAATATAGAATTGAATTCCCATTTCCTACTTTTGTGTAAATTATCCCATGCCCTTAAAACATTTAAAGTGTAAATACTTGTGCTTTCTTTAATTCTTCTAAGATGTGCTGGGACCCATATCATCTTACTCAAACTAATCCCACTCAATTCGTTTTCAATTTGTACCCAACTCTTCCCCTTGTGGTTGAATGTCCAATCATAAATTCTTGCTAAAATTACTGCTTTATAGTATCTCTTGACATCAGGAAGTCCCATTCCCCCTTTCTCTTTAGTTCTACTCAATATTTCGTATGATATTCTTGATTTTTTATTCCTCCAAATATATCGTATTAACATTTTTTTCATTATCTTAAAAAAGATCTCTGGGAGTTTAATTGGGACCATTTGGAATCTATACAGTATTTTAGGTATGATTACCATTTTAACTAGGTTTATACGTCCTATCCATGATGGGTTTCCTCCTTCTAATATTTTTAATTCTTCCTTGGTCTCATTTATTAAAGAAATATAGTTTAATCTATACAGTTGTTTATATGAGATAGCAAGTTTTATTCCTAGGTATTTTAAATCTTTTTCTCTCCATGTAAAGGGGAACTCTTTTTGTAGCTTTTCCTTTTCACTCTTTGGTACGTTGATGTTCAAGATCTCTGTTTTTGTTGGGTTAATTTTTAAATTTGATAGATCGCCATATTCCTTCAAGATCTTCATTATATTAGGTAATGTTATTCGAGGGTTGTCTACATAAAACAATAGGTCGTCCGCAAAGGCCGCAACTTTATGTTCTATATTTTCTATCTGGATTCCCTTTACCGCTCCACTATTCCTTATCGTAGACAACAGGGGTTCCAATGACAGAACAAACAGCAAGGGGGACAGTGGGCATCCCTGTCTTGTTCCATTGGACATTCCAATGGATTCCGACCTCTCCCCATTTACCGTGATAATTGCGGTGGGCTCTCTATATAGTTTACCTATCCACTCACGCATTCTCTCTCCAATCCCCAACACTTCTAAGTTGTCCATCATGAAGGCCCAGTCCACTCTATCGAACGCCTTCTCGGCATCAATCGACAATAGTACCGCCGGGGCCTCCCCTTTTCTACTTTTCTGAATGAGCATCACAGTTCTCAACCCGTTGTCTCTACCCTCTCTCCCTGGGACAAAACCCACCTGATCTCCGTGAATCCATTCAGGCATTAGATCTTTCAGCCTATTTGCTAGGACCTTTGCGTACAACTTAGTATCGGTGTTCAATAGTGAAATTGGTCTATAACTAGAACACTGGGAAGGGTCTTTTCCCTCCTTTTGAATGAGTACAACATGGGCCTGAAGAGATTCTCTTCTACCCTCCATCCCTCCTCCCAGGTCATTCATATACTTCTTCAGCTTAGGTAACAATATTTCACTATATTTTTTATAGTACTTAACTGTATACCCATCCGGACCTGGACTTTTTCCACCCCCTGTACTTTTTAATGCTACTTTTATTTCATCCTGGGAAATTTCCGCATCCAAGGCATTCAATTGTATTTCACTTAACTTTGGTAATCCTGCATTTTTTAAATATATCATCCTTTTTTCATTAATATCCTTTACATTTTCCTTTGAAGAGCCATGGGGGCTAATATTATACAATTTTCTATAGTATTCCGTGAACACTTTAATAATCCCTTTGGTTGAATAAACCAACTCTCCTTTAGAATTTTTTTATCCTTTCTATATAATTTCTATTTTTCTTTTTATTCAGAGCTCTCATTAAATATTTTCCCGGTCTGTCGCCCCATCTATATCTTTCATTTAGTACTTTGTTATATACTCTTCTCCTCTCTTCGTCCATCAATCTCTCTAATTCATCTTTTTTATCCATTAACTTCTGTCTTATTTCTCTTGTTATTTTCTTCTTTTGTATCTGCTCTAGATCCAGGATTTCTTTTAGGAGCCCACTAACCCTCTGTCTTCTTTCTCTTTTCTTCCTTGCTCCCATCGCAATCAGGATACCTATTATATATGCCTTGTGACTTTCCCATACTGTGGCTGTCGATACTTCCTCTGTCTCATTCTCCTTAAAATATAGCTTGATCTCTTCCCCAATCTTCTGAGCTATGTCCTCATCCAAAAGAAGGGCCTCATTTAACCTCCATCCTAAACCTCCCGTCCACCATCTTCCCCATCCCATTTTCATTGTGACAGGGGCATGATCCGAGAATGTACTCATCTCTATTTCTATTTTAACCAATAGCTCTATGAGTTGATGATCTATCAAAATATAATCCAACCTCGAATATATCTCATGTGCCTTAGAGAAGAAGGTGTAGTCTCTGTCTCTCATATGCATTATTCTCCAAGTGTCCACCAGTTGGTACTCGTGGATCGCTTTCTTCAAAGCTCTTAGAGACCCACCCCCCTCTCTCCGCACAGGGGAGGTTGCATCCTTTTGGGGATCCATGCAGAGATTTAAGTCTCCTGCTACTATCAAACGCTCTTTTTTAAAGTCCATCAGTTTTTTCAACAGACCCTTCAAATAGATCTCCGGCTTTTTGTTGGGGCAATATATATTGGCTAATGTACACTCGATTCCCTGTAATTTACCTTTCAAAAACAGGAATCTCCCCTCCGGATCAGTTCTTCTATCCTCCAGCTCGAATCTCATGTTCTTTGCCAACCCTATTGCCACCCCTTTTGCTCTTTTAATTAGGGAGTCAGCGTAATACCATGTTGGATAATATTTAGATTTTAATTTCACATTTGACTCTATCTCAAAATGTGTTTCCTGTAAAAATACCACTGACGTTGCCCTATGGTGTAACTCTTTAAACAACTTAAATCTTTTCCCAGGACAGTTCAACCCGTTCACATTATATGTTATAACCTGTATTTCTTCCATCCTTCTTAAATCTGTCTATCTCTCTTCTAATAAACCTCTTTCTATTAGGCCCTTCTATCGTGCAACATTTTAACCCCACCTCCCCTCCCCCCTCTTCCTCCCACCCGACACCCATCTCCCACTCCCACCCCCCATCCCTCCCCCCCTCTCTTCTTTTTCCCCTACCCGTTTTTAGGCTTATTAACTGCCTGCAAATCATTTGTGGATCTGTTTCCACCTTTGATTTAAAACTTAGGGCGTAAGCTCCGCCCATGGACGGCTCGCCTCTCCTCCGACCCCCCCAGATCTCTTCTCTCTAACGTCCAGGCTCAAGAAGAATCTTAACTTCCCTCCCTTCACCAGAGCGTTCTGAAGGACCTCAACATCCGGAGGGGAGAGACCAGGGGCGAGAGATGGAAGTGGGAGAAAAAAAAAAAAAAAAACATAATTTCTACTTAATTCTCCCTCCTTTCCCTCCCCAACCCCAAAATCTCCCTCCCCCTCCCCCTGACCCGCTGCCAGTTCTCTTTTCTTGTAACATCTGTATCTCCTTTATCTTCTTCTTCTTCCCACCCCGCCATCTCCATTCTTTGCAAATCCAGTCTCTCGCAAAAGTCCCTTAGTTCCTCCGGAAATCTCAAGTAAACTGTGACCCCATTTTTCCAGCCAATCAGAGATGCTGAGATACCCCATCTATACTGCACATTCTGTTTCCTCATTTGCTCCAACAGGGGTCTCAGGGATCTCCTTCTCCATAGGGTCTCTGCTGTTAAATTTGGATAGTCAAATCTCCATACTTAATTAATGATCTTCCCTTGGTCTTCTTCCAAATCTCATCTTTGACCCCAAATTTTGGAACTGTACAATTATGTCTCTCGGTCTTTCCTTCTCAGTAGCCTGTTTGAGCTTTCCTATTCTAAACACTCCGTCTAACTTGATCCCGTCTGTTTCAGGTCTATCTCTTATGGAGTTCAAAATTTTTTTCACTAGCTCATATAGTGTTTCGCCTTTTGCAGTCTCTGGAATTCCTCGTACCCTAAGGTTACACCTTCTTTCTTTATTTTCTTGGGCTTCCATCCTATAGGTCAATTTTTTCTGGGTGTTTTCCAATTGGTTTATTTTTTTCCTTAAGTTATCAATGTTTTGGGCCCGTGATTTGTCATAATTGTGATTATGGCTTACAGCTCATGAAAACCCCAAATCCACAATCTCAGAAAATTAGAATATTACATGCAATCAATAAAACAAGGATTGTACATAGAACAATATCGGACCTCTGAAAAGTATAAGCATGCATATGTACTCAGTACTTGGTTTGGGCACCTTTTGCAGCATTTACTGCCTCAATGCGGCGTGGCATGGAAGCTATCAGCCTGTGGCACTGCTGAGGTGTTATGGAAGACCAGGATGCTTCAATAGCGGCCTTCAGCTCTTCTGCATTGTTTGGTCTCATGTCTCTCATCTTTCTCTTGGCAATGCCCCATAGATTCTCTATGGGGTTCAGGTCAGGCGAGTTTGCTGGCCAATCAAGCACAGTAATCCCACGGTCATTGAACCAGGTTTTGGTGCTTTTGGCAGCGTGGGCAGGTGCCAAGTCCTGCTGGAAAATGAAGTCAGCATCCCCATAAAGCTCGTCTGCAGAAGGAAGCATGAAGTGCTCCAAAATCTCCTGGTAGACGGCTGCGTTGACCCTGGACCTAATGAAGCACAGTGGACCAACACCAGCAGATGACATGGCTCCTCAAATCAACACAGACTGTAGAAACTTCACACTGGACTTCAAGCATCTTGCAGTGTGTGCCTCTCCATTCTTCCTCCATACTCTGGGTCCTTGGTTTCCAAATGAGATGCAAAAGTTGCTCTCATTAGAAAAGAGGACTTTGGACCACTGAGCACAGACCAGGTCTGTTTTTCTTTATCCCAGGTAAGACGCTTCTGAAATTGTTTGTTGTTCAGGAGCGGCTTGACAAGAGGAATACAACATTTGAAGCCCATGTCCAGGATCCGTCTGTGTGTAGTGGCTCTTGATGCACGGACTCCAGCCTCAGTCCACTCCTTGTGAAAGTCCCCAACCCTTTTGAATGGCCTTTTCCTGACAATCCTCTCCAGGCTGCGGTGATCCCTGCTGCTTGTGCACCTTTTTCTTCCACACTTTTCCCTTCCACATAACTTTCTATTAATGTGCTTTGATACAGCACTTTGGGAACATCCAAATTCTTTTGCAATTACCTTTTGAGGCTTTCCCTCCTTATGGAGGGTGTCCATGATGGTTTTCTGCACAACTGTCAGGTCAGCAGTCTTTCCCATGATTGTGATTCCTACTGAACCAGGCTGAGAGACCATTTAAAGGCTCAGGAACCCTTTGCAGGTGTTATGGCTTAATTAGCTGATTAGAGTGGGAAACTTTGAGCCGAGAATATTGCACCTTTTCACAATATTCTAATTTTCTGAGATTGTGGATTTGGGGCTTTCATGAGCTGTAAGCCATAATCATCACAATTATGACAAATCACGGCTTGAACTATCTTGCTTTGCATGTAATGAGTCTATCTCATATATTAGTTTAAGTTGCATTACTGAAATAAATGAACTTTTGCATGATATTCTAATTTTTGGAGTTTCACCTGTATATATATATATATATATAATTGTGCTCAAAAGTTTACATACCCTGGTAAAAATTGTGAAATTTTGGCATTGGTATTGAAAGTATGACTGATCATGACATGATCTTTTATTTAAGGATAGTGATCATATAAAGCCATTTATCATCACATACTGTAGTTGTCTACAGACTGCTCTGGAAAAAGATGGTGTGGATGTTTCAAGGAGCACAATACAATGATACCTGAACAAAAATTATGGCGGTGACGCCGATTGCTACCCTGGGATTGCATAAGCTTCTCTGTATCAGAACGGTCACTATCCAGTTTTCAGCCAGTCATCTCTGCTTGCCACTTGCTGACAGGCTGTCAGGCTGTAACTCTGTACTTCACTGAGAACAGCCAAGAGCCTGTGCAAGAACCCTGTTCCTAGGAGGCCACGCTATCCATGGGATTGGTGAGCGGGCGGATGCCCAATCTCTTTCCGACAATACACTAGAAACACAGCATGCAGACACCTTTACACCTCACTACCAAGAAATATTTGCGTTGATCATTTACCACAGCTTATTTGTTATTTTCATTGAATTACCATTACTCACTGCTGTATATGGGCTTCACCATTGCTAGCAGAAAACAACAGCTCTCACGTCAGGACCTGTAAATATTTCAGGACTCAAGTTGCTATTTCTAGTTAAAGGGACTTCCTTGCATCAAACCATTGTTATTCAAATTATGGTGTCTATACTGATTTATGCCAGAATATATATACTGTATATATATTGAAAAGTAACTTTATTTTAAAAATCTTATAATTTATTTTTAATCATTTTTATAAAAAATGAATATGAGAAGAACACACATAACATGGAGTTTTATTTAAAATTCGATATGTGCACCAGCATTCACCTGCACTTTCTGAAGCCGCTCGGGAATCGCATCAACTGATCTTCGCAGGAACTCTTGTGGGATGGCAGAAATAACTTCTCGTAGTCGCCCTTCAAGTTCTTCTAAAGTCTTTGGTTTCGTAGAGTAAACTTGTTCCTTCAACCAACCCCAAAGAAAAAAGTCGCAGGGTGTTAAATCAGGGCTTCTGGCCGGCCACTCATGCGGACCACGTTGACCCAACCATCTCCTAGGAAAATGTTCATTCAGCAATTCACGAACAATAATAGTAAAATGTGGAGGAGCACCATCTTGCATAAAAATCAAGTCTTCAATATTCTCCCAGGTATTGACAACTGGCCAGATTTCATCTTGCAGCATAGTGAGATACCTTTCGGCATTCGTGGTATCGCAGATTTAATTGTCATAGATTAAGGAACATACAATAAAGAATTTAGAAAAAAGTAACTTCATATAAAAAATGTATAAATAGTTTAAAATAGGGAGTTACTTTTCAATCACTATATATATATACATATATATTTACATAAAATGCATGAGAT
Source organism: Staurois parvus (assembly GCF_062004578.1). NCBI lineage: Eukaryota > Metazoa > Chordata > Amphibia > Anura > Ranidae > Staurois > Staurois parvus. The sequence continues at coordinate 1,050,641 of NW_028318218.1, forward strand.
ATTCCCTATTGTGACAGCTGTGTCCCAGAGGGAGCTGATATGTCAGGAAGCCTTTTCTTCCCCCTCCTGCTGCTGGTGTTGCAGTTTCATAGCTGTAAAGTACCATTTGTGACTGTATGATCTGTTAACCGTTGCTATTTGGTTGTTTCCATTTTATCAGTGTTTTTCTTTTATGTATTAACTGGGGATGTGTCTGCTAAACCTTCATTCTGTGGTCTACTGTTTTGAACAGCCTAATATAGAGGTGTTACATAAGAATCGAGTCTCTTGCATTATTATTTCATACTGTTGAAATATGTCTGAATCCAGAGCGTCAGAGGTGCCAGGAGGCTTACAAGGTCTGGGCAGCAACTGGGAACAAGCATTATCAAGTGGCCCCTGCAGGGGTAGCCCTACATATACACAGACACTAATTGCAATTTAAAAAGATGTTGGAAATCAACCTTTAATTGCCATTTTAACCTGTTGTGTGTCTGTACCAAGGCCAAGCATTCCAGGGTATGTAAACTTTTGATCATGGCCATTTGGGTGATTTCTGTTATAATTATGATTGAGAAAGGAGCCAAACAACTATGTGATAATAAATGGCTTCATATGATCACTATCCTTAAATAAAAGACAGTTGTTTGGCATGATCAATCATATTTTCGAAATAATGCCAAATTTTCACGATTTCTGCGCACAGGACTGTATAAGGCAAGCACGTCAGCGGCAGGCAGATCCCTTTGACAACGTTCATGCGCACGAAACGAGTCAGACAGGAGCCTTGCCGCATTGACATCACGCCACAGAGGCCGCATGGAAGGATGGTGGCCATTTTGATTATTCCTGAGAGTGAGTGCTGACAGCCATTCTTTGCTTTTATACTTTGTGTTCAGTGATTTAATAAAATACTACACTATCAGCACATTATTGTTTCTGGCTTGTTAATAACGAGCCTCCAAAGGTGGAGATATCCTTGTTTTGAACTGTATTATCTGGTGATGTTGGAGTATCATGGAGCGGTTCCTGGATGCTGAGAGGGTTCTGTGAGAGAGGTCTGGAGTTGCCTTGTATGCTGATTGTGTGCCAGATGATTCCACTATTCTTACACGTACCCAGATGACCACAGAGGATAATATATCTACATGTGCTTTAATATTGCGCTTCTGGTGAGTGCAATCATGTTCCAGGTTCCTATCACAGATATCACGAGCATTGATTCCACAGATTACTTTTGGACTTTATTTGACGTTGCTAATTATATGTCATAATATTTCATCATACACTAAAGTCACTTTTTTCCTATATATTTATTCACCTATTTATACGTCAACATATGACGGTACACTTTATATTTATATTCATGATATCACTTTCAGCGCAATCAAGCGCTCACGTCAGTCACTTTATGTCATTTTAGCGCTGCATTTTTATATATATTATTCTGTTTGAGGGAGAGAGGTTCAACCTTAATGCTAGCAGCTACTTACAACCAAGCACTCACTATTTCTTCTCTATTTTGTCCACAAGGTTTAGGAGTGTATCTATGGGAATGTTTGACCATTCTTCCAGAAGCACATTTGTGAGGTCAGGCACTGATGATGGGTGAGAAGGCCTGGCTCGCAGTTTCCGATTTAATTTATCCCAAAGCTCAGGCCAGTCAAGCTCCTCCACCCCAAACTCGCTCCTCCATGTATTTATGGACCTTTCTTTGTGCACTGGTGCGCAGTCATGTTGGATCAGGAAGGTCCATCCCCAAACTGTTCCCACAAAGTTCGGAGCATGAAATTGTCCAAAATGTCTTGGTATGCTGACGCCTTAAGAGTTCCCTTCACCGGAATTAAGGGGCCAAGTCCAAACCCCTGAAAAACAACCCCACACCATAATCTCCCCTCCACTAAACTTTACACTTGGCACAATGCAGTCAGGCAAGTACCATTCTCCTGGCAACCGCTAAACCCAGACATGACCATCTGATAGCCAGACAGAGAAGCGTGATTCCTCACTCCAGAGAACACCTCTCCATTGCTCTAGAGTCCAGTGGCGGTGTGCTTTACACCACTGCATCCGACGCTTTGCATTGCACTTGGTGATGTAAGGCTTGAATGCAGCTGTTCGGCCATGGAAACACATTTTATGAAGCTCTCTATGCACTGTTGTTGTGCTAAACTGAAGGCCACACAAAGTTTGGAGGTAGACTAACAGTTGACCGTGGAATATTTAGTAACAAGGAAATTTCTCGTATGAACTTGTTGCACAGGTGGCAACTATCATGGTGCAGAATGAAATGAAAACGAGAAGCGCACCAACCTTGCGCATTACCTCAGTAACCAAAATTTATTAATTGTAAAAAATATACTCACAAACAGCGAATAAAATCAGGCATGTAAGTCCTCACAGGGACTTGAAGCTAACATGAGTCCCATCAGGGGAGTAGGTGTTCAGTACAGCTGACGCGTTTCGAAGGGGGTCCCTTCTTCCTCAGAGCTAACTGAACTGTGAGTGCTCTCTCCTATATATACTCCTGGACTGAACCTAGGCCCTCCCCACTGGGTTGGGCAGTCTCAGGTTAGTAGGAGGGGCCAAGATATCGTCAACAGACAATCACTATTTGTAATGCCATCAGAGAGAAATGATATAGACAAACGTAAAATATAAGATATAAAATATATAAAACCACATTTTGCATACACCACTTAGTATGCATGTAATATATCAACTTAGCGATGAACACCAATGGGAATGATGATAATAGATAATAAATGATGAAACATAATATATAGTAAATAGTTAGTCTTATTCCATGATTCATTAGTGAGCGATGTATCAAATGGACAATTCATCCAGAGGGCTTGTCATGATGCTGGATGAGTATATAGCAATTAATGTAAAAATAGACATAAATTGTTAGTCAATGGATGTGTTAATGGATAGGTGTCCATAGTGACACAAACACATGTATATATATGTAGACATATAAACCCACACACAAACCTTCAACCAGAAGCTGTGTGATGTGTGCTACCAGGCAGCTGCATGTGCTTCATGATCGGATGATGGAGAGGATTGGATCAGTAATCTTGGATCCGTAATAATGTATGGTCAGCAGCAGAGGGAGATCTTATGCTTCCCTCTATAGCTGCAGGTTTACCCTGTGTGTGGAACGCACGCTAATATGGCATGGTCATGACTGCGCATGCGTGGACCAACATGCGCATGCGCAGTGTGAGGAGGACAGGTCCGTCGGCGCGATCACGTGAGCGCGCTTCACGCGCATCTGACGGCCACTCTGTGCGCGTACACCAACACCGCTCTATTGGGCAAGATACCAGACCTGCCACCCCGCCCCATCCTCTGACGAGGAACTAGTTGGGGGGACTGTCTGGGGATTCCCCTCTGGCGAACTTGCTGTTGTGTGCACGTCATAGCCAATCAAATGGGGTGGTCAGACGGCCCTGGCTGCCGCACTCCAGAGGTGTATTGAAGTGAAAAGACATCAACATGAACATATGTATACATGTGTATACACTACATACACATGCGTGTATCTCCTTAAGTGGATATGACAGTAGTGTTGCCGGTGGGTATAAAATATGAGACATATAGGCATATGTTCACATGAACGCCATCTATGCATCATGTATAGAACATATGTAATATATGATGATAAATACAATAAGATAAAATAATAATATAATATAAGATATAATACATATAATACAACTAAGACTCTATACACATAATTGCACATTAGATATTGAGGTAAAAACCACGATGTAGGCGCTTATGCACCCTAGTACTGATAAAAGACATTAAAATGATCCAATGATAATACTACTGATAGTGAGAGAGTCTAATATTAGGATACTATGATCCAGCATACAAGGCCATCACTTGCACCTCAAACCTAAAGCAATCTATTATTTTGGTTTTTGGTTTTGCTTCTTAATAGGGTGAATGGTAATAGCAGCATATGTAACGAGACCCTGTATGGAAGATGTATATATTAGGTGTAACCATATAGAATAATATACATGCAACAAAATATACTGTATAAAGATATGATAGACTTCATATCTATACATTTAAAAGATCGATGAACCGTAGGCTTGCAGTATGTTAACAGTCTTAGGGAGTCACTAGTTAGCACCAAACTACTGAAGGGACCATATGTGTACTTGTAGTATGGTATAGTAGGATGAAAGATCATTATTGTCAGGGCTAGTAATAGGTGACCACATTCCTTACACTCAACACATTCCTGATGGCAGCAGTATATGTATTAGTAGATATGATTGATATAATAAATCGCAGAATGAAAATATGTGGAAAAAAGTAGAGATAAACTAATTGTATTTGCACTACCTAGTGGCTAGATGAGAGTATGAATCTCAAGGTCATCGTTTAAACCTCTAGGAGACAAGGTACCCAATGTAAAGATCCAAAAACTTTCTCTTCTGCAGAGCTCTTGGTATCTCCTCCCACTATCTAAGTCCTTTGTAATTGCCTCAATTCCGAAGACTTTCAATCCATCGTAATTACTCTGATGTTTTTCTTTAAAATGGCGGGGGACTGAGTATTTATCTTTTACCAATTTTATGTTGCTTTTATGCTCGCTGATGCGTGTCCTTAGGCACCGCGAGGTCCGGCCTACATATAGTAGGCCACAAGGGCAGATTAGGCCATAGATGACAAAAGACGTCCCACAGTTTATAAACTGTTTGATGGGATATCTTTTGCCGTCTGTGCTCAGGAAATCTTTTTTTCGATGCCATATGACTCCACACGTACCACAGTTGGGAACACTGCATCTGTAGCTACCCTTTTGGTCAAATAACACTGACCACGGACTCGGGTTAGATGTCGGCTGGTAATTACTTTTGCGTACTCTACTTGGCGCTATTATGCTCCTGAGGTCTCTAGGTTTCCTGAAGATTAGTGTAGGTTTATCTGGGAGTGCGTTTCCTAGAGTTGGATCATTTTTTAAAATGTTCCAATTTTTGGACAGAATGTGTTTGATGTCCCAGGCTTTGTTGCTAAATCTAGTACAAAAACGTACTTCGTTATTCTTGTAAGTGCCAGTGGTGGTCTTAGAGTTAGGGCCAGTTTCCGTGTCAATAGAGTCTGTGGGATTGCTATCATAAAGGGCTAGATATTTATTAAAAGCTGTATCAATAAGCTGTACATCATACCCTTTCTCCTCAAATTTCTTTTTAAGGATCAGACTTTGTTCTATGTAGTCTTTTTCCATAGTACATGTACGTTGTAACCTACAAAACTGTCCAAAGGGAACATTACGGATCCATTGGGGATGGTGGTTGCTCTTGGCGTGTAAGTATGAGTTACCCGCTGTAGGTTTGAAATGTGTTTTTGAGCATATCTGGCCATTGATATCATGTCTTAGTTCTAGGTCTAAAAACACTAGATTATCATCATCAATCACATGAGTGAATGAGATATCATACGGATTGTTTCCACAGTGTTTAAGGAACCCATCCAGCTGGGAATCTGTACCATTCCAGATGATGATAATATCATCAATATACCTTCCATATAGGATAAGGTTTGCACTGTAGGGATTATTCGTCCAGATATAGTTGTTTTCCCAGTATCCCATAAAGATATTTGCATAGCTAGGAGCAAATCTTGCGCCCATAGCGGTGCCCTGAATCTGGCGATAGTGTTTGTCCAGAAAGGAAAAATGATTGTGCTCTAGGGCAAACTCAATGCAGTTGTATAGAAATTGGATTTGTGTGTGATGGAGTGGTGAATTTTTGGCTAGAAAATACTGAATGGCTCGGAGACCATGATCATGTTTAATGGACGTGTATAATGATACCACATCCAAGGACAGCCATCTGTACCCCTCTTCCCACTTATAACCTGCCAGTATATCCAGTATGTGACTGGAGTCTTTGACATAGGATGAAAGATTTGACACTATATCTTTAAGGAAGTGATCGATATAGCTGCCTAGATTGCTTGTCAGGCTACCTATGCCAGAGACAATGGGTCTACCAGGGGGATTGTCTTTGTTCTTATGTATTTTGGGAATGTGATAAAAGAATGGGGTGGTAGGATGTTTAACAAATAGAAAGAGAAATTCTTCTTTGGTTAGTATTTCTTCTGTTAGTGCTGTTCCTAAAAGTGATTTGTATTTAGATTGATATTGAACTGTGGGGTCATTGGATAGGAGTCATTGGATTAAGGAGTCTCAGGGCTTCGGTAATGTAAGTATCCCGGTCTTGAATGACCAGACCTCCTCCTTTATCAGCTTGCCTAATTACTACATCCTTGTTCTCTTTGAGGATCTTAAGTGAGGTCTTTAATGGGTCCTGTTGTAAGTAATGTCTCCGTGTGAATGCATTCGTGTTACAGATTTTCTTAAAATCCGTTAGTACTGTCTCATAGAAGGTAGGTACAAAATGACCTTTAACCCAATGCGGATAGAACGTGGATTTGGGTTTAAACCCCGTATGCACATCATCAGAGGGGAGACTGCACCTGCAGTCTCCCCTCTGATGATGTGCCTGTAGCACGAAAGGCCTAAGGAGGAGCTGTGCAGAGCGTGACGTCATATCACCGCCGGAGCCACGAGGAGGCCCGGCGGCCATTTTTATTGGGGTCAGTACTGCTGCTTTTTCTATTCACATATGAAACTGATTATGCACACTGCCCTGTTATGCGTTTTATATGAATAAAAAGTTTTTGGGAAGTACTACACTATCTCTGGCATCTGTTTTCTGGGGCTCCTATGTGGAGCTATCATTCCCACAGAGAGAGCACACTGCCATCTTAAGAGGAGCTTTTGTGTGGAGTGCCTGGCTGACCTTAGGGGAACCTCTGGACCTGACCCAGGAGTCTGTGATGACCCATCATGAGGAAAATGCCTGCTGCCTAACCTTTGATGTTCCTATCACCTGGGATGTCTGATTGTATATGCGCATATCCATGCGTTTTCTGGTGAGTGCGCATTTCTGTTATTTGAAGGAGTAAAAGGCCGTGGAAGTTCGCATTTCTCCAGTGAAACATTGTGGATGCTTTATTGACTCTTTACTACTGTTTATCACTTATTTACTTTTTTAAGCGCTGCACTTTGACGTTTTATGTTTATATTGATATTTTGAAGGCAGTGTGGTTGCCTTTAGTGTTCTAGCTGCTTTATTTATAAGAGCGCTCACTATCTTCTAAGCTGAATTAGACATCACTAACCTGATCAATCACTGTTTTTGGTAGAAATGATATTTCTACATGGCAAATAATTTACTAGCAGGTGTAGTAGAGTAATAGAAATCCAACAGACCCAACAGTCATGACATGCATGCTGCTGATTCTGTGTAATTGAATCACTAATTGAAAGGGGCATGTTCAAAATAATAGCAGTGTGGAGTTCTATTAGTGAGGTCATTCATTCTTTGAAAAACAGGTGGCAATTATTGCCCTTATTTAAGGAAGGAAGGCAGCAAATATTGTACATGCTGGTTACAGTGCATTTCTCTCTGAAATTCTGAGGAAAATGGGTCGTTCCAGACATTGTTCAGAAGAACAGTGTACCTTGATTAAAAAGTTGATTGGAGAGAGGAAAACATATAAAGAAGTGCAGAAAATGATAGGCTGCTCAGCTAAAATGCTTTAAAATGGCAACCAAAACCTGAAAGATGTGGAAGAAAGCGAAAAACTACCATTCGAATGGATAGAAGAATAGCCAAAATGGCAAGGACTCAGCCAACAATCAGCTCCAGGAAGATCAAAGAAGATCTAAGGTTACCTGTGAGTACTGTTACAATTAGAAAACGCCTATGTGAAGCCAAGCTATCTGCAAGAAGCCCCCGCAAAGTCCCACTGTTGAAAAAAAGACGTGCTGAAGAGGTTACAATTTGCCGAAGAGCACATTGACTGGCCTAAAGAGAAATGGCGCAACATTTTGTGGACTGATGAAAGTAAGATTGTTCTTTTTGGGTCTAGTGGCCGGAGACAGTTTGTCAGACGACCCCCAAACACTGAATTCAAGCCACAGTACACTGTGAAGACAGTGAAGCATGGTTGCGCCAGCATCATGATATGGGGATGTTTCTCATACTACGGTGTTGGGCCTATTTATCGCATACCAGGGATCATGGATCAGTTTGAATACATCAGAATACTTGAAGAGGTCATGCTGCCTTATGCTGAAGTGAAAATGCCCTTGAAATGGGTGTTCCAACAAGACAATGACCCCAAACACACCAGTAAACGTGCAACATCTTGGTTCCAGACCAACAAGATTGACGTTATGGAGTGGTCAGCCCAATCCCCGGATCTTAATCCAATAGAAAACTTGTGGGGTGACATCAAAAATGCAGTTTCTGAGGCAAAACCAAGAAATAGAGAAGAACTGTGGAATGTAGTCCAATCATCCTGGGCTGGAATACCTGTTCACAGGTGCCAGAAGTTGGTTGACTCCATGCAACGCAGATGTACAGCAGTTCTCAGAAACAGTGCTTATACAACTAAATATTCATTAAGTGATTCAAAGGAAAGCAAAATCTTCAAACATTTTTCAGTTTATATAGTGAATGTTTGAGTTTGTAAAGAAGAATACAAACACTGCTATTTTTTTGAACAGTCTAATATTCACTTTTCTTCAATTTTTTTAGAGGAACAACACAAATTTTATATATTTTTCGTCATGTTTTTATTTGGAATAGAATGTGTAGTGTTCCCAATGCATTTGTGTGTATGGAAATAAAAGCTATTAGAAGGATTTTGAGCTTTATTCACTTTTTTCAACACACTGCTATTATTTTGAACACAACTGTATATATATATATATATATACAGTCAGGTCCATAAATATTGGGACATGGATACAATTTTAACATTTTTGGCTCTATACACCACCACAATGGATTTGAAATGAAACAAACAAGATGTGCTTTAACTGCAGACTGTCAGCTTTAAATTGAGGGTATTTACATCCAAATCAGGTGAACGGTGTAGGAATTACAACAGTTTGCATATGTGCCTTCCACTTGTTAAGGGGCCAAAAGTAATGGGACAATTGGTTTCTCAGCTGTTCCATGGCCAGGTGTGTTATTCCCTCATTATCCCAATTACAATGAGCAGATAAAAGGTCCAGAGTTCATTTCAAGTGTGCTAATTGCATTTGGAATCTGTTGCTGTCAACTCTCAAGATGAGATCCAAAGAGCTGTCACTATTAGTGAAGCAAGCCATCATTAGGCTGAAAACACAAAACAAACCCATCAGAGAGATAGCAAAAACATTAGGAGTGGCCAAAACAACTGTTTGGAACATTCTTAAAAAAAAGGAACGCACCAGTGAGCTCAGCAACACCAAAAGACCTGGAAGACCACGGAAAACAACTGTGGTGGATGATCGAAGAATTCTTTCCCTGGTGAAGAAAACACCCTTCACAACAGTTGGCCAGATCAAGAACACTCTCCAGGAGGTAGGTGTATGTGTGTCAAAGTCACCAATCAAGAGAAGTCTTCACCAGAGTGAATACAGAGGGTTCACCACAAGATGGAAACCATTGGTGAACCTCAAAAACAGGAAGGCCAGATTAGAGTTTGCCAAACGACATCTAAAAAAGCCTTCACAGTTCTGGAACAACATCCTATGGACAGATGAGACCGAGATCAACTTGTACCAGAGTGATGGGAAGAGAAGAGTATGGAGAAGGAAAGGAACTGCTCATGATCCTAAGCATACCACCTCATCAGTGAAGCATGGTGGTGGTAGTGTCATGGCGTGGGCATGTATGGCTGCCAATGGAACTGCTTCTCTTGTATTTATTGATGATGTGACTGCTGACAAAAGCAGCCGGATGAATTCTGAAGTGTTTCGGGAATATTATCTGCTCATATTCAGCCAAATGCTTCAGAACTCATTGGATGCCGCTTCACAGTGCAGATGGACAATGACCCAAAGCATACTGCAAAAGCAACCAAAGAGTTTTTGAAGGGAAAGAAGTGGAATGTTCTGCAATGGCCAAGTCAATCACCTGACCTGAATCCAATTGAGCATGCATTTCACTTGCTGAAGACAAAACTGAAGGGAAAATGCCCCAAGAACAAGCAGGAACTGAAGACAGTTGCAGTAGAGGCCTGGCAGAGCATCACCAGGGATGAAACCCAGCGTCTGGTGATGTCTATGCATTCCACACTTCAGGCTGTAATTGACTGCAAAGGATTTGCAACCAAGTATTAAAAAGTGAAAGTTTGATTTATGATTATTATTCTGTCCCATTACTTTTGGACCCTAAACAAGTGGGAGGCACATATGCAAACTGTTATAATTCCTACACTGTTCACCTGATTTGGATGTAAATACCCTCAAATTAAAGCTGACAGTCTGCAGTTAAAGCACATCTTGTTTGTTTCATTTCAAATCCATTGTGGTGGTGTATAGAGCCAAAAATGTTAGAATTGTGTCCATGTCCCAATATTTATGGACCTGACTGTATATAGTGCTCAGCATAAATGAGTACAGCCCTTTTGAAAAATAAGATTTTAATGAATATCTCAATGAACACAAGAACAATTTACAAACAAAATTGAGCTTTATAGAACATTTTTTAGCTCATTACATGAAAGTAAGGTTAGTAATATAACTTAGATTACAAAATCTTCAGTTTTTCTCAAAGTAGTTGATGCAAAAATAAATTCACCCCACAACAAAAACTACTCCATCTAGTATTTTGTATGACCCCCATGATCTGTAAGGACAGCACCAAGTCTTCTAGGCATGGAATAAACAAGTTGGCAACATATTGCAACATCTATCTTTTTCCATTCTTCAAGAAGGACCTCTTTTAGAGCCTGAATGCTGGATGCAGAATAATGCTCAACTTGTCTCTTCAGAATTCCCCATATGTATTCAATTGGGTTCAGATCAGGAGACATACTTGGCCACTGAATCACTTTCACCCTGTTCTTCATTGGAAATGCAACAGTGGCCTTAGATGTGTGTTTTGTATCATTGTCATGTTGGAAAAGTGCACAACGACCAAGGGCACGGAGTGATGGTAGCATCTTCTCTTTCAAAATAGAGCAGTACATCTGTGAATCAATGATACCATCAATGAAATGCAGCTCCTCGTCACCGGCAGCACGCATACAGCCCCACAGAAGGACACTACCACCACCATGTTGCACTGTAGGCACCGTGCATTTTTCTTTCTACTCCTCACCTTTGCGATGCCATACAATTTTGAAGCAATCAGTTTCAAAAACATTTATCTTGGTCTCATCATTCCAGAGTACAGAGTCCCAGTAGTCTTCTACTTTTTCAGCATAGGCTCTAGCAAATTCTAGGCGAGCTTTTATGTGCATGGGCTTTAGGAGGGGCTTCCTTCATGGACGACACCCTCGCATGCCATTCCTCCTGCTGTGTACACCATATTGTGTCACGGGAAACAATTATCTTTGTTATATTTTTGTATCACTTTTGCGTCAATATTCTTACTGATATGTAAAGCTTTGCTCTTCTTGTAACCTTCACATTTCTTGTGTAAAGAAATGATTTTCTTTCTCAGGCTTTGAGGCTTTCTCTACTATGTGGTGCCATTGCTGACACCATGAAATGGGAAGGGGTTTTCTTGGTTAAGTAACACCCTGTTATAATCAACTGTCTGCTGGACACCTGTTTAATTAATAATTCGACTCACCTGTAGTTTAATTCTTGTAAATTAGGATTTTGTTGTATAAAGTTTAGCTTTGCTCCTAAGGGCTCGTTCACACTTCACTTTATTTCTAACTCTTGCCAAACGCCCCTATAGCGCTTGACAAGTGTTAGGCAGGCGTTTGTGAAGCGTTTTTAATGGTCCGCAAATGCTCCCAAAATGCCCTATGCGTGGTTTTGAGGCGCTTGATAGGCGTTTGCCAAGCATTAAAACAGCACCACAAACGCCTATAATGAAGTTTAAGTGTTATTAACGCTTCGCAACCGCGTCACAACCGCACCGCAAATGCCGGCCAGGCGTTTGCGGAGCAGCACCGTAGACTTGAATGGGAGGCTTCAACTCCTCCTGACTCAACCAGAGGCGTCCGTTTTGCCACGACGCGATGCTAACGCTTCCATGTGAATAGCTATGTGTGCTGCCATGTGCAGAGTTTTCAGAGGCGTTTGAGAAGCGTTAAAAACCATGAGAAGCGTTAAAAACTGACAGAGCTAGTGTGAACACTTTCATTGAGGTGAATTCATTTTTGCAACATGGTCTTGAATTAATTTATTATAAAAAAATATTTTTTTGCGTTTGCAAATTAACAAATCTTGTTCGTAATCAATGTCCCGCATTTGTGGGAGTATTTTGTAGTATAGTGTCCCATAGAAATGTTGACTCTGAAAGGAAAGGAAAGATTTACTGACAAATCTGTTGGGGTGTACTCATTTATGCTGAGCACTGTATGTGTGTATGTATGTATGTGTGTATTCTATGCATAAAGATAAAAAACCTTCTCTGTGCTGCAGCCCCCCCCCCAATACTCACCTAAGCCCCCTCTCAATTCAGCGATGGGCACTGAAGTCTCAGCAGTCCAGGGACTCCCTCTTCTCATTGGCTGAGACAGCATTGGCTGTCAATTACAGCCAGTTAGCCAATGAGAAGAGAGAGGGGCGGGGCTGAGCCACGGCTCCGTGTTTGAATGTGACATGGAGCGGTAGGTGCCCCCCATAGCAAGCTGCTTGTTGTGGTTGCACCCGACAGGAGGGAGGGGTCAGGAGAGACTGCGGGGGACCCGAGAAGAGGAGGATCTGGGCTGCTCTGTGCAAAACCACTACATACAGCAGGTAAGTATAACATGTATGTTATTTTTAGAAACACAAAATTAAACCTTTAGTATTGCTTTAAGGATTTGAGTTTGACTTGATCTGCATAATGTCATATACAGCAGCACCTACACTGGAAGAGGGAGCATTGGGAGTAGAGATGAGCGAATCGAACCAGGCGAAGTGGAATTCGATTCGAATTTCAGGAAAAATTCGATTAGCGTCGAATCCGAATATTAGCCTACTTCGGGTGCGCGAATCGGATTTTTCCCGATCAGCCGGCAAAAGTGTCCCTGCAGAGAGCTCTGCTATTTCTGACAGTTCTCTGACAGTTCCTTCACATGTACAGCGGTTGAAACATTGTATCTATTTGTTTCCATTTAGGATACAGATGTTTTTATTCGGAAACAGATACAATGTTTCAACCGCTGTAAATGTGAAAGTCAGAGAACTGTCAGAAATAGAGGAGCTCTGTAGATACACTTAGCGGAGCTCTGCAGATACACTTTTTTGCCGGTTTGGAATTCTTCTTATTTTCATCCTACTTCTTCTTCTTCTTCTTCTTCATCCTCATCCTCAGAAGAAGAAGAAGAGGATGAGGATGAAGAAGAAGAAGAAGAAGTAGGATGAAAATAAGAAGAATTCCAAGCCGGCAAAAAGTGTATCTGCAGAGCTCCTCTAAGTGTATCTGCAGAATAGAGGAGCTCTGCAGATACACTTTTTGCCGGCTTGGAATTCTTCTTATTTTCATCCTACTTCTTCTTCCTCTTCATCCTCATCCTCATCCTCTTCTTCTTCTTCTGAGGATGAGGATGAAGAAGAAGAAGAAGAAGAAGAAGTAGGATGAAAATAAGAAGAATTCCAAGCCGGCAAAAAGTGTATCTGCAGAGCTCCTCTAAGTGTATCTGCAGAATAGAGGAGCTCTGCAGATACACTTTTTGCCGGCTTGGAATTCTTCTTATTTTCATCCTACTTCTTCTTCTTCCTCTTCATCCTCATCCTCTTCTTCTTCTTCTGAGGATGAGGATGAAGAAGAAGAAGAAGTAGGATGAAAATAAGAAGAATTCCAAGCCGGCAAAAAGTGTATCTGCAGAGCTCCTCTAAGTGTATCTGCAGAATAGAGGAGCTCTGCAGATACACTTTTTGCCGGCTTGGAATTCTTCTTATTTTCATCCTACTTCTTCTTCTTCTTCTTCCTCTTCATCCTCATCCTCATCCTCTTCTTCTTCTTCTGAGGATGAGGATGAAGAAGAAGAAGAAGAAGTAGGATGAAAATAAGAAGAATTCCAAGCCGGCAAAAAGTGTATCTGCAGAGCTCCTCTATTCTGCAGATACACTTAGAGGAGCTCTGCAGATACACTTTTTGCCGGCTTGGAATTCTTCTTATTTTCATCCTACTTCTTCTTCTTCTTCTTCTTCTTCTTCATCCTCATCCTCAGAAGAAGAAGAAGAGGATGAGGATGAGGATGAAGAAGAAGTAGGATGAAAATAAGAAGAATTCCAAGCCAGCAAAAAGTGTATCTGCAGAGCTCCGCTAAGTGTATCTGCAGAGCTCCGCTATTTCTGACAGTTCTGTGACATTCCCTCCATACAGCGGTTGAAACATTGTATCTATTTGTTTCCATTTATGGAAACAAATAGATACAATGTTTCAACCGCTGTATGGAGGGAATGTCACAGAACTGTCAGAAATAGGCTATTTCTGACAGTTCTGTGACATTCCCTCCATACAGCGGTTGAAACCGCTGTATGGAGTGAATGTCACAGAACTGTCAGAAATAGCCTATTTCTGACAGTTCTGTGACATTCACTCCATACAGCGGTTTCAACCGCTGTATGGAGGGAATGTCACAGAACTGTCAGAAATAGCCTATTTCTGACAGTTCTGTGACATTCACTAAATACAGCGGTTTCAACCGCTGTATGGAGGGAATGTCACAGAACTGTCAGAAATAGCCTATTTCTGACAGTTCTGTGACATTCACTCCATACAGCGGTTTCAACCTCTGTATGGAGGGAATGTCACAGAACTGTCAGAAATAGCCTATTTCTGACAGTTCTGTGCATTCATTCCATACAGCGGTTTCAACCGCTGTATGGAGGGAATGTCACAGAACTGTCAGAAATAGCGGAGCTCTGCAGATACACTTAGCGGAGCTCTGCAGATAGATACAGCGGTTGAAACATAGGCTATGTTTCAACTGCTGTATGGAGTGAATGTCAGAGAACTGTCAGAAATAGCCTATTTCTGACAGTTCTCTGACATTCACTCCATACAGCGGTTGAAACATAGCCTATGTTTCAACCGCTGTATCTATCTGCAGAGCTCCGCTAAGTGTATCTGCAGAGCTCCACTATTTCTGACAGTTCTGTGACATTCCCTCCATACAGCGGTTGAAACATTGTATCTATTTGTTTCCATTTATGGAAACAAATAGATACAATGTTTCAACCGCTGTATGGAGGGAATGTCACAGAACTGTCAGAAATAGGCTATTTCTGACAGTTCTGTGACATTCCCTCCATACAGCGGTTGAAACATTGTATCTATTTGTTTCCTTCTCCTTCTTCTCATCCTTCTCCTTCTCCTTCTTCTCATCCTTCTCCTTCTCCTTCTTCTCATCCTTCTTCTCATCCTTCTCCTTCTTCTCATCCTTCTCCTTCTCCTTCTTCTCATCCTTCTCCTTCTTCTCATCCTTCTCCTTCTCCTTCTTCTCATCCTTCTCCTTCTCCTTCTTCTCATCCTTCTCCTTCTCCTTCTTCTCATCCTTCTCCTTCTTCTCATCCTTCTCCTTCTCCTTCTTCTCATCCTTCTCCTTCTCCTTCTTCTCATCCTTCTCCTTCTCCTTCTTCTCATCCTTCTCCTTCTTCTCATCCTTCTCCTTCTTCTCATCCTTCTCCATCTTCTCATCCTTCTCCATCTTCTCATCCTTCTCCTTCTCCTTCTTCTCATCCTTCTCCTTCTCCTTCTCCTCCTTCTTCTCATCCTTCTCCTTCTTCTCATCCTTCTTCTCATCCTTCTCCTTCTTCTCATCCTTCTTCTCATCCTTCTCCTTCTTCTCATCCTTCTTCTTCTTCTCATCCTTCTTCTTCTCATCCTTCTCCTTCTTCTCATCCTTCTTCTCATCCTTCTCCTTCTTCTCATCCTTCTTCTCATCCTTCTTCTCATCCTTCTCCTTCTTCTCATCCTTCTCCTTCTTCTCATCCTTCTCCTTCTCCTTCTCCTTCTTCTCATCCTTCTCCTTCTTCTCATCCTTCTCCTTCTTCTTATCCTTCTCCTTCTTCTCATCCTTCTCCTTCTCCTTCTTCTCATCCTTCTCCTTCTCCTTCTTCTCATCCTTCTCCTTCTCCTTCTTCTCATCCTTCTCCTTCTCCTTCTTCTCATCCTTCTCCTTCTCCTTCTTCTCATCCTTCTCCTTCTCCATCTTCTCATCCTTCTCCTTCTTCTCATCCTTCTCCTTCTCCTTCTCCTTCTTCTCATCCTTCTCCTTCTTCTCATCCTTCTCCTTCTTCTCATCCTTCTCCTTCTCCTTCTTCTCATCCTTCTCCTTCTCCTTCTTCTCATCCTTCTCCTTCTCCTTCTCCTTCCTCATCTCCAAGGGCATTTAAATTAAAGGTACAGTGTTCTGCACTAATTTAAAGGCTCTCTGAAGCCTAGAAACCCTTTTAATAAGTTAAATTCGTAGCGAATTAATTCGCATCAAATCGAATTTCTTCCTCAAATTCGGCGAATCAGCCGAATTGAATTTTTGAATAATTCGCTCATCTCTAATTGGGAGCCATACCGGGGAGCTGCATGCAAACATGCTGATAGGAGGATGAGAAAATAGAGCGAGCAGAGAGATAATCTCATGAGACTGCTCTTGATATTAAAACTGAACTCCAGGAATTCAGCCACTTTGATAAATGTGCTTCTATACTATGATATACTGGTAAAATAAAGACTCTGTAAAATATATAATACCTCACTGTATAAAAATATTTTACTTTCAATTATTTTATTAAGTTTTTCATATAAAAAGATAAGAGATACATTAAGGTCATGCCATGCATTATCGACCATCGTTGATAGAATGACCTTTCTAATATTATTATGTAAGATCATGCTCATGCACTAGACATGAAAGTCTAATGGGGTAGACAATTCAAGAACACCAAAGGGAAGAGCAAGGAAGATAGAAATAAGAAAGAAATAATGTTCCGATTCAGCGGGTGAAAGAGTTGTTTGTATGAGGCAATGGTTAATCAGCAGAATTAATGAGAGCTAACATGTTTCATCCAGGGGTTCCAGATTCTCTCAGAGTGGTGTTGTTTATCATTAATGATGGTGGTTCTCATGCATCATAATGCAGGAAATTTGGGTATTAGTTAAAGACAAGGAAACAGACAGTTTTTAATGCCCTTACCACTGTTAGAAAAAATATAATTTCAATTAAATTAAATTGATCAGAAACAAATATAATTGTGTATTGTGTTTCTAGGTTTCTTAAAGTATATTCAGAGCCAAAACTTTTAGTTTTGGATAAAGTATGGAATTTTGCTTTCTATGTTCCCTTGGGGAGGTTTCCCTTCATCTCCTGTCACAAAAAGAAGACATAGTAGGTAGTGTGAGGAAATGTATCCAACATCAGGGTAATGTCTTTCTTAGACAGCTTTCTCATGTACAGGTGTCTTCATTGGAAGATTTCCCCTTCCAGCAACTCTAATACTTTGGATTTCCCATCACTTTTTGTCCCAGTGACAATGGTGACAGGAACAGATAGAGTGAATCTCCCCAGTGGGGACGCATGCAGAAAGAAAAGCTAGCTCCTAAAGCAAAAAATAGAGCAAGCTATGTATTTACATGAAAATTTAAGATGCCTTAAGATAGAGTATCCCTAGTTTAAATTTAGTGTTTGCAGCTGGGCTGTAGACAACTTGAGCTCTGATTGTCATTATTTGGGTTTGTTGGGCTTTCCTAAGGCCAGGAAGTTGTTTCCTCTGCCTGCTACATGGGTAACATTCCCCAGCAAAGGTGTCCGTTTATGAACCAGCAGTAATAGATCGCTGCTCAGTTCTCCGGCATTCTCGTAGAACACAGTTCTCCTGTGAATGCCGTTTATGAAGCATATGTAGATCAGTTCTCCAAACGAAGGGAGAATGGTCTACAAACGCTGGAAAACGGCTGATTTTACTATAATCCCACGAGATTACAGTAAAAGATCAGTTTACTAAGCAGAGGTAAATTATCTCTGCTTAGTTTGCGGTCCCTCCGATTCTCCAGCTCTGGGCTGGAGAATCTGGAGGGAGAACACAGATCTCCAGTGAAGAGCTGAACATGTTCTCTTGGGTGTCATAACTGTGAATGACCAGAGAATAGCTGAAATCCTCTGAATCGCAGCTATTCTGTGTGTCATAAACGGACACCAAAGTGAGGAGTTCTCTACAGGAATAGAACAGGAGCTTTAGCAATCTTTTACCCAGCTCATTGCATTTATGCAACAGGGAGTCAGTGTCTGTGTGCAGACGGACACCATTTTGTTGAAATAGAGTGAGATGTTACAATATTTAAGGGTTATGGATATTTTTACCTTAAACAATTCACTGAGGAGTTTATTTCAGGCTAGAGAAGGAGATAAATATTCATGGCGACCTTCTAGAAGAGTCCCTGCTTCCTAAGCTTTACCTGGAGAGTATGTTAGTTTAAAGGGTCCTTGTCCTTAACCTCTAGGCTTTGCTGGTAGAGGACATGAGTAGAGAGAGGTCCTGTCTTTAACTCACAGGACTGTTGTCAGGGGGGGGTCCTTGTGAAGAGAGGTCTGTGTCTCCTAGGCCCTTTTCTTGGAGGAGGAGGCTGGAACAGGAGAGACAGAAAGGTGACTACCCAGTGGAGGGCATCTTCAGAAGTGTCTGCTATGTTGAAGAGTGTGCAGGAGAGCTGGAGAAGTTGCTGCTAGACTGAGATTGCAGACCTCATTTCTCAGTTTCTTACAGTATGCTGATCCAACTTGATTGTGTAGTGCCCCTGCCCTGGGCTGGTCAAATTTAGTATATGGCTTTGCTGTAACCAGCTGAACTGCAATTCATTGTTTAGGTATGCTCAGGCAAAGTTCCTTAAACCTGGTGGCTGATTGCTTCTGTCTGCTGATGGAAGAATATTCCAGAAATAGTGTGGGTTTGCCAGCCACTAGAGTTATGACAGTTATCTGACCTTTGCCAATCCCTCAGAGGCTGACCCAGAAGGTGCGGCTGGGGAAAAGATAAATATAGTATTTGAGAGGATCTGATCAGTCTCTCTCCCCCTGACACTTCTCCCGTGAGATGGGACATGTGTGTGTGTTCTAGAGAAACTGCTACAAGGCCTCAGCAGGTGATATGGGCTGGGGCCTGAAGGAAACTTGCCTGTGGAAGCTAGGCTGGAGAGGTGGGACCCTTTGTCTGTTGCTCCGGGTACATAAGTACTTTCTGAGGATGAGATGCAAGAACTTGCTGCTTAATGACTGACTGCTCTCATAGGGTTACAGTTTTGACCTACCATTTCCTCTTTCTCAGCATTATTTTTACACTGCTACTACAGGGCCTAATATTGCTGGGACACGATTTTCAAGAAGCTGTCCTCCAAGACTTGTGTGTGCTATGCGTATCCTGTACCCTCCACCTTCCTCCCTTATTGTTCAAGACGTCGAATTAATCTTAAAAAGACCTCTAGACTGGAACCTGAATTTTGTTGGTGTAGTTTTGGGACTAGAAACAGGGCAGGCAGCCTCTGAAAAGGTAAGGGGGGCCAGTTTATTTCCAATGGCCCCATTGGGTATCATCTCTACACCTGTGAGAGGGGCTGAAGATGCCTAGAGTTAGCTATCCACCTGGCCTCCCTATTTTGCATAAGCATCTAGCAGAGGCATAAAGATACTGAGAGTGCACTGAGAAGATCATACAGAGAGGAAGGTTTTTTTGCTGCTGTTTTTGGGTATCCTGTACCCCAACCCTCTATCCCCTAGATGTATAAACCAATAAAGATCATTGACAGATTGAAAGTCTGTCTGCCGGTCGCTGTTGGTGGGTCAGTGAGTGTTTCAGTGCAGTTGTATTATTAACCAGTTCCTCTTAGTTTGATAACCAGTAGGAAGGTTAGGAGGATCCAAAATATCCAGCACCTCCTTTGGGGGACCAATCTACTCTTACGAAGTCACTATTACTTCCCTGATCTTCTCAGATAGCATCCTCCCACTCTCTGCTGAACTCTGTGCCAATACTGATATCTCTGTTCACATCACTCTGCCCTGCTCAACCAGGCACCACTCTCATCGTACATAGTTGACCGCCAAAGTGCTTTCCACCATACCACCTGGCAATGCTCCATTATGCATTCCTCTGCCCTACATGTGTTTCGTCCTGATGGAAGTCTTCCAGGGGCATAAAAAGAAGGTGTGGAGGCAAATAATTTTTTTTACATTTTTTTAAGTAAAAAAAAATTAAATTATCCTCATAGTGCTGAAACTGCATCATTGAGAGAGTCCAGGCTAGCACATTTGCAGGTTTTATAACTTACAGTAAATATGATCCATGCACAATCGATTAACCTATTATTACATTGGTCAGGCGAATGTCTGGTAAATGAGAAACTGGCAAACACACTAACCAGTAAATACACCCATGAATGTTTTAGCATTATGCCACTTGATTTTCAAATATGCAGGCTTCATAATTTTGTCTACACTATCTATCCCTGGCATGGAACAAATACTCAGTAGTTCACATTCTTCAGACTTCTCCGGGCACATGCTTTCTCCAAATCAGTGGCACACAAGGTAATGAACTCAGGATGATGGTGCTACTAATCCAGATACTACATCGTTAAAAATGAAACCAATGGAAATTTCTATATTTCTAGTCTTAAATGTTCCCTTTAAAAAATCTTTACTGATGGAAAGCACCAAATGTCTACATGTGTATTTTTATACTTGTCATAAATCTGCAGGCGTACTTTTAAAAATTCAAAGCGAATCCAGAATGCGGTGTACGATTATAAATCATGACATATGTTATGTGAGCCCACCTGCTGTGTAACATCTTTCAATTCAGTAATGGTTTAGCTAATGCTTAAAGAGAACCTGTCAAGACAGCTGTTTTCTATCACAGCCAAGTTCACCACCCAGTGCAGCCAGTTGCCATTAAAAAACTCTCAAACTATGTTTTTATGTTTTTATTACATATAATTTTAGCACCAAGCAAGAACAAAAAAATATATTTTCATATTTCTTTTTCATTATTTGGGTATTTGACGTTTTTCCATACATTTATCACATTCAAAAAAAGTAATTCATTATACCCAAGAAAAAAAAAAAATAAAAGTTTGCTTACCTTTAACCACTTGTTAAAACCAATAAGTCAAAGTGATTATTCGGCTGTAAAGCCACTGTAAATAGAAAAATGTCCCTGTGTCACTGGTGGTGTAACTGAAAAACTTGGAGAAGGGTCAGCCGCACTCCGGAGGATAGATGAATATAGTGTGTATTTATTGATCCATAGGACACACAAAACACCAGGACATAAATACATGACTTGTAAAGGACTTGGCGAGCTGGAGCCTGAACCTGTCGTGGATTGATCTGGATTGTTTGCCTTTTGTTCTTTGGATAACTGAAAAACTTCTCTGTATCAGTGGTATCTCTGGAAGAAAAATTGCCCCTGCATCAATGGTGTCACTAGAGGAAAAAATAATCCTGCATTGCTGGTGTCACTTGATGGTGGGATTATGCAGCACAGATGGGACAGGTGATTGTGGGAACATGCAATAAAGTGGGGGCAGTTGATGTTGGGACATTCAGAGGGGGGCACTTTATAGTGGAGACAAGCAGTACAGAGGGGGGCAGTTGATGGTGAGGACAAGCAGTACAGATGGAGCAGTTGATGATGGGGACAGTTAGTACAGGTGGATCAGCTTGTGGTGGGTACAGGCAGTCCAGAGGGGGGCAGTTTATAATGGGACATGCAGTATAGAGGGTATCAGTTGACATAGGGGGCAGGCAATTACAGAGATGGGAGGGGAAGGGCAGTTGGTAATGGGACATGCAGTGCAGAGGGAGGCAGGTGATAATGCAGTCAGACACAACAGAGGAAGGCAGTTGATGGTGGGGACACAGAATACAGAGGGGGATTTTGATGGTGAAGGCAGACAGTACAGAGAGAGGAAGTTGATGGTGGGGCAGGCGGCATAGATGGAGCAGTTCATGATGGGGCAGTTTGTGGTGGATACAGGTAGTAAAGAAAGGGACAGTTTATAATGGGACATGAGGTATAGAGGGTATCAGTTGACAGAGGGGGCAGGAAGTTACAGAGGTGGGAGGGGGAGGGTAGTTGGTAATGGGACATGCAGTGCAGAGGGAGGCAGGTGATAATGCAGACAGACACAACAGAGAGAAGCAGTTGATGGTAGGCACACAGAATACAAAGGGGGCTGTTGATAGTGAGGACAGGCAGTACAAAGAGAGGCAGTAGATGGTGGGAGACAGGCAGTACACAGCACAGCAGTTAATGGTGGGGACAGGCAGTACAGAGAGGGGCAGTAGATGGTGGGGGACAGCAATACACAGCAGGGCAGTTAATGGTGGTTACAGGAAGTACAGAGGGGGCAGTAGATGGTGGGGGACAGCAATAAACAGCAGGGCAGTTAATGGTAGGAATAGGCAGTACAGAAGGAGCAGTTGATAGTGGAGGGCAAGCAGTGCATACTGTAGGTCAGAAGAGGCATAACTCATCCCCATCATCGTCCAAAGTCTCAGTTATTCCCCATCATTGCCTCCACATTGACCTTATCCTTAGGTTTGGGATCTGCTACCAACTGTTACCAGCAGTTGGTAGCAGATCAGTCTGTTCCCAGGCTCTGGGGCTGCTCTCTCTCCAGCCCTGGTTCATGTAAGTCATGGGCAGGGCTAATATCCTGGCTGCCAATCTACCCAATAACATTGCAGCTTCCTCCCCGCTCTCCTCTCCAAGGCCATGCTGTTCAATCAAGCAGTAGGCAGGAAAGGGATCCAGTGTGGTAGCAACTATTCCCAGGCTAAGCAGCTCCCAGCAATATACAATCTCCTTTGAGCTGTAGCTGCAAGTGACAGATGGAGATGCAGCTGCAGCTCTGGAGTCAGGACAGCATCCATGTTTTCACTGAGTTGTTGCACACTGGGCCCCATGCCCTTGGGGTACATGTGCCCCGCACACATTGCACAGATGGAAGATATGCCACTGATGTTAATTATATCAATATTTCACTGGCTTCCAGGGATATGTACAAAAAATGAACACTTCCTACAGCTGATTTAGATACTATAGTGATAAGAAGAAAATAATCAGCATAAAAAAAAAAAAAACGCAGTCTGCAATTTAATTTTCGGTTACCGTGACTTTTTTCGAACAGTGCACATAATTGCAAAAAACAAAGAAACCTATAGGACACGCAGCACACACACCAGTGATGACAATAAAATTGGACGTGAAATATCCAATTATGAATATACCAAGATCATATCAGCAGAGTACATATACTGTATATATTACTACCACTGGGTACTATTGTATATTCATATTCTATGAATCATTTTATAAAACACACCAAAAAATAAACACAAAGCTTGTGTAAAAATAAATGAATAAACATGTACAAATGTTATCTTTATGAAAATTACCAATTACCAATAGAATAGATGGTAAAGCAGTGAATTGGTAAATTAGGATAAATATCATCTAATTTTTTTATTATTTAGTACATATATAGCTGTCAGGGTGTTAAATAATAGAGAATAAAGGGTATCCTTGGAATCTAAGATGTGGTGGTTGCATTGGTTTGTAGTCCACTGAGGTAACAGGGAATATTGCTAACTGATAACAGTCCAGAGGCAGAGAGTACTGGAAGCTCACAAGATTTTTGACTGGTTGAACAGCTATTTTTTTGCCAAAGATATAATAATATGCTTCCAATTGTAAATTTGACAGATCAAAAGGGAGCAAATTAGAGACATTTTTTGTAGCCTTTTTCAACCAGTATGGCCACGAACCCTGGAGTGCCTTCAGGATCAAGCTTGCCTCTCAGCTATACAAAGCCACAGGTTTTCATTGTGCACCATTACAACCTTCTAGCCGCTGGCATTCTAACAACCAATGATGTCTTTGGTTGATAAGGAAGATATATGGCCCCTGCACTGCATCCTTGTTTGCTCCTCACCTGCCTCCTTCCATCAGAACTGGGGTCACATTATCTGAGTTGAGAAAGAAAAACTGAGGGAGAAAAGAAACATTGGAATACTAGTCAATACCAGTGTGCAAAGGTGTGCTTGCTTTGCAAGAATAGATCAATGATAGTGCCCCACCATTCGTATCAGTGGGAGGAATAGTGCCCAATCATTGCTATTAGTGGGAGGAATAGTGCCCCATCATTGGTGTCAGTGTGAGAAATAAAGCCCCATCATTGGTGTCAGTGGAAGGAATAGCGCCCCATCGTTGGTATCCATGAGAGGAATAGTTTCAAGTCATTTGGTATCAGTGAGAGGAATAAATTCCCTTCACTGGTATCAGTGGGAGGAATAGTGCCCCATCAATGATATCAGTGGTAGGAATATTGCCCTATCATTGGTGTCAGTGGGAGGAATAGTGCCCCATCGTTGGTATCCGTGAGAGGAATAGTTTCAAGTCATTTGGTATCAGTGAGAGGAATAAATTCCCTTCACTGGTATCAGTGGGAGGAATAGTGCCCCATCAATGATATCAGTGGTAGGAATATTGCCCTATCATTGGTGTCAGTGGGAGGAACAGCACCCCATCATTGGTATCCGTGAGAGGAACAGTTTCCCGTCATTGTTAACAGTAAGTGGAATAAATTCCCATCATTGGTGTCAGTGGGAGGAATAGTGCCCCATCATTGGTACAAGTGGGAGAAATAATGCCCTATCATTGGTATCAGTGGTAGGAATATTGCCCCATCATTGGTATCAGTGGAAGGAATAGTGTTCTATCATTGGTATCGATGGGAGAAATAATGCCCCATCATTGGTATTAGTGAAAGGAATAGTGTCCATTCATTAGTATTGGTGGGAGGAATAGTATCCCCATCATTGGTGCCAGTGGGAGAAATAGTGTCCCATCATTGGTATCAGTGACAGGAGTAGTGCCCTATTGTTAGTGTTAGTGAGAGGAATCTCTCCTTTATTGGTATCACTCTGAGGAGTAGTGCCCCATCATTGGTATCAATGGGACAAATAGTGCCCTGTTGTTGATGTCAGTAGCAGAATGGTTATCATATGGTTGTGATTGATATTTTGGTGAGCTGTAAATATTGATAAATATTGTGTGTTAAAAATTGTTATAAGTGCATCATCTTTTGTATTGTGAAAAAATTTTGTTTTAATTTTTATGATGGGCCCGTGATATCCCTGATGAAGCAGATGTGAGCTGCGAAACGCGTTGGAATTTTTTAGCGGGACATGAGATTGTTGATGTACATTTACATGATTTTAATTTTTAAGGATGTGTAACTACATGTTGTAATGGTAATATATGGTGGTTATGTATTTGTCCAAATTTTTAATGTACTTGCCCAGGCCATTTTGTAGGTTTCAGCGCTCTCACGCTTTGAATGACAATTGCGCGGTCATACAACATTGTACCCAAACTAAAATTTTATCATTTTCTTCACACAACTAGAGCTTTCTTTTGGTGCTATTTAATCATCGCCGGGGTTTTTATTTTTTGCTAAATTAACAAAAAAAAACTTAAAATTTTGAAAAAAAAAACACGTTTTCTTTGTTTCTGTTATAAAAGTTTGCAAATAAATAATTGTTCTTCATAAATTTAGGCCGAGATGTATTCTGCTACATGTCTTTGGTGAAAATAACCCAAATTAGGATGTATTTTTTAGTTTGTAGGAAAGTTATAGAGTTCACAAACTATGGTATAGATCTGAATATTGATCAATCCTGAAGTACTGACAGCCAATCTAATTTCTTGAGGTCCAAGAATGTCAGAATAGTACAGATATCCCCAAATTACCCCTTTTTGCAAAGTAGACAGTCCGACGTACTTCATAAGAGGCATGGCGTGTTTTTTGAAGTTGCTCTATTTCAATTGGTAATTGCGCGATCATGCAATGCTGTACCCAAACAAAATGTAAGTCCTTTTTTTCACACAAATAGAACTTTCTTTCGGTGGTGTTTGATCACCTGTGTGCTTTTTATTTTTTGCTCTATAAACATAAAAAGAACAAAAATTTTGAAAAAAAAAACAATATTTTTTATTTTCGGCTATAAAAAATATATAGTAAACTCAAAGTTAGTCATAAATTTAGGCCAAAATGTATTCTGCTACATGTCTTTGGTAAACAAAATCCCAATAAGTGTATATTGATTGCTTTGTGTGAAAGTTATAGCGTCTACATTGGTATGGATTCTGCAATTTACGCCATTTTTTGCTATACAACGCTGCACTAGTTTAAATGACAATTGCGTGGTCATGCAATACTTTCCATAAATTAAATTTATGTACTTTTTTCACATAAATAGATTTTTCTTTTGGTGGTATTTGATCACCTGTGTGATTTTTATTTTTCGTGCTATAAACCAAAAAAACTATATTTTCTATCATAACAAATATCTAAAAGAAACTCAAATGTTGTCATAAATTTAGGCTAAAATATATTCTGCTACATGTTTTTGGTAAAAAAAATCCCTATATTGATTGCTTTGTGTGAAAGTTATAGCATCTACAAACTATGGTATACTGTAGATAATGGAATTTACACAGCTTTTACTTTCTTACTGTCACATTTCTTGAGGTGCTAAAATACCAGGACAGTACAAACACCCCCAAATGACCCCTTTTTGGAAAGTAGATTCGAGTCCATGGAAGATTTTTTTTTTTCCACAAGTTTTTGGAAAATTACAAAAACATTTTTTTTTTACAGAAAGTTGTCATTTAAATGATATATTGCTCACAAAAGCCATGTGTTTACATGGAATTATACCCCAAAATACATTCTGGTACTTCTACCAAATATGGTGATACCACATGTGTGAGACTTTTTGGGAGCCTAGCCACATACAGGAGCCTGAAATCCAATGACCACTTTGAAAGCCTGAAGGTGGTAACTTCCTTATTTCACTTCCTCACTACCTATCACAGTTTCGGTGGCCATGAAATGCCAGGATAGCACCAACCCCCCCCCCCCCCATTTTTGGAAAGTAGACACCCCAAGGAATTTAAAAAGAGGCATAGTTAGTATATTGCAGATCTAATTTTTCTCACAAGGTTTTGAAATATTAAAAAAGAAAAGAAAAAATATGTTTTTGTATTCTTTCTTCATTTTCCAAAAAGTTGTTGCAACAAATGAGATCTGCAAAATACTCCCTCTTATCAAATTCCTTGGGGTGTCTACTTTCCAAAAATGGGTCATTTGGGGGGGGTTTGGTGCTATCTTGGCATTTCAGAGCAGCTGAAACTGTAATAGGTAGTCTGGAAGTGTAATGAGGAAATAAAGCCCTTTAAAAGCCTGAAGGTGCTTATTGGATTTTGAGGTCCTGTACCTGGCTAGACTGCCAAAAAGTCTCTCACATGTGGTACCCCCAGAATGTATTTTGTGGAGTAATTCCACATATACCCATGGCATGTGTGAGCAATAAATTATTTAATTGACAATTTCGTGTAAAAATTTTTTTTTTTTTTTTGTCATTTTCCAAAAAACTTGTGGTAAAAAAATAAAGTAAATACAAAATAAATAGCACTTCCTTCCTCTACCAAAATCCCAATAAATTGCTTAACATTCCTTCCCCTGAAGTACAAACATAATATTAATAATAAGCAAACTTATAAGTGACTACCCAAACAAATACAAAAAATTATAATAATAATAATAATAAAACCAAAGAAAATATATATATCTCCAAAAATTATATCCAAAAATTATATATATCCAAAAATATAAAGTCCCATACACCTAAAGTCCAAAATAAAATTCACGTGTCCAAAAACTCTTTCCAGTGATCTCTCAATTTGTCTTTATCCCCAGATCAGATTGGTGATATAATCCAGAAAGTCTTCAAGTGCCTCAAAAGAAAAAAACTCAACATAGTGTATTACCCTATAAGAATTATATATTTTTTGTGCCACACGTGTAACATGCAAAAAATAAAAAACTGTTGAAAAAGTCCGGATGTGACGAAACGCGTCCGGGGCACGTGACATTGTGACGCACTGACGTTTTCCGGAAGTGCCGGGGCGGCCATTTTGGATTCGGGAACACGCGGTAGTTCCAACCCTGGAGACTCCCATGGTTGCCTGGCTCTCTCTGGCTTATGATTAAGGGGCTGTAAGCAGTCACTGCTAAAGAGTGGGCTCTCTTTCTGGGACGTTCTTAGTGCATGGAAGCTGTGCTCATCTAACTTAAATGTAAGTTGCTACAATAAAATTGTTGAAATTTTTATACATATACTGACTCCTGGTCTGCTTATGAGGTCTGAGGGCAAAGGCAGGAGAAGATAATAGATCCATTTGTGGAGACACTTTCATCTGGAGTATGGAGTTTATGCTGATTTTATCTATGATGGGGGTAATTATGCACTTCGTTCATTGTGTGCAGTGAAGTTACTTACTACTTAATTTATACCCTTGAGATCTCACGATTGCTGTGACACTTTTAGTTTTTTATTTTTTGCATGTTACACGTGTGGCACAAAAAATATATAATTCTTATAGGGTAATACACTATGTTGAGTTTTTTTCTTTTGAGGCACTTGAAGACTTTCTGGATTATATCACCAATCTGATCTGGGGATAAAGACAAATTGAGAGATCACTGGAAAGAGTTTTTGGACACGTGAATTTTATTTTGGACTTTAGGTGTATGGGACTTTATATTTTTGGATATATATAATTTTTGGATATAATTTTTGGAGATATATATATTTTCTTTGGTTTTATTATTATTATTATAATTTTTTGTATTTGTTTGGGTAGTCACTTATAAGTTTGCTTATTATTAATATTAAAAAAATAAAGTCTTCTATTGACTCAACATGCCTCTCAGCAAATAGTTTGGGGTGTCTACTTTCAAAAAAGGGGTCATTTTTGGGGGTGGGGGCATTTTATGCTCAGCATTAGACATTTATGCCACACATCATTCACTCTTCTAACCACCTGAAGACCAAGCCTTTTCTGACACTTTTAGTTCACATGAAAAAAATCTGTATTTTTGCTAGGAAATTACTTTGAACCTCCACACATTGTATATTTTTTAAAGCAGACACCCTAGTGAATAAAATGGTGGGTGCTACAATTTTTTATGTCACATAGTACTAGCGCAGCAATTTTTCAAACACACATTTTTAAAAAAAAATACACTTTTTTAATTTTAATGCACAAAAACAATATATTGGCCAATTATCTGGCAACTTATAAAAGATGATGCTATGCTGAGTAAATAGATACTAAACATGACATGCTTTAAAACTGTGCATGCCCCGTGCAATGGCGAAACACTGCATACATTTTTAATATCCATAGGCAACACTTTAAAAGCCTTTACAAGCTACCATTTTTTTGATCACTTTTATTGCTATCACAGGGAATGCAAATATCCCCTATAACTTCAATGGGCATTGTCATATATTCTTTTTTGAGAAATCTGGGGTCTATCAGACTCTAGATATCTCCTCTGCCCTTACATTATCTAATCTCACCAAGATCGGTGTGATCAGATGCTTTCCCAATTTACAAATGGTGCTGTTTATATCCTGCAAAACTGAAATGATTAAATGCTCGTAGCTTCCGATTTCTTAGACGATAGAGATGATTGGAATCATTCCGGTCTCCAATCAGCTCTATGGCCAGCTGGCAGAAATATTGGCTGCATTCTCAGGTTCCCCTGATGGCACGGGACTATCCGAGAAGGCCGTGGAAGGCAGCGGGGGAGGGGGTCATCTTCTCCAGCAGCTTGTAAAAGCAATCCTGCCACAAATTAGGCACTAGGATTGCTTTTACATGAAAGCACAACGCTGGCTGAAAAAAACAATACCAGGATGATGCCTGCAGCTGCAGGCATCATCTTGGTATAACCATTCAATGTCCAGTGATGTACCAGTACGTCGCTGGTCCTTGTTGGGTGTATATGCTATGAAAACTCTGCCAGAAAAAGTGTGTGGTATGCCCATCATTAGAATATACCTCCATGCATCCACCCACTTCTAATGATGGGCACACATGAAATGTGCTAACAAATATTATAAAATATATATGCCGAAGCATAGGAGCCATCCACCCACTGGCCATCCCAGGCCCCCATGCTTCGGCATATATGCTCTTTTTTAACTGCGGATGAAAAATCTCATCCAACAGCGCTGCCTACACTGACTTATGTAAATTCTGAGAGCAAGTTCCTGTTGCTGTCAGAATAAACAGGTCGGTGCTGCAGCTGAAAGCATTCCTGCAAAGAAAACAGCAATGGTTAACAATAAAACAGTATCAATAAAACAGTAAAAGTGTAACAGTATAACAGTAACAACAACGACAACAAAAAAAAGCTATAACTATTTTTGGTTTTTAAAATATAAAATTTTGGGGGGATTTGTACTTTTTTTTTTTTTTTACTTTTTTTTTTAAACTTTAACTTTTTAAAACAGATTGGTGGGTCTCTCCAAATGCGATAGCCAGTTTCCTGACTACCTAACATCTTTCAAGACCCTGTGTAATTATGTACCCTGAACTGTGCCGTGCTGTACCCAAAACTAATACTCCACTAGTGTGTGGTAGCGACGGAAGCAGTCCTTGAGGCAGAGACCAGGTTGGTCAGGACAGGAGGAACAATAAAAGGGGGTGTCACGCCTAATTCCATGTCTGTTACAGACATGACATCTTTATTGGGGTGTCTTTTGGGTTAGGGTACCAGGAATGGCATCGGTAAAATGCCTCTCATGCAGCCGGCTAACTGCATCTGGGTTGGAGGTTTGGGGCATAGCACCTTGTGAATACAAAAGGGCCGTGATGACCTCTTCCTGGAATTTTAGGAAGGATCCACTTCGTCCAGTTGCTTTGTATAGCACAAAAGTGTTATATAGAGCCAATTGAAATAAATAAATAAACAGACACTTTTTTGTAACAGTGTCTGACTTTTCGGGAAACTAAGTACGGCTTCATCATCTGGTCTTTGAAGTCCACTCCTCCCATGTTAAAGTTATAGTTGTGGACACAGATGGGCTTCTCAACAACAACAGCTGTCGTGGTAATTTGGATGGTCATATCTGCGTGAATGGAAGACAAGACGAAAACATCCCGTTCGTCCTTCCACTTCACTGCGAGCAATTCCTCATTTCTCAAGCAGGCTTTTTCCCCCTTTCTAAGACGCTCCAGACGCGCCAATTCCAAGATTGTACAAATGTTAAAATAGTGGCACACTTGAATAAAAATTATCCATGTATAAGTGGTACCCCATATTGAAAAAGGATGACACCAAGTCCCAAGCTATCTTGCCACTGCTCCTCGTGTAGTCTGGGCATCCGGGGGGCTCCACGGGATTATCTTTCCCCTTGTAAATTCGAAACTTATATGTATAGCCTGTTTCCCTTTCACAGGTCTTATACATCTTGACCCCATATCTGGCATGCTTGCTGGGTATAAATTGTTTGAATGCAAGGTGGCCAGAAAAATTAATGAGGGACTCATAAACGCAGATATTTTGCTCGGGAGTATAGACATCTACAAATTTTTGGTTAAGGTGATTTACGAGAGGCCGAATTTTATGGAGCCGGTCAAATTCAGGGTCACCCCAAGGATGCCAGAGTGTGTTGTCGTTGAAATGCATAAAATGCATTATACACTCATATCTATGCCTGGCCATGGCAGCAGAGAACATGGGCATATGATGAACTGGGTCTGTGGACCAATACAACCGCAACTGACTTTTTGTTTTGTAATGCCCATGTTGAGGGTTAGGCCCCAAAAAAATTTAAATTCGGAAACCATAATGGGTTTCCATGTGAATGGTCTAGCAAGGTTTGAATCTGGACAATATCTAACGCATTTCGAAGGGTGCTCCCTTCTTTATCAGAGCTGGGTTGTGCAGATAGAAACTTCAGCAACATCTCAGCAACCTGGGAACTGGGTTGGGTACGCCTGATCTTAGCAGGGACCTCTTCTCCATCATCTGAGCTATTTGTAAGGGTGTGCTGCTGTCTACAGGTTCGCATTCTGAGGTGGATTCTGTCAGTAAGTCTTCCCCTTCGCTCTCACCTGACATGCTCAGAATCCTGTAGGTCTCTTCACTAGTGTACCTTTTGTTGGACATTTTGGCTACTAAATGTATAGGTACCTAATGCGACTCACGGAAAAAGAGCACCTGGCTTTCAGGGACTGCTTGAACCGCTACAAAAATTTACTGGCAAGTGCTAACAGAGATCAGGCCTGATTCTGCCAACACTCCCCTCCCTCCTAGATTGTAAGCTCGAAAGAGCAGGGCCCTCGAACCCCTCGTGTATTGTATTGTTACTGTATTGTCTCTTGTTCTGTCCCCCTTGCTATTTTACAGTGCTGAGCAAACCCTTTGGCGCTATATAAATATTGTATAATAATAATAACACTGTGGTTTTGTGTGCAATGTATCAAGTGACAGTGACCTACTGACACTGCACTTGCTGGGGGAGAAGGGGGGGAGTAAGCATAGGGACTAACCACAGGTGCTGGCAGGTGCCGGGGCTGATCCCACTAATGCTGCATTTTTGGGGACACTATACTAATGTGAACGCTGGTATAGTGCTGATCTAATCAAAGATGTTGATCCGTTCAGACACTATACTATCAATGGAGGTGTATTGTGTATGTGAGAGTGTTCCTGGCAATCAAGGGGTTAAATGTGATGACTGGTGTACTAACGGGCAATCTGATGCTATCTGGGAGGGGTGCTAACTGACGCTAGCACTATCTGAAGTCGCCAGCGACACTAATACAGTGATCAGCAAAAAATCTGTATACTGTACTAATGACACTGGTGACAGCAATGAAGGGGTTAATTGGGGGGGAGATCAAGGGGTTAAATGTGTCCTAGATTGTTCTAGCTGTGTAAGTGTAGTGCTTTTACTCACTTTTGTGTTGATTCTTTTTGTGTGCCCAGAGAGAGAAGATTTCATCACTTCCTGTACCTGTGTAACTGTCAACACAGGACAGGATAGGACAGAGATCGATCATCTGACTTGGGCCAGACATCACTGGCCTAAATCGGATGCTCAATCCCTCGTGGATCAAACCATGGCACCCGTGGGTCGGCAGGGGGGCGCGTGCACCCCCCCAGCTCACAAAAGCTGTGGGAGCGTGAATCACATATATATACGTGATCCTGCGCACAGGGGCTGCCCTGCAGCAGTAAATGTACTGTGGGCAGTCCTTAAGCGGTTAAGGCAGGATAGTGATTGTGAATGGGCTGGCAACCTACACAACAGACCATAAAATACACATTACCTTTTTGCTTCAACATCACAAAGTACCACTACACATGGAATGTGTTGCTTGAATAATAGCTGCGTTGCAGTAACGCAGAGTAGAGTATTTGTTTAACAACATGTTATCGCAACAGAAAAGTCTAAATGGTCCTTCATATTGAAAAGGCAGATGATAATGGCAGCGCATTTCTCCCATGACAGGTTCCCTTTAAATATCAGTTAAAATACTTCAAACATATTAAATATTCTGAGTTTATTATAGCTGCACCTGACTAGATATAAGGAAAGCAAAAAGAAAAAAAAACAAACCTCTCTGCACAGCAGATTTCTCCAAAAGTCAAACCGTTTATCATCTGTCAATAGGACGCCTTTTCAAAATGCAGCTCATATGAAGAGGAATCGATACCAGCTTTGGGCTGATTACAGTGAATTGATTAGGGTTAATTAATTTTAGGGTCAATGACCAACAATACTAAACAGCATGCACAAGCAAGAATTTCGAAGCACTGATACACAAATAGAACTGGAAGTATAAAACTGAACTTTGGTACTGCTTGATAATGGATTTTTTTGGATTTCGACATACTGTTGAATGAAAAAGCTAACTAATGTGTCTTCAGCAATGACTGTGTTTTACAGCTTTATAGTTGTTTGCATCTATAGCTCACCACAATGGTGAGGGTCATACCACCCAAGACTGTGATAGATAGAGTCCTACACAGAGGATCTTTACACTTGACGTTCCTGTGACAGAAAAGGCTATATTACAAGAGAAAGCTCTCTCTCTCTCTTCTGCACAGTAGAAGAGACTGCTATGTTAGAGAACTGACATTTTTTCTGCCTGTCATGCTGTACATTCAGCTTTCAATTCTGTGAGTTAAGCTGGTCATACAATAATCAAATTTCAGCTAGTTCTTTTTTTTCAAATTTAAGTTTATTGACACAAGGCAGCATCCATGACAGAGTACATAAACGTTTCCAGATACAAAGGCTAGAGTCAGTGCAACATCAGGATACATAAGGTAAATGACAAAATAGAACATCCACAGTATGACAAGCAGGGCCAGTATACCAATCCTGACAGCAAATCTTTAAAAGACAAAGAATAGTAAAGTACAATAGGCAATGAAATCACCAAAAAAAGGTCAACATACATGTCCCAAGCCACCTGGACTCCATATCCGAGAAGCATGGAACTGTGATTACCTAAAGGGGGAAATAATGGTACTGCCCAACTCACGTTTTTTATTAAATGAAAGCAGGTAGCACAGCAAAACAGCTAGAAAGAAAAGCACTAGAAAGAAAGGAAACTAAAAGGAAAAAGGGGGGGGGTTGGAGGAGAGGCGGAAAAAGAGGAGGGGGCGAGTGTAATCTTTTTTGAGGGGGCGAAAGTGAATGATAACGTTTCATTTAACAGGGCCTGGTTCAAAGAGGGCTTTACCCTCCTCAGAATAGACAAACATATTCCACAAACCCCACGTCTCAGAGTATGTCTCTCTTCTGTGTTGTGAGGTCAGGAATAGATCCTCCATCTGATTCAATTCTTCCGCTTTAATAAGCCATAGTCGGATGGATGGAGATTGTGTACTTTTCCATTTGAGGGGAATGCAAGATTTGGCAGCATTAAGAAGGTGGCAAAGGATTTACTTTTTTTATACTCTGGCAGGGATACTGAAGGTGTCTAGAAAGAAAAAGGTTGGGTCTTCTGGCATCACATAGTCAGTGAATTTTTGGGTCAAGCGGCGAACCTCTGTCCAAACACCAATCAGATTAGAACAGGACTAAAAAACATGTAACAATGGCCCTCGCTCCTGCTGGCAGCACCAACATTTATCAGTTGTGTTTGGGAAAGGTTTGTGTAAGAGGACTGGGGCATGATACCATCTAGCAAATTTTTGGCTAACTCTTAATGAACCAGCCAAAATTTGCTCAGTGAGTGGGCCTGTATGCATCCTCCCAGCCGACATTCTTCAATTGAAAAATCAAAGCAGACGAGCAGAAAATTGTTGGCCGAACAGCACCTGCATCTAATCAGATGCAGGTGACGTTCAGGTATTTTGATAGCTGGTAGGACTGGCTGTCAAAATGCAATAACTGCAGGGGGAGATTCATCCATCTTTGGAGTGTGGATGGAGGAACAAAAAAAAAAAAATCTATACTGTATGTGCATGGAAAGCTTTCCTTACCAATGTTTTCAATACAATTATAAATGTTAGATAGAATATTTGAAGAAGGCTAAACTTTTTGTCTGTGCTACAGCTTACATCCTTGTTAATTAACTGAAAAGATGCACTCTACTTCACAGAGTTCAGTCAGAATGTTGTGATGAATTGGTGGATGACCAAGATACAATTATAAGGAAGCAGGAATCTTCACCAGCATCTCCAGAGTGATGCCTTAAGAGAGGGATACTGTGAAGTTTGGTCCTGTTGCTTTATGTTAATTAAGAACCAGGGGCGGACTGACCATTTGGGAACTCGGGCACTGCCTGAGGGCCCGGGATCAGTAGGGGGCCCCTTGAGATGCCCCTGGTACCTTTTCATAGGCTTTTTTGGGTGTGGTTTGATTGTGGGCGAGGACACAGGGGCCCCATGATACCCTATTGCCCGGGGGCGCCATGAGTTGTCAGTCCGTCCCTGTTCAGAACAACACTGTGATTATACCAGTGTGTACTGGTAAAGCTTCTTATTTCATAAAGCTATATAAGTAACAGGCACTGGAATGAGGTTTACACCCAAGGAGGTGTGATTATTGTGTTGGGTAGGGAAAACAAAGAGTTACCTTGTCTATAAGCCCTAGTCACTAAATGGTAAACTAAGTAGGGTGACGAGAAAGGGAATATTATGACAATCACTCTTCTAGAAAAGCTGGTTCTTTACAGAGGTCACAGGGACCTTCTATGATAAACTACTAGAAATAGAAACAGGAGGATTGGACAATGCATTAGAGATGCAAATGTGTTGGCTGTGTCTAGTGGTTTCCAGCAAAGCATAAGCAGTGACCTGGAACAGTGGTAGAAAGCTTAATGGTAGCCACATTAGTGACAAGTGAAGTAAGTGGACAATTTGGAGATCTCAACAGCAAAGTGTATGGAAATATGGTGGGAAGAGTAGAATTATTATATGCATTAAGGGGGTATAGTGCCCGTTATGACACAGCTACTATGTTTGCAAAGGCACATCAATGAGCATGTGTGATGAACCTTTAGGAATGAACGCTCTTATATTTCCAAAAGGATATGGAAGGCATTGAGGAAAAAAGGGACACCTGGGTACAGGTCTTTGTCTGGGTGTACTTAATAGTGTCGTAAGGCATATAGTGAACCTAATCATGCTTACTAGAAAATCCCCTTCAAGATGGACTACATATGCAGTGGCATAATAAGATCTTGAACCTTTAGGGTTCATCTGGATTTTTCCATAGTAGTGCCCAATTTTTGAAAGGTTCTTAGGTACCAGTGCAATTGTTATAAGTATTGTGCCTCATATGCACTCCCAACCTTATGCAACATTGTGCACCTTATGAAGTGGACCAAGCCCCCACCTTCTATGTCTTCTACAAAATCCTGCTGGCAGGATTAGCTTCTTTACCTTTTACATAGGAGATGCTAGCTTTCGTTCCTGCTGTTCCTCTATCATCTGTAGTATGGACAATTAAGAACACATCCACTCCCATTTTCCAAACTCAGCCCACACTGCCTTGTTCAGGGCCATCAGCTCTTTTTCACAAGGGCAGCTTTGAAAGAGAGAATGGCGTGCTAAACAGATTATGGGTAATAATCAGTGTAAAGTGATTATCTGTTTATGGAACTGTCACTTGCTGAAAAAATGTGCTCCACAGTGTTAAATCCATCAAACTACAGTTAGGCACCAGAGCAGAGATCCACTGGTGTACAGTATGTGATTTATTTTTTTCAGTGAACATTGATTACATGTACTGAGATTGGAAGCAAGCATTATTAAAACAAAAAAAAAAATCTAATAAAAAAAAACTCTCTCAAAATTAAAAAAAAAGTCATAGTACCCACAAATCAACTAAATCCAGGTTGGATCAGTGTCTATCCAATGTAGTTCACCAACTGCTACTCACAGCTGCATGATCAGCAATGGACAGGCTCAGTCTTCATATGAAAGAAACCATATTCCATAGGAAACATTACTGTATGAAAGCACTGGCTGAAAAAAATATATATATTTTCCAGTAAAAGTTGACAGAGTATTTTATGTTTCTGCTTATAGTGCTATTTTAAAGACCAGCTCCACCCAAGACCTGATATTTCAGTTTAGGTGGGCACCAGGAGTATCTACTTATATTTCTCAGAGACTCCCATCAGCAGAAATCATTGTAGTGGTCTCAACCCTTCTTAGAAGACTGCAAGGATTGTGCCACTCACTTCTCACTTACAGCTGGGTAGTCCAACTGAGTACTATGCATTATAGAAAATCCATTAGGGCAACATCAGGGGCAAATATTGCACTTGTGCCGACTGTACACCTGCACAAGGACCCTCTGAGACTTAGCAGACTATTACTTCTAGATGTGCATGAGATGGGTGCTGGGACCCTTTCCACTGTCACATAGACATGGACACAGCTTACTTCCACAGATCCATAATGGACAATTGTTTTAACTTGGACAGTCGATATATGGGGGTGGTGGTGCAACAATTTGTAGCACGGGTAGCTGTCTACAAGCAGAATGTATGTTTTTAGCGAGCCAGCTAGTCTGCCCAGGTTAGGGAAGGGTTAATGCCATCTCTGCTGGTTCATGGGCTTTTTGCAGGGCTCTGCCCTCCTCCCTGTGTCAAATAGATAGGGGAAAGGCTCTACCCAGACAAGTTCTGCCACATGGGAAGAAGCAAGAGGCACACAGAATAAAATGTAACCATTTACTTCTGCAATCACCTGCCTGGAGGAAGAGAGGAGCCTGCACAGAAAGTTGCTGCTGGGCTGCTGTGCCTTGTAATCCCACATGAGACTGGAGAACTGCCAAGTATGGACTTTCACCAGTTAATGGACTTTCTCCTTTCAAAGCAATGCCTGGGCAGCCACTAAACAGACAGTTAGCCAGGGTTAGGATGTTCTGGACTCTGTTTGCACTTTATTATGTTACTCTGTACTCTGCAAAACTTTAAGTAAAGCTTAATAACTGTGTTGAGCCTGGTCTGAAGTTACTAAAAGGGAGCATGTGTGTCATATGGCAGATATGCCAAACTACTTTGGGCCTGTAAAGCACTGGAAGGGTTTGAAGTATGTCACACTACAGTAGTAAGCAAGCATGATAAAGGAGAACAAGATCCTTGCTAATGGTAACTAAGTACACAACAAAAGACACAAGGCAACCAGTCGAGGCATAGTACCTGGGTAAGGTGTGGATATCCTCTGGTAGAAAGGGGGCCGCTATTTGGACTCCCTCCCTATCAGTCCTATCAGTCCATCTCCCGGGAGCAGACCAGCATCACAGAGGTCCTCAGCCTGACTGTGTGGTACAGAAGAGGAAGAGTTAATTTAGGACACGCATGGGGTCCACGTTATGTGTCAGGATCTCAATCTGTTACTGGGAATTAAGTAATAGACCTATGCTCACTGGTGGAGGTAGCGCTGCTCCGCCCACTACATAGAAAGCACCATAAACAAGTCACTGTGTGTAGAGCTATGGGACAACACCTAATAGAGAAACTCCGCTTCAATACTACATGCAGTGCCAGCTCATCTCTAAGTTGGGAACCTGTCTTAATGTTAGACCGTAGTTCCTGCCTGGTCCCGGGCATTGGTGAGTGCGTCCTCAGGCAAAGGCACCCCTAGTGCACAGGAGTAGTAGGCTCTGCCCCCACATTGCCACTGCCTAAGAACGTGGTGGACTTACCGTCACAAGGAACATTCACCACCACCAGCCTACACATGCAGGGGCCATTTGGTGGCTCTACCACTGGGTGACTCCATCAGTTGGCACTGTAATAGCTACAGCACATACGTGGACCTGGAAACTCTGATGGGGAAACTTTGGGAGATATTAAATTCAAAATGCCATTCAATTTGGCAACAACAATGCAAGACTGAAGTATATTTGGATTGGGTTAACACATATTACTATGTACAAAGCCCAAACTCTACAATGAACAAGCTTTTATAACAAGAGAAAATTGGATAAGAAGATTAACAAGAAACTGCAATTTCTTAAAAATGCATAACTGTTAGACTTCTAAGATTAAATCAAGTTCACAATAAATATGTATTTCTTCTGTAATGAGTAAATGAAGGAACATGCAAAGCTGGATTAATGAAGACATCCTGCAAAGCATTAAAGGATTCTGGTTGCAGCCTGTATCAGATCTAATTTGCTGTGAAATGTATTTCATGAAGACAATAAAAAGAGAACAGACCGTAAAGCCGAATATGAGGCAGTCGTGTAAATAAAACACACCGACTGTGGGTTTTTTCCTTTTTCATTGAAATAAACAGGTAATAAAGGAAATATTTTCTCAGGGGACCATTTATTGAGATTTAGCTCAGAGTCCCTCTGAGCTAAACACTACGGGGATCAAATAAGACTAAAAGAAAACAACAGCCTTGAAAATGGTTTTTTCAAGACACGCAAATAAAAGTGATCAGCTTCATGGAAATAAGCTTTTCATTCTTTTTAAAAGGTGACCCTTTTGTTAAAAATACATTTAAAATAGACACTCTTTAAAAGTACATTAGTAATACTTATGTAGCGATACCCCTGGCTGGGAGAAAAGAAAATCCCCAGTGCAGAGGAGGGCTTAAATTACCCCAGGGTAGATCTATGGCAGCAGTGGAGAGAGTCACAACAATGATGGGCACCAGTCACTTTATTCCTTTTCAAGTTCTATTGATGCAGCTCCCACAGAGAGGGGGTTAGGGCCTAAGATATTTATATCCTCACCCAGCATGCACTACTGGCCATGAACCTCCTAGTGATTTCCAGAGGGGACTAAAAACCTCATGAGCCCAAGATTCTAACCTCCTCTGTGACTATTGCCCTAAGTGTCCATGACAGCTACATCACTAGTGTGTCCCTCGAAGCTGCAGCAACACATAAATAGCCTAGCAGCCGGTGGGTGGAACCGCATCACTCAGTACCATGTTTGTCTATTGGCTTTATTCCTTTCTAAATCACAAAGCCAGAAGAAGAATGCAGATTAGGATCCTCTCTTTCCTGATATACATGCATGTTTCAGATCCTTGTCTCAAAGTGTGAAAATTAAATAGCATTGTCAGAGGTGACTAAAGACACTCACTGTATTCTCTAAGTACGGTATTCTTTCCTTAAAGCAGAACTCAACTTTTTTTTCAGTTTACAGCCATGCACCTGTGTGGGTCCAGACTGTCAGGGACGCACCCCCTGGGGCTCACAGTACTCCTGGAATGAGTGGCGCTTGCACATCATTAAATGAGTACAGGTTCAATCCAGGAGAAATGGCCACTGAAAAAAAAAGCTGAATGACCAGTGATGCCACTGGAGCGGCCTAAAGACTGCAGGAATAATGTTAGGTATAGAGATTTTTTTAAATAAACAAAAATTCTGAGAGAGACTTCAGGGAGGATGGGTAGTAGCATGGGAAGCTGGAGTTGATGTTCTGCTATATAGGAGTGTAGCGCCCTCCAGTTTAGCTATGATTTTTTGGCTGTTAGTCAGAGGCTTGCTAGAAGCCTAGGATGAGTCAGCCTGGAAGTGAGGCAGTGAAGTTACCTCAGATTAGGCTGGGAGGCTCTACAGATCAGAGCCTATGGAGCCCTCCCACCCTTCTAGAAAGCTTTGGCACTTTCTATAAGAGTTGTGGAGGAGAGAAGGAGGCTTGGATTTGCATGTTTCAGGGAACCTGGCCAATCTCCAGGCAGGAGGCCTGGCATGGTGGCTAGGACAGCCCTTAAATATGGAAGAGCCTGCACAGCAGGGGAGTCGGGTGGACTAACTACAGGCTGAAGCTGGACAGAAGGATGTCCACTGTCACACAGTCTACTAAGAAAGACAGTCTGTCAGCAAGACAGGAGCCATCCCAGCATAAGGCCTGAAAGCATCTACAATCATTAAGGTACCGGAATAGGACAGTGTGAGTACTTCTACATCCCTTGGGCCAAAGAAGGGAGAGGACGGTCAGGTGCAATACCCAACTAGTTCTCCCTGGGACTACATCAGTGTAGATATCAGAATCCCTTGCTCAGGTATACCCTCAGGACAGCCAGTGGATGAGGAGATTTTCATCTGGGTTCTGAGGAGGAAACACCAAAGTTTTTATCATCTACATCAGCCATAAACCCTGGCACCCCCACCATATGTACAGTAGGTGAGAAACCAAAGAGATCCATATATTCCTGTCTGTGACCCCACTGGGGAAGTTTTCCATCTCATCCTGTCCTTGTGACATCTGTACAAAAATTGAGGTGGGGTGTCAGAAAGGCACAGACAATAAAAACACTGCCAAAAGTTCTAACCCTTCCCCACTCAACCAAGTGGAAGTGAAAAGTAATCTCCCCAACAGACACACAAAAGGCAATAAAAAGCCAGCATAGGCTCTAACTTTTACCAGCACCTTACAAATCTAAATAAAATATTTGGCTGGATTTGGGCTATGTTATTTTTTCTTTTTTTTAAGTCAAGTAAATATGAAGTGTTACCAATTAATATTATGCATCTTCATTTTTTTTGTTGCTTTTTTTGTTTTACAGTATCCCCTTTTTTCCTGATACTAAAAAAAAGCTTAAAATAAATGTACACACACAACTCTTTGTGGATTCTAAAGGAGGTTTCATTGAGAGACAATCAAATAATACAATTACCTGTGAGTCACTGTGAGTTTAAATTGTGAAATAAGTTTGCTAGCTCCTCTTTACATCCTCACATACATGTATAATATTACCAAATAAATTGTAACAATGGTGCCGTGCCCTTTCAATAAATGTGTATTTGTTTATGCTAAATGTGCATAATGAACTTCTTATATACGTT
Source organism: Staurois parvus (assembly GCF_062004578.1). Classification (NCBI taxonomy): domain Eukaryota; kingdom Metazoa; phylum Chordata; class Amphibia; order Anura; family Ranidae; genus Staurois; species Staurois parvus. Next base: position 1,092,809 of record NW_028318218.1, read on the forward strand.
CATTAAATAACTTAATAGAAAAACCTAAAAAAACTTTATATATCAATCAATATAAACCAACATTATTAGTGATTAAAATGTTACATATAAGTGTCCAATTCGTAAGTGAGTTCAATTAAATGTGAGTCCCATCATACTTGCGGTTTGCTCAATATACTGTAAGTAGTTGTTCAAACAATGCAGATAATTTGTTCTATTAGACCCCCAAACATGGGTGTAATCTGGTGTATTCCTTTGTAGAAAGCAGATCGGATAGTTCCCCTCCTTACTCCTGGTAATGCTGTTAGAGATGAATCCAGAGTATGGGTCCTCCCTTCACTGGGCTCTATGTGTTCTCTCCCTATTACTCCCGGTGTATACCGAGGAGAAAAGAAAGAGAGATAGTGCCTTATCTTTGATATAGGGATAAGTATTTATTTGTGCCAAATTCACACTCACAAAGTATAAAATTGTTAAGCGCTTTGGTCGGATGCGAGGTGACGTCAGTGCCCCTCCCCAACGCGTTGCGCCACAGGGTCACGTGGCTTCATCCGGGGGATGTGATCAATCAATGTATCAATGGCACCTGTTTGAACTTGTTATCAGTATAAAAGACACCTGTCCACAACCTCAAACAGTCACACTCCAAACTCCACTATGGTGAAGACCAAAGAGCTGTCGAAGGACACCAGAAACAAAATTGTAGACCTGCACCAGGCTGGGAAGACTGAATCTGCAATAGGCAAGCAGCTTGGTGTGAACAAATCAACTGTGGGAACAATAATTAGAAAATGGAAGACATACAAGACCACTGATAATCTCCCTCGATCTGGGGCTCCACGCAAGATCTCACCCCGTGGGGTCAAAATGATCACAAGAACGGTGAGCAAAAATCTCAAGACCACACGGGGGGACCTAGTGAATGACCTGCAGAGAGCTGGGACCAACGTAACAAAGGCTACCATCAGTAACACACTACGCCGCCAGGGACTCAGATCCTGCAGTGCCAGACGTGTCCCCCTGCTTAAGCCAGTACATGTCCGGGCCCGTCTGAAGTTTGCTAGAGAGCATTTGGATGATCCAGAAGAGGACTGGGAGAATGTCATATGGTCAGATGAAAGCAAAATACAACTGTTTTGTAGAAACACAAATTGTCGTGTTTGGAGGAGAGAGAATGCTGAGTTGCATCCAAAGAACACCATACCAACTGTAAAGCATGGGGGTGGCAACATCATGCTTTGGGGCTGTTTCTCCGCAAAGGGACCAGGATGACTGATCCATGTACAGGACAGAATGAATGGGGCCATGTATCGTGAGATTTTGAGTGCAAACCTCCTTCCATCAGCAAGGGCATTGAAGATGAAACGTGGCTGGGTCTTCCAACATGACAATGATCCCAAACATACCGCCTGGGCAACGAAGGAGTGGCTTCGAAAGAAGCATTTCAAGGTCCTGGAGTGGCCTAGCCAGTCTCCAGATCTCAACCCCATAGAAAACCTTTGGAGGGAGTTGAAAGTCCGTGTTGCCCAGCGACAGCCCCAAAACATCACTGCTCTAGAGGAGATCTGCATGGAGGAATGGGCCAACATACCAGCAACAGTGTGTGCCAACCTTGTGAAGACTTACAGGAAACTTTTGACCTCTGTCATTGCCAACAAAGGATATATAACAAAGTATTGAGATGAACTTTTGATATTGACCAAATACTTATTTTCCACCATAATTTGCAAATAAATTCTTTCCAAATCAGCCAATGTGATTGTCTGGATTTTTTTTCTCATTTTGTCTCTCATAGTTGAGGTCTACCTATGATGCCAATTACAGGCCTCTCTCATCTTTTTAAGTGGGAGAACTTGCACAATTGGTAGCTGACTAAATACTTTTTTGCCCCACTGTATATACAGTATATAGTAAGTTCCATGAGCAGGGCCCACCTTTTCCTTCTGTATTGAACTGTATTATAAATTTACTGTTTCCTTTATAATGTAAAGCAATGCGCAAACTGTTGTCGTGTATAATAATAATAATATTGTGTATACTGTATATATATTGTGGCAGTGCGGTATCCTGCCACGGTGGAAAGCACGATGGAGACCCAGGATTCTCAACCATAGAGATTGAGGGGCTCCAGGCAGATCTAATGCAGAGGAAACTGGTTTATCAGTTTCCTCTTTGGTTGGTAAAGCCTGTTTTGGGACCTGTAGCCTGGAGATTTCTTAGAGATTTGGGAGGGATGAAATCTCCAATCCTGGGCCCATATTTTGGGAGCAGCCAGCGTGCTGATTGCACAGGTGTGTGCAGGCCTTTTTGTGGAGCCCAGGTCATGATTCTGGGCTCCACCCCGGCAGACAGGAGTCAGGAGGGCTCCACCCTGGCAGACGGGAGGTCGCTGCCTTGGAGTCAGGTGGAAGCCAGACTAGCTGTGTGCTAGAAGTTTGCTGTGTGCAAAAGCAACCTCGTGGAAGGTGTCTGTAGGAGACATATATATAAAGCGGGATATCTGAGAGAGCCAGAAGGCTGAGTATTGTTTGCATTTGTGTGATGGTGGAAACCCCTGCGTGGGAAACCTTTATGTTACAGGACTTTCATTTAAATAAAAGTGGGCAAAAAGGCCCTTAAAAAAGAAGCGAGTTGCTGTGTGCTTTGAAGAAGCTCTACCACTTGAAGCGAGTTCCCACAATATGTACAGTATATATATATGTATATATATATATATATATATATATATATATATACAGGGCAGGTGCTAGACTATTTTGCACCCTAGGCAAGACCAACAACTTGCGCCCCTCCCTTCCACCCCCCGCAAATAAAACAGAAAATATTGAATCAACAAAACATGAAACTATTAAAATATATTTTAATTTGCAAAAAAAAACGGTCCTGAAGATAGCTCTGACAGATCCCAGGCTGGAATTCCCCAGGCAATGGGGGAAGATGAAACGCTGTGACAGCAGGCAGCCCAGCCCACACACACAGAGAACACCTGAATTGAGCGATCCCACACAGTGACAGATCAAATACAACACACCGCCACCAACACTGACACAGATCAGCAGGCCCAGCAGGCATTGGAGGAGTAGGTTGAGGGTTCATTGATGATGTCATCACTCACTGGCACATGCGATGGATGCCCGGCCGGGTCACACTCACACAGACACAAGACATCAGAGTCAGACATTACCTTCCTCTGCAGGCACAGGTCCACCTCCAATAATGAATGGGAAGAGAAGGGCTGGAACTCCACAGTGATCAACAGCTGCCAGCCGGCTTGCAGCAAGGGACTGAGTCTGAGAGGAACACTGTAAGGAGCAGCAGCTCAGCTGCTACACTGGCCCCAGACACCCATCATCTTCCTCTGTCCTTCCTTGCTCCTCCTCTGATGCCCCTACCCTCAGCTGAAAGATTATTCATGACATGGCATCCCACAAAGAGAGAGAGTGCCTAGTGGAAGCACTGGCCCTTTATATATATATACTCTATATTGACAAAAGTATTGGGACACCTGTCTTTACACACACATGAACTTTAATGGCATCCCAGTCTTAGTCTGCAGGGTTCAATATTGAGTTGGCCCACCCTTTGCAGCTATAACAGCTTCATCTCTTCTGGGAAGGCTGTCCACAAGGTTTAGGAGTGTGTCTATGGGAAGGTTTGACCATTCTCCCAGAACCGCATTTGTGAGGTCAGGCACTGATGTCAGACGAGAAGGCCTGGCTTCTCTCGCAGTCTCCGCTCTAATTCATCCCAAAGGTGTTCTATCTGGTTGAGGTCAGGACTCTGTGCAGGCCAGTCAAGTTCCTCCACCCCAAACTCACTTATCCATGTCTTTACGGACTTTGCTTTGTGCACTGGTGTGCAGTCATGTTGGATCAGGAAGGGACCATCCCCAAACTGTTCCCACAAAGTTGGGAGCATGAAATTGTCTAAAATGTCTTGGTATGCTAACATCTTAAGAGTTCCCTTCACTGGAACTAAGGGGCCAAGCCCAACCCCTGAAAACGAAACCCCACACCATAATCCCCCCTTCACCAAACCTTACACTTGGCACAATGCAGTCAGACAAGTACCATTCTCCTGGCAACCACCAAACCCAGACACATCCATCGGTTTGCCAGACAGAGATGCGTAATTCGCCACTCCAGAAAACACATCTCCACTGCTCTAGAGTCCAGTAGCAGCGTGCTTTACACCACTGCATCCGATGCTTTGCATTGCACTTGGTGATGTAAGGCTTGGATGCAGCTGCTCGGCCATGGAAACCCATTCCATTAAAAACTGCACACTGTTGTGGTAATCTGACGGCTACATGAAGTTTGGAGGTCTTTAGCTATGGACTCTGCAGACAGTTGGCGGCTTCTGCGCACTGTGTGCTTCAGCATGGGCTTATCCCGCTCTGTCATTTTACGTGGACTACCACTTCGTGGTTGAGTTGCTGCTGTTTCCAGTTGCTTCCACTTTGTTATAATACCACTAACAGCTGACCGTGGAATATTTAGTAGCAGGGAAATTTCACGGATTGCACAGGTGGCAACCTATCACGGTACCACGCTTGAATTCACTAAGCTCCTGAGAGCGACCCATTCTTTCACAAATGTTTGTAGAAGCAGTCTACATGCCTAGGTGCTTGATTTGGAGGGGTGTCCCAATACTTTTGGCAATATAGTGTGTGTATATATATATATATATATATATATGCCTGTGTGTATACAGTTTACACAGTATATATATATATATATATATATGAGAGAGAGAGCGAGAGAATATGTTAAATTAAAAACCTACAAGAAACTAAAGTAAAACTGACTCAAAACCAATATAGTTTTCCTATAACACAACCACCAAGTAATCAATTTTAACGAACACTGTGCATGAATGTTCAGAAAATATATAAGGAATATTTTAGACGACCCTTATTAACATGCAAAGGCTTTTGATGTGATGTGGAGATCAATCTCCATGTGCAGAAATGCAGTTTGCCTGAAATTACATTATAATTTGGGTGTAATGAAATTCCTCTATGGTGGGGACTTGTCGTGAATGGCTGTGTCACGCTTGTAGATATCACAACAAATTTAGAAAATCAATAAAATATTGCAGGCAATGTGTGTTATTCAATTTCTAGTAAATAAGCGGTGCCAGAAAAAGCTGAGAGAAAATATTATCGGCAAATGGAATTATAATACATTTAATCAAGTGCATGTGTTTAAATTATGCACTACACTCGGCCCAAGAAATAATCCAACTCAACGACTTAACCTCCCTCTAGCAATAAATTATTACATATTTCCTGCACTTCTCTAGATAAAACACATTTTCAAGTTGACTTTGGTTCATTATACTCTTGAATCCCGGACCAAGGGAGAGAACTAGGCTATATATGCAAAACAATTCATTAACGGATAAGTGTACCTTAGTGATAAAAATAAAAATAAATTGCTGAGTTGTCCTCCATGCCCGGTTAATGCAATGGCAGTAATGCCACAAGCACAAAATTAGGTTTTCCTACTCAACATGCTTTCAGTAGAGCTTATAGAAACAGAAAATGCTAAATAAAATGGGATTGTGGAAAGAGGGCATGTTCAGCTGCCCTTTGGCTTTTGATTCCCGTCAGCTGATTCTTGCCAGACAGTTGTGGGATAGCTTTAGGAACTCTGGTTCCATAGACACCTGACTGGTAGAGTAAAGAAAAATGAACTATATGCAATCAGCCAAGCTCATTGATTGGGCTCACTAGGGAGTTTGTGGGACCTCTACAGAGACACCGCTGCTTCCACATAGAGAGCAGGGCTCCTTCTCTACAACATGTTGGCAGGGGACAAAATATGATGGGACTGAAAATATTGCTTGCAGCTCTGATATGGTTATAATTTGATCCTACTTCTACCTTTGAAGCCTCCAGATTGGATTCATTTGACCTTTTCAGGTTGTCATGATTTACATATAACTTCTGCTGTCTACTCCATATCACTGGACCTGCTAACATTTTTACTGAAGTCTCATTTGCATCGGTGGCTGGGGGATAGATAGGGCTTCAAAATAAGGCAGTTAAGCCATAGTTTTATCGCTCCCAACAGCCCTGCACAAGTTAACATGTCCAGCAACCATGTTAGTACACATAACTGTGGTTGCAGCTGTAGAATTTGGCAAGCGGTACCACCAGTAAATATGACCCATTGAAGTGCATGGGGCTCTGTCTCAAGACAAATGGGCAGCACAGTGGCTAAATGGTTAGCACTTCCGCCTGGCAGTACTAGGGTCGTTGGTTCAAATCTCAACCACAGTACCACCTGCCTGGAGTTTGCATGTTCTCCCTGTGCCTGCATGGGTTTCCTCCAGGTACTCCAGTTTCCTGCCACACTCCAAAGACCTGCTGGTAGGTTAATTGGCTCCTGTCTAAATTGGCCCTAGTATGTGTATGTATGAATGTGAGTTAGGAACCTTAGACTGTACACCCCTTGAGGGTTAGGGACTGATGTGAATGTACTATATATATATATGTAAAGCGCTGCATAAATTGACGGCACTATGTAAGTACCTGAAATAAATAAATAAAATAAAATACTTGGCTTGTAGTTGTGATGTGCTTTTCCCATTCAAATCCCCCTCTGTCTGCATTGCCTCATCAGTCGCTGGTATGCTTTCTGGTAAACACAAACTTACATTTTAAGATTCAATATTCAAATTCTCTTTAGATTGTAAATGGTTCTATTTAAGAGAAGCAAATTTTTTTTTCTAAGTTTTCTTGGTGTAACAAAAGATTAAAAATAAGAAACAGTTTTCTTTGAAATGTATATTTTGAAGAATTTGAGACATTCTCTGATCTCATTTCAGTAATGAAGATCTGTCCAAATGTTTATTATAACATAGAAGATTCTAGCATGTAACCCTCAATCATATTAAGTAGCATTCTTGGTTATTATCATATACAACATCTGCTGCACTTTACAACTCCCAGCTGTCGGTTCTTTTAATAACACCAGTGACAGATTTCTGTCTGTAGTACCAGAAATAACCAACCGCGTATATGCAGCAACACAATGGGGATGACATTTTTAAACTTCCAAAAAAAAGGTATATACCACCTACAGTGCAACAAATTGTAGTACTACTATTGATACTGTCAGGGGCGGGCTGACAACTCATGGGGCCCCCGGCAATAGGGGAACGTGAGGCCCCTGTGTCCTTGCCCAAACTCAAAAAAGTCTATGAAAAAGGTACCAGGGGCATCTCATGGGGCCCCCTACTGACCCGGGCCCTCGGCAAGTGCCCGAATTTCCAAATGGTCAGTCCGCCCCTGGATACTGTATATATTGTGAAGGAGCACAGGTGACATTTTTGGACAGCAAAATTGTCAGCTGGAGGGGGGGGGCGGGGGGAGGGAAGTGATAGTTGTACTAGCAGATTTAAATACACTAACAAATTTAAGCCAAACTCCAGCTAACACTTTAGAAGCAGTTAAAGCAAATGAAAGTGATCATTGTAAGCACCTCTGCCAGTCAGTGTTGCCAACCTCTGGAAGTGAAATTTACTGACAGGACACCAAAGATTTACTGACAGCACCGCATTTTTTTTTTCTTGAAACAACTCACGAAATTTACTGATTGTGCCAATTTTTTTATTGACACTTCCAAAATTCTATTTTTAGTGCAAAACAGTGCAAATTTCAATATTTAAGCTAAAAACATGTACCTAATGCTATTAGCAACGGATTTAAGGCATAACAAATGGTAAAAAACATTTCTCCGTTTACATGAAGGTCAGGTTAATATAAACCAGCACAGTGATCTCCCGTATATCAGAGTCTGCAGAGTTCCCCTTTACAGTACAAGGGACCCTGATGTAAAAATGAACTGTGTGGACCCTGATGAAAAGTAGAACTCTATGTACTCTGATGTAACGGGGAATGCTACTGACTCTAGTGTAAAGGGAAACTCTGATGTAAGGTCACCCTTACATAAGAGTACACATAGCTCCCCTTAACATCAGAGTCCACAGAGTTCCCCTTTACACCAGGATCTTCAGAGTTTCCCCACTCACTGTAAGGGAGAATCCTGCAGACTCTGATGTAAGGGGAAAAGTTGGGAACAGACCACCGTCTGCAGAGTGAATACAGAAAGCTAAGATAGAGTTACTAAAATAATTGCATTTCCATGTTCTGTGTACTGTGGGAGACCAGATATAGTGAATGCAGGGTCCTGGGTTTAGTCACCCTTTAATTGCTGCCATATAAATATACAGACTATGTGTCTGACTAAATGCAGATAAACAGTGACTAATATTAAGCACAGAATCTGCATACAGTAACCTAAAGGGATAAGCTGACAATCCTGGCTGCAGGCCTGTGACACGTCTCCCACTGAACATACTGTGTGTCCCCACTCCTTACTGGAACCCGACTCAGTTCTGCTCCGGCAAGGCCTTGGCATACATACATTTTTTCTTTCAGCTTCATTATGCATGTATTTGTTCAAACTTCAGGAAAATGGACCCAAATTCCATATGTTTATGAACTGTCACGCAGAATAAGGCTTTCATTTCTGCACCCAGCATGCCGAATATTTCTCATCTTAAATACACATCTACAGGCGAGCGCTCATCTTCCGTGGAAGCAGGCAGTCCAAAAAGCATAGCTTTGTAATTAGTATTGCTAGCTGCATGCAAATATCCTCTTGGCTGGCTTGCTATGTGAATGCGTGTGCAGCATGATACAGGACCAGGATCCCCGATGAATTCATATGAATACATAATGCATAATATGGCCAGTAAAATGAGAGGCCATCGTCGTCAAAGTGCCTAACAAAAAAGTAACTAATCTGATTGTAAAATGCAGCATGGGATAATGAAAAGACAAAGGTATTAGTTAGGGGTCCTCAACTATTTAAACATAAGGTCAATACACTGTCCGTCAGACTGTTTGCGGGTAGGACTGTGGCCAGTAGGACTAAATAAATGCCCCAGCATTGACGGTCAGTGGGAGTACTGTAAATAAATGCCCTAGCATGCGACACCACATGACAGACGTGTGTCTTATCATATCAGTGTTGTGTGCTGTGGATCCTTGCGGGATCCATGGAAAAGTAATTGCAATTAAAGTGTATGGTTTTATGACAGTATGACAATCTCATGATGTACCAAAGTCAATATTGTAAAGTAACAGGCATTACCCTGGCATTAATATTCAGTAAAAGTTTTAATTTCCCCGGTGTCAGTGTTCAGTAGCAGTAATAATTGCCATGGCACCAGTGGTCAGTAAGAGTAATAATTGCCTTAGCATCAGTGGTGAGTAGGAGTAATAAACATCCCAGTGTCAGTGGTCAGTAGGAGTAATAAACATCCCAGTGTCAGTTGTCAGTAGGAGTAATAAACATCCCAGTGTCAGTTGTCAGTAGGAGTAATAAACATCCCAGTGTCAGTGGTCAGTAGGAGTAATAAACATCCCAGTGTCAGTGGTCAGTAGGAGTAATAAACATCCCAGTGTCAGTGGTCAGAGGGAGTAATAAACATCCCAGTGTCAGTGGTCAGAGGGAGTAATAAACATCCCAGTGTCAGTGGTCAGTAGGAGTAATAAACATCCCAGTGTCAGTGGTCAGAGGGAGTAATAAACATCCCAGTGTCAGTGGTCAGAGGGAGTAATAAACATCCCAGTGTCAGTGGTCAGTAGGAGTAATAAACATCCCAGTGTCAGTGGTCAGTAGGAGTAATAAACATCCCAGTGTCAGTGGTCAGTAGGAGTAATAAACATCCCAGTGTCAGTGGTCAGTAGAAGTAATAAACATCCCAGTGTCAGTGGTTGGTAGTAGTAAAAACATTGCCCAGCATCAGTAGAGGTAATAAATACCCTGACATCAGCGTTAGTAAGAGTAATAAATGCCCAGGCATCAGTTTAAATATTATATGTTCCTGAGTCAGTGCTCAGTAGGAGTAATAAATTCCCTGGCATTCGTAGTCAGTAAGAGTAATAAATACCTAAGTGTCAGTGGGAGTTAGTGAGAGAAATGGTGCCCCATCCTTGTTGTTCAGTAAGAAGAATGGATCCCCACCGTTGGTGCTCAGTAGGAGGATGGAGCCCATCTTTCCTGTACAGTAGGAGGAATGTTTCATGTGTGTTCAGTAGGAGGAATGGAGTCCCATCATTGGTGTTCAATATGAAGAAAGGAGCTCCACCATTGGTGTTCAGTAAAAGGAATGAAGCCCTAAAATTCATGTTCAGTAGTAGTAACAGAGCCCCAACCATGGTGTTCAGAAAGAAAAATGGAGCCCCAGTTATGGTGTTCAGTAGAAGGAATGGAATCCCATCCTTAGTATTCAGCAAGTAGAATGGACCCCATCCGTGGGGTTCAGTAGGAATAATGGAGCCTAATCTTTGATGTTCAGTAGGAGGAACTGAGTCCCATCCTTGGTTTTCAGTAGAAGGAATGGAGTCCCATCATTGGTATTCAGTAGAAAATATGTAACCCCATCATTGGTATTCAGTAGGAAATATATAACCCCATCATTGGTGGAAGGGATTCCCATGATTCATGTTCAGTAGAAGGAATATAGCCCCATTATTGGTGTTTAGTTGGAAGAATGGAGCTCCATCACTGGTATTCAGTAAAAGAAATGGAGCACCATAATTCATGTTCAGAAGAAGGACAAAGCCCTATTATTGGAGTTAAGGTGGAGGAAAGAAACCCCATCCTTGGAGTTCAGTAGAAGGGATGAAGCCCCATCTTTGCTGTTCAGTAGGAGGAATTCTGGCCCATCATTGGCATTCCGTTTGAGGAATATAGTGCCCATCAGTGTTTAGTTGGAGGAATGGTGCCCCATCACTGGTGTTCAGTTCGTAAGTGGGAAGAATATTGTCCCCATCATTGGTATTTATTGTGAAGAATATAGTGCTTAACATTGGTGTTCATCAGGAGCAATTCAGGCCCATCATTGGGGTTCCGTTTGAGGAGTATAATACCCATCAGTGTTTAGTGGAAGGAATGGTGCCCATCACTGGTGTTCAGTTCGTAAGTGGGAAGAATATTGTCCCCATCATTGGTGTTTTTGTGAAGAATATAGTGCTCAACATTGGTGTTCATCAGGAGGAATACAGCATTATCAATGGTGTTTAGTGGCAAATTACTCCTGTTGCCCATCTGCCTGACAAGTCAGGGTCTGGATGGTCACACAGACAGAGAACAGGAGTGAAGGATCATGCATAATCACTATCCTGATCTGTAGATCTTATTTGTAGTTAAATGAAAATTCCTGATGTGTCACTGCATGCCTCTTTTGGTTTATTACAAGTCTGGTGAATCATGAATAAATTGGATTTTATGTATAGTTAGGAAAACTGCATTAATTAATGGGGTGGATTTACTAAAACTGGAGATTGCAAAATCTGCTACCATGCACAGCTGTACCAGATTTTGCACTCTTCATTTTTAGTAAATCAACCCCAATGTGACTAAAGCGGTAGATGCAGTTCAGTGAAATGTGTAACGCATATTCATACCAGCAGTGAACCAATCCACTGTCAAGACAGATGAGGACCAAATACCTTGATTTTTCATATGTTAATGGATATCACATAAAAATATATTGATTTCAGCTGTATAGAATATTGGCACCAATGTCATTTATTAGAGGTGTCTTAAAAGTTTTAATTTACCAATGTACAAAATCTAAAGAAGGGTTAATATGTAGGAATGTATGTTTATATACTGTAACTTTGAAATCCATCTCAGTAACATTATAATGAACTTGTGGTCATTTACTGTAAATAAACATTTTTTTCTTCCATAATGCATTTGGGGCACTGTAATAAAATTCATGTGATGTTCTCCAGAAATAGTCATAAAGTAAATGTACCGTAGCAAATTAACATTAAAATTAATGATCTGTAAAACAATGAAAAATAGCCAGTAATGAGAAAAGGCTGGATTAAATTAAATTTACAAAATTCTAGTTACTAATTAAAAATTGTTGCAGGTAGACCTAGAGGACCAATGCCATGTTGTCACTTTGAGGCCATGAGAGATAAAAAAAAATAAATTGTTGCACTTTATACCCAAGTGCCTTGATAGTTACAAAGCAAGCAATATCAGAATAAAAATGAAAACTTCTATATCAAAAGTAATTGGTTCTCTGCAGATGTCACATGATCACATTTGTTCTACTCTGCTCTTCTCTATTTTAGCCCTACACACTGGCCAGGACTCTGTGGTGCACAGAAGAAGCAAAGTGATCACATGACCTAGAATAATAACATTAAATAAATGATTAGCACTTCCGCCTGGCAGCTCTAGGGTTGTTGGTTCAAATCCCAACCACGGCACCACCTGCATGGAGTTTGCATGTTCTCCAAAGACATGCTGGTAGGTTAATTGGATTCTGTCTAAATTGTCCCTAGTATGTGTATGTATGAATGTAAGTTAGGGACCTTAGATTGTACACTCTTTGAGGGCGGGGACTGAAGTGAATGTACAATATACTGTATATGTAAAGCACTGCGTAAACTAACAGCGCTATATAAGTACCTGTAATAATAATAATAACAAATATTTCAGAAACTTAGATAAAAGTGTTTTAAGAATGGATTGCCTACCATTTGTATGCCCAATCATATAGGGAAGATCTAGTAATGTTAAAGTGGCATTAAACCCCCCCCCCAAAAAAAATGTTTATATATATATATACACACATATTGCAGCTTTCCAATTATTAGATGTAGTGACTGCGTTAGTTTTCTTCTTTAGACTTTATGCCCTCTGTTTCACCTGGTGAACTGGCCAGTAAAACACCTCCTGTATTGGAGTGCCTCCACTCTGGATGTTGGAGCATGGAGACACCTTTGGACAGCAGCATTGTCAGCCTTGGGGGGGGTAATGTACTAGCAGATTTAGATACACTAACAAAATGAGCTAAAAACCTTTAAGCAGTTAACAGTTTGTTAACAGTTTTTTTTTTTTTTCCTTTTGGGATAAAGGTTTTACACACATAAATAAAAGCTGATCATTGTAAACTCCCCTGTCAGTGTTAAAAAGTTTGTCTCAAACCTCTGACTGCTATATCTGCAGGACAGCTTGTTCTGTTGAAAAATAGAAAAATAACAGACTTAATGGCAGGATCATCCAGTAAAAAGCAAAATACTGTATATCTTTGTTTTTTATTTATCTTATGCACAAGTATTGAGTTTTCATTTGTGTTTTATTGATTCTCCTAGATTGTAAGCTCGAAAGAGCAGGGCCCTCAATCCCCTCATGTTTTGCATTGTATTGTTATTGTTCTGTCACATGTTCTGTCCCCCTTTGTAATGTACAGCGCTGAGCGAACTATTGGCGCTTTATAAATACTGTATAATAATAATAATAATAAATTGATTGGTTTGGAAGTACCAAGCACCATTTTGTTTCTTCTTTTTATTATTATTATACAGTATTTATATAGCACCAACAGTTCGCTCAGCGCTGCAGAAGAAAGAAAGTCTAAAATAGAACACAAATGCAGCTGTCACATCTAATAATTGGTAAGCTGCAATATAAACAATGTTTGCTTTTAGGTTTAATACTGCTTTAAGTGTGCATAATCAGTACCCTGAAAAATAAACCTTTTTGTCTTGAGTCTTATAGCTCTATATCTGCAGTGTACAATCATCTAAGGCCATCAGACTGCTAGTCTCAAAAGATTTGGAATGTCACTACTGTATTGCTTATTGGTCTTCTTGCTGGAGAAGAACCTGTACCTGAAAATCTGCTATGCAAGAATCTTCCTGCTTCTGCTTCATTCAGAACCTCTCCTGCTGCTTCCCCACCAGTCATCAAATGACCAGTTATTAGGGGAGCAGCTCTGACTTGAGGAAGCAAAGCCATATTGCTTTGCCATGATGGTTACCTCCACACAGAAATAAGGCATGGAAAGTCAGTAACAGAGAAAGGATCAGCTGCAGGGAGACCACAGGCAATACTGGTGATTAGTCATGACTGCTGAGACGCATAGGCTCAGTTATGACCAACTAAAAACCATACGCTGCCCAAAAATGACACAGAGAGCGGTTAAATTGGAAAAGAGCAAGGCCACAGCTTTATTGAATAAATCACCAAAGAGCTCATAAAATGAAAAGCCTCAAAATTGAAAAGACTCAAATAATTGGATAATATTCTTAAAAGTCCAAAATCATTATTCCAAGTCCATAATGGTGACACATATCCCTACGACTGGAAGAAGTGAATAATACTGTTAGCATCTGCATCTCACAGCTGAAAAATAAATAGAAGAGTAGAACCACTGTGTCAGAGTAATAGTTTTATTGAATCATAAAGAAATAAAAACAAATGCATTCACATGAAGTAGATAAAACAGTAGCATGTAAAAGTTGTCCAGCAGGTGGCAGACATTCCCCAAGGAAGATGGATATGTTATATAAGGAAACGCCTGTGTATGGAGTGCTAGGGTGCCGCTGGCATCCACCAAACAGCGTTCTCACTGAGCTTCACTTTGTATGACATCACATGCTATGGAGGGGAGTGGCAACGAGTTTTGGGCAGGGTTACCCTTTATCAAGCTTAGAAATATGTAGAAGGACACATAAACATATAATGGGAATAAATTCACTTTAAAGCTGAACTCCTTTGTTTTGCATAGTTACATTTTTCCAGCTTGGACCCATATAAATATGCACATGCCATACCTTGTGGGATCCCTACTACAGTGATTGACGCTATCTTCCAGGTCCTGTTCCTTGGCATGGATGCCATTCACAGGGTGCCTTGCATTTTTCTCATTGAATGCAAGGAGCTCTGTGGATTGGATGAAGTGAAGAGGCAGGGCAATGGCATCACAACTCAAACTCACCCAATCAGGGAATGCTTTGCATTACTTGAAAACAATGCAAGGTTCTGTAAATGGCGCCCATACCAGTGGAATGCCCCCCGATCTCACTATGCTGTGATTATGCATCCCCACAGGTATGGCATATGCATACTTACATTGGTCCAAGCTATGGGGGAAAAAAAACATACCTACAAAGAAACTCAGTTTTAAGATATAGATTAGTTTGTGACTCAATTTATATATATTGTTATATATATATTCATGGTAAAACATATTGGCATTCCCGCATTTCTGTCAGATAATGCACCCTCACACCCAGAGAATTGTTGCAATTACAAATATTTAGGCATTCTCATGTTTATTTATTTTGTTTCTATTGGTATGACACAAAAAATTGGAGAAACAAAAAGCCAAATCTGACACATTACACGCAATACCCCAAAAATGGACTGGACAAAGTTATTGGCACCTTCTCAAAATTGTGAGAAATAATTGCATTTCAAGTTTGTGAGGCTCCTGTAGTTTGTAATTAAACTCACCTGTATCAATTAACAGATCTTCATGTTCCTGTGTCCACTGTGCACAACATTGTCAAGAAGTTTACAGCTCATGGCACTGTAGCTAATCTCTCTGGACGTGAACAAAAGAGAAAAATCGATCAAAGATTGCAACGAAGGATTGTTCGAATGGTGGCTATAGAACCCCGATCAACTTCCAGACAAATTCAAGCTGACCTTCAGACGCAGGGTACAACTGTGTCAGCACGCACTATACGTCGCAATCTGAATGAAAAGGGATGCTATGGAAGGAGACCCAGGAGGACCCCACTGCTGACACAGAAACATAAAAAAGCCAGATTCGAGTTTGCCATAACTTGTCTAAGGAAGCCAAAATCCTTTTGGGAGAATGTGCTGTGGACAGGCAAAACAAAATTACAGCTTTTTGGTAAAGCCCATCATTCTACTGTTCAAAAAAAGCAATGAGGCCTTTAAAGAAAAGAAGGCCTGTAATCTACAGTTAAGCACGGTGGAGGTTTACTGTTGTTTTGGGGTTGCTTTGCTGCTTCAGGCACTGGATGTCTTGACCGTGTGCATGGCATTTTGAAATCTGAAGACAACCAAAGAATTCTGGGGTGCAATGTAAGGCCCAGTGTCAGAAAGTTGGGTCTCCATCAGAGGTCATGGGTCTTAAAGCAGGGCAATGACCCAGCAGCACACATCAAAAAGCACCCAGAAATGGCTTAGGACGAAGCACTGGAGAGTACTGATCTGGCGAGCAATGAGTCCACGTCTCAATCCCATAGAGCACCTGTGGAGAGATCTCAGAACAGCAGTTGGGAAAAGGAACCCTTCCAATCTGAGAGACCTGGAGCAGTTGGCGAAAGAAGAGTAGTCCAAAATTCCAGTAGAAAGGTGGAAGAAACTCATTGATGGTTACAGGAAATGATTGATTTCACTTATTTTTTCCAAGGGGTGTGCTACCAAATATTAAATATTAATCAATTAATAGATATTAAATTGAGGATGCCAATAATTTTGTCCAGTCCATTTTTTGGGGTTATGCATGGAATGTGTCAGATTTAGCTTTTTGTGTCATAACAATATAAACATAAGAAATAAACATGAGAATGTGTAAACATTTGTAATTGCAACAATTATCTGGGCAAAGTTGTGCATTATCTGTCAGAAATGCAGGGACATCAATATTTTATATACACATACACACACGCACCTAAATGGAAGGGGGTCTGCTGTGCTGGGGTAGAGGTTTATGGGAAGGCTGGAGGAGTATTTAAACTAGGATCGAGGGGGGAGGGAAGGATCAGTTCTTACTGGTGGGTGGAATGGGGAAAGATGGGGGGGAGGGCTATGGCAGATGATAAGAAGGTTCCCATGTTACAAACAACCAGTGGAATTGGTACCATTTGTATGAAAATAAAACATAGCAAAATACGTGTGAACAAGGTGTCAATGATTAAAGTGTGTGTTCACCAATACCAGAAGTCTGCCAAGCAAAATAGGGCCATTAATATTCCTGTCTATGTTCTCTTTCGGAGAGACAGAGTAAATAGGAAAGGTGGTGGTGTCTGTCTCTATGTGAGAAGTGATCTCAAAGCGAGTGTGAAAGAGGACCTGTTTCATGGAGAGTGTGATGAGGCTGAAGCATTATGGGTGGAACTGCACAAGGGGGGGCATACTTCAAAGGTAATCATTGAAGTTTGTTATAGGCCTCCCAGTGTTAATGAGGAGGTGGAGACTCAGTTCCTTGCACAGATTGAAAGGGCTGCAAGGGCTGGGGCAGTGATAATAATGGGGGATTTTAACTATCCGGAAACTGACTGGAGTAATGGTACTGCAGGAACAGTTAAAGAGCGAAAATCTTTAAACCTACTACAGGACAATTTTATGGTACAGTTCATAGAGGCCCCAAACTAGGAATGATGCTCTGCTGGACCTGGTCATCTCAAACTATGCAGAGCTTATTATGAATGTCCATATAAAAGAACATCTGGGTAACAGTGACAATAACATGATTTCATTTATTGTTACCCGTAAAGAGCAAGCACATACGGGAAATATAATAAAAACACTCAATTTTAAGAGAGCTAATTTTCCAAGGCTGAGAGCTGCTCTCCAAGACTTAGACTGGGAGGGAATATTGGCATCAATGAACACAACACAGAAACGGGAGTTCTTCAAAAAGACTGTATGTGAACACACTGCAAAATATATTTTCATGGGCAACAAGTTGAAAAGGCTAAAAATCAAACCTATGTGGGTTATGGCCAAAGTTATAAAAGCTATAGACATTCAGAAAAGAGCTTTTATTAAAGATAAAAATGAAGGAACACTATCATCGCTTAAACATTGCAAAGAATATAACAGAAAATGCAAATAGGAAATAAAGGCTGCAAAAATTGAAAATGAACATCAGATTGCAAAAGATAGCAGGACCAACCCCCAAAAATTCTTCAAATATATTAATAGTAAAAAGGTCCGGTCCGAGCATGTAGGCCCTTTACAAAATAATCTAGAGTGGGTGACTGGGGACAAAGAGAAGGCAAATTTATTAAATACCTTCTTCAGCTCTGTGTATACAAAGGAGCATGGGGGAGCTCTTCTCCATAATGGCCATGGTATTGACACAACTCCAGATGATCCACATTGGCTCACAACTGATATGATCCAAAAATATTTAGACAGAATAAAGGTGAATAAAGCACCTGGACTGGATGGCATACACCCACGGGTCCTTAAAGAATTGAGCTCTGTCATTTTGAAAGCCATTGTTTCTAATATTTAGGGACTCTTTAAAAACTGGCATAGTACCACTGGATTGGCGTAAGGCCAATGTGGTGTCAATATTTAAAAAGGGGTCAAAATCTTTACCAAGTAATTATAGACCTGTTAGTTTATCTTCTATAGTTTGGAAGATATTGGAGAGTTTAATAAAAGACCACATAGATGAGTTCTTGGTGGAAAAAAAATATTTTAAGCAACAGACAGCATGGATTCATGAAAGACAGAAGTTGTCAAACAAATCTGATTTCTTTTTATGAGGAGGCAAGCAAAACCTTGCACAGAGGTGTGGCGGTGGACGTGGTATACTTGGACAGAGGGGTGGCGGTGGACTTGGTATACTTGGATTATGCAAAAGCGTTTGACACAGTTCCCCACACACGGCTAATGTGTAAGGTAAAGTCTACGGACTTGGAAAAACCGTATGTAAATGGATAGAAGACTAGCTAAAAGATTGTATTCAGAGAGTAGTGGTTAGTGATTCATACTCTGAATGGTCTAGGGTTGTCAGTGGTGTACCCCAAGGTTCAGTGTTGGGATCCTTACTTTTTAATATATTTATAAACAATATAGGGTCTGAGATAAAAATCCCATTTCAGTCTTTGCAGATGACACCAAGCTGTGCAGTGGAATAACGTCCTTACAGGATGTCTCCAACTTACAAGCCGACCTCAATGCACTGTGTAATTGGGCAACTATGTGGCAAATGAGGTTTAATGTTGATAAATGTAAGGTTCTGCACTTGGGGGCTAAAAATATACATGCATCATACATACTAGGGGGGGTACAACTGGGGGAATCAATGGTGGAGAAGGATCTGGGAGTTTTGGTAGATCACAAGCTTAATAATGGCATGCAATGCCAGGCCGCAGTTTCTAAAGCGAGCAAAACCCTCTCTTGTATTAATAGAGGTATAAACTCCAGAGAGAGAGATATCATATTACCCCGGTACAAATCATTAGCAAATTGGATCGTACTTTGCTGGGTTTTTTTTGCCTTCCTCTGGATCAACTGTGGGTATAGGATTATAACTTTTTTTTTTATATTTTAACTGAATGGACTTTTGTCTTTTTTCAGCCAGACTACCTATGCAACTATGTAATGTGTATATATATATATATATATATATATATATATACTGTGTGTGTATATGCATATATATATATATATATATATGTATATACACAAATATTTTTTTTAAATGCCATCAAATTGACTATTTTTGGACCACAGTAATAGGCAGCAGTACCTTGAACAAAACTGAATTAACAAACAGCGAGCAAGCACTTTAACTTAACTGGCTCGTTACTGCTTTAATCAGAGTGTGATCGGGCAAACTGCTTATTTAAAGGGCGCAATCAATGCACCTAATGTGTAATTTGACATATGGGAAATAGGGAATCAAATAATAGGGGGTGTTAATATTTTATTTGGCCTTACACAGCTCTGCCAAATGAAATGAATGTAATTATATTTCTGGCAGCACAAGCACAGTTCATTATGTTTTTATGTTTGTTTGTTTGTTTTTTTTGCTTTTACATTATATGGAATCGTTCACTAAATGCCATAGAAGTTTGAGTAAAGGGAAAAGGTTATTTACGAAGGCAATTTAGAAGTACTGTAAAAAATGTTTTTTAACATTTAGTGTTCAGTCAGTGATTAGCTTTGGTCGATGCCACGTTAGACAATGAATTTTGACTTGTAGAAAGCTGAAGTCTCATTAAATAAACACCCTCTCTTCACTCTCCAAATTTAAAAACACACACACACCTTTTTCCATGGGTCTTCTAGCTGTTGAAGTCACAGCTCCTTCCTCTTGCGTTGGGAGTGGAAGGAAGTGTCTTGAATACCAGAAATACTGAGGACCAGGGGCGGACTGACAACTCATGGGGCCCCTGGGCAATAGGGGATCATGGGGCCCCTGTGTCCTTGCCCAAACTCGAAAAAGCCTATGAAAAAGGTACCAAGGGCATCTCATGGGGCCCCCTACTGACCCGGGCCCTCGGGCAGTGCCCGAGTTTCCAAATGGTCAGTCCGCCCCTGCTGAGGACACCTAGTAGAGGAAAAGTACAGGGAGTGAGCTCTTTTAGGCCTCGTTCACATGGAGCTAGCATCTCCATACAGGCAGTCCCATTGATTTCCATTGGGATGCAGTGGCTGCACAGACACAGACGCTGCCCCCAAGCTGACACGAATACAGATGCCGGTGCATGGCCTGAACACACGCTGTCTACATCCTGGCCATACACCCTGAGAATGTCAGATTGGGAGCAGCGTTCGTGCACGTGCAGCTGCTGCATCCCAATTGACAACAATGGGACTGCCTGCACGGGGATACATGGAACACCTGCGGGTACACATGGGCCCCCATGGGCGTAGGCTTTAGTACACACCATGTGAACGAGGCCTAAAGGTGAATATTGCAGCAAAAGCTGTTTTTTTCGTTATTGCCAGGTTTTTCATTTTTTTCTACTTTTTTCATGAGTTCAGCTATAAAGCCAATTAATACTGCATTGTATGCATTTTAGTTATTCATTAATAATTTTCAGTCCTGAACTTCAAAAACAAAAATTATTCCTTTTTTACGTTAATAAATGATAAATGCATACACATGATTCATATATAAAACACAGTACTAACAGGAAGTGCAACAGAGCCACTTCCCCACCACCTGCTGAGTCTTTTTACTACTTTGCAGTGAATAGTCTGCAATTTATGCATAGATATATTTATGTATGTTTCTGTGCACAGATCATCCATTCCAAGAACTAAATGTAAGGACGGTGGGATAGCCAAAATGGCACAGCAAAAGTGGCTTACCTCTACTGTAAACTTAATAGAGATGAGCGATAAAGGCACAATCTAGCACACAGTATGGGGGCAAAGAATAAAACCTCCCACGCTCCAGTAACAAAGACTATTAAGAAATTAATACTGCCAACAATTAACCTACAAGTGCTTTTTTTCTTGTGTTACTAAACCCAGAACAATAAAATCAGTCTGTATATGCAGTAAAGCATGCTTGTTATACTCACTGTGGATCCTAAGGGGTTAATCCTCAGCATCGTGTAAAAATGATGTTTGATCCTGTCTTCCCTGATCCTCCCCTTCTACTGTCCCCAATTCATCTGCTGATAGTACAGAGATATAGGGGTCATTCTGCACATGCTCAGTTTAATGTGTATTGCTACAGAGTTTTTTTTCTTTTGGAGGGTGCATGTGATCAGCACAAGGCCAATCAGCACTGTCCAGACAGAGGGTCAAGGGTCATAAAGCCTCACAGGACAGTCAGATGAGAATGAAAACTCCTCCTACAAGATGAACCAGTGCTCTGCTGGACACTGATAGATGTTACGAGACTGCTATATACTGCTGATGAGAAAAGGTATTTAGCAGGTTAAATTTACTAAAATAATTGCACTTCCATGTTCTGTGTACTGTGGGAGACCAGATATAGTGAATGCGGGGTCTTGGGTTTCGTAACACTTGGCTTGACAGAATTACAAATGTATTATTTTATAGGTTAGATCAGGGGCAGACTGGCCATTCAAGCACTTGGGCACTGCCCGAGGGCCCGGGGTCAGTAGGGGGCCCCATGAAAAGCCCCTGGTACCTTTTTTATAGGATTTTTTGAGTGTGGGCAAAGACACAGGGGCCCCATAATCCCCTATTGCCCTGGGGCCCCATGAGTTGTCAGTCCGCCCCTGGGTTAGATGAATGTCTTAGAGTAGTATAACAATTTTCACAATTAAATTGTGTATGCATTGTCACCCTGTTTTTGCATAGGCATCAACCTTCCTGTGTGGAGAAGGGATGGAGTTAATATTGCTATTTGTAGCTGCTGTTAGCCGCATGTAATGTTTGTGGCCAAGGTGACATCCTCCTTGTCTAGGTGAGGATTGAAGAAGTGGGAGTCTGAATTGTAAAAAAAAAAACATATATACCCACTCCCCAGGAAAAAAACAACAATTTAGAGGCTGAGGGGAGGAAAACACGTTTTTTGGGGTGAAGGTCCTCTTTAACTCCGAAGTCAAGTACAGGTTTTTGATGTTACTATTACTGTTACTTTATGACTTAACATCAAAGAATATTTCTTAAATGCATACCAGAATTAATGGTGATCTTTTATTCTCTACCTGGTGCTCAGCTTTAAATATAACTAAGAAAATGAAGTATATATTGTGTGTTATGGGTACAAATGTAAAACGGGTGAATGAGGACTTTAACAATAACTTCCAAAATCAGAAAAACATATTCTGAAACCATTTTGCATCACTACAGGCATCTAAAAAGAAATCTCAGAGACTGATTATTTTTGGCCCAGGCTCTCCCACCCCCAACTAGCTGGAAAGAAGGAGGTCTTCCTCTGAAACAGTTACTCTTAGCAGTCACAAGCAGCGTTGGGTATATAAAGAACGTAGCAATGATTGCAAGTCAGCATGTCAGGGCACGGTTTTATGTTGCACTGCTGGGTGGCACATTTTTTAAAGGAATTATGGAAGGCTAACATTGTTGATAGAAAAATAGTTGCTAAATGCACAGGATAGTCAATATGTTTCAAACTAAAATAACATGAAAGCTGAGATCTCAATAATGTTGTGTATATTTTATTTTCCTATTCTATTAACAGACTTCAGTTATCTTTATTTACTGTATACACCATATGACCAATTGTTTGTAGATACCTAACCATCACGTCTACGCTACACAGTTTGGTGAAGGCCATTTTCTGTACTAGCACCATTGTACACCCAAAACCAGCTCCATAAAGACTTGGTTTGAGGTGTGCAGTAACAAGTAATACCTAACCATCACATCTACGCTGTATGGCCAAAACATATATGGTGGACACTCCATTAAATATTTAGAATAGGTGTTTCCAGTGAGGGGTAATGCCATGCTACAGAACACAAGAACATTTTAGACACTTGCGCATTTCCAACCTTGCGGAGACATTTTGGTGAAGACCATTTACTGTACTAGCACCATTGTACACCCAAAACCAGCTCCATAAAGACTTGGTTTGAGGAGTGTAGTAACAAGTAATACCTAACAATCACTTCTATGCTATATGGCCAAAACATATATGGCGGACACTCCATTAAATATTTTTAGTATAGGTGTTTCCAGTGAGGGGTAATGTCCATGCTACAGAACACAAGAACATTTTAGACACGAGCATTTCCAACCTTGTGGAGACAGTTTGGTGAAGGCCATTTTCTGTACCAGCACCAATGTACCCCCAAAACCAGTTCCATAAAGACTTGGTTTGAGGAGTGTAGTAACAAGTAACCTGGCTGGAACAGAGGCTCTTTTCATCTACCATGGGTCTGTTGAGCCCCAAAACAGCCATAGGGGTGAACTTTAGGTTTGCTCAGAACATAGGTTCATAGCTGTCCTTGGCTGTTCTAGAGCGATTATACACGACAGCTTCTAAATGTCAACATTTGTTAGGGACGCCAGCAGGTACAGGCACCTCTGAACCCTTAAAGTGGAACTAAACTTAAGTAGAAGAAAAACTGTAAGCAGGCAGCTCATTATTGCAGAAGAGACATGCTATGTATCTTCTGCAGTAACAAAAACTTACCTGCCTGCTCTTGGTCTTCTGTTGAAGAGCAGCCACACACGCGGCTCAGAGTGCATTCCCCACACACTCTGGCTAGGCCAGAATGACTGACTCCCATGTACATGTGCGATTTGACATCATTACCGCATCAGAAAATCAACAGGCCAAAACCCGGAACATGGGAGAAAATGACAAGAAAATGACAGGGGCCAGCAAGGGGTGGAAGGTGGAGGTAGTATTTCTGGAAGTTTAGTTCCACTTTAACACTCAGTGGTGTCACCGGCTCTATTCACTTACATGACTGCGAATCCCCTGATTTTCCTACTAGTATGCTCATCTCCTTTGCATTTCCATTTTGGGGTCAACAATGCCGTATTGCCCCAGTCTCCCCAGCACAAAATGCCCCACTCTGATCACTAGTGTCTCCAATACAGGACACCAGTACTACATCGGCCCTTGTGTTAATTTGTGCCCCCACATTCCCTGTCACTGCTTCTTGGGGTGTTGGACAAGAGGGCTTCAGCTTGGTCTCCACCAGACACATGACACTTTTATTGTTGCATTAAATACAAAGCAGCACTAATTTGTGGTTTTATACTGTCAATAAAAAACAATGAATGTGTATATATATATATATATATATATATATATATATATATATATATAGATAGTTTAAAAATAAAGAGAAGTCTCACTTTATATAACAAATTGTGATTTTTCTTGTGATCGTTTCACTTATTACTCCATTCTCTTAAAGTAGATGTAAACCCTAACTGAACAACATTTAGTTTGCAAAGCAATGTGTGTCATAAACAATAGTATTTTTTCTGCTTTCATAAATACTTGTTTTCACTTTTTTCCATTTGTGTACACATTTGTATTAATTACATACATATTATATATAAAGTATTGATTTGTTTATTATTTTATATTTTATTTAATAATAATTATTTGGGGATTTTTAACATTATTATTTATTTGATTTTTTTTTACACTATGTTATTTCTGCTGATCTCCTGCAACTTCTTTCGGCCACATCCTGTTTATATGCACTCTCTGAACTTAATTTTTCTGGCCCATCTTCCTAATAGATGAACCATGCCTGTGCAATGTGCATAACTCTGAAATCTCCAAGAAAAAAAGCCTCAAGCTGTCAAAAAGATAGTCCAGGAATCCCCAATCAAACACCTGTATGCAAACCTGTACGCAAAGAGGATTGGTTAATGGACTCTACCAGGACTGTGCATAGCTCCCAAATGTTCATGATTTCAAGGGACTGTCCCTCATTTGGAACAAAATCCCTCTGTCCCTCCTTCCTTCACATTTGTCCCTCATTTTAGCCTAATCTATATAGTTGTATATAAAATGCACTATTTAACAAAAAGTGTTTTACAGTGTTAAAGCTTCCATCCAGTTTCTAAAATGCCGCATTTGTATATGTCAAAAGTCAATATAAAGGTATAGTAGTGGTGAAAAAGAAAAAAGCACTTAGTTTAACCAATCATAATTCTCTTTAACCACTTGCCATGCGCCCTATAGCAGAAGTAATGCTACAGCGCAGCATGGCTGCACAAAATCACGTATATATATACGTGATTTGCATTTCCAGGTAGGGGCGGCTAATGTTAATCACCGGGTCCCAGTCGGCGATTCCCGGCCAACACTCGGTGATCGTCGGCAACACATATTTCTCTCCTGTCAGCATGGACATGCTGTTTTGTATCTCTCTGCACAGCAGAGCAGAGAGATACAAAGCAGAATGTCTCCCTAGTAAAACACACATAGCACACAATGCAAACAAACACACAGTTAACCCTTTGATCACCCCAGATGTTAACTCCTTCCTGCCCAGTGTCATTAGTATAGTGTCAGTGCTTTTTATTAGCACTGATCACTGTATTAGTGTCACTGGGGATGTCAGTGGCAGTTAGTCAGTTCCCATCCAGTGTCAGAATGCCGGCCGGGTCACGCAGTCCCGCTATAAGTCGCTGATCGCTGCCATAACTAGTATTTAAAAAAAAAATCAAGTATATATAACCGCCATTTGTAGACACCATAACTTTCACGTAAACCAATTAATATACAATTATTGGGCTTTTTTTTAGCAAAGACATGTAGCAGAATACATTTTGGCCTAAATTTATTTTTTTCAAATTTGTTGGTCTTTTTTTGTTTATAGCACAAAAAATAAAAAATGCAGAGGTAACCAAATACCACCGAAAGAAAGCTCTATTGGTGGGTAAAAAGGACATAAATTTAATTTGGGTGCAGCATCACCGCGCAATTGTCAGTTAACCTCCCTAGCGGTATGATTATTTCAGATTTTTGGTGCTGAAAGCGGTACCATTTTTTTGCATGGAAATATGTATTTTTTTTTATTGTAGGCCTGTAAATTAGGAATAACTCACTGAAATCTGTCCGAACAAGAGTCTAGTAAACATTCCGAATATGATAAAACTTGAAACACAAAATCATAAATTATAATTTAATAAATAATCATAAAAAATAATAATATAATAATAATAAATTTAATTCAATAATATAATCAAACCAAAAACACTGAAATTTGAAATATAGCGCCAAGTTCGCACATCGCTGAGCAAAGTTGCAAAATCGTTTTCAGTGTCTGATGCCGAATTTCCCCACGAATCATTATCACTCAATTCTGCAAGTGGTTCTGATTTACTATCACTGTTCTCTAGCTGGTCTAAAACTGCTTTTGACCTAAAGGGACGCTTTTTGGACGCCATGGACATTTCTAAGTTTCCAGGCAGAAAGAACAGTCAAAATGCAGGCAGGGCACAGGACAAAGCACTCGGGACAAAATGTATGTGAAATTTTTTGAAACAGCAATGTTTTACTATGTAATAATCATTTTAAAAAAAATGAAATTTTTAAAAAAATTTCAAATTTGCCGCCGGTTCCAGCGCCCGTATGTCCCGACATCACAGGGACCGGTACACGGAAGCCGGATGCCGGCATCAGCCGGAGGAGATGGTCGGGGATGCTGCAGGGGACGCATCACGGGAGCGAAGGACAAGGTAAGCTCTGCAGGGACTCCCTATGCAATGCTGCATGGTAAGCCCGAGTGTAGCTCAGGGTTACCGCTTTTGGTACTGAAACGTTACCCCAAGCTACACTCCGGAATACCGCCAGGGAGGTTAAAATAATGCAACGCCATATCACAAAAAATGGCCTGGTCAGGAAGGGGGGTAAATCCTCTGGAGGGCAAGTGGTTAAGGGGAACATGGCAGGGGATGTGTCCTATGCCTACATACTTTTGCTAATAGGTGTCCCTCGTTCTCAAGTTCTAAATTTGGGAGGTATGAATGTGTGTTGGCACACCTGCTTGTAGTCTCCTCCAGGGTGGTGTGACAGGTTGACAATGCAAGAACACAGCTGGGAGACCATTGTCACCCCATAACATAAAGTGCCTCAACAAGGGTTTCCATGGCAGAATCATCAGGTATTCATTTATTAAAAGCTGTGGAACCACATTAGCATTGGAGATTTTAGTTACTGGGTTTAGCTTTTCTTTAAGGGGTCATCAGACTCAATAGTCTTGGGAGCATGTAAGACATCCAAGAATTAAAGGTCAGCTCTGTAGCATTATATATAGGCTTGGTCGCCCAATGCGGGAATAAAGGTCTCTGTGCTATAAAACAGTTACATAAAGACGTAAGAGGAACATGATATAATCGCTCTTGGCCTTTGGGCACATTGTCGGATTCCTCATTATTGTTTAAACTTTGGGGAGCATTGCTGGGTCTATTGTTGCACTTTTTTATGGCTCAGAAATATATGGTGCCAGGGAATAAGTTGGGGTTTTAATAAAGGCTAATAAAAAAGATCTGAAGAAATAGGATGGTTGTCAATTCTTTATTTTATCTAAAAACATAAAAATAAGGTAAAGTATATTGTGCGATATAATGAAACACATAGTTTACAGGATCCGGGCCTCTGGACTGCCATTAAAGATTGAGCAGCTGTATATTCTGTCTGCCCACAGGAGATTCTGCAAAACCAGCCTGGTTTGTAACCAACGAGGACAGGAATGGAAAGGAAAAAGGACGTCATTTCATTTTAAGTAGTACTTTTTAACTGAGATTAACTTTACAGGGATGTATCTCTTTTTTACCAACTTATTTTTTTTTAAATACTGCTATGCAAAATACAAATTAATAAATATGAATTCTTTATTTATATTTGAAATATGTTGGAATGAGTTGTGTCGAGACATACTTATATAGACTTAGCATCACATATATTATTGCATGCCTGCTAAATAATGTGTACGTGTAAGGGTTCTTTCAAACTATTGGTTGGGGGGCAGTAAAACCCACGTGTAAACTTGGAGGGAAGCCAGGTGATAGGCCCCTTGGAGGGAAGGATGACACAAACTGTAGTAAAGAACAGAGCGCACCAACCTTGCGCATTACCTCAGTAAGCAATTAGTAGATTTATTGATATAGGAAATATACTCACAAGAGTAGCAATATAAAAGGCATATAAAATTCCAAAAAACGATTCCCTGGATTGGGAGATGCGTGCGAATCCCATCAGGATGTGTCTCCCAATCCAGGAACTCATTTCTGGGATTTTATATGCCTTTTATATTGCTACTCTTGTGAGTATATTTCCTATATCAATAAATCTACTAATTGCTTACTGAGGTAATGCGCAAGGTTGGTGCGCTCAGTTTTTTTGCTCTTTACTACAGTTTGTATCGAGCTTCCCCAGCTTCGTGTCAGAACCGCACAACCTTTGATCGGTCCTGGAGGAACTTCCATATGTCATACTTTATATTGGTTTATCGGCCCTCCACTGATCTGGGTTCTCGAGCGCAGGAGGTGTTGTATCTGTGTCTGCCGGAAGGATGACACACACAGGGGTCCAAAGTTGTAGGAAATGTATTGTCAAAGACAGAGTCTCTGCAGAGGCTTAGAAGTGGAAGCAACACTCACAGATGAACGTTCAGCATTTGGGGGGAGTGCTACTCACAGACCGCCAGCACCTGGAGCAGGAGGCGGCTGGTAGGCAATAAGCAGAGAAGAGCTAGTAGTGGAAAGATTCCCCACAGCAGCACTAGTAAACAATCCTATACTGTCCCTGCTCTGAAACCTTTCCAGCCCCTGACCTAGCCACGTGCACCAACTGCAATCAGCCAGTGCTCTTCTAAACACTGCCCTCACTAAAGATGGCTACGGTGGATATCTATGGCAGCAGCGTCCAACCGGACAGCAGCTTGCCTGATGTCATGGTTGGAGGCCTAAGAGGAAAGTGTATTCCTTATGTCCCCCACACTGCATGTCAGTTGCGACAGTGCCACCTATGTATGAAGGTCAACCTACACACGGTTGAGCTTAGTTTTTACCACCTCTGGGTCCTGGGGTGTACACATGCCATAGGCGCAATGTTTTCTTTGCAGGTATAATATCCCCTGTTGCTTTCAGCAAGCATAGTGCCCACCAAATGCAACCGATTAATGGTAATGGGGCTGCTTTGCAAGAACCCCACAACCATGTGCAATATGGGGTTCAAGGGGTTAATGCAGGTATGAGGAGACAATACAATGTTAAAGCAAGTGTGAATGAATACTCTTCCAGGTATTTGTTTCCCATAAAGAACACAGTGTTCTCCCTGACAATGCTGCCATCTGGTTTTCATTCCTGAAGATCAGCACCATCTTTGTTCAACCATTATCACGGGTCAGCATCTACTACCTGGACTGAGATGCCGACTCAGCAAATGATGTACATCCTGGTGTCTGTCTTTTTTGCTGTGTTTGCAAATGAATGCAACGAAATGCACAGTATACAGAGCTTAGCAGTCAGGAGGATGTAATTTACAGGACAGGGTTCAGAGTGCTACTGGTCAGTAAGTATGTATGTCATATGCTGTAGGTAGAAGAACTTCTGTGTCACCAAGCAAATATAGGCATCAGAGTTCTCCCTTACAACAGTGTTCCTTCTGTACATCAGAGTTCTCAGTGTTCCTCCTTAAATCAGTGTCCCCAGAGTTCTCCCTTACATCAGAGTCTGCAGAGTCCCCCTTATAGTATAAGGGAGTTCAACTGTAAGGGGAACTCTGCGGATGAAGATGTAAAGGGGAACTCTGTGGATTCAGATGTAAAAGTCTGCAGAATTTCCACTTACATCATAAAGGGGAACTCTGTGGACTCTAATGTAAAAGGAAAATCTGATGTAAGGGGTACTCTGCAGACTCTGATTTAAGGGGGGGGGGGACTCTGATGTAAGGGGGTCTGTGCACATCAAAGCCCCCCTTACATCAGAGTCTGCAGAGCACCCCATACATTTTAGTCCCCCTTACATTAGTGTATTCACTCATTGGCACGAGAGAGAAGGGAGGGATGGGTTAGGCTTCAGTCACAGTGGATGGCTGGTGAGCAAACTTACCCCAGGATTAAGGCTCAAGCATCGGCTGTCGGCACCTTTCATCTCCACCATGCATCATCCAGCTGTGGAACTTCAAACCTCCCACCCACACATCCCCTTTTCTGTGGCACAGCACTGCCGGGAATTGGAGTGTGGAGCGCGTGCAGATACGGGAGGAGAGGGACGGGAGGAGGAGGAGCAGATCCAGCTCTCTCTCCTCTCCTGTCCAGGTAAGGGGGGGGGGGGTGGAATGTCAGTGCTGGCTCTGGCCTATGTGAGAGAGACACTTTCAGCTCAGACCCAAATGACTGCAGCCAGCAACCCCACTGAGGAGCCACAGTTTAGGCTCTTGGGGCCCCCTCACAGTGGCAGAATGCCAGTGCCTGGTCGCAAGTACAACCTTTGCAACCCTGGTAGTTCAGCCACTGTGCTGAGGCTTCCATGTGTCTGTGAGACTCTTACTTGTCACACAATGATTAAAACTAAACTCCAGAAGTATAAATGCATGTTTATTCCAGGGGTGTAGGCATAAGGTGTATAGCTACAATATTCCCGGCTTCTCTGCATACAATGCAGGGTTAGGGCAGTATTAAACCCAAATCCAAAAATGTTATATATTGCAGTTTACCAATCATTATATTTGGTGGCTGCATATTCTTTTTTGAGGTTTTTTTCTCTTTGTATTCACCTGGTGATCTGGCCAGAAACACACCTCCTGCATTAGAGTGCCCCCACTCTGGATGAAGGAGCACAGGGAGCATTGTCAGTCTAGGAGGGAAAGGAGTGTTAGATGTAATAACAGATTTACATTTTTATGGATTTCTAAGTTTTATTATGTTTCTAAAATGTGCTTTTGTTGACATATGTTTGACCTCTATTCAGTACCAGAAAAATCCAGTAGTATAGTATTGTACCAATAGTATCCAATATGAAATAGTCCAGTTCTACATTTTCATATTTTTAATATATCAGAGATGATGGGAATAAATAATACTTTCCCACTAAGGGAAAAAAAGGAATGAGCACTGTCACCCTGTAACAAGAAGTGTATGGACATGGACTTTGATTACAAGAACACCAGGTATAAGCTGCAGATTGAAAAATATTTAAAGTTACTTTTGAAATCCTTATAACCCATAAGGCTCTGGGACTGAAGGGGTTAATAAAATGCAATATTTACTGATATCCTATAGCTAACCAAATGTTCTCCTTGTTATTATTAATAATGGAACCACTAGAGGGCGCATCTATCTTGTACAGACAAGAGCCACAACATGCTCTGCAAGGATTTCAAGGCCATTTTCGACTCAACAGAAATTTTTTATTTTAAGTTTTGAGCCAAAGAAAAAAAAATGAAACTGAAATTTCCTTATGGTGACCTTGCTATCAGCGATTCCCGTGTGTATTGCACGACCTGGTATGTTGAAATCCACAGATTTTATTTTTCTTGACTTTTCACAGCATCGCGCAGCTTTTTCATATTCCCTGCTTCCGAAAACTGTCGCGGAATAGACGTCACTGCTAAACACAAACATATGGTGATAACAGAAAACCTAAACAAACTGAGAGTTGGGAGATCACATCTCATAACAACACCACTTCAGAGTGCCGCCCATACTGAGATTTCTGTTATCCTTCTGTGTTTTCTTTAATCCTGGCAGTTTTAAGGGGATTGTGTAGTCAGATATATAAAAAAAAGAACACTTAGCAGTTTCAAAATAACAAAAGCAGCTTTCACTGCAATAGTCAGTTGAAATCCTGAGATTTCCCCTGCAGTACTTCTTTCCTGCCACTAGATGTCCTCAGAATAAAGGGAGGCATCAATCAACCAACTTCCTCTGAGCCCGGGTCATCCTGGACCCTCCCTTAGCCTGTGACTGAACAAATGAAAGGAGAAGCAGCACAGCAATGAGCTCATCTCTACTGCTAGTTTGCTCTCTCCTCCTTTCAGCATTCTTCTTTTCAGCACATTTTGACCTCATTCATACCTGAGTGTTATGTACTGTAGCTTGAAACTCCAAAACGCTTGAGGAGAAAAAACGAATTATTCACAATAGAGGTGATTTACATCTCCACTCCAAGTCACCGGAAGCCAAACACCTGAAGCTCAAACAGGTTCTGGTGCTTTTTTTGTAGCTCAAATTGGGCAGATTCACACTCTGATGGGCAGCCATGATGGGTGGCACTGCTGGGCAGCATTGATGGGTGGCACTGCTGGGCACAGGTGGCTGGCACTGATGGACACTGCTAGACACAGGTGGGTGGCACTGATGGGCAAAGGTGGGTGGCACTGCAGGGCACAGGTGGGTGGCACTGATGGGTACAAGTGGGTGGCACTGCTGGGCACAGGTGGGCGGCACTGCTGGGCATGGCTAGGCACAGGTGGATGGCACTGATGGGCACAGGTGGGTGGCACTGCAGGGCACAGGTGGGTGGCACTGCAGGGCACAGGTGGGTGGCACTGATGGGTATAAGTGGGTGGCACTGCTGGGCACAGGTGGGCGGCACTGCTGGGCACTGATCATCAGGGCACTTATCAGTGCCCTGATGATCAGTGCCGATCCCTTTGCTGACATTTGGCAGTTCTTGGCAGTACTTTCCTCACACTGACAGCGTAAGGAAAGTGCAGCCGATAACCGGCAACTGCATTTACCGGTGATCTACCGGTGATCTGCTGTGTCATTGGACACAACTGATCACGTGGTAAAAGGATGCTGTAATTAGCCGTTCACCGTATCCCGTGGACACAGCGTTCACCGGTGGCACCGGGTGTGCTTGGCTGGGGGTTCTGTAATGACGTCCATGGACGTCGTCCCAGATCCAGACAACTGCGTTGTAACCGTCCTTCGGCTATAGCACGGTTGGGAACTGGTTAAGGTTGCCTACCCCTGATCTAGTGGTCATAATGTGGTATTTTCCTCACTGGAGTATTTCAGGAGAATACTACATTATGGCCACTAGGTGGAGCAACAAGGTACATGCATCCTGCTCCCACTCCAGTTAACGCACAGCTGGCTGCCCTCATGCCTTTCTACGGACTGTAGTGGGGTTGATTTACTAACACTGGAGAGTGCAAAATCTAGTGCAGCTGTACATACAAACCAATCAATTTCCAGGTTTTTAATTGAACAAGTTGAAGTTAGAAGCTGATCGGCTACCATGCACAGCTGCACCAGGTTTTGCATTCTTCAGTTTTAGTAAATCAACCCCAATGTCTCACTACCTCCCTTCTTCCCCTTTTGTTACGTCATTCACTATAGACACAGTGCTAAAGTGAAGCTACACTGAAAAAATGAAGAAGCTGCTGTTTCTGAAAATGGTATTTGGTTGACTGTCTCTGGCCTTAAGGTTGCTTTCACATTGATCCACTTAAGGAAAACACATGACCACTAAGGGCCCGTTCACACCATGGTGCAGAGGTGTCAGATTTTCTGCATTTGTTCTGCAAGGACAAAACAAAATCAATTGTTCTCTATGTGCAAACACATGAAAGAGTGACTTGATATTATACGGTAGAGGTAATAGTCCAATAAAGTCTCTCTGGAAATACTGTTGAAAAGCGTTTTCCTACTGGTGAGTGAGCCCGCTATCCCGGTGCTATAAATCTTTCAAACAGTGTGCAGCACCGCAATATCCATAATTTTTAGATGTACCCTCGACTTCTTGTATTGACCCGCATACGGGCTCACTCACTAGTAGGAAAATGCTTGTCACCAGTATTTCTAAAGAGACTTTATTGGACTATTACCTCTACCCTATATTGTCAAGTCACTCTTTCATGTTTTTGCACATGTATATGTTTTATACAAACAGTTTGGTTTTCACTAGAGTGGATCAGGATGTAGCTTGAGCAACGCAACACCATACACTGGTTTTGTACTTATTGTTTCATGTGATGAGCACACACTGTGTGTGTTTGCAGCAGCTCAATATTTTGGTTCTTTTAAGCAGTACACTATTGTTTAATTTTTGGGCAGCACAAAATATTGATATTATCTGTTCTCTATGTGTCCTGTTCACACCACAACACTAGTATCACATGCAGATTTTTTCTGCACAGGAATCTGCAACGTGTATAAAACTAATTGAAGCCGCATGAATCTGATGTAAACTGACGTCTCTGCAAGTGAAATCTGCGCATCAGTTTCCATCAGTTTTTCTGTACGTGTGGTGTGAACAAGACCTTGATCCTATGGAACTCTTCACGTGGGTCAGTTATGGGTCCGTTGTGTTTTTCAAAGTCCTGCTTGCTGCATTTTGTATGCATGTTTGGTGCGGTAAAATCTGATGTAAACTGGCATCTCTGCAAGTGAAATCTGCGCATCAGTTTCCATCATTTTTTCTGCACGTATGGTGTGAACAAGGCCTTGATCCTATGGAACTCTTCAAATCGGTCAATTCTGGGTCCGTTGT
Source organism: Staurois parvus (assembly GCF_062004578.1). Classification (NCBI taxonomy): domain Eukaryota; kingdom Metazoa; phylum Chordata; class Amphibia; order Anura; family Ranidae; genus Staurois; species Staurois parvus. Next base: position 1,127,266 of record NW_028318218.1, read on the forward strand.
GTTTTTCAAAGTCTTGCTTGCTGCATATTTGATGTTTGTCTGGTGCGGTAAAAAAATGCAACAAAAACGCAACTCCCTATTGAAATGAATGGAAGTGTCTCAAAAACGCATCAAAAATGCAACCGAGGTTGCGTTTTAAAGTCATATGTCAGGTGAAAAAAGCACTGGAAATGTATCAAAAACGCAATAAAAAACAGTAAAAATGCATCACAAATGCGCATGCATTTTTACTTGGGTAGCACAGTGGCTAAATGGTTAGCACTTCCACCTGGCAGTACAAGGGTCGTTAGATCAAACCCCAACCACAGCAACATCAGCCTGGAGTTTGCATCTTCTCCCTGTGCCTGCGTGGGTTTCCTCTGAGTACTCCGGTTTCCTCCCAAAGACATGCTGGTAGGTTAATTGGCTCCTGTCTAAATTGGCCCTAGTATGTGTATGTATGAATGCAAGTTAGGGACCTTAGAATGTACACCCCTTGAGGATTAGGGACTGATGTAAATGTACAATATATATGTAAAGGGCTGCGTAAATTGATGGTGCTATAGAAGTACTCTAAAGACATGCTAGTAGGTAAATTGGCTCATGTCTATTATTGGCCATGTATGTGTATATATGAATGTGAGTTAGGGACCTTAGATTGTACGCCCCTTGAGGGATAGGGACTGATGTGAATGTACAATATATATGTGTAAAGCGCTGCGTAAATTGACGGCGCTATATAAGTACCTGAAATAACAATACTAAATTTTTGCAACTGAGCAATTATAGCCTAATACTTCCTGAGCACTGGCCTGGAAGAAGCAGGCAGCTATTGAAATCAGAGTAAGATCTGCATACTTGTTCTAGGTCAGTGACTGAAAGGAATATAAAACATTCGTTGAACGAAGCTCAGAAACATTTGTGAGAACTGAACCAAAGTTCACCATTTGTTTTTGAATAAATTAACTCCCGTATCAGCAGCTCCACCTACTGGGCAAAATGTGGAATATTTCCTCATTGAGGCATTTCAGGTACCTGTACTGCATTTTGGCCACTAGATGATACTTATGATACAGGATTAATTTATTAGAAAATGTGAAATTTAGTTCAGCTTGCACAAATGTTTCTGACATTCACGCAACCAATACCATAACAGATCGGCGCCCCTTCAAGCCTTCAGGTGCTGGTAGAGATAGAGTGCATCTTGCTCCAAAATATAATATGTCATGTTAGGTAGGTACCACCACACACTGTATTCAACTCCAATGTAGGTAAATGAAAGACCGGCTTCAGCTTAGATTCCAGTCCATCTGTCATGTCCCTCTGACATGTTTCACCCACATTGGGCTTAATTGATGAAACATGTCAATGGGGCATGAGCTGAAGCCTACCATTCATTTACCTTACATTGGAGGTGAATACAGTGTGCGGTGGTACTTGCGTGTCATTCGTGCAACAAATGTTTGATAACTAGACCCCCAAGGGTTTTAAACCTTGGGACCAACATAACAGCCAGGTAGCCAGCATTTCACAATAGAGTTTAGCAATGGTAACCTTTGTATCTTTTTTTACGGTAGATTTCTTACAAAGCTTAATTGCTTTTTTTTTTTTTTTTGATAGAGCAGAGGACAGTTAGAATAGCTGTCAGATTTGTAATTTCTGTCCATGGCCCCATTGGTCAGATTTTCCCCCATTTCCTTTTCTTGCGAAGCTTGTCATGTCATTGCACTGCAGGGCTTCACAAAGCACTGCTGTGCATAGATTTGAATTCAGTGTAATTTTATTAAAAATTCATCAAAGATGATAAAAAAAAGTTTACCAACCTACCTCTACACCCCTATACAACACACACCTTTGTGCATGCCTTATATAGAAATGAATGTGTGCAGGTTGGTGTGATTGAGCCCTTAGGCTTCATTCACATCTGAGCGTAGCGTTTCTGCGCGTCTTTCACGCAATTTTGCGCACATATTTTGCCATCATTTTTGCACATTTTTACGGGTTTTCATACACTGTTTTTTAGTTGTTTTTGAGTGTTTTTTTTTATTAACCATTAGAGAAAAAAATAATTTGTTGCTAGGTTTTTCTGCTTTTTTAGCTTTTCCATAAGCTTTTATTTTTTATTATTATTATTATTATTTTTCAGTTATATTATTTTGTTTTTTGTTAGGGTAAGGGGTTAGAGTTTGCCTGTAGGTCAGTGTCAATACTCCTGAGAAAAGCTCAGTTAGCCTTACAGAGAGTCTCTTGTGAATCATGCCAGACCAGGGGCGGACTGACAACTCATGGGGCCCCCGGGCAATAGGGGATCATGGGGCCCCTGTATCCTTGCCCAAACACAAAAAGCCTATGAAAAAGGTACCAGGGGCATCTCATGGGGCCCCCTACTGACCCCGGGCCCTTGGGCAGTGCCCGAGTTTCCAAATGGTCAGTCCACCCCTGTGCCAGACCTTACCCATAGACATGCATTGAGTGAAGCATTATGTCTGAGGAGGAACATCCATTTACCCCAACACAGGTGGAGGTGCCCATGAAGGCGGGCCAATGGGTTTAAATCAGACTGCTACTGCACCAAAGCTACAGGCTTCTCCTAAAGAAAATCCTTTATTAAAGAAGCCAGAATTAACAAGACCCAGTTATACAACATTTGTAGACCCCATTTATCACCTGGTATACCCCCTGAGGTGTCTGTTCATGAGTCCTGGAATGGCATCTGAAGGTTCTAACCATACAGTTGGTAAATATACAGCTGGTTGGCTCTGAGAGGCCCCTTGCCTTTAATATCCCATTCAAGTCAGCATTGGATTGCGGGGTGACTGTGTTTCGTCTGGGTACAATCAACCTCAATTATGTGTTCATTTTATACATTTCCTGAAGAAGCAGCATATGTTCTTATGAAATACATTGAATCTTGTTCTACTCCAGGTGTGTCCAACCCGCTGACTTTCCTGGGCCACATTGGAAGAAAAGGAATTGTCTTGGGCCACACCTAAAATGTACTAGGGATGCACCGATACCCTTTTTTGATTAGTGAGTACCAATACTTTCCATCAAGTACTCGCCGATACCGAGTACTGGTACTTTGCGGTGTGATTTGCATTTATACAAAATGTATGGACACAAATTGCACCGCAAAGAATAGCATGCGATTTGAACATGAATGCAATTCCTGTCCAAATCGCATGTGCTTTCCCCACTTCTCCTATGTGATCCCAGGCTTGTCATAGCCTGAGTTCACACAGGAGCAGTGCAGGGAGGTATACCCGCAGCGGAGAATGGGAGAGAAGGGTGTGTGGGGATATATACCATGAAGGCAGATGCTCCATAATCTCAGTTGTAGTAGAGGAGAGTAGTGGCAGGGATTTGAAATCCCCATGGCTTTCTCTCCTCTCCTTGCAGGGATGACTGTACAGGTTAGATGTCTTCTGATTGGTCAGCACCGTCCATGTGATGGTGCTGACCAATCAAAAGCCCTCTAGCCCGAACTGTCATCCCTGCAAAGAAGAGAGAAAGCCTTGGGGATTTTAAATTCCTGCCACTTTCTTTCCTCTCCTACAGCTGAGAATCTGGAGCATCTGCCTCCATGGTATATATCACCACACACCCTTCTCTCCCACTCTCTCCTCAACGTAGGATCAGTGAGGGAAACCACATGCAATTTGGACAGGAATCATATACACTGTATGTAACATGCTCCTAGCTAGGCTGCTAAATTGGAGGCAAATTTTGTTCTTTTTGGCCCCTCTGCAATCTGTGGAGCAGTTGTTGATTGCTTTGGCTGCTCTGAATTTTACAGACTGTAAGTGTAATTGCTCTCTCCTGTCTTCCAGAGGTTTCTAGAACAATGAGTTGAGCAAGGCAAATCTAAGCCTGAATATTTATGGTGTGCCAGCCAATTCCTGGGGAGGTGTGCTCAGAACGTGGTTGGGGAGGCTTGCTCAGAACGTGGTTGGGGAGGCATATAAATAGTCAGGAATTTGGAACAGCAGGGGCTTCATCTTCCCTTTGTTGGGGGAAATCCACCCATCTGGGTGGGGGTGGCTACCCCTACCTGCAGCAGCTGTCCTGATTCCAGCAGTCATTCATGGAGTTCTCAGCTGGGCAGAGCCAAGGGGAGTTATCTCTGACACTCTGAAATTTCACCTGAGGATCCTGTCCACATTGCCTCACTGGAAGGCACCTGAAGGAAGCTGAATGGGGCACAGCGACTCCCCTGGCCTTGTAAGTACTTCTATGCTGTAAGATCCTGGTGAAGGTGTACTATTGGGATTGCTGGGCCAAGTAGTTCATCTCCTGAGAGGTACATACCGACTAGTCTCCTTTAGTTTTGTAGAAAGAATTGCGTTAAGTTTGGGCTAAGGAGTTCCTCTCTTGAGTGGTTCATACAGATAGTCTCCTCTAGTTTTCGTGGGAGAACCGTCCTCTGAACTTGAGTCAAACAGTTCGCTTCCTGAGGAGCACATACCTCTGGCCTCTTCTACTCTTTCAAGGGAGGACTGTTCTCTAAGATGAGCAGAAGATCCATTCCTGAAGTTTGAAACATGAAGAGGTGTCCTACTGCATACAGTGAGGAACAGAAGTATTTGAACACCCTGTGATTTTGCAAGTTCTCCCACTTAGAAATCATGGAGGGGTCTGAAATTCACATTGTAGGTGCATTCCCACTCTGAGAGACAGAATTAAAAAAATAATTCAGAAAATCACATTGTATGATTTTTAAAGAATTTATTTGTCTTGCACTGCTGAACATAATAATTTGAACACCTGAGAAAATCAGTGTTAATATTTGGTACAGAAGCCTTTGTTTGCAATTACAGAGGTCAAACGTTTCCTGTAGTTCTTGACCAGGTTTGCACACACTGCAACAGGGATTTTGGCCCACTCCTCCACACAGATCTCCTCTAGATCTGTCAGATTTCGTGGCTGCAACACGGAGTTTCAGCTGTTGGATGTTCTATTGGATTTAGGTCTGGAGACTGGCTAGGTCACTCCAGAACCTTGATATGCTTCTTACGGAGCCACTCCTTGGTTATCCTAGCTGTGTGCTTTGGGTCGTTGTCATGTTGGAAGACCCAGCCACGACCCATCTTCAATGCTCTGACTGAGGGAAGGAGGTTGTTGCTCAAAATCTCACAAGAAATGGCCCCATTCATCCTCTCCTTAATACAGTGCAGTCGTCCTGTCCCCTTCGCAGAAAAGCACTCCCAAAGCATGATGTTACCACCCCCATGCTTCACAGTAGGGATGGTGTTCTTGGGATGCAACTCATCCTTTTTCCTCTAAACACAACGAGTGAAGTTTAGACCAAAAAGTTCTACTTTGGTCTCATCTGACCACATGACTTTCTCCCATACCTCCTCTGGATCATCCAGATGGTCATTGGCAAACTTCTGGACATGTGATGACTTGAGCAGGGGAACCTTCCGTGCAATGCATGATTTGAAACCATGACGGCGTAGTTTTCTACCGACAGTGACCTTTGAAACTGTGGTCCCAGCTCTCTTCATGTCATTGACCAGCTCCTCCTTTGTAGTTCTGGGCTGATTCCTCACCTTTCTTATCATCAGTGATACCCCACGAGGTGAGATCTTGCATGGAGCCCCAGTCTGAGGGAGACTGACAGTCGTCTTTTGCCTCTTCCATTTTCTAACAATTGCTCCAACAGTTGATCTATTTTCACCAAGCTGCTTGGCAATTGCCCCGTAGTCCTTTTCAGCCTTGTGGAGGTCCACAATTTTGTCTCTGGTGTCTTTTGACAGCTCTTTGGTCTTGCCCATGGTAGTAGTTGACTGACTGTGGGGTGGACAGGTGTCTTTAAAGAGCTCAGACAGGTGCTACTAAGTTAGATTAATGAGTGGAGTAGAGGTGGACTTTTTAAAGGCACAGTAACAGGTCTTTGAGAGCCAGAATTCTCACTGTTTCTTAGGTGTTCAAATACTTATGTTCAGCGGAGCAAGACAAATAAATTCTTTAAAAATCATACAATGTGATTTCCTGAATTTTTTTTTTAATTCTGTCTCTGAGTGGGAATGCACCTACAATGTGAATTTCAGACCCCTCCATGATTTGTAAGTGGGAGAACTTGCAAAATCACAGGGTGTTCAAATACTTCTGTTCCTCACTGTATATTTGGTGAAACTGGAGCACCCCATACATCCCTGCACCTATGCAAGTTTATTCAGCAATAAATTACAAAAACACCTTCTAGACCCATTTCTGAGCTGAAGTGAATGGACTGTTGCTGTGTGTCTGGCTGCCTCTGCACTGTTTGGGAAATAACCTGTGTTAAATTCAGAGGCTCCTGCAGGAATAGCGCTTCATGTACACTGAAAGAAACTCACAGGAAAGCATACTGTATATATCATTAAAATACACTATGTAATCTATAAAACAGTAAAAAGACTATAGCCCCCCTACTGCGTCAGGAGAAACATTTTATTTATTAATTCATGTTTTATTCCTGTTCAATTTTCAAGACGGGGTCTTCGGGATAATAGGCTCATTACACAGACCAGATGCTGAATGTGACATCTGTATTTACTTTTAACTCCTTATATAGGGTGACAAGATATAAGAATTCCATTCCCACTGCTGGAACACTCAGTGACAAGCTGCGCTAGTGACATAAGTGAGCCTGCAGCAGCCTTGTCTGGGCCAAGCCACAACGGAGCCAATCTGCCACTCGACGCTAATGACCACAGTGCTGTATAAATCCTGACATCACTATAGAAGAAATACTGGAATGAGCTCTCGGTTTATTTTCCCAAAAGAGTATGGGAAAGTATAGCTGCAGCCATCTGGCCAATCCCATATAGGACTGCAAATAGTTGAGTATTTCCTGTGTCTGTGGTCCTTTTCCCCGGGGACTGGAAGCCTTCCACATTCCTGGGAACAGCAAATAGAGGAAGAACTTTGAAATGGTATTCTAAAGACAACATCTGTGCAGCATGCAGTGTACGCACAGGAAGACACCAAGGCATTGCCTATAATTTTATGCCTTTAGATTGTATCGGGCTCTACTAAAGAAGAATTCTAAAATGGCAACATGACATAACACCTTTGTTATGTAAGAAAATTTAGAATTACAAAACCATGTGATCCAATGCAGCAACTCGTGTCTGTTCTGTGTGTTTGATGCATTTGTAGCACCACATATGTAAGGCTGCTGATCTGTGTCCCAGGTTCTCTTCCCACTAGTGCAAGACAACCAGGCAAACAGCAGCTTTCACCCCAATAGCTCAAGAAACAGTCTAGAGGTTGCCTTTTTCAAAGTTTATTGCAAATCAACTTGGATGGGGAATAGGGAGGTGTGGGATTCTCCAGAACATGAATGCAAGGACACTATCCCCTCTGCAGCAGATTCTTAATACAGTCCAAGTATAAGGACATGAAGTGGGCAGCACTGGTACACAATTAGCAATGTCCCAGGCCAGGCAAATCTCAACTGAATGTGACAGGGGTGACGTCAGCAACAGATGGATCTCCTTCTCTCTCTGGTCTGTACTCACAGTGTCCTCAGGACTTGGCTGTTTCCTTCAGGCCCCATCAGTCAGACTCCTCTGTAGAGTTCCCAGTGAAAAATCCTCAGTGCAACTCTTTATGGCTCCAAAGGAACTTTTAGAAGGATAATCCCCCACAGCTGGGACCTCAATAAATAGGCTGGATACTCAGGATGGCCAGGACAGGCAGGTATCCCTTCTGGCTGTGAACCTCTCATCCAGGGAAAATAACCCTGCTCTGTGGGGTTCCAGACTATTTTTTCACTCCCCAACCAATATCTGGGCACACCTCCCCAGGGATTGGCTTCAGCTGCATAAATATTCAGCCTGCTAATTTCACTCTCCCACCCACTATGTTCTGGAAATCTCTAGGAAATGGGGAAATAGTCAAACCTGCAGTGTGCAGAACCCAGAGCAACCCAAAACAATCACACACTCTTCTGACTACAGGAGAGACGAAAACTAAATTTAGGTAACCAAAACCATCTGCTGGCAGAGGGTCTGCATGCTGCACCTGTACCTCCCAGGCACGCCTTAGGGAGCTTAGAGTTTTGGACCACAGTTATCAGGCAGTGTGACTTTCACATGAATTTGCAAATATATGCAACTAAAAACCTGAAGAACTGAAACAAATGAGTTTGCTGACCAGCTTGAAGGTCTGTTGGGGACCCTTCTTTGTACTGTTTTGTATAGTGTCCTTGTAAAAGAGGAAGGGACAGGGCTACATTTTTTATATTAAGGGTAATAGTGTATGCCATTCAGATATAGCACAGTCATAGTAGGATATAAAACAATTACAGGACTGAAGTATTTCAATCAGGCTCTTTCATTGGATTCTAGAACATTTCAGCCACAAAATGCTAGCTGCTCATGTACCCACTTAGCTTTCTTTCACAAACTCTTGCTGTTCAGAGCTCCCACTTAACATCCCTACTATGACATGGCGCTCTTTATAGAAGAACAATGTACACTGCACTGCATCCAATCAAAAGCCATGGGAGGTTGCTCTCACCAGAGTCACTTGAGTCAATGGACAGTATCTCCTACCCAGTCCTTGAGTCTGCGGCACATAACCCCATCACTTGCCTTAATTCCTGGAGAATCCACAGTACACAAAGTGCACTTTTCTGCTCCAACAGTTGCCACAGCTTCTAGGTTCTCTGAGTTCTCAGCCAAGACACACTCCATAAGTGAGGCACCAACACGTGGTGTATGTAAAGCTGAAATCAGCTCAGCAGTTAGCCAGATGCATCACTGCACTCTCCTCATTTGGCCCTAGCAGTGATTTCACAGACCAAAGTTCATTTGAAGAAATAACTATGACGTCTAAACCTTCCACCACCAATTTGGCTGGGGTCGTCTAGAAGACCGCCAACTCCACAGTAGCCACAATATCCAACTCTACGGTTGAAGAAACACTTTTGCCAAAGGGAATGGGCCCAAAACCCTGGTGCACAGACAAGGCACCTATATTCAGCAACTGCCCCTTGGGACATCCCTACCTTCTACTTAGGAGAGACATCCCTCAGCATGTCCAGACCAATCGAGTCAGGGTGAGGATACCCTTGAGAGTCCAAAGCAGACATTTTGGCAGAGTCTGTCATTTTTTCCAAACAGGACTAACCGAAGATATTTCACTTCTCATACTTTGTCATCTTTCCAATCTATGCAGAATTTACATGATTCCCCTTACTCTAGGATTCCTTTAAACAGGAACTACCTGTATGAGCCACATCAAACCCACCTAGCGGTCACTGGGGTGATTTGGGGAAAGCTTGGGCACACTGGCAGCTACAGTTCCACTGACCTTAAGGGCAAAAACCAAATGCCTGTCAGGCCCAATATCATAGTCCAGTGTCTATTATGATCCCATTGGTAAAGGTATTTGAACCTCTTTACTTCGACATGGCAATGCTGTAGTCACATTTTTGCTTAGCTTCCCACTATGGAAGCACTTGAGCAAGATGTCTCCCCCACAGGGGGAATTGAAGAAAGGAGCTTTCAACCACAAATCTCTATTTCCCTTTTAAAATGCTGCCAAAAAGTTGTACAGTAAGTACAATAAGTCTAAATAGGTACAGTAAGTCTAAATATGTTGTAACAAGATTATTCTTGTATTTTCTTTAGACTGGTTCTTTTATGTGCAGATCAAAGGGGTGTCCTTTGAACTGCAAATAATATCAGCTAGAAGTTTTGCTTTTTAATAATAATTGTTTCCATTTAACGCCCTATTAACTCTAAGTTCATCTTAATGCCCTTATTATCTATTTCTTTATCCATATAGTTTTTTTTCTTGGTGATTTTAATCTATACCATACTGTCACCCTCTCTCTTTCATGCCCCCTCACATTCTGCACACACACTGGCCTGAATTATCCTGTCACACCATACTTTCATGCACATTATGTTTGAAGCATGTCTAAACCCTACCATAAAAATATTTTGCAGCTTATCCATCCATAGATTTGGTGGCTAGATAGATTTTCCTTTATCAAACTTTTTTCACCTGTCGATTCTACCAGTAATACACATCTAGACCTAGGACTACAGAACACTGTCCCTCTCTTATTCTCGTAAACACAGAGGGATGTTGTTCTGTATTCCTCAGAGGACAATGTAATTGATAACAGTCAGTACATTTAGAGAAGACAGGAAGTTATCAGCTCACAAGATTTTTCATCTTTGCTGGATACTCTGTGGGGCCTCTCTCTGATGACCTTATTGGAAGAGGAAGCTGGTGCTCTTGATAAATAAATCTCTGTCTTTGATATAGAAGCAGCCATTGAAATATTTCCTCCAAAAAAAACACCAAGGCCCAAAGCGTTGCCAGAGGATTGCTACACGTTGCAAGCCAAAGAATTAGCCCAGCGTCTCTGCAGAGTTTTCATGGAAAATTATGAGACTCAAACCCTTCCACCCTCAATGTATCAAGCACACATTGTGCTACTACCCAAGCCAGGTAAAGACCCCCTGCAATGTGCCTCTTAAAAGTCCATTTCACTCTTGCATTATGACATGAAAATCCTGGTCAAAGTCCTGGCAATGAGATTAATGAAGCTTCTCCCTTTGCTAGTCAGTATTGATCAGACCGGCTTTATGATGGGGAAATCAGCAAATATAAATTTGCATAGAGTTTTAACACACATTCAACGAACCCAAATGAGTCAGCCTCACGAATCCTGGTTATGTTGGATGTAGAAAAAGCATTTCATTCTGTTGAGTGGGCCTATATTTCTGCTGTGTTGGAGGTGATGGGATTCGGGCCATATTTCGTACATGGATTAAAATCCTGTATAAAGCTCAAGTTAAACTGGAGGTGGGGGGGTGACCTCTCCAAAGGATTTCACATAGGTAGGGGGATAAGACAAGGGTGTCAACTTTCCCTGGAATTGTTTGCACTTATTATGGAACCCATAGATCAGGCTAGATATCAGACCCTCAGTATCATGGGTATTCAGATGGGCTCCATGACATGAACAGTGGCATTGTTATGTTCCTTAATGATCCGGGTCCATCCCTTAAGGAGGCTCGTCATTTTATCCCCTATCTGGTTTAAAAGTTAACTGGGATAAGCCTCAAATTTTGCCAATTGATGCCAGTGCAATAGTGGTGGTTGACCCTATTCTGCCCCTGCAAAATATTTTCTTTTAGAGCCTCAGAGTACTGCTTGATTAAACCCCATACACACAATGAAAATATCAGATAAAATGATCGTCTTTTTTTTTTTTAGAAAATTAAGAGATTACTAAAGTAACAAATATTCTCATACAACAGAATAAAAATTTGAAAGTGATGTAATGTATTGTATTTTACGGACAAAAACCATGCTGGTTAAATTAAAATCCTATGATTTGGTATCGTATAAAATGTTTGTGCTTGTCCCTTCGAACAATTTCTGACGAAAGCTGTGTCCTAACAATCAGATTATCATATGATTGCTTCGAAAGTGATGTGTTTTATACTATTTTCTGATCATGTGTACTAAGCTTCAAGTGTTAGTAAACCCACAACAGTAAAATCAATCTGTATATGCAGTAAAGCATGCTTGTTATACTCACTGTGGAACCTAAGGGGTTAATCCTCTGCATTGTGTAAAAAGGCCATCCTCCGGGATCATCTCTCAGTCCTGGCTTCTTACCACCATCCACTGCGGAGAGCTCCGACCCTCAGAGCAGCCTACAGCCTGGCCGGGCGCACTGCATACTGGGAGTTGTAGTCTTTCCCCCGCCTCCGACCTGCCGCCTCCACAGGAGCAAACTACAATCCCGGCAGGGTGTGCGGGGGAAGGACTACAACTCCCAGCATCCAGTGCACCTGGCCAGGCTGTAGGCTGCTCTGAGGGTCAGAGCTCTCCACAGTGGATGGCGGTGAGGAGCCAGAGCTGAGTGATGATCCCGGAGGATGGCAGTGTCCAGCGGAGGCAGGGATCTCTGTCACAGAGAGGGAAGGGAAATGCGGCTGTGAGGAAGATACATAACGGCAGTACATGGCTCCCCCCCTCGGTCTTCGCCCCTCCACCAGGCTTGGTGAGTGATCTCCATCCTGCTACTCTGTATACCATGTATACTATTGTGGGGAGGGGGGTGGAGAGCTGTCGGAGACTGACCAGAGAGAGACTGCCAGGTGACTGACTCATACCACTAACTGACACCTTCACGCCGTTCATACCGCTAACTGACACCAATATGCAAGTGTATAATCCAAACGCACACGTTCCTGCGTTAAAAATGGCTGTGTGTATAAGTGGGTGCTGCAGTGACCGTCGGCTGGAACCGAACAAAATCAGCAAGGAAAATATCCTCCGTGTGCTGGTGACATTTTTTCCTTACTGACACCTTCACGCCGCTCATACCACTGACACTGTCTCGCCGCTCATACCACTAACAACACCTTCTCGCCGCTCATACCACTAAGTGACACCTTCTCACGGCTCATACCTCTAACGACACCTTCTCGCCGTTCATACCACTAATGACACCTTCTCGCCGCTCATACCACTAATGACACCTTCTCGCCGCTCATACCACTAATGACACCTTCTCGCCGCTCATACCACTAACTGACACCTTCGCGCCGCTCACACCACTAACTGACACCTTCTCCCCTCTCATACCACTAACTGACACCTTCTCGCCTCTCATACCACTAACTGACACCTTCTAGCCGCTCATACCACTAACTGACACCTTCTAGCCGCTCATACCACTAACTGACACCTCCTCACCACTAAATACACCACTGCCCGTAGCCCTTTTGCACATGCTCAGTTTAGTGTGTATTGCTAGAGAGGTTTTTTTTTGGTAGAGTGCATGTGATCAGCACAAGGGCAACTTGCACTGTCCAGACAGAGGTCAGTGGTTTTGTATCCTCCTAGAGCAGAAAGAAAATTCCTCCTACAAGCTTTAACCAGTGCTCGGCTGGACACTGATAGAAGCCACAAGACTGTTCTAACTGCTGATGAGAAAAGGTATTTAGCAGTTTATATTTACTAAAATAATTGCACCTCCATGTTGTGTGTACTGTGGGAGACCAGATAGAGTGAATGCAGGGTCCTGGGTTTAGTAACACTTTAAATCTCCTACCTCTATTGCAAAAGGCGAAGCAATGCATGATAGCATGGGCAAACCTTCCTCTTTCCCTCATAGGTAAGATTAATCTTGTACCTGTTTTGTATATTATCTGCCATGCTTCTGTGTAAATTCCACAGAAATGTTTTAAACAATTTGAGTTTGGGTTTGTTTCTTTTCTATGGAGTTTTCAATCTAGATTTTGATTGGCGGTGCTGCAAAGGTCCTGGGCTAGCTTTCCCCGATTTGCATGCCTACTACATTACTGTGTTGCTCTCCCATGCCCATAATTGGTTGATGGCTGACGAGAATAATGCTCCGTGGTATAGGAGGCGGCATTTTTAAGTTCCTATGAAGCTCTGAAAAACCTACTTTACAGAGGAGCATCGACCCTTTATCCCATCACCCAGTCCATGAAGGTGTTTATTAAAGCTTGGCGTCTGAAGCTCCCATAGTCCTCTCATATTTGGTCCCCACACATCTTTATGGTTAGACCCTACTCTCACTAAATTTTTTTCTCTTCCCAGATCTCAATATCTGGGCCGCAAAGGATATTAGATACCTTAATCAGATTTGTGAAGGCGGTGCTCTTAAAACCTTTAACTCCTTAAAGATGCAATATGCCCTCCCTAACTCATACCTGTTCCAGTACCTCCAACTGCGCCATGCATTTCAGCTACAATTTCACAGTCAACCAGTTATCTTTGAAGGAACAGGAATAGAGTCCTTATTGTGTGAGGAATCTCTGGTGAAATGACTTTTTACTATATACAGTATAAAGCCCTTCAACCCTCTGTTGATGAAGATCTTGAGAAATTGCTGTCTTGCTGGTGCAGGTAGGTGTCAGAGTTGGACTCTAAAGACTGGGAGGACGTATGGGAGTACCCTGTGTAGCAACTAGTCTCTGCCTGAAACCAATTAAATCAATTTAAAATCCTTTGTAAAGTTTATTTTACCCCCCCACAAATTACACAAGATATTTCCAACCCATCCACCTAAATGCTGATGTTGTCTGGAGGACCCGCTGACATTCCAACGGTTTCTGGAATTGTCCTGTAATTCAATCCTTCTGGGAAGAGGTTACCAAGTGTAAACGCTCTATAACTGCTATATCTGTACCTTTAACTATAGTTGTCTGCCTTTTGTGGCTAGTCCATCTCTTGGCTATGGCTAGAGCCATGAGAATCTTGATTGGATTGCTGCTGTTTTATGCACTCAATGCTATACTACTTAAATGGAAATCTCCCCAGACCCCTACATCTGATTTTTGGAAATGCCTAATTAATGCAGTGGTACCACTTTATAAATACACTTATAAATCCAGAGGCTGCCCAAAAAAATTTACTAAAGTCTGGGACATCTGGATACAGTCCAAAGACACGGTTGCCTCCACCAAAACTTCCCAGTAGAATTTAATGTGACACACATTCTCTTACTGTTACAAGAAATACTAGTGTACTGTTGGAAGTCTTTTTCTATTGCTCCGACTATGGATGCATCAGCTGTGAACTAGGTATAGCGTGACAATAGACATAGGTTGCCATTTTACTGTTTTTTTTAATGTATTTTTAAGTTGTTTTTCCAAGCATGGGTATGCCCAATAGGCTTTGTTTTGTACTAAAAGTCCTCATGCACACTTGACGTTTTTACAGCGGCTGTTTTTGGCTTTTGACGTTTTTTCTACAGCTAGTAAACCCCCCAGCATGTTATCTTATGTGTCCATGCACGCTGAAAAACGTAGTAAAACACAGCAAACCGGTGGTTTTTTACTTTTTTGACCAAAAAAGCTAAAAACCACTAAAATGCAAACATGGTGTTCTGTCCCCACATGAAGGCGAATGAAGGTATAACTGATAATGGCTGTGTAACTTCCTACCTTCGTATCCAAGCAGTGGAGCAGACCGGACCGGCAGATGCTCAGGTTAGATGGATCCAAACGTATACACAGGAATGAAATCAGCGTGGGTTTATTTGGTCCAAATACAGCGACAAACAGTGATACAATACTGTAAGGTAGTAGAGGTATTGATGCTGTCCTGTGATATCTTTCCTGAGGCTAACTGCTGGTCAAAAACTGATGCCTTCACAAGCCCAGGGTATTGAATGTCCTGTCACACAGCTATAAAGCACATAAAAATGGCTGCAGGAAGTGACCAGAACCAAGGCTTGCCTAAAACCACGCCCAGCAGAGAAAAAACTTTACTAGCAATAACAGTGGCATGCAGCATGCAAATTATGGATAGCAGATGGCAGCAACAGATCAAGACATAGAAACAAACGTGGTGAAATAAGAATTGGTGATACAATGCACAGTTAAATAACAAATATGAGGGGAACAGCACACATGGAAAAACGCAGAAAAATTACGCTAAACGCGCCTAAACGCTAATGCAAAAACACTAAAAAAAGCTGAAAAACTCACGTTTTACACTGCTAACGTTACCAGCGTTATCAAAATGTCCAGTGTGCATGAGGACTAAATTTTAAACTTCTTAATAAACAGAGTTTGCAAAAAAAAAACAAACCCAAAAACATAGGGCAACAGGTATTATTGAACGTCCTAAACAGACATAACAAAATGCATTCAAAGGTATATTTAAAAAAAGACCACAAGTGACTGGATAGGAGAAGTTCATTGTTAGGGTTTACATACACTTTATGTCAAACTACTACCATGCTAATGTGATTAAACCCACATCTATATGTTGCAGTGAAATGCCATTAAAAGTCCATTACAGCAATGTACAGAAAGGTATGGCACTAATTGTGATACATTGGATAGCACTGATTTTGCTACAATGCACGTGCACTGCGTACACAGCTTTAGGCATTTGCTGAAGGGTCAAACAAAGCCCATTCTGCACAAAATACCGTGCTATACAGTTTTATACTTAGTTTTATATGTATATCTATGTATATCTATATATATATATAGATATACGTATATAAAGTAGTGCAAAATGGGAGGCTAAAATAGTTTATATTTGTTCCCAACATGAGTATGATTGTTTTGGGAGAGCTTTGAGTGGTACATGTGTGTAAGCCATCAAAGATTCTCTTGGTGCCTTTTTCTCTGGGTGCTTACAGTACAAGGACAAGCACACAGACCATAATCCAGTTCTTTTAAACAATAGTGATGTATTGGTATGAGCCTCATATCACCAACAAATTGTCACGTTCCCTGCCAAGCACCATACTGTTGCTATCAGAGTCTGGAGCACTGTGCCCAAACAATAGATTGTCAGCTTCTCTGTCAATGAAGTTGTTAACAATGTATTTATTTTGTTCAGGCACTTATATAGTGCTGTCAATTTACGCAGGGCTTTTTACATATATATATTTTACATTCACATCAGTCCCTAACCCTCAAGGAGTGTACAATCTAAGGTCCCTAACTCACATTCATACATACACATACTAGGGACAATTCAGACAGGAGCCAATTCACCTACCAGCATGTCTTTGGAGGTAACTGGAGGAAACCAACACAGGCACAGGGAGAACATGCAAACTCCAGACAGGTGGTGTCATGGTTGGGATTCAAACCAATGACCCTAGCATTGCCAGGTGGAAGTGCTAACCATTTAGCCACTGTGCTGCCCAATTTATTAACCTCTAAGTTAAAATAGATTGTCAGCCTTTGCTCCAAGTTACAAATACACTATGAGATTCTATCCTGCCTACCTACCAAATTTCATACTGCCTACTAAAAGCCACACTACCTTCTTCCACCCTCTACCCCTTCACATAACATATTAATTGGTAGCCTGTAGCTCTAGTTGGTGAGCATTTACATAGATTAAATGTTCATGCACTTCACCCCTGCTGCAGGAGGTATGCAGATTAGTTCCTGGTTTGAGAAGCTATTAGGAATTATAAGTAGAATCAGGGCTGCTTTTAGAAACCATGGGGCCCCATACAGCCAACCTGACAGGACCCCCCCGAAAAAAATTTTCTATGCTTCAGTTACGAATGAACACAGTGCATGATTGGTACTGGTCACTCATTGTGTTCATTCAGGAAAGGAAGGGACTGGTAAATGTGACATATTTACTGGATCCTTCCTCCACTCTCCATCCTAAAGGATCCTATTGTGTGCTTGCAGCTGCTGGTGGGAAGGAGAGGAGGGAAGCCGGCAACACTGCGAAAGGGGCTGGGCAGAAGGGAGAAAGGTATGGTACACAGGGAGGGTGATGGGTGTGGGGGGGGGTGGCACTTACTGGAACTGATCACCATGGCCCTCTCTGCAGCAGCTGAGAGCCAGCAGGAGGGACAGAAGAGGAAGCCAGCTTTCAGCTGCTGCAGAGAGAGCTATACAAGGGATAAGTTCCAGTAATTTCCTCACCCCCCTGCGCCGTGCGGAACACCGTCCTTCATAAGAGTCACCCAGATGCCTGAGCCCCCCTGCTAGCCTGGACCCCGTACAGGAGGACTGGTGGTAATACCTTATCCACGGCCCTGGGTAGGATACATCAGTGTTCCAACTGTATGTATAGATGCTAAATGGTGCAAATAGCAGTAGTGCTTGTAACTTATTCTCTGAAAACATCCACTTCAGTTTTAACAAATTCAAACTGTAACCCACACAGCTTTGCTATTATTATTATTATATTATAATGCAGGATTTAATTAGCACCAATTTACAAATTAAACTCGCTTATCCACACAAAGGACCATCAAGCATGGCGACAAGATAAATCCCTTAACGCCTCATTTATACGGCCAGCCAGGGGTATGGTGAAAATAGGTGGATGAGCTATGGTTTAACTGCTCCTGACTGCCGAGTTGCAATTTATCATGGTCACTGGTCATGTTAATTATAGACTAGCATGCTCTCAGTTCAGCAAAAATTGTACCATGGGCAGCACAGTGGCTAAATGGTTAGCACTTCCATCTGGCAGTACAAGGGTCGTTGGTTCAAATCCCAGCCACGGTACCTCCTGCCTGGAGTTTGCATGTTCTCCCTGTGCCTGCGTGGGTTTCCTCCAGGTACTCTGGTTTCCCCCACACTCCAGAGACATGCTGGTAGGTGAATTGGATCCTGTCTAAATTGGTCCTAGTATGTGTATGTATGAATGTAAGTTAGGGACGTTTAGATTGAGGGTCAGGGACTGATGTGAATATACAATATATATGTAAAGCGCTGTGTAAATTGACGGTGCTATATAAGTACCTGAAATAAATAAAATAAAAATAAATGATGGTTGCAAGTGTAATTGAGCCCTTAGGGAATGTGTAGAAAGTTTACGTGCACCAAGTTTTTCTCTGATTCTGCCTGTCTGGTGTATTTACTATGTGTTCTTCTTTTTCTCAGCAATATTAAATTGCCATTCTTACCCTCTTCTCATAGTTTCTGCTTTGCTATATCCTTTGGCTCCTTCCTACTTTTGCAAATTTCACTGGTTGCCAAGGGTGATCAGTGTACAAAATGGGTGTAGGTGTTCAGAACAAAAGAGCTAAATATGTTAACGTTTCATCAGACTCCATAAGGTGTAAAGGATCACTGTACCGAAATGATATAATTTTCATAAAGAGGTTGATGTAAAAAGAATTTTTCACCCATGAATGAATATGAAAATGTATCAGCTGTCATTTTTTTTAAATTTTCCTTTTACCTAACACAGCGGATAACACGGAGAATTGGGCTACTCAGAAAACATATACAAAAGCCAAGTATTTAATTTTTATATAAATGGCTGTTACCAGTTCTTTTATAAAATGCATTTATTGGAGCTTTACCAACATTATGGACTGTGGCGCAGCTTGGGCGGGCTTTTTTCCCCTTCTTCAACTCACTACTGGTCAGTGAGGTTGTCCATCGCAGTGACAGGCCAATTGTGAGATGCTAGAGGTAGAAAGGGGCTGGCCAGAACTCAACTTCATTGCCTGAAGTTGGTTGGTCCTGCCTCTAAATATCTGGGGATTGCTCTGATCTCACACTTACCCATAGATGCCAACTCTCCCAGGTTTGCCGGGACAGTCCTACCTCTTGGCCTTCTATCTCGCTGATTGTGTTTCCTGGGGATTGTTTTCTATGGGTTTACACTGGTTGTCCAACTTTTTTATGGATAACTGTAATAAAATGTTTTTTCTCGCTGATTGTGTTTCCTGGGGATTGTTTTCTATAGGTTTACACTGGTTGTCCAACTTTTTTTATGGATAGCTATAATAAAATGTTTTCTCTATGAGTTGTAGGTAGACGCTGGAGCACCCAGTGTAAATCCATGCAAACACAAAGATACAAACCTCACACACCTACAATCAGGGTTGCCACCTCATCCCTTTAAAACCAAACACATATTAATACACAGGTTGTGAGGCTAATTTAATGCAAATAAGGCACTAGGTGAGTTTAATTACCACCTTAATTGACCACAGATCCTGTGTCATTAATATGTGTTCAGTCTTAAAGGGATGAGGTGGCAACCCTACCTACAATTAAGCCCAGGGCTCCAGAACAAGAACCCTTACCATTGTATTACACAACCTGGAATGCATACTGTACATAGGCATGTATAAATGTTCTTAGTTACGCTTGAATGCTTTAACATGTAGACAGAATCTTTTTTTCATTTTTTTGGGCCTTGAAGGATCAGTTAAATAAATTGCAACTCAAGTCTGAAGGCCCTTCAATAAGCAAAGCTAAGTCACTAATGGGGAAAAACATTCTGTTGTCAAAATGTGCTAAATAAATTGCTAACAGAGAGCTCAACATCTGTAACTGAGTTTGCTGGTGCCAAAAATAGTGTCATCAGTGATTTGAAAAAAAAGTCTTATTCACACCCACATTTCTGGAAAGAATATTGTCTTTGGCTTGGCTAAGGTTAGCTCCATGCGGTGGTCTCAGTTCAGCATGAAGCACAGCTGATATCCTTCAAATATGTTATGTACATGCCTAACCTGACCTTCTTGATTGCTTTCGGAGGTGATTAAAGAGCAAGGAAAAGAAAGTAAAGCAAACAAGTGATAAAAATGAAACAATGGGTTTGATTTAATAAAACTGGAAAGTGCAATATCTGGAGCAGCTCTGCATAGAAACCAATCAGCTTCCAGTTTTTTAAGTCAAAACTTAATAGAACAAGCTGAAGTTAGAAGCTGCTTGGCTTCCATGCACAACTGCACCAGATTTTGTACTCTCCAGTTTCAGTAAATCAACCCCAATATGTTTAAAATCGAAACCAAAAAGTTTTATTTTTTTTAAGTTTTGTATAGATTTAGAAATGGTTAGAACCCCTGTCAGATTTGTATTGCTGTCTGTGTGCTTGCTGAGAGGATTCACCCTTTTTGATTTCTCCTGGTGCCTATTGTCACTGAGACTGAAAGTGATGGAAAATCCAAATGTTTGCGTTGCCAGAAGAATAGTAATGGAGGGCAAATCTTCCAATGGCAACAATTATTTTGGTCACAACTGTTTGAAAACTGGTTTACCTCACTTAGAAGAGTTTTCTTCTCACGTCCTGTTGTGTCGACAGTGCCCAACTTCTCGGCAACCTCTTGCACATCATTCTATTCCCCCCCAGGTTTCCCCCAGTACAATCACATGCTCCTGCCTAGAGCTCTAATGCTGGTCCAGCTGAGCAGCGTGGAAGGGTGCAAACCATAACTGTGCTTGACCATTTTTTCTCCTGTCACTATGTATCCCCTAATTCCACAATGATCTCCCATCTTCCCTTTCCATCAGTACACCCCTCCATGCTATTACTCTGCACTCCCCTTTTCTCATACCATGCCCTTGTTCCTTTATTCTGCACACCTCCCTCTCTACTCTGACCCTGAACCTTGTATTATCATCCTAAACCCCCTCATGACCAACCCTCTGACCCCCTTACCCATCAAAATACACTAAATCATTACCATCTATACCATTGCACTCAACACACTTAAAGTGGTGTAAAGGCTCAAGGTTTTTTACCTTCATGCATTCTATGCCTTCTGTGTGCAGCATCACCCTCAGCCCTCCCTAATACTTACATGAGCCCTATCACAATCCAGTGATATGCACGAGGGCTCCCCGGGGACTGTCCCTCCCCTTTTGCTGAGTCGCTGCTATCAATCACACGACTCTGTGTGTAATTGGACATGCAGGGCTCAGGAGTGCGCCTGCTTGGGTGCCCCCATAGCAAGCTGCTTGCTCTGGGGGCACTTGGCAGGAGGTAAGGGCCAGTTGCACCAGCAGGGGACCCAAAAAGATAAGGATCGGAGCAGGGGTGGACTGACAACTCATGGGGCCCCCGGGGAAAAGAGGATCATGGGGCCCCTGTGTCCTCGCCCACACTCAATAAAGCCTATGAAAGGTACCAGGGACATCTCATGGGGCCCCCTACTGACCCCGGGCCCTCGGGCAGTGCCCGAGTTCCCCAATGGTCAGTCCGCCCCTGGATCGGAGCTGCTTTGTGCAAAACCATTGCACAGAGCAGATAAGTATGACGTGTGTGTTTTTTTTTTTAAACTTGCCTTTAGTATCACTTTATTGACCCCTGTCAGCTCTCCAAAGTGCCCCCATCCCATCACAACTCTATAGTCAAGGGACACCAAAGTTAATTTCACTGAATATTCATAATTTTACAGTAAAAGTATAACTAAAACCATTTTTTTTACAATTTGAATAGTGGTAAGGAGTTAGGACCACAATTTTCATTTCTGTCCATGTCCCCATTAGGAGGATTGCTATCTGTTCTGATTACCAATGTCACTGGGAATGAAAGTGAGGGTAATTCCAAAATTGTGAGTTGCCAACAGCACAAGAATAGAGAGGAAATCTTCCCGTGGGAACACATGTACCCGTGACAACTGTCTACGAGGGGAAGATACCCTCTCACTTCTTGTCCACAGGACAGGAAGTGATGAGAAATCTTGTTAATGGCAAAAATATACCGTTGGTTTTGACAATTTCCTACTTAATCCAAAATAAAATAAAAACTTTTGGCTTTAGAAATACTTTACCAACATTTCCTCAAAATTAGGTTTGGTTCACACTACTTGAGACCTGAAAGCCAGGCAGGAGACTTGTGGTGCCGCTCAAGGCTCAGTACAGGTAAAAGTCACCCCGCTGTCAGAAAAGGAAGAGGGGAGCAGCGCCCCCAGGTTATTCCAGAAACTGATGCGGTATATGAAGAAGCGGACCAGGAGAGTGACCAAGCCCCCCGATGGGCGGGGCGAAACACATCAGAGGGCGTGGCTGGAGTGGCAGCTGAGGCCATCTACCACATGCCATCATTGTTTGACTCATCAAGGGATCAGTTTTGAGCGTCGCCCTCTTCTTCATATACTGCAACCTGAAAGTTTCACAATTTACAGTGTGTAACTTGCTGGTGATTTGGTAGAAACTTGATGTGACTTGAGTACTACTTTGATGCAACTTGATGCAACGTTGGAGTGACTTTCATACCATGTGACATTGCCTGTGGCCAATAAGAATGTATTGTCCCGTAATGTCGGATCCAAATCACATCACATCAATATAGATGAGGATCCGACTTGGAGGAGACCTGCATTAAAGTCTATGGGCACAAGTCAGATAGAAGTCACCTTAAAGTAGTACAGGAACCTTTTCTAAATTCAGAGCGACTTCAGTAGTGCTAATTAGGGCAGCTCTCATTGACTCACAAGTTGTATCCCAAGCCGCGGCAGTGTAAACTGAGTCTTACTCTCTCTAATTTCACTTTACACCATTATATTTAATGAAAAATATAGATAAATAACTATAAACATAAATATACTGTATATAAAAACACAAGAGAAATGAAAATAAATACACCCCGATCCAGTGTGAGCAAAACGCGCTACATTTGGTTTCGCATTAAATTAATATTGACACCTGCTGCAGATCACAACTGCAGTGCGATTTGAACATGGTGCGGGAAATGCTCATGGAACACAGGTTTCCTGCACCGTGTTCTGGTGAAAACTGGCTGTCAAACTTTGAGACAGGGAGGACAAGCAATAGGAGTCTGTCAGGATTCTATTGCACTTTGCATTGCTGTCAAAGATTGGGAGTATGCTTAGTGGATGGGAGGTCCACTGGCTTTAACTTCATCCAATCAGCAAGCTTGAGATGGGAGATTTTAAGAGAGAAGTTTGTTAGTCAAGGATCGTATATAGAGTGGGGAGGGTGTCGAACCAAGGAGGATGCATAATATTTAGAAAAGGATTCCTGTATTAACCACTTGCCTTCTGGAAGGTTTTACCTCCTTCATGACCAGAGTATTTGTTTTGCTATTCGGCACTGTGCTACTGGAGTCATGCAGCACTGTACTCAAATGCAATTTTTTTTTTCTCACAAATAGATCTTTCCTTTGGTGGCATTTGATCCATTTGAAAAAAAAAACCCAATATTTTCTACTTTCTGTTATAAAACATAAACAGTAAAAAATTAAAAAAAACACATTTTTTCAAAAATTTAGTTCAAAATTTATTCTGCTACATGTCTTTGGTAAAAAAAAAAATCCCATTAAGTGTATATTAATTGGTTTGTGTGAAAGTTATAGTATCTACAAATGATGGTATATATACTGAAATTTAGGCAGCTATGACGTTATACTGGTAATGGCGGTGATATGCGAATTATAGTAGGACTGTAATAGTGTGGAAGGCAATCTGGCGCTAGTTTCATGCATACTTTTTTCTAACTTGCTGTCCTTGATGAAATCGCAGACATGGCAACGCATGTGATCAGAATAGCACCAGTTGCACAGCACCCGATGTACACAGGACAATGTCTTTTGGTACACTGACTTATGAAGGTTGGTGCTCTTTGTGACTTTTGCTACCATCTGTTGGTGTTACAAAACTAGTCTTGAAGCTTTTTGACACAGTACACATAGCCTTTGAAGGAAATCAGAAATCAGCAATAGTCAGCAACATGTTTATATTTACAAATTGTTTTCAAATTCAATTTCAAATTTGATTTAGTTTTCGATTTCGATTTGAATTCGATTCGAATTTTGAACGAAAATTAGTTTTATTATTTTGGATTAGTTCTTTTGTAATTCAGCAATTCAGATACATCCAAATCCCAAATAATGAAAATTTTTGATTCGGAATGAAACAAACCGTACATATCTTTTTACATTTATGGCAGCCCTTGCACGGAAAATTGCAGAGTCTCCATTTGCCAGCCTATGCAAATATTCCACATGTTGGGTCCCCTGGATTTTCCAGCCAGCTTGTAGGGACATACAGGCTAGTGGATGAAACCAAAGCAACTGGCAAGGGGGAGAGTATGTCAAGCATTTGACTCATCTGAAGATCAAATACTTCTGGGGTGTAGAGATGTTGCAGTTTATCCTTACACAGCCTGCAGTGAAGGTGATTGTATAAATGCTTCTTTTATGGTAACCTGTTTTGTAAAATCGATCCCGCAATGACAGGGTCATTAAATGCTGGAGATCTGCTATGACAGCATGTGGGACATATCTACAAGACAAAAAAAATTCATATTCTGGAATGAATGATAGTTTTACTTCATAATTCCACATTAGTGTGCAATAGTTCACTGTCTTTGGCTGTACATCAGCACATTCCCACCCTGAAAGCAATCTGAAGATCTCAAACATTAGATGAAAGACAGATGCTCCAGCAATGGACTTTTTAGCACTTGTTTTCTTGATCATAATAATTTATGATGTGCAAAATTCTTTTGGACTCTACACTGACCCGAAGATGTTTTTAATTTCATTTTGGGATTTTGATAGCTCTATCAGGTCCTGATCAAAGGAGAAAAGAAGGGTTTGTTCATTTTTACTATACGTTGTTTAGATTTCTAGAGATCCCTAGTCTTGGTCTTGGAGGAAAGCGGGAGCTGGCATAGGCTATTTTGCTTTCTTCTTGAGACCTCATGTGGTGACATTTTGGCCAGATCAGCCCTTCTGGAATTCTGATGATCACTAAAGCCTCGTACACATGATGAGAATATCGGACAAAAGATTATCCGGTTTTTTTTTTTCATGCTGTAGAGGTTACTAAAGTTATGAAAATTTTCGTAAGGCAGAATAAAACTTCGAAAGTGATGTCATGTATTGTATTGTAATGTAATGTATTCTTTCCTTTCCAAGCATGCGTGGTCTTTTTTTTTACAAATACTGTACCGATTAAACGAAAAACGTTCATTCTGATATCGTATGAGAAAAACTTTCCTGCTTGTCCCTTTGGATAATTTGGGGTGAACTGGGAAGCACAGTGGCTAAATGGTTAGCACTTCCACCTGGCAATGCTAGGGTCATTGGTTTGAATCCCAACCATGGCACCACCCAGGGGCGGACTGACCATTTGGAAACTCGGGCACTGCCTGAGGGCCCGGGGTAAGTAGGGGGCCCCATGAGATGCCCCTGGTACCTTTTTCATAGGCTTTTTTGAGTTTGGGCAAGGACACAGGGGCGCCATGATCCCCTATTGCCCGGGGGCCACCTGTCTGGAGTTTGCATGTTCTCCCTGTGCCTGTGTTGGTTTCCTCCGGGTGCTCCAGTTACCTCCCAAACTTCAAAGACATACTGGTAGGTGAATTGGCTCCTATCTAAATTGGCCCTAATATGTGTATGTATAAATGTGAGTTAGGGACCCTAGATTGTACGCTCCTTGAGGGTTAGGGACTGATGTGAATGTACAATATATATATGTAAAGCGCTGCATAATTTGACAGCACTATTTAAGTACCTGTAATAAATAAATAAACAGTTGTGATTGGTTCTTGAAAGCTGTGTACTAACAATCAGATTATAGGATGATCACTCCAAAAGCAGTCATTTTTGTCCAGTTTTCTCATCACGTGTTTTAGGCTTCATGGTCTTTGGTTTGTGTGATGTGCTTAGCCCACAGGAAACTATCCCTACCATCAAAAGGCCAGTTAGTTTTGTTTGCCTCCCAAATGTTCCCGGCCCCCCTTGGTTTCTGGACTGTAATTCACCTTGTCCTGTTGAGAAGTCAATATGTCACCTCCTCTCCATCTAATTTAACCCTGTAAATGCTGCACTACTGCACTGCAATCACATGTATTGCACACAATTGTGGGGCGGTAGTGGCTTCAAAGACTTGCTTGGGTCGTGTTCAGCGTCAATAAATATGCTGTTTAATTTTTGCAGCAGTCATGAAGCACAGCATCACAGCCACAGCATGTGTATGGCCTAGATTGGATACATGCCCTTATTCAGGTAGGCAGTTGGGGGGGAAGAGGGAAAAAGTGTGAGCAAGCCCTAAGGCTTTTTTTCACCATCTGATGTGTTCAGTAAGTCTGCTATTCTTCTTTTAACAGGCCATGCGGAAGTGGCAGTTAGAAGTTTGGGAAAAAAACATTTAACACTGAAACAATGATCAGCTTTTATTCATTTCTGTAAAACTGTAGCACCCTCCTAGTTACTCTAGGTGGAGTTAGATCCCCAATGGTTACACAGGAACTGAATAGCAACTCAAGGGGAATGGCCAGAGGGGTCAAATTTGGGTCAGGGCTGAGAGCCTCTTCAGGCCAGCCCCTCTGGAATTTCCCCCTATTCTGAGACTTTTGGAGGACGGTCTTGGAGGCAGTGAATGGATCTGAGGAGTGCTTGGCTGCACCTTTGAGGAAGCTCAGCCAATCCCCAGCAGGAGGCTTGGCAAGGGGCTGGACTTCCTTAAAAGGCGTTAGAGTCTGCTCAGTGACAGGAGTTGGAGTGTAGTGGTGGGAGAGGAGTGTAAGTCAGAAAGATGTGAAGCTGGAGGAAGAAGGCTGCTAGGAGGCCTGCTGGGATGAGGCCTGCCAGCAAGACTGGAGCTGAGAAGGAGGAAACTTCATGACTCACTGGCCCCTTGAGCGAAGACCACCTGTGTGGCAGGGAAAGAGCATCCCAGCTGATAGGCCTGGTAGCAGCAGCCATTCCACAAGCTGTACAGGAGAGGATCTGAGTGAGTACACCCCTTGAGTGGATAGGGGAAGGAGCAATCTGGTGGGAAGCCAGATTAGCCCTTTGCTGGTAGCTGTGCACCTTACTTAAGGGAACTGGAGCCAGATCCCCTGCTCAGGAAGAAAACCTTCAGATTGCTGGGTGAAGAAGAGTTCATCTGGAATCTGGGGTAGTATAACTGGAGCTGCTGGCTGGCACTCCAACAGAGATTGTGTGTCAGAGAGAAGAGAAGCTGTGATAGTTCAGGAAATTGTCATCAGATTTCAGTTCCCATGGGCATCCTGTACACCCCTTACCCCATCCAAGTTTTGCCCTCCTGAGGATTTACCCCCCTTCCTGACCAGGCCATTTTTTTTTGTTACTGCGCTACGTTACTTTGACTGACAATTGCGCAGTCATGCAGCGCTGCACCCAAATGAAATATACATCCTTTTTTTCCCACAAATTGAGCTTTCTTTTGGTGGTATTTGATCACCTGTGCAGTTTTTATTTTTTGCTATAAAAAAAAAAGATCGACAATTTTGAGAAAAAAAAACTATATTTTTAACTTTTTTGCTTTTAAACATGTCCAGTAAAAAAATAAAAAAAAAAATCAAATTTTGTAATACATTTAGGCCAAAATGTATTCTTTGCTAGAAAAAATCCCAATACCTGTAAATTAATTGGTTTATGTGAAAGTTATAGCGTTTACAAATGGTAGTATTTTTACTAGGATTTTGTTTTTTACTAGTAATGGCGTCAAGCAGCGACTTATAGTGGGACATTCTGACACTGGGGGGAACTGACTTGGTGTCACTGACATGCTCAGTGACATCAATACAGTAATCAGTGCAAAAAAAAAAAAACACTGACACTGTACTAATGGCACTGGGCAGGTAGGGGTTAACATGAGGGGTAATCAAAGGGTTAAATGTGTGCAGGGAGTGTTTTACTAGGGGGCAGTATCACTGTAATAACACTGCTTTGCATGGCTGTGATTGACAGCCTCGGCCACAAATGGCGGCGCACATGCCCCCTACCTGAAATTACAAAATCTTGTATATATATATGTGATTTTGTGCACCCGTGCTGCCCTGTAGCAGTATTTCTGCTATTGGGTGGTCGGGAAGCCGTTAATCCCCTCAATAAAACAACAAAACCAACACGCAAGGCCTGATTTCTGTCTGTGGATGAAAGCTGTGTGGAAAATGATAAATGACTGGCTGTTTAGGACTATGGGGGGGGGACCCAAATGTGTCAGCAACCCCTAAGGGGGTAGTGCTACAAAACCTTTATACCAAAAGGAAAAACGTTTTTACTGAAGCTTGGCTTTGAATTGTTAGAGACTTATAAAATAAAACCCATCTAAATCTACCATTCCATCAACCACTACCCTCTCCACTGACTGACAATATGGAAGAGTGAACGTAGCCACCCTAAGATAAGAGATGTGTCACTGGCTGGTCAACAGATAAAAATAAAGAAATGCTTGAACAAAAAAAAAAAGCTAATACAGCCACCACACCAATTTGTTAGTCAAGTCCATCCAAATCTGATTGTTCATCTAACACTACCCTCTCAAAAATTGACAAAGCAGCTGTCCAAAGGTGTCTCCGTTGCTCCTCCATCCAGAGTGGAGACACCCTATGACAGGAAGTATGAAAATAAAGGAATGAAGAAAATGAATGCAGCCAACATATTTAAGATTTGGTAAGCTGCAAAATATTACGTTTATGTTTTGGGATTTAATACTGCTTTAAAGTAGAGCTACAGACCCAGATCTGGTCACTGACCAATACTGTGCAGTAGAAGTAGACGTTTGCCAGAAATATTTAAGGGGGTTATTTGAGAATAGATATTCTAAGTTCTATACTCACTTGTAATATAATGATAGATTGTAAGTTCGAAAGAGCAGGGCCCTCGAACCCCTTGTGTACTGTTTTGTTTCTGTCTTGTCTCATGTTCTGTCCCCCTTGCTACTGTACAGCGCTGAGCATACCCTTTGGCGCTATATAAATACTGTATATTAATAATAATAATAATAATATAAGGGGACAAGAGTGTCCTTGCTGTCCAAGTCAGCACTGAACCAGTTCCCTTCTGCTAAGCTCCACCATTCTGAAATGTTAGAGACTCTACTAGCATCCAAGGCTCTTACATTGGACCTGCAGGATCTCTGAAAGTTGTCCAGTGCCACTGAGGAGCATGTACAGAGTAGCAGTGTTTAATACACTGAGCTGGATATGGGGGTACCACCAGTCCTCTTGTATGAGTGATCAGCTCATTGTGGGGGGCAGTTACTGAAACCAATCTCCTGTGTGGCTCTCTCCCCAACAGCTGAAATTTGGCTTCTTCTCCTCTGTCTCCTGTTGGCTTTCAGCTGCTATAGAGAGAGCCATACGGGGGATCTGTTCCAGTAATTGCAACCCGGGTGCACCCATGACCATCCATGTTCACCATGCATTTCCCCTTGCTGTCCAGGCTTCCCCCCCGTGTGCCCCCACCCTGCAGTGCCACTGCTTCCTTCCTCTACTTCCTACCAGCAGCTGCAAGCACATAATAGGATCCTTCAGGATGGAGAGTGGGAGAAGGGTCCTGTAAATATGTCACATTTACCAGCCCCTTCCTTTCCTGAATGGTACCGATCACTCATTGTGTTCATTCATAACTGAAGCATGGTAAACTGTGTTTTTTATTTGGGGGAGCGGGCCCTGTCAGGTTGGCTGTATGGGGCTCTGTGGTTTCTAACTGCAGCCATGACACTGAGTGCAGGGGTTAGGCGTACATAATACACATAGTGCAGTGGTCTGGAGCACATAAAGCACAGAGTGCAGAAGTCATATGTGTAAACCACATAGACTGTAGAGGTCAGGAGTACATAACACACATAGTGAAGGGGTCAGAACTGCATAATGCTTAGAGTTCAGTGGCTAGGAGTATATGAGTGCAGGGTTCAGGAATATATAAGGCACAGAGTGCAGGGGCAGGGATATATAAGGGACAGAGTGCAGGGGTCAGGACTATATGGGGCACAGAGTTCAGGGGTCTTGGATATATAAGGCACAGAGTGCAGGGGTCAGGATAATATAAGGCACAAAGTGCAGGAGTCAGGAATATATAGGGCACAGAGTGCAGGGGTCAGGGATATATAAGGCACAGAATGCAGGGGTCAAGAATATATAAGGCACATATTGCAGGGGTCAGGAATATATAGGGTACAGAGTACAGGAGTCAGGGATATATACGGCACAGAGTGCAGGAGTCAGTGATATATAGAGCACAGAGTGCAGGGGTTAGGGATATATAGGGCACAGAATGCAGGGGTCAGGAATATATAAGGCACAGAGTGCAGGAGTCAGGAATATATAAGGCACAGAGTGCAGGAGTCAGGGATGTATAAGGCACAGAGTGCAGGGGTCAGGAGTATATAAGGTACGGAGTGCAGGGCTCAGGAATATATAAGGCAGAGTGCAGGGGTCTGGGATATATAGGGCACAGAATGCAGGGGTCAGGAATATATAAGGCATAGATTGCAGGAGTCAGCAATATATAATGCACAGAATGCAGGGGCCAAGAATATATAAGGCACATAGTGCAGGGGTCAATATTATATGAGGCACAGAGTGCAAGGCTCAGGAATATATAAGGCACAGAGTGCAGGGGTCAGAAATATATAGGGCACAGAATGCAGGGGTCAGGGATATATAAGGCACAGAGTACAGGGGTCAGGAATATATAAGGCACGGAGTGCATGAGTCAGGCATATATAGGGCACAGAGTGCAGGAGTCAGGAATATATAGGGAACAGAGTGCAGGGGTCATGAATATGTAAGGCATAGAGTGCAGTGGTCAGAAGTGCGTAATGTACTCCAGCATGCATTACACAGATTGCAGGGGTTAATGCACATCTCTCCGGCACACATTTCTTTCCCACCCTAGTATGCATCTCTTCCCCCTCTCAAGAACACATCTCTCTCTTTACAGTGCACATATATCTCCCCTCCAACCCCCCTCCTAATACCTTGCTTCCTGTTCCAGTACACATACTACCCGCTCCCCAGGACACTTCACTCTCCAGTACATACACTAAATTGCCAAACGTTTTCATTGGATTCAGGAGCTGCAATCACCCCCATTGCCACAGGTATATAAAATCAAGCACCTAGGCATGCAGACTGTTTCTACAAACATTTGTGAAAGAATGGGTCACTGTTAGGAGCTCAGTGAATTCTAGCATTGTACCGTGATAGGTTGCCACCTTTGCAATGAGTCCAACCGTGAAATTTCCTTGCTACTAAATATTCCACGGTCAACTGTTAGTGGTATTATAACAAAGTTTCAGCAACTGGGAACAACAGTAACTCAGCCACGAAGTGGTAGGCCACGTAAAATGAAAGAGCGCGGTCAGCGCATGCTGAAGCGCACAGTGCACAGAAGTCGCCAACTGTCTGCAGAGTCAATAGCTAAAGACCTCAAAACGTTGTGTGGCCTTCAGAATAGCACAACAACAGTGCACAGAGAGCTTCATGGAATGAGTTTCCATGGCCGAGCAGCTGCATCCAAGCCTTACATCAACAAGTACAATGCAAAGCATTGGATGCAGTGGTGTAAAGTACGCCACCACTGGACTCTAGAGCAGTGGAGATATGTTCTCTGGAGTGACAAATCACGCTTCTCTGTCTGGCAATCTGATGGACGTGTCTGGGTTTGGTGGTTGCCAGGATAACAGAACTTGCCTGACTGCATTGTGCCAAGTGTAAAGTTTGATGGGGGGGGATTATAGTGTGAGGCTGTTTTTCAGGGGTTGGTCTTGGCCCCTTAGTTCCAGTGAAGGGAACTCTTAAGGCAGCAGCATACCAAGACATTTTGGACAATTTGATGCTCTCAACTTTGTGGGAACAGTTCGGGGATGGCCCCTTCCTGTTTCAACATGACTGCGTACCAGTGCACAAAGCAAGATCCATAAAGACATGGATGAGCGAGTTTGGGGTGGAGGAGCTTAACTGGCCTGTAAAGACTCCTGACCTCAGCCAGAAAGAACACCTTTGGGAAGAATTAGGGTGGAGACTGCGAGCCGGGCATTCTCATCCGACATCAGTGCCTGACCTCACAAATGCACTTCTGGTCAAAGAATGGTCAAACATTCCCATAGACACATTCCTAAACCCTGTGGCTAGCCTTCCCAGAAGAGATGAAGCCGTGAAAGCTGTAAAGGGTGGGCCAACTCAATACTGAACCCCCCTGAGGGTCCTATGCTAGCAGCACCACTGCAGAGACTACTGTCTTCACGGGCCCTGAGGGATGAACAATAAGGGCCACATCTATTCCTCAGGCCACAGGTTGGGCACCAGGTATACAGGTACTTTAATTCAGCACAAGGACAGTTTTTCCACAAAGCACCAACTGTGTTTAGTGAATTTCTAAATGGTAAATACACAATTTACATGTTTTTTTCCTATGAATCTTTCACCTAAGTACAGAATTTCTTTTGAATAAACCGCTAGGATAGAGGCTAGATGCAATATTTAAACTCCTTAGGTAGGAAACAAAATTGTGCCAGATCTCAAAACATAAAAGCAATTATAAAATATGGAGAAGATGATCTCTTTCCATTCAGCATTTCTTAATATATTCCTTTTATTCCAGTCTAGGTGATTATGGGTTCATAAGAAGTTTAAATAAGCATCTTTTGCTCATTGTATATATTATTTTGTACACTGAAGACAATAGAGTAATCACATAAACGATCATGCAAATAAGGGAATGGTAAAGCTCATCCACAGTTATTTAATTACAGAATATTATACTAGTGTATAGAAATTACTAAAATACTTCCCCAGATTAAATAGAAAATGCAAGATTTATATGTCTCTCCAGCGAGGTTTGTTCTTTTTTGTACACAGTAGACATATAAAACCAAGCAAATACATCTTCAGTTTTACTAGCAGTGCATCTGATCCAAGCAGCACTGAGCTATGTACAGCAATCCCAGACTGGGAATATAAACCTGCTCTGGCATTTACAGTGGGCCTGACATCAGGTATATTTTTTATATTACATGTACAGTGTGTGTATATATATATATATATATATATATATATATATATATATATATATAAACTACGGAAGGAAAGGGAGAGAAAGACCCATATAGTTACCTTGCTAGTGGGTTTTACTGATGTCACACCCCTTATTATGGAGACACTGAAAGATGGAAAAAAGCCTAAGCAGAATAAAACTACTGGGGCTTTTTCAGCACCATAACAACAAAACTGCCTACAAAAATTGTAAAAAGTAAAAACTTTATTAAACATCATTAAAATGTTTAATAAAGCTTTGACTTTTTACAATTTTTGGATGCAGTTTTTCCGGTATGCTGCCTAAAAATCCCCAGTAGTTTTATTCTGTTTAGGGTGTTTCCAGTATTTCAGTGTCTATATATATATATATATATATATATATATATATATATATATATATATATATTTATATATATATATATATACACCTGTTCAATTGTTCAGTGTCTATACACCTATATGTACACCTGTTCAATTGCTCGGTGACACATTTTGCTAATCACATGGCAGCAACTCAATGCATTTAGGCATCTAGATGTGAAGACAACTTGCTGAAGTTCAAACCGAGCAACAGAAAAGGGATTTAGGTGACTTTGAACATGGCAATGGCTGTTGTTGCCAGTCGGGCTGGTCTGAGTATTTCAGCAAGT
This sequence comes from Staurois parvus, assembly GCF_062004578.1. Classification (NCBI taxonomy): domain Eukaryota; kingdom Metazoa; phylum Chordata; class Amphibia; order Anura; family Ranidae; genus Staurois; species Staurois parvus. The sequence continues at coordinate 1,160,891 of NW_028318218.1, forward strand.
CGTCTTCACCACGTCGACATGTCTAAATGCATTGAGTTGCTGCCATGTGATTAGCAATTTGAATAGGTGTACCTAATAAAGTGGCTGGTGTAATTTTCCTTTCCTGGATCCTCCCCATGCCAGCCTACCACAGGTCAGCTTCACCCTCTCTGACCCCTCCAGGACAACCTCTTTCCTAGCCTATAAGAGTGGCTGTCTCCCCTCACTCAGCGTTGAACATATCACTCCTCGCGACAGAGACTGGGTGGGAATCCTTGGCTGACATGGGGAGGATCTAGGAAAGGAAAATTACAGTAAGTAAGGAATACAATTTTCCCTATTCCTGGACCTCCTCATGTCAGCCTACCACGGGATGTACCAAGCAATGCCAAAATGAACAAAGGGAGGGGAAAAAAGACACAAACAAATTGAATGCTGCACATAAACCTCTATTACTGACAGCAATGACTGTAGATCCCAAAAAAGACTGCACCAATGGAAAAGCCATACCCATTCTGTGATGGCAAATAAATGCATTTGCCATGCTCCAGCTTGCTGCCCTAAAAACCGCCTTTGCTGGCACTTTAGCGTATGCTGACCATGAAACTGAGATGCTTCTCGTTGAATTAGCTCTCACTTACAAAGGTGGTGGCAAGCCTAGGACTTTGTAGACAATCTGAATGGTCTTGACAATCCACGAAGACATGACCTTGGGTAGTACCGCAAAGCCCTTCTTTAAATCTTGATGAAAGGTAAAAAATCTCATTCACGGATGTCCTCCATTTCAGATATACTGAGAATGAATGACAAGATCTAACTTCTTCCACTCATCCTCTGACCCATCTTCCAGAAAAGGTGAAAGTATGGACTCCCAACTTATATGGGATGAAGTTTAAATTTTTTGGAAGAAATTTGAGACCTGTCTCAGAATGACCCTGTCTTGGAGGAACCAGCAGTATGGCTCTCTAGCTAAAAAGGCATGCATGTCAGATACTCTCCTTGTGGTAGCAATCACCATCAAGAAATATGTCCTCAGAGCCACATGGAATAAGGAACACAAACTTATCTGGTAAAATGGTGGTACCAGTAAGGCATTCAAACCAAGTAATAAATTCCCACTAGTGATCTAATTTTCACTGCTGCCTTCAGAAAATGAAAGACCAAAGGGTCAAAATGCCCAACTTTTACTTGCCATGGCCGAGAGGACTGAAACTTGAATCTGAAATGAATTATAAGCCTGGCCGCTTTTAAACTGTTTTGCAGGAATTTAAGAACATTAGATACCGAGGGAGTTGAAGCATTCCAATTTTTGCCAGAAAGAGCCCCAAAAGAAAGGCTTTCCATACCCGATGGAAGGTCGAAATAATTTACTTTTTCCTAGCTTGCCACAAGGTGTCAACTGCGCCCTTTCACATCTCCAGATGTCTTAGAGACCACCTCTCAACTTCCAAGCATTTAATTTTCAACTCGTGGGGTTCAGATGGAACACCCCATTCTGAACCAGGAGATCCAAACAAACTGGGAGTGGAATTGGTTGTCCTAGCCTTATCCTCTATACAAGGGGAAACCAAGGCCGGCTCAGCCAAAAGAGCAGGGCTATTATTGCCCCCACTTTGCGTTGTATCTTCAGGAGAACCCTTAGAATTAGAGGGATTGGAGGAAAGATGTACACTAGGTGAAACCTCCATGGCTTGGAAAGGACATCTTGGCCCAAGGTTTGCGGGTCCCACATTAGGAGAAGTAAAGGGAAGCTGGAAGTTCCTTGCTGACACCATCAGATTCACATCTGGTGTCGCCCAGGCTTTTTCTGCAACAATTTTGAATCGAGGCCCCATTCGCATCTACAAAACTCTGACTCTGGCCCGCATTAATGTTCTCCATCCTGGGATTTATGAAGAAAGGGTAAATTCCCTTCTGCTCAAAGGAAGATTTGACAGGCTACTCTCAGGAGAAGCAAGCTTCTGGTGCCCACTTGACAGAACAAGTAAGCCACTGTAGTCCAATTTATTGAAAGCACCTTCACCACTTTTCCGCGTAACAGATACAGGAACGCTAGCAGAGTAAATTGGGAAGCTATTAACTCTAGGCAGATAGGAACTGCATAGTCCGCCTCTTCTAATGACCTTGAACCTGGTGGCCAAAGCTGTGGGCTACCCCAACCCACCAACCTGGTTCTGGAGGCTCGAGAGGGACACTGCCCTTCTGATTGCACAAAACCGTCCACCAGGTTAATAAATGGGCTATCAGACCTGGTATGTGAGATCTGGACTACAGCTGTCAGCCAGCCCAAAGACCTGTTGAGATATGGACTATAACTGTCAGCCAGCCCACAGACCTGCTGAGATATGGACTACAACTTTTGGCCAGCCCACAGACCTGCTGAGATATGGTACAAGTGTCAGCCAGCCCACAGACCTGCTGAGATATGAACTACAACTGTCAGCCAGCCCACAGACCTGCTGAGATATGGACTACAACTGTCAGCCAGCCCACAGACCTGCTAAGATATGTGCACAGGTATGTCACCCCACCTTAGAAATGTAAAAAAATAATGCATAACAATCCCCGCACCAAGGGAATCCACTGCACAGGAAGGTTTACAGCCCAAACGAGGGGTCTTCTTACCCAAGAGAGGCTGAACCTGGGAAGGCCATAGGAGAGAGATTTTTCAAGGTGTCCGAAGCGAGGACGAAAAAAGAACGCTGAGTGAGGGGAGACAGCCGCTGTTATAGGCTAGGAAAGAGGTTGTCCTGGAGGGGTCAGAGAGGGTGCAGCTAACCGTTGGTAGGCTGACATGGTGAGGTCCAGGGAATATATATATATATATATATATATATATATATATATATATATATATATATTAATACAAGATCCACTGTTGTCACCATCTAAAAATCCATCCTGAGAAATGCCATCTCTGGATTGCATGTGGACAGGAAGTGGCTGCAGTAAAAGCTACTGTACATAAAAACAGCAGTAACAGAGACACAACAGCAGAGGAAAAATAGTTAAAATAAACATATAAACATATATATACTGTATATACTATATTGCCAAAAGTATTGGTACGCCTGCCTTTAGACGCACATAAATTTTAATGGTATCCCAGTCTTAGTCCATAGGGTTCAATATTGAGTTGGCCCATCCTTTGCAGCTATAACAGCTTCAACTCTTCTGGGAAGGCTGCCACAAGGTTTAGGAGTGTGTCTATGGGGATGTTTGACCATTCTTCCAGAAGCGCATTTGTGAGGTCAGGCACTGATGTCGGACGAGAAGGCCTGGCTCGCAGTCTTCGCCCTAATCCATCCCAAAGGTGTTCTATCTGGTTGAGATCAGGACTCTGTGAAGACCACTCAAGTTCCTCCACCCCAAACTCGCTCATCCATGTCTTTATGGACCTTGTTTTGTGCACTGGTGCGTAGTCATGTTGAAACAGAAAGGGGCCATCCCCAAACTGTTCCCACAAAGGTGGGAGCATGAAGTTGTCTAAAATGTCTTGGTATGCTGACGTCTTAGGAGTTCCCTTCACTGGAACTAAGGAGCCAAAAATAGTTAAAATAAACATATAAACATATATATACTGTATATACTATATTGCCAAAAGTATTGGTACGCCTGCCTTTAGACGCACATAAATTTTAATGGTATCCCAGTCTTAGTCCATAGGGTTCAATATTGAGTTGGCCCATCCTTTGCAGCTATAACAGCTTCAACTCTTCTGGGAAGGCTGCCACAAGGTTTAGGAGTGTGTCTATGGGGATGTTTGACCATTCTTCCAGAAGCGCATTTGTGAGGTCAGGCACTGATGTCGGACGAGAAGGCCTGGCTCGCAGTCTTCGCCCTAATCCATCCCAAAGGTGTTCTATCTGGTTGAGATCAGGACTCTGTGAAGACCACTCAAGTTCCTCCACCCCAAACTCGCTCATCCATGTCTTTATGGACCTTGTTTTGTGCACTGGTGCGTAGTCATGTTGAAACAGAAAGGGGCCATCCCCAAACTGTTCCCACAAAGGTGGGAGCATGAAGTTGTCTAAAATGTCTTGGTATGCTGACGTCTTAGGAGTTCCCTTCACTGGAACTAAGGAGCCAAGCCCAACCCCTGAAAAACAACCTCACACCATAATCCTCCCTCCATTAAACTTTACACTTGGCACAATGCAGTCAGGCAAGTACCATTCTCCTGGCAACTGCCAAACCCAAACATGACCATCGGATTACCAGACAGAGAACAGTGATTCACCGCTCCAGAGAACATGTCTCCACTGCTTTAGAGTCCACTGGTGGTGTTCTTTACACCGCTGCATCCGATGCTTTCCATTGCATTATGTGATGTTAGGCTTGGATGCAGCTGCTTGCCCATGGAAACCCATTCCATGAAGCTCTCTACACACTGTTATTGTGCTAATCTGAAGGTCACATGACGTTTGGAAGTCTTAGTTGTTGACTCTGCAGACTGTTGGCAACTTCTGCGCACTGTGTGCTTCAGCATGCGCTGACCGCGCTCTGTCATTTTACATGGCCTACCATTTCATGGCTGAGTTGCTGTAGTTCCCAGCTGCTTCCAGTTTGTTATAATACCACTAACAGTTGACCGTGGAATATTTAGTAGCAAGAAAATGTCACGGATGGACTTATTGCACAGGTGGCAACCTATCACGTTACCACACTTGAATTCACTGAGCTCCTGAGAGCGACCCATTCTTTTACAAATGTTTGTAGAAGCAGTCTGCATGCCTAGGTGCTGGATTTTATACACCCGTGGCCATGGAGGTGATTGGAACACCTGAATCAAATGATTTGGAGGGCTGGCCCAATACTTTTGCCAAGATAACGTAGGTAATTTTTGGCGGGAATTCTACTTTACTTACTTACTGGGGCCCAAAGCAAGAATTACTACTAAGATGACAGCAAAGCTATACATAGACGCATAACAATAAAAGTATAAATTACAGAAAAAAAACCACAGAAACAGTAAATGCATGTATTTCCATTCAAGTACAATTCTCAAGGTTTTCTTATTTGTACAGCACAACAATAAAAAGCTAACAATTTTATTAATTAAACAATAATTATAATTCAAAACAGAAATATCATTCCAATGTAAATGCTCATACTTATACAAAAGCTATTTCAAATGGAACTCCAGGCAAATATAAACGTCATAAATAATTCAGATCTCTAATACATTAGGATTTTATTTTTTTTTTAGCAAGCAGGGTAAGTACCGGTAATTAACTTGGTATCAACTTCTTGCAGTTACTGTACACTAGAGCTCAGATCCTGTGTTTAAAAAAATCCCTTTGCCCCATCTTTGAATGCATTAAAAAAAGATTTAAAAAAATAGAAAAGAATGTGTGTGCATATGTATATATATATATATATATATATATATATATATATATATATATGGATTTCTTTCAGCAGGAGCATGGGGGAGCACAGTTCTGGCACCTCCAGCACTGAATGTATATGATGGCAAGAGGTGGTGGGGTTTACTGGAGTGTCTATTGATGCTGGCAGTGTGGGATCTATTGTCTTTGGTGATCTATTTTTATGTGGGAGTCTGTTGTTGCTGGGGAGGTCTGTTATTGCTGGTGGGGGATCTATTGTTGATGGGAGTGCTTATCTTGCTGGGGGGTCAATTGTTGCTGGGAAAGATCTATTGTTGAGGGAGGGGTCAACTGTTACTGGCTGCTGGAGGATCTATTGATGCTAGCTGTTGGAAAGTCTATTGATGCTGGCTGCTGGGAGTCTAATTTTGCTGAGGTGGATCTTTTGTTGCTGGGGTGGTATTTTGTTGTGGGGGGGGGTCTATTGTTGTTGTTAGGGGGGTTAATATTGCTGTGGATGGTCTATTGTTGCTGGCAGCAGAATTACTTTACTACTTTTCTTGATATCATTAATAAATCCCATACAAATTACTTAGCACCACAAAAAGATACTGGGTTCTGCATTCTCTACTGGGAGGTGGGTAGGTGGTGAAAGCAAGGGGCAGTACTCAGAGAAAAGTAGGGGTGGAGACAAGGAGTGACTCAGAAAGGAAGAGTTCCTGCAGCTATTCACTGAGAAAAAGTCCTGTGTGTATATGTACAGTGTGTATATATATATATAAATATATATATATATATATATATATATATATAAAAAAAAATACAAATTCCATTGCACAGATCAATCCTCAGGTCGCAACAATGGCATTGAATGATCTGGATGACATTTGCGTTTACTGCCCAAGCATCAAATGCTCACGTACGTGCACATAATGTCATTTGAATTTTTAGTGATCACAAGACTGTGAAATAACAACTGGAGTACTAATTTGTGTTCTTGTCAATTCGACTCAATCTTACTTTAATGTCACGATAACAATTTACACAAAACAATTTTTGTTCCCTGCTTGCATCGCAATATATTGTTGAAAGGGGAATAGAGCTCTCCTAAAGTGAAACACATATGGTTCATTCACTTTGAGCTTTACAATTCCGCTAAGTTACATAAAATTCGCACTACTGTGCTATCATTTTAATCAACAGATGCTGTTGTATATATTTTGAGATAAATATATGAAGCTGCACACATTCCATAAAAATTGTGTTGTGAAAAAATAGAGGAAAACAACATTTATTTTCCTAGTAAAAACCAGAGAAATAAAAATATACAGAATTGTGCAAAAGTTTTAGGCATGTGTGAAGAATTGCTATAAAGTAAGAATGCTGTCAAAAATATATATATCTTTATTGTTTATCTTTATCAATTTACAAAATGCAAAATGAGCAAACATAAGAAAAATTCAAATCAAATCAATATTTGGTGTAACTACGCTTTAGCTTCAAACCAGCATCAATTCTTACACTTGCATAAAGTCAGGAATTTTGTAGAATTAGAGTCCGGTGTATGATTAACCAATTATACCAAGCAGGTACTAAGGATCATCAATTACATACAGTTGTGCTCAAATGTTTGCATACCCTGGCAGAAATTGAGAAATTTTGGCATTGATATTGAAAATATGACTGATCATGCCAAAAAATGCTCTTTTATTGAAGGATGATGATCATATGAAGCAATTTATTATAAAATAGTTGTTTGGCTCCTTTTTAAATCATAATGATAACAAAAATCACCAAAATGACCATGATCAAACGTTTACATACCCTGGAATGTTTGGCCTTGGTACAGACACACAAGGTGACACACACAGGTTAAAATGCCAGTTAGAGGTTAATTTCCCACATCTGTGTCTTTTTAAATTGCAGTTAGTGTCAGTGTATAAATAGTCAATGAGTTTGTTAGCTCTTATGTGGAAGCACTGACTAGGCTAGATACTGAGCCATGGGGAGCAGAAAAGAACTGTCAGGAATGGACTCGCCAATGGTTGTGGGACTCATCTGCCATGTGAACTGCAGTACCAGGGCTGGCCAGCGGGTGCTCTCAGCAACCAGAAGCTCACTCTTGCAGTCAGCCATCACCTGAGGCTGATTGCAGGAGGTGTATTTAAGGAATGGCCAGACCTGCAGTCAGTGCCTTGGTGTATGTTTCCCATGAGCCCCTGTACCTGCATCCTGTCTGCTTCCTGCCTGATTCCTGATTCTGCTTTGATCCTGACTCTGTATGAACTCCGCCTGTCCTGACCCTGGCTATTCCTGACCACTCTCCAGACTGCTCCTTTGGTACCTTGTCTGCCTGATTGTTCCTGACCCGGCCCGTCTGACTACGCTCTGCCTGCTCCTTTGTGTCTTGTCTGCCCGATGGTTCCTGACCCGGCCTGCCTGACCACTCCACCTTACCAGCCCTGACTGCTCTTGTCTGTGTACATTCTGTTATCAGTTGGAGGTTTGGTTTTGTTATATTGTGCGTGTTATATTTGTGTATAACCTTTAATAAATTATATTGTTACACCATACTTGAGCCTGTGTTTCCCTGTGTCATTTCACACATCTCTGGTCATTCCCGGAGGCCTGACAAGAAGTGTCAAAAGTCCTGAGTAACAAGGTAATGAAACTTTATAAAGATGGAAAAGGACATAAAAAGATGTCCAAAGCCTTGAATATGCCAATCAGTACTGTTAAATCACCTATTAAGAAGTGGAAAGTTCGGGGATCTCTTGATACCAAGCCAAGGTCAGGTAGGCCAAGAAAGATTGCAGCCATAACTGCCAGAAGAATTGTTTGGGATACAAAGGGAAACCCATAGGTAACCACAAAAAAGGGGAGTCACATGTTAACGAGACGTAACACGTAAGGACGTGGTGATGTATTTCCGGCGTGGACGCCATCTTGCTTCACCCTAAACACCCATGCAAGTACACCCACAGCATGAGGTTCTTCTTTTTTTCTGCTTGTAAAACCTTTTAATAATTGTGAGTGGGCACTTGGCTATTCATTATTTTAACAATAGTTAAAGCAGTATTACACTATGGGTGATCTCTTTCTCTTTCCATTATACTAATCTATGTAAGCTGGCTGATTCTTACTATATCATCCCTATATCTCTACCCACCAGTGAGAGGGATATCAACGCTGCTGAACCATATTACCTATGACTGAGGTCTATGGCTGTGGCTACTACTTCATTTTACAAATAAGGTGTTTTGGCCCCTTGGGGTCACTCCAAGGAGGTGAGCGGGTATTTCAGCCAATTACGGATTTGTTTCCCTGTTTTTGTATACAATCTCAACACTATCACTTGCGCTATTTGAATCCAACGGATCTTCTTTGGACGCCACAGTTTTTGGACATTTTTATATGTCATTATTGTATTATGGCACTATAGTTTTTTCATAAATAACCTTGTTCTATTGCACGTTACACAAATATTGGATGTGAATTACAATATCTCAAATTCGGGGATTTACGTATTAGATTCATTCACTTTCACAAGTGTCACTTTAGTGCATTTCAAATTGGACATTTTTTCTGGGTTTCATGTAAGTATTTACTTTTATTTGTTTGTTTATGATGGTTTTTGGGCTTAGTCATGATGTCACTTATGTGTTTTGATCCCATTTACTGGATCAGGTCACTTTATTTTCACTATTATAGACCATGTATGGTCATATTTTGTTTTCACTATTAATTCTCACTAGAGCGTACATTAGTGACGCCTTTTCTATATGTACCTAGAAAGTCACTATCCACAAGACCATGCTTTGACGGTCTTTATGTGTTTTCATGTCTATTCTTGTCTATAGATTTGCTATATGTGATTACATATTCACTATTGTCACTGAATGAATGCTCTCTTTGTTTTGTGGGGATAGATCACCATTTCACAAGACCATATTTTGTTGGTTTATGGTTTTCTTGTCTATTCTAGTCTATATATATATTTTTTTTTTTATAGTTGGTTTAACCATTTGTTTCAATCATGGGGGGGTTGGTATTATTCGTATTTACCAATTTACCACATTTTGACTATGTGATATTGTGAAATTGGATTAGCGTAGCACCATTTAATTTTCATCATGCAATGAGTATATGCGCTTTTGGTATTGTAAATCCAATCTGTGTAGTTCTCCCTGACTTCTGGCTATGGCCAAGACTTGGAAGTGACATCACCTTGCTCTGTCCAATGAGCTGCAACACATGAAGTCACTTGATCATGACGCAATGCGTCGGACGGAGCTGGGTGACGTCACTTGGGTCTCAGCCATGACCAGAAGTTGGTGAGAACTACGTAGATTGGATTAACAATGCAAAAAGTGCATACACTCATTGCATGATTGTTTTTATAATATGTGAGTGTTATTTTACATAATAAATTATGATTTTAGGTTGACTTACACTATGGGAGATTATTTTTCATCTACATGACTATATGCAAGGAATTCTGTGGGAAGCAGGACAGTGTGGAAGTGGAAAAGACCCCACAAGGAGTTATTACAGAAGAGCATTACAGACCTGTATGAGAATATAGGTCTGATATCAAGGTTAGCAGTCATTGCACATGGTGTGTGGAGCACAGTGGGAGCACTTTATTCAAAAGGCACTTATCAAGGTGGAAAGAACAATTTATGTGGGTCAGTTAAAATTACCTGACACAGTGTGTAAATCACTGGAAGTCACAGTTTATAGGACACTATTGAGCATATGAACTTTAGTGTTGATCACGTATGAAGATCCATGTTTATTTGTTGTAATATTTACAGTACTTCACTGTTGGGATAAGTACCCAGCAGGGTATATGTGATTTATCTTATTAATATTTTTGTTTCACTGCATTTTTCATTTATTTGCCATTATATTTACAGTACTAAGTATATGTTACTATCCAGTAGGGTAATAGTGATTTATTATTCTTGGTGATTTTAGCACATTTATATGCATGGTGAATTATATATTGTATGTGTACTTGAAGCACATGGTAATCTTTGTTTATTGGAGTTAGTGCTGCATTATACCATATACAGTATCTCACAGAAGTGAGTACACCCCTCACGGTTTTTTAAATTCTGTTTTATTCTATCTTTTCATGTGACAACACTGAAGAAATGACACTTTGCCACAATGTGACGTAGTGAGTGTACAGCTTGTATAACAGTGTAAATTTGCTGTCCGCTCAAAATAACTCAACACACTGCCATTACTGTCTAAACAGCAGGCAACAAACGTGAGTACACCCCTCAGTGAAAATGTCCACATTGGGCCCAATTAGCCATTTTCCCTCCCCGGATTCACGTGACTCGTTAGTGTTACAAGGTCTCAGGTGTGAATGGGGAGCTGGCGTGTTAAATTTGGTGTTATCCTTCTCACTCTCTCATACTGGTCACTGGAAGTTCAATATGGCACCTCATGGCAAAGAACTGAAAAAAATAATTGTTGCTCTACATAAAGATTGCCTAGGCTATAAGAAGATTGCCAAGATACTGAAACTGAGCTGCAGCGCGGTGGCCAAGACCATACAGCGGTTTAACAGGACAGGTTCCACTCAGGACAGGCCTCGCCATGGTCGACCAAAGAAGTTGAGTGCACGTGCTCATCGTCATGTCCAGAGGTTGTCTTTGTGAAATAGACGTATGAGTGCTGTCAGCATTACTGCAGAGGTTGAAGGTGTGGGGGGGTCAGCCTGTCAGGGCTCAGACCATATGCCGCACACTACATCAAATTGGTTTGCATGGCTGTTGTCCCAGAAGGAAGCCTCTTCTAAAGATGATGCACAAGAAAGCCCACAAACAGTTTGCTGAAGACAAGCAGACTGCGGACATGGATTACTGGAACCTGTGGTGGCAATCAGGTGAGGAGTACAAAGACAAGTGTGTCTTGCCTACAGTCAAGCATGGTGGTGGGAGTGTCATGGTCTGGGGCTGCATGAGTGCTGCCAGCACTGGGGAGCTACAGTTCATTGAGGGAACCATGAATGCCAACATGTACTGTGACATACTGAAGCAGAGCATGATCCCCTTCCTTCGGAGACTGGGCCCCAGGGCAGTATTCCAACATAACGACTCCAAACACACCTCCAAGATGACCACTGCCTTGCTAAAGAAGCTGAGGGTAAAGGTGATGGACTGGCCAAGCATATCTCCAGACCTAAACCCTATTGAGCATCTGTGGGGCATCCTCAAATGGAAGGTCACTAACATTCACCAGCTCCGTGATGTCATCATGAAGGAGTGGAAGAGGACTCCAGTGGCAACCTGTGAAGCTCTGGTGAACTCCATACCCAAGAGGGTTAAGGCAGTGCTGGAAAATAATGGTGGCCACACAAAATATTGACACTTTGGGCCCAATTTGGACATTTTCACTTAGGGGTGTACTCACTTTTGTTGCCAGCGGTTTAGACATTAATGGCTATTTGTTGAGTTATTTTGATGGGACAGCAAATGTACAATGTTATACAAGCTGTACACTCACTACGTCACATTGTGGCAAAGTATCATTTCTTCAGTGTTTTCACATGAAAAGACAGAATAAAATATTTACAAAAACGTGAGGGGTGTACTCACTTCTGTGAGATACTGTATCATTTATATTATTTGCTAGTACATGTGGGGACACAGTAAATGTGAGCAGCTATGTCACACTTTATCCGGTCTTTCTCATAACATTTGGAGCACCCCCCCCCCATCAATACAGTGGTAGCATAGGAATACATTCAATTTTATACTACCCATTAGTAGCCACCTTCCTGTATTTCCAGGCCCTAGCACAAGCCAACTAACATTCCTTGGGCCTTATAGCAGTAGTAAACACCACTGGGATGCTTGTACCTACAGGTAAGCTCATAGTAAGTACAAAGAATATCTTGTAAATGTGCACTGTTTAGGAGATATTCACTGTTTCTGCAGCCCAGCGCATGCACTTTGAAGGGTCAGCATACTCATGCTGTCCCTTCAGAGCTCTGTGCCGCTGGCATGACTCCTGTGTGCCTGCAAGGGAGTGAGGTCATCGCAAACACCCGAAGCCCTCAAACCCGGAAGGAAGATCGCGTGAAGATGGAAACCTTGTCAGCGGTGACCGCGTGCCGCTGGAGGGCTTCGTTTTAAGGTAAGCCTTTCATAATGTGCTAGTATGTAATGCATACTACTATTATGCCCTTATCTGGCAGAGGGAATGTTTTCTTTTTCTTTTTTTCCCAACTTCACTACCGCTTTAACCCCAGCCCTTAATTCCCCAGCAGGCCTGGGGGACAATGATTGAATCCCTCACACACACATCATTTCCAGACAAAGCCTGGGAAAGAAGAATTCTTGTATAAGGCCTCCCCAAATATTTATCACCTTCCCCAGCTCACATCATCACCATAAACCTACTAGTGATTGGCCAGAGTAAAATAAACATTCATAACCTACAACATTGTATCTTCTCTATCCGCTGGAGAACACTCCTCAGTGGCAAGCAGAACTAATGATTTTCCTGGGCTTAGGGAAAACTCAACAAACCCGGGTAAAAAAGGCCTAGTTGCAGGGACACTCCAGCCAATGCATGGTTGCTACATATAGTTATAAATCCTCTTCTCCTTTAGGATTTTTTTTCATTCCTAAGTGGTCCTAATGGTGAGTTTTCCCCATGCTCCAAGGGGCCATGTGGCCTCCCAGTCACATTCTGTTTTACATTTGGACAGGAGGGAGACAGAGGACTGCATATACAGGAACCAATCCTCTCCATTTTCCTCCTGCAACCGCTGAAAGCCGGCTTCTCCTCCTCTCTTTTGTTCATTCGTCAGCTGCAGGAGGAAATTGTTTACTATGTTATTAAAAATAAAACAAATTTAATTCTGAATCGTATCCTTTCATTTTGGCCTGCAACTGTTTTGCACATCACTTACGTGGCCCTCACTCTTCAAAAGGTTGAGTACCCCTGGATTAACGTGACTCTCGCCCTTCTTTTTCATATCTATCTTCACTGCAGCCATGGATCCACCCTGGGGTAATGTTAGCCTCTTCCTGCATTGGCGGTATGTTCTTCCTGCCCCCAACCAGGAGGGGCCCCATTTATTTATTACTGTATTTACAGTCAGCTTTGGTACCAATTCACAAAAAGAACATTGAGGAACTGGAGAAAGAACAGAGAAGGGCAACTAAACTGATAAGAGACATGGAGGAGCTCAGCTATGAGGAAAGATTAGAGGAACTGAATTTATTCTCTCTTGAGAAGAGGAGATTAAGGGGGGATATGATCAACATGTATAAATACATCAGTGGTTCATATAGTGAACTCGGTGTAGAGTTATTCACCCTGAGGTCATCACAGAGGACAAGGGGGCACTCTGTACGTCTGGAGGAAAAGAAATTTAATCTCCAAACACAGAAAGGTTTCTTCACAGTAAGAGCTGTGAAAATGTGGAATAGACTCCCTCAAGAGTTGGTTTTGGCCAGCTCAGTGGATTGCTTTAAAAAAGTCCTGGGTTCTTTCTTAGATACACAGAATATAACTGGATACTAACATTTATAGGTAAAGTTGATCCAGGGAATATCCGATTGCCTCTCGGGGGATCAAGAAGGAATTATTTCCCCTGCAAGAGCAAATTGGATCATGCTTTGCTGTTTTTTTTGCCTTCCTCTGGATCAACTGTGGGTATAGGATTATAACTTGTTTTTTTTTATGGTGGAACTGGATGGACTTTTGTTTTTTTTCAGCCAGACTAACTATGTAAGTTTGACTGAAGGTTAATTTGGGCTAGAAGAACAAAGTAAAGGTATTCATTTATACAGATCTATTCTCAGACTTAAAACTGGATTTGTGTTCAAAGGAGGGCCTCTCTTTTTAATAGAGGAACATTTGGAAGCAATGGTAGTATAGGTAAAGGCAGAAGATAAATAAATAATAAATACACATATTCGAAGTTTTGTAGTCACGTGTTCTGATATAAATTTTGGTGTATAGAGGTGGAAGTGAGAGGAAATTGCTGTGTGCGGAAATGATCTTGCACTAAGGTGTATTTAAGTGTCAGGTTCAGAAGTTGAAGCCATAAATGTGATCCCTGAGTGCTCTCAGCTCTGTTCTCTAGTCATAGCTCATTTATATCAGTTCTAATTTGGGTTAGAAAAAGCAGGTTTTGCATAGTGAGAGAGGTCCGCACCAGTAATTCTACATTTTTAATATGCAGGTTGTGACCTGAAAGACTAATTCTATCCTGAAATAGTACTCAGTCTGCAAATTATATTTTGTATCACTCTGGTGGATGGCTGAGAATTTTCCCTTTTTTTTCTTGCATTAAAACAGAACTATACTCACGTCCTCTCCAACGATGCAATGTTTGTCAGCTCCCTCGCCGGTGCTGACATCTATTATCTGGCTTTTTCTAGGTTTGGCATCTTTAACGATTTAAATCAGCCTGTGCAGAATGACATAACTCCCGGCATTCATTAATCCTAAAAACCAGCAAATTTGTTAAACACAAAAAAAAGTGCAAACAGGAAGGTATGAAGCTTTTATGACAAGAAACTATAAAAAAATTCAAATAATAATTTGTCTAGTGAAAGTGAATATACATTAAGTCTGTGGCATAAAAATCAAACATTTCTGTGCTAGTCAAATGTTTTTCATTGATTTTGAATGGAAATGACCATATTTAGCCACCAGATGGCTCAAAGTATCCTAGGATATAATAATTAGTGTCACCTAGTGGCCAAATTAGGTATTTATCATTTTAAATCAATGAAACACATTTCGGAAAATTCACATTATGTGCCATGACCGGCGTTTTACCGCATTGTAAAACTCTGCCTCTGATTGGCTGAGGTGGAGATCATGACATCATCCACCTGCCTCTCCAATCAGAGGAAAAGTTTGCATTCATTCATAGAATACAAAGCTTCACTTAAATGGCTGAGCAGTGCTCAGTCCAATTTTATTTTCTTCCAGAACAGGAAGTCCACATCTCACTGCTGCAACACAGTGCTGTATACTGTACGTAGCTGAGGATGCATAAGTTAATACAGCCACCCGGCAGAAGCGTAACTAGAACCTTCAGGACCCCAGTGCAAGAATCCAAGAAAAGGCCCCCCTGACCCTGACCCAGGGCCTTTGCCTCCAAGCCTGGGACCCTTGCTTCCAAGCCGGTGGCAGAATACCAAGGCAAGTGCAACCTTTGCGACTATTTTTTACCATTTTATTTATTTTTTATATCATTTTTTAAATTATTTTTTAAAAACCTTTTAGGAGCTCCATTAGGACGCTTTGGTAAGATATCAGGGGTCTAAACATACCTCTGATGTTCCACCTTTGAGACAGAGAAGGGAGATTGAGGACACAGCACTCAATCTTCATCTCTGCAAACACAGCAGCACAGAATGAATAGACAGGAATAGCTCTGTACAGAGCTTCCCATTCATTCACAAACTGAAGTGAACAGTACCAATCACTGACTCTGTCCATTCAGACTAGGAAGGGGCCTGTAATTGACATATTTACTGGCCCCTTTCCTACTCTTCATCCTGACACATCCCCGCAGCAGCCGGCGGGAGAAGGGAGGGAGGAACACGGCACCACTGTGTGAGAGAAAGGGGGGCACGGAAGGAGGGCATGGGGGCTGGGAGAGAACACAGGGGGGCCTGATAGAGAGCACAGGAGTAGCAGAAAGAAGCTGGATAGGATGGATAGCACTAATCCCCTTCATTGTCCTCCTGCAGCTGTTGAATGCCTGCGGGAGGGAAAAAAGAAGAAGTGGGCATTCAGCGGCTGCAGGAGGAAAATGGAGAGCATCGTTTCCTCTATATGCCACCCTGCCGCCCCTCCTATTCAGGCGTACAGGGGGGGCCACACAGTCCCCTGGAGAATAGGGCTGGGTTGCAACTGTGACCCCTGTAGTTACACCCCTGGTGCCCAGGAAGCACACCTGTTAATTCAGTGAATAGTTTGTTTGGACCAGCATGGGCAAAATAAATTATTTAAAGGGATATTAAACATGGAGATCAGCTTTAAAGTAAACCCTAAGGGCTTGTTCAAAGGGGCGCTATTATTGCCATCTCCCTGGATCGCTTTTCAGAGGTGTCTGATAGGTGGTAAAAAGGTGAAATTTCTCATCCTCGCTGCCTGTTTTAACCCTCAAAATGCTTGCCCATTGTGTCACAACATGTTGCAGGCAGGGGCGGACTGACAACTCATGGGGCCCCATTGGGCAATAGGGGATCATGGGGCCCCTGTGTCCTTGCTCACACTCAAAAAAGCCTATAAAAAGGTACCAGGGGCATTTCATGGGGCCCCCTACTGACCCTGGGCCCTCGGGCAGTGCCCGAGTGCTCAAATGGTCAGTCCGCCCCTGGTTGCAGGACGGTTGTGGCGCAGCCCTATTCACTTGAAATGTTCACTTTTGCCAGCAGTACTGCCTGCCGAATGCAACATGCCAATTCATTTTTGCTGCAACTGCAAAGCAAGGAATCACAACTGAGGCATGTGTACAGTTCTGAGCGGCTGCATTTCTGTGCACAGGCCCTATCAATGAACATCTCTTATTTGCTCCCTTTTGGTGCAAAAAAATAATAATTTTTTGATCCTGAATAATCAGTTGGCTGAGACTTCCATGTGCTGACTGTTATCAGCTCTCTGTGAACTACACAACACCTCCCCCTCAAGTTATGGAAATAAGGAAAGGGGTTGTGTAGTTCTAACAAACCTGCTGTGCTAGGGTGGCAATACTGAAAAAAGATGCCTGAAAAAAGAAAACTAATGCAGCCATCACATCTAAGGACCGATACGGACTGGTAAGCTGCAATATATTACTCTTTGATTTAGATAAGCATTAGATAAGGCTTAATGCGCTTTTCGAAAATAGTGGATTATTAATTATTTTTTGATGGAAAATCTAAATAGAATTGGGATTGAACAACTGGATTTCCACACTTAGAGCTAACCTTATCATTGAAAGCAAAAGAAAAAAACAGTCAAAGCGTCAAGCTCACATACATGTAGAAATCCAATCAATCTATTTCAGTTTCAATTCAGTTTACCAGATAAATTGAATAAAATGAATAATCCCCTATTTTCGATCTACTGCTGTGCAATCAAATTGAAGAAACCCCAATTGAATATGGTGGAAAATAGCTTTTTATTAAATTGCTGTTTTTATTGGATTTCCACATGAATGCAATTTTTCTTTTAATGTATTAAATGTGTTTTAACTGGGAGGGGAGTTGCTCAGGGAAGGGGTAGAGTGTCTCTACTCTGGGAGGATGCAGACCATTCTAATATGGGGGGCGCAGTGGCTTAGTGGTTAGCACTTCTGCCTGGCAGTACTAGGGTCATTGGTTCAAATCCCAACCACAGCACCACCTGCCTGGAGTTTGCTCTCCCTGTGCCTGCATGGGTTTCCTCCAGGTACTACAGTTTCCTTCCACACTCCAAAGACATGCTGGTAGGTGAATTGGCTCCTGTCTAAATTGTCCCTAGTATGTGTATGTATGAATGTGAGTTAGGGACCTTAGATTGTATGCTGCTTGAAGATTAGGGACTGATGTGAATGTACAATATATGTATGTAAAGTGCTGCGTAAATTGATGGTGCTATATAAGTACCTGAAATAATAATATATTGCAGAGACATCAGCCAAGGGGTAATATGCTCCACTGGCCCAGTCAACCCCTGCCCTGATCTTAATCTCCTGCTCCCTTGTCTCCTCCTCCCATGCTCTTCTCCAGAGCCTCCCCCACCCTCTGGAACTCTCTACCCCAATCTATCTGACTATTGCCTACTCTGCCCACTTTTAGGCGATCTCTGAAAACCTATATCTTCAGGGAAGCCTATCCCGCCTTCAGCTAATAACGGAATCTTCTATTCCTCTTATCAGTTCATCCCCCACAGTTATTACCTTTTGTACCACTAGCCCCTCCCTCTTAGATTGTAAGCTCCAAGGAGCAGGGCCCTCCTATCCCTCTTGTATTGAACTGTATTGTTGCTGTATTGTCTCCCTTTAAATTGTAAAGTGCTGAGCAAACTGTTGGCGCTATATAAATCCTGTATAATAATAATACCCCTCTTTCTGACCAGGCCATTTTTTGCGATACTGCTCTGCATTACTTTAACTGACAATTGCGTGGTCATGCAATGCTGCACCCAAATGAAATTTATGTCCCCACAAATAGAGCTTTCTTTTGGTGGTATATGATTACTTGTGCGGTATTTATTTTTTTGCGCTATAAACAAAAAGAGACCGACCATTTTGAAAAAAAATATTTTTGACTTTTTGCTATAAAACACATCCAGTAAAAAATGTAAAAAATCAAATTCCGTCATAAATTTAGGCCAAAATGTATTCTGCGACATGTCTTTCCTAGAAAAAAATCCCAATACGTGTAAATTAATTGATTTCCGTGAACGTTATAGCATCTACAAATGGCAGTATATACTGTATACTGGGATTTTTTTTTTATACTAGTAATGGTGGCGATCAGCAACTTATAGCGGGACTGAGGGACTGCGGCGGGCATTCTGACACTGGGGGGAAAATGAATAATTGCCACGGACATCCCAATGATACTAATACAGGGATCAGTAAGTAATAATAAGCACTGATACTGTACTAATGACACTGGGCAGGAAGAGATTAACATCTGGGGCTATCAAAGGGTGTGCTGTGTTTTACAACATGTGCTGTGTTGTGTTTTACTTGGGAAACATGCTGCTGTGTATTTCACTGCTGTGCAGAGAAATACACAGCAGCATGTTATTGTTGGCAGGAGAGAGACCTGTGTTGTTTAGACACAGGTCTCTCCCCTGTCAGTGTTACTCGGGGATCACCGGGTGCTGGCGGGGAATCTCTGGCTGGGACCCGGTGATTGACATCCGTAGCCAACCATGGCGGCGCGGGTAGGGCGGCGTGCATGCTCGCCCCCTACCCGGAAATGCAAATCACCTATATATGTGTGACTTTACTCAGCCCTGCCGCACTGTAGCAGTATTTCTGCTATAGTGCGGCAGACAGCTGGTTAATAGGAGGCCATCTTTATTCTTTTAATCACTTTGCTTTCTATGCAGTCCAAAGGTGGTTAAAATTGCCTAAAATTGCTAGGTGTACGAGCAGCATGACTCCTCTACAGGACCGTGTTGTGAGGGAGCCATTCTGTATCACCAAGACATTACCTGCACTGTGTAGGACTGAGCTGTCCAAATTGTCTGCATGTAAACTTTTCACATTTGCGCTCATTCCTATGTGTAGCGCAAAATTTAAAAAAGAAATACTTTATACCAGAAACATGACTCTAGTGCATTAATAAAATTGTAGTCAACTCTAATTATTTTTTTAGCCCTAAGATTAGTTGTTTGGACATGTTTGGTATGTCCAAAGAGTGAGTAGGTTAATATAAGTTCATGGTTGTAGCAACAGCTGCAGGGGTGTAGATAAGTTGGGGATAAGGGGGTCCAAAGCTTCCTACCCCAGAACGACCGTGGTGCGGCAGCCAGACACAGCAGCTGCAGTTCTTATCTCCTCTTCGGCTCTAGTCACATGGCGCAGCCATGGGAGGACTACCCGTCATTCTGAAATGTTTGGTTTGACAGGTGAGTGTGTTAAGCTGGGTTCACATCTATGCATGTCGGGAACAAAATCGTGTGCTTTCCCAACATGCTATAGTTTAGCTGTTGGCACCTGATGCAGCTCCAATCGTGCAAATTTTCACATGTGCCAAAGTGCACAGTACCACAGCACCATGTGGTTAGGTGTAGTGCATTTTTGGAAAAGGGTCAGGGACTTTTCTGTGTTTGTCACACATAGGGCTGCCCTACATGCAATGTGCGAGGAAAGTGCAATCGTTCAGTCTCACCAGTAGGTCTGAACCATGCCTTAAATGGAAGGGGAGATCTGTACAAAGGGGTAGGGGCCAGGGGTGGGATATACTGGGAGGGAGCTGAACTGGATGGAGCTCTTTGGGGGCTGTAAGAAAGCGTGGTATGTACTGTGGGGGAGCAGTATTAATGGGGTAAATGTATAGAAGTCAGCGAGCGCTTATGATGGTAAAAAGCAGCTGTACACTAAAAAGAAACCACAAACCTTCAAAGTGAATATATAAAAATTATGCAGCGCTGAGGTACTAGAATAAATAAATGTATACCCAATGTGTCAACTAAATAGACTCAAAAAAAAATAAAAATTTATATATATAAAACACGTATAGTCCCAAGTAAATGATGAAGACAAAGTATGCAGGTGTGACCAAGGTGATTGTGCTAATCCAGATATGGTGTAATCCTACAATTCATGTGAGTGGCAAGCATATAGTTAAAGGGCGCACTCATTCGAAATGGCATACCCCAACTGATGACGTACTCCTTGTACGAAACGCGTCTTGGAGGAAGCCTGCACGCCCTGACGTTACGTCGCTGGATCAGGGAGGTCCGGCGGCCACTACACCTACACCAGCTGGTCAGTGCTCATAGCAGTTCTTTTAGCTGATTGTTGTATCCACATTAGGAATTTGCCGCATGTATGTATTTTATCCTCATTTCATACATTTATTAAATATATTGGACTGTTAACATGCTACACTATAGGCATCTCCTTTTGTTGCTCTTTGGCGAGCTTTTAACTCCCCAGAGCCCCCCTCCCCCAGTGGTGACCATTCCATTACCCAGAACAGGCTGCGTCCGTATACACAGCACCTATCTTGACATGTAGCCATCCATTTGGGCTGTCATCTCCAATACCATTCTTAAGAGGGACTCCGGGCATATCGTCATTGATTCATACACTGCACATATTCTATGCATATCTGGTGAGTGCGCACTTTAACTATATGCTTGCCACTCACATGAATTGTAGGATTACACCATATCTGGATTAGCACAAGTCACCTTGGTCATACCTGCATACTTTGTCTTCATCATTTACATGGGACTATACGTGTTTCATATATATAAAATATTATTTTTTTTTTTAGTCTATTTAGTTGACACATTGGGAATACGTTTGTTTATTCTAGTACCTCAGCGCTGCACAATTTTTATAAGTACGAATGGGGTGAAACTGTACTGGGAGAAGGCAGGGGAGACATTGGGAGTCTAATATATCCCTGATGTCTCCGTAACGAGAACCTGTCACCTGTCCAATGCTATCACATGGGGGCTTGTTAAAAAAGAAATAAGGACAAGGTTCTTTTGGCCCCACTTCTCCTGTGGGTCACAGGAGTGCACTTAGTTCTGCACTCCTGTGATCTGTATTCAGCCAACAGCAGGCTAAAACCCACTGTTGGCTAACATCTCTCGGCCAGTCCAGGCTCTGTAGAGATCCTGAATTTAAAGTCAGGATCCACCCAGATGCCTGGCTGGCAGCTGGCTCAGCCTCTCAGCACACTGCTGAGCTTGAGCCAGCCACTCCTATCCCTTTCGCAGTCCAGTGCTCCAGTGAGTGCTGGAGGAGCAGAGCAG
Source organism: Staurois parvus (assembly GCF_062004578.1). Lineage (NCBI taxonomy): Eukaryota > Metazoa > Chordata > Amphibia > Anura > Ranidae > Staurois > Staurois parvus. The sequence continues at coordinate 1,182,667 of NW_028318218.1, forward strand.
AGAGCCGGTCACTGACAGTCACTGCTCCATGTTCAGTTAAAGTGGAGTTCCTGACTGTAGCTACTGACTTTTAAAAAACAGCCACTCACCTGTCCCACGATCCCACGTTGCCTCCCGCCGCAGCCCGTTTCACCGGCCGTCCTGTATTCCAGGCACTGGCATCTTCAGTGTGGGCACCCGGCTGTGACAGCTTGCGGCTTCACAGCCGGGTGCCCACTGCACATGCGCGAGCAGTGCTGCACTTCCTGAATGGCTCTGCCGTCTTCTAGGACCTGTCACGTGTCCCACAAGACTTCGGGGAGGGAGGGTAGGAGGACAACTTCCGTTTTCGATCGCCTAGGCGATCACAGCAGAAGTGAGAGCGGGTACCTGTCAAATTCGAGTATTGGCACAGATGGGTTGCACTGCTGGGCACAGGTGGGTGGCACTGCTTGGCACTGTTTTGGCACAGATGGGTGGCACTGCTGGGCACAGGTGGGTGGCACTGCTTGGCACTTGTGGGTGGCACTGCTGGGCACAGGTGGGTGGCACCCCTCCAGCGGTGCGCTGCGGAGGCTTCCATCTTCCCCCGGTCTTCCTTCTGGGCTTCCATCTGACAGGCCAGGCCACGATGACGTCACTCTCACGCATGCACGCAGGAGTCCCAGGCCACAGCTCTGGAGGAACGGCATGGGCATGCCATTCCTTAAGAGCACATGCGTCGGCTTTAAAAAAGAGAGAGTAACTCCTAAACCGTGCACATTTAGGAGATATTAATTTTACCTACAGGCCAGCTTTATTATAAGCTGAGCTGTAGGTAGAATTAATAAAAAACTGAGGAAAAAACAGATCAGTGTGAAAGCAGCCTAACTTGAATATAAAAATGTTAAAACTTCTTCAAGAGGGGAGAGTAGTTAAAGGGGATAAGTTCACCTTTGGGAACATGTTGCACGTTCCACCCATTTTTAGGGTGGAACATGTACCATGTTCCCAATGCTGCATCCGATGCCCAGTCCCCCCCCCCCCCCCCGTGACAGCAGAATGGAGAGAAGTTCCACGTACCAGCTGTCATCTTTTAAAAACATTGTAGCCGTGCGGAGCTCCGCCCACACAGCCACATCATTCATTTCCAGAGTTCTGTGAATGAATGGACTACAAGTCCCGGCAGCTTTAGTGGCTGTCGGCTTGTAGTTCTCAATGAACTACCGTGGCGGTGTGGAGCATCATGGTAGTTCGTCGATTCTTTTTGTCAGTATATCTGCTTGCCCGTATATCTCATATGGACAAGTAGATACACTCACCGGCTACTTTATTCGGTACACCTTGATAGTACTGGGTTGGATCCCCTTTAGCTTTCAGAACTGCCTTAATTCTTCATGGCATAAATTCAACAAGTTGTTGGAACCATTCCTCATTCTCATGCCATATTGACATGAGTTACTGTTGCCTTCTATCATCTCAAACCAGTTTGCTCATTCTCCTCTGATCTCCAACAAGGCATTTTCGTCCACAAAACTGCAGCTCACTGGATTTTTTCTCTTTTTTGGACCATTCTCTGAAAACCATAGAGATGGTTTTGCTTGAAAATCCCAGTAGATCGCCAGTTTGTGAAATACTCAGACCAGCCTGTCTGGCATTAACAACCATGCCGCATTCAAAGTCACTTAAATCCCCTTTCTTCCCCATTCTGATGCTCGGTTTGAACTTCAGCAAGTTGTCTTCACCACGCCTAGATGACTAAATGCATTGAGTTGCTGCCATGTGATTGGCAATTTGTGTTACCAAGCAACTGGACAGGTGTACCTAATAAAGGGGCCAGTGAGAGTATACTGACAGGTCAGGGGGAGACCTGCATAGCACCAGCAATCTGCTGATGGTTGGTGCAATGCTTTACAGGCTCCTGCAACCAAAAATAATAAATGCACTTTTTTTTTTACCTGAAAAAAAATGTGCATTTATTATTTTTTGTCAAAAGGTGAACTTATCCTTTAAGGAAAGGGGGGCTCACGATGGCCTCCTGGGCTTGGTTTCCAGAGGTCCTTACCCCAGCACTGCTCCTGTATATGGGTTCGGAATGAGATTTTGGTTTTGTAGAATACAATGACCCTGATGAGGTCATGCAGCTGTGGTTATCCCTCCTGTCCCCTATAGACGGCAGTCAGGAGACAAACTTCTCAACTTGCCAAACTTCTTTTCTTTCCCTGAACTTTTCTCAGTTTGTGTCCTGGGAGTTGTGCAGACAGCTGGAAGTGGGACCTTCACCCAGGAGCTGCCCATAGCATGGTCCCTCCAGGATCTCCTCCATCCTGAACCCTGCACACCCCTGCTCCAGTCCCCACTCATTTGCAGTCTTCACAGCAGCTTTCCAGGAATTTGGACAAAGGGAGATCCATGATCCCACCTCCCTCCACTGACTTTATCTAGGAATGTGAGGTGACCTAAGGGTGACCTTGCTGGGAGTCCCTGAGTGGCACAATCTAGAGGAGGGAGGGGGGGATCTGTAGTCTGGGGCCAGGACTTGATCAGCCACAGTGATCACAGAGGGAGGGGGGGAAGACAAGGCTGAGATCTGCCGGAAATGTCTGCACGCCGCTGACTGCAGACACACACAAGGGACAATGCAGAGAGCTGACACTCGGGGGACCGTCTGCTCCTAGGATCCCGAATCGGGCCACTCGCTGCTCCTGCACAACTTTCCCCGACTGCCTGCGTCTCCTCCATCCAGGATCGTACAATGGGGCTGCCGACTCTGGAGTTCACCGATTCCTACCTGGACAGTCCCGACTTCAGGGAAAGGCTGAAATGTCATGAGATTGAGCTGGACCGGACCAACAAGTTTATTAAAGAGCTGATCAAGGATGGGAACATGCTGGTCGGGGCGCTGAGAAGTAAGTCAGTGGCATGCTGCAGCAAGTCACCCCCTTCCAGCGATGTGCATCGCCTTCCCTGCAACACTTATTGTTGCAGAGTGCTGATCACATTTCACCAAATATTTGTCTTTTGTAGGGTGTTATTCTTATTATGTTCATCATACACAGGCTGGATGTTTTGGCATGTTGGATACATTCACACTATCTATGATTATTATTATTCAGATTTTATATATCTCCAACAGCTTGCACAGAGATTCATACTATAAACTTTCTAAAGGAAGACAGTACAGTCACAATACAAGAGGCCTTTGAAGGTTCTGCTTCTGAGAGTTTATAATCTAAAATTTTTTTTTAAAAAAACCTTAACAATAGAATTTCATCATAAATTTAGGCCCAAATGTATTCTGCTACATGTTAAAAAAAAAACAATAGGTGTATATTGATGGTTTGTGTGAACATTATAGTGTCTACAAATGATGGTATAATTACTGGAATTTGTATTTATTTTGAACACTAGTAATGGCGGTGATCAGCAAACTTATAGTGGGACTGTGATAGTGTGTTGGGCAATCTGACACTAACTGACACTCTGTGGGAATTAACTGCTACTGACATTATCAGTGACCCCCTTCCAGCACGAGTTACTTTATTGCAGAGTGCTGATCACATTTCACAAAATATTTGTCTTTTGTAGGATGTTATTCTTATTATGTTCATCATACACATTCACACTATTTAGTATTAATATTGTTCAGGTTTTATATACCTTCAACATTTTGTACTGAGCTTTATATTCTAAAGTAAGACAGTAGAGTTACAATACAAGAGGTCTGGGAGGGTCCTGCTCCCGAGAGCTTACAATCTAATAGGCTATTCTGTTGTGTTTGGTTTATTGAACCACGTGAGCCCCTGCAAGGTTTTAGCCTCTTCATGAGCAGGCCATTTTTTGCTATTTAGCACTGTGCTACATAAACTGGTAATTGCGTGGTCATGCAAAGCTGTATCCAAAGGAAATATATTTCTTTTTTATTATATAAACAAACAAAAAAGACCAACATTTTTAAAAACAAAAAAAACTATGTTTTACAGTCTGTTATAAAACATATCCATTCATCCATGTCTTTTGTTAACCCCCCCCCCCCCAAAAAAAAAACAATAGGTGTATATTGATTGGTTTGTGTGAACATTATAGTGTCTACAAATGATGGTATAATTACTGGAACTTTTATTTATTTATGTATTTATTTATTTATTACACTAGTAATGGTGGTGATAATACTCTCTGGTGTTATTACCTAAAAATGTTACTATCCCATTATATTGCGTGCATTTTGGAATGCATCCAGACCTTTATTTTTAAACAATCTACTAAGTTGGCCAAAACTAGTAGTTGAGGGAGCCTGTTCCACATGTACACAGCTCTTACTGTTAAGAAGACTTTCCGTATGTGTAAGTTACATTTTCTTTCTTTTTTTTTTACTTCAGATTTAAATAGTGCTACCTTGTCAATTGCTTTAAGGTGAATAACTACACCATGATCACTATATGGAGCACCTATGTATTTATATATGGTGATCATATCCCCCTTAATTGCTTCTTCTCAAGAGAATAAATTCAGTTCCTCTAATCTTTCCTCATAGCTGATCTCCTCCATGCCTCTATCAGTTTGGTTGCCCTTCTCTGCACTTTCTCCCATTCTACAATATCCTTTTTGTGAATTGGTGCCCAAACTGAACCGCATATTCCAGATGAGGTATTATTAATGCATACATATGCATTCTTTTACATGCATTATATGCATTTACATGTGTATGTGCAGAAATGATGCCAGTAAGCATTTATTTTTGCACCATGATCACCGCTTTAAAATACAAACCTAAACACCACATTGTTCTTTAACACCTTGTTCAAAGACATAACAAAATATGAAAAATGTCTCAAAAAGCTGTGTTTTTTTTCTGCCTGTGTGCATGAGGCCATAAGGCTTCATTAAGATGGGTGCTGACACCCGTTCTGTATGCAGGCTGCGTTGTTTATTGCACCTGCATCTGCCCTGAGCTGGGTGCAGGCAACCAATGGGCTGATTCAGACAGGTGTTGACCCCGTCCTGAGTGCTAAGCTGCTGTTTTCTGCATCTGCATTCACCATGGAGCTGCATATAGGCAGCCTACAGTATACAAGTGGATGGAGACGCACAGATGTGCAGGAGAGCGTGCACGGATCCAGCTATCCCGTGAAGACTGAGATTGAGCTCTGCAGTCCGTTTTGCAGAAGGTGTTATTTTATTCCGGGTCACAATCTTGCGCAATGTCCTTTTTGTCTCTTTCGGTCAGTTGACCATGTCAACCGCTCTTATGCCTATCAGATGACGTTTTCCCGGAAACTATATGTCTTCATAAATAACCTTTTGATATTGTACCTCGTCACAAATAAATTGGCAACTTCGGTCACTTTGGCACCAGCTAAGCGGCACCAACAATATGCCCTCTTTGAAGCTCAGTAAGCTCTGACCTGACTCAGTATTACTAGTAGCGCACGCAGGGCCGTGGATGGTGGAGGTACCACCAGTCCTCTTGTACGGGGCCCAGACAGCCAGGTGAATCAGATTTGGGTAGGGAGAGTGATCTGCACGACGGGGTGGTAATTACTGGAACTGATCCCCTGTTTGGCTCTCTCTGCAGCAGCTGAAAGCTGGCTTCCTCTCCTCTCCCTCCCGCTGGCTTTCCGCTGCTGCAGAGAGAGCCATACAGGGGATCGGTTCCAGTAATTGCCACCCTTCCGTGCCGATCACTTTCCCTGTCCAAATCTGATTCAGTCAGTTGTTTGGGTCCCATAGAAGAGGACTGGTGGTACCCCCTTATCCACAGCCCTGTGTGCACTGCTAGTAATGCATAGTCATGTCAGAGCTTACTGAGTTTCAAAGAGGGTAAATTGTTGGTGCCGCTTAGCTGGTGTCTCTCTGACTGCACCCATCACCCTCCCTGTACACTATATATTTTTCCCTGCTGCCCAGTCCCCCTGTGTGCCCCCACCTCGTCATTGCTGCTGGTGTCCCTCCTCTCCTTCGACCAGCAGCTGCAAGCACACAATAGGGACCTTCATGATGCAGAGGGGTCCAGAAAATATGTCACATTTACTAGCACTTACTTTTCTGAATGAACACAATGAGTGATCCGTACTGATCACTCACTGTGTTCATTCATATCTGAAGCATGGTAACTGTTTTGTTTTTTTTTTGTTGGGGGGGGGGCGGAGGGGCTATCAGGTTGGCTGTATGGTGCCCCATGGTTTCTTACAGCAGCCCTGAGTGTACACTGTGAATGATGAAAGTGAGGATTCCTACCTGTTAGCTAGGTGTCTCCTCATGCAGAGGAAGCAAAAGAATGTTACATCACTTCCACTTTCAAATCAAAACATATCATCCCTTTCACACCTGGAAATCATGTAGTGTTTCCATTTTTTTTCTAACTCCTGTATACAGTGGATATAAAAAGTCTACACACCCCTGTTAAAATGTCAGGTTTCTTTGATGTAAAAAAAATAGACAAAGATCAATCATTTCAAAACTTTTTCCATCTTTACCTTTACCTATAAATTGTACAACTCAGCTGAACAACAAACTGACATCTTTTAGGTGGAGGGAAGTAAAAATAAAAAATAAAATAATATGGTTGCATAAGTGTGCACACCCTTAAACTAATACTTTGTTGAAGCACCTTTTGATTTGATTCCAGCACTCAGTCTTTTTTGGGTATGAGTCTATCAGCATGGCACATCTTGACTTGGCAATATTTGGCCGCTCTTCCTTGCAAAAACACTCCAAATCTGTCAGATTGCGAGGGCATCTCCTGTGCACAGCCCTCTTCAGATCACCCCACAGATTTTTGATCGGATTCAGGCATGGGCTCTGGCTGGTCCATTTCAAAACTTGAATCTTCTGGTGAAGCCATTCCTTTGTTGATTTGGATGTATACTGTGGGTCATTGTCATGCTGAAAGATGAAGTTCCTATTCATATTCAGCTTTCCAGCAGAAGCCTGAAGGCTTTCTGCCAATATTGACTGGTATTTGGAACTGCTCATAATTCCCTCCTACCTTGACTAAGGCCCCAGTTCCAGCTGAAGTAAAACAGCCCCAAAGCATGATGCTGCCACCACCATGCTTCACTGTGGGTATGGTGTTCTTTTGGTGATGTGCAGTGTTGTTTTTGCGCCAGACATATCTTTTGGAATTATGGCCAAAAAGTTCAACCTTGGTTTCATCAGACCATAACACATTTTCCCACATGGTTTTGGGAGATTTCAGATGTGTTTTTGCAAAATTTAGCCAGGCTTGGATGTTTTTCTTCATAAGAAAAGGCTTCCGTCTTGCCACTCTACTCCATAGTCCAGACATATGAAGAATACGGGAGATTGTTGTCACATGTACCACACAGCCAGTACTTGCTAGATATTCTTGCAGCTCCTTTAATGTTGCTGTAGGCCTTTTGGCAGCCTCCCAGACCAGTTTTCTTTTTCATCAATTTTGGAGGGACGTCCAGTTCTTGGTAATGTCACTGTTGCGCCATATTTTCTCCACTTGATGATGACTGTCTTTACTGTGTTCCATGGTATATCTAATGCCCTGGAAATTCTTTTGTACCTTTCTCCTGACTGATACCTTTTAACAAGGAAATACATCTGATTCTTTGGAAGCTCTCTGCGGACCATGGCTTTTGCTGCAGGATGTGACTAAGAAAATGTCAGGAAAGACCTACTAGAACAGCTGAACTTTATTTGGGGTTAATCAGAGGCACTTTAAATGATGGCAGGTTTGTACTGACTCCTATTTAACATTATTTTGAACGCGATTGCTTAATCTTGAACACATCTACATCCCCAGTTATGAGAGGGTGTGAACACTTATGCAACCGTATTATTTTAGTTTTTATATGTTTACGCCCCCCCCCCTAAAATATTTAAGTTTAATTTTCAACTGAGTTGTACGGTTTATAGGTTACAGCTGGAAAAAGTTCGGAAATGATTTATCTTTGTCTCATTTTTTTACATCACAGAAACCTGACATTTTAACAGGGGTGTGTAGACTTTCTATATCTACTGTATATATAAAGATTGTCAACTGGTCTGTCCTAATTTAGCTGAAATGAATGAAAATAATGTGTGTGGGTACGGCAAGATCTGTCTTGAAAAGCTGACATTTTGCATGGACAGTCCAAGATTTTAGATTTTTGCGAACAATGTGCCTAATTATTTGTTTGATCACCTACTGTATATGACTAGATCCCTCTATCCTTCATGTCAGAGTCACTTCTTATATTCCATATGTATCATTTTTTACTGACCTGAGAAGGGTTAAGCTGGCTAGTGCAGATGAACTGTCCAGATGAACTGTCCAATATTCCCTCAGTGGGTGACCCTCTTGGCTACGTCCTGCCTGATATCCCTCAACTGAAAAATTGAAGAAGTCAAGATTAAAATTTCTGGCTGGACAGCTCCTACATCCAATCAGATGCGGCTGTATTTTGACAGCTGACGGGGTTGGCTGTCAGAATATGATAGCTGAAGGGGGAGACTTGTTAATTCATGCTGTATAGATTTGTTTATAAAATGTCTCTATAATTCTGTAATTCCCCGGTCACACTGGATGCTAATTGGCATGCAATTTGCATGCCATGTGACTTGCAAATCGCATGCCAAGTTGCACCCTATTGTCCACAATTAGAGTGGTCATATTGGTGCTGTTCCGACTTGGTTGGAGCTGCACTGGTTTCTAATGTAGTACATGCTCTACTTTTAGTGGGATTTGCATAGAGGTCTGTCAGATGTCTTGAAATCGCACCAGAAATCAGCATGTCACCCGACTTTGAAATCGTGTGACTTCACTGTAATGATGAGATATCCAAAATTTTACAGGGCTTGTCTTCACTGTATTACATACAGAATATAATGCCTCATGTTTTTTAAAATATTTTCAAGTGGTTTTTGAAAATATGCAACCTGCCTTGGGTTGGGAAGTTGGAAGGTTGTCCCATGTCGCTTGTCTTAAACGCTGCACGTTTGCAGGGGTCTTTGCCCATTGATTGCCACTTCTTTGCCCATTGATTGCTACTTCTTTGCATTGTACCTATCAATTGCTTGTTGCAGTGGTATATGGCAGTTTTTGGTAATTTCAGGGACAGAAAAACATGCCCCCAAACCACCCTGTTTTCCATGGATGGAGATAACCCTTAGATGAGATTTCCCCTCATTTAGGAGAGATTTCCTCTTTCTGGGACAGGAAGGAAAAGGAAATCTCCCCAACTGGGCACAGACAGGAAAAACACTGACAGTTTTTTTTTAACCATTACCAACTCTAAATAACAAGGAGGAATATATATATATATATATATATATATATATATATATATATATATATATATATATACACTATATTGCCAAAAGTATTGGGCCAGCCCTCCAAATCATTGGATTCATGTGTTCCAATCACCTCCATGGCCACAGGCATATAAAATCAAGCACCTAGGCATGCAGACTGCTTCTACAAACATTTGTGAAAGAATGGGTTGCTCCCGGGAGCTCAGTGATATAAAGTGTGGTACTGTGATAGGTTGCCACCTGTGCAATAATTCCATCTGTGAAATTTCCTTGCTACTAAATATTCCACGGTCAACTGTTAGTGGTATTATAACAAAGTGGAAGCAACTGGAAACAACAGCAACTCAGCCACGAGTTGGGGTCAGCGCATGCTGGAGTGCATAGTGCGCAGAAATTGCCAACTGTCTTCAGAGTCAATAGCTAAAGACCTCCAAACTTGGTGTGACCTTCAGATTAGCACAACAACAGTGCGTAGAAAGCTTCATGGAATGGGTTTCCAAGGCTGAGCAGCGGTATCCAAGCTTTACATCACCAGGTGCAATACAAAGTTTCAGATGTAGGGGTGTAATGCATGTCACCACTGGACTCTAGAGCAGTGGAGACGTGTTCTCTGGAGTGATAAATCACTATTCTCTGTCTGCCAATCTGATGGACATGTCTGAGTTTGGCATTTGCCAGGAGAACAGTACTTGCCTGACTTCATTGTGCCAAGTGTAAAGTTTGGTGGAGGGGGGATTATGGTGTGGTGTTGTTCTTCAGGGGGTGGACTTGGCGCCTTAGTTCCAGTGAAGGGATCTCCTAAGGCGTCAGCATACCAAGACATTTTGGACAATTTCATGCTGCCAGCTTTGTGGGAACAGTTTGGGGATGGCTCCTTCCTGTTCCAACATGACTGCACACCAGTGCACAAAGCAAGGTCCATAAAGACATGGATGAGTGAGTTTGGGCTGGAGGAACTTGACTGGCCTGTACAAAGTTCTAAACTCAACCCGATAGAACACCTTTGGGATGAATTAGAGTGGAGACTGTGAGGCAGGCCTTCTCATCCAACATCAGTGCCTGACCTCACAAATGCACTTCTGGAAGAATGGTCAAACCTTCCCATAGACACATTCCTAAACCTTGTGGACAGCCTTCCCAGAAGAGTTGAAGCTGTTATAGCTGCAAAGGGTGGGCCAACTCAATATTGAACCCTACGGACTAAGACTGGGATGCCATTAAAGTTTATGTGCGTGTAAAGGCAGGTGGCCCAATACTTTTGGCAATATAGTGTTTGTGTGTATATGTATATATATATAAAGTATGTCAATGTAGCCAATATGGATATCTTAACATTCTTGGTATTCTAGCTATATAGGTCCCCTGAATGTGCCTAGTTTAACTGTGCCATCTTTGCACAGAGTATTGTTGCATCCAGGGATGGTGTTTAACCACCTTTGCAACAAACTATCAGCAGATATGCACATGTGTGAATGTAGTCTAAAGCTCACCACATTACATTCTGATTGTACAATTTCCTTTAGATCCACCATCAATAATGTAGTGAAAGGGTCTGCCTGATTGGATAGAATGAATGGATAGATTAGGTAGACTCTCATATTGCATAGTTTTGTCAGATTTAAAGTTGAATGTACAGTCAGACTGTACTGTCCATGGTGACTGCCACTTTTGCTGGACAGCTTGGTCTTCTAAAGGAAGTTGAGAAACACCTGGCAGGTACTGGCAGGATCAACAAGTAATAAAGCTATGGTACAGGAGGACTGAGAAAAACATACAATATATGTCATGTGTGATTTTGTCCATAGTTCTCCTTTAAGTGCAGGCACCTCTAGAATCCTGTACTTTAGAATATATTTATGTATTTATAGTGAAGGATGCAACTACGGAGCAGAAACAATTAGGGGCACTTTAGGGAATAATACATAGATTAGGATATACGTTTGTAAGCATTTATAATATGTAGAAACTAGATCCAGAATTGCATGACTCCAACATAAAACATAAAGTGGAACGTCAGCCCCTATTCTTTGCGTCGCAGCCCCCCTTCTTGCTCCGCCATTATGATGCATGCGCAGATATGCTGAAGGTGTCTGTCTGGTCGGAGGGTCCTGGCAGAGCCTTGTTGGGTATTTCCGACGTGTGCACATAGATGTGAAGGTTTTGTCAGTTCTGTGCTACGGTTGGCTCTGAGGAAGAGGTTGTGTCCTCGAAACGCGTTAGCCATTTGGTCATCCAGGGTTCCATCGTATGGACTCAGATGTTGTTTGGATCATACATCTTGTTCAGTTTGACATGCCTGTGTTATTATGTCCATTGTGAGTATGATACCTATTTTGTTTCTTCAATTAAATTATTTTAAACAATAATGCACTAGGTCGGTGCGCCCTTTTTCTGTTTCTCCATTTGTATCCTGTGATACGTACATGTCTTTGTGCACGTCCTGCAGCACAGCTGTATATGCGTAGAACCTGGGGAAGGGGTCCAGATGTCTTTCTCACCTAAGTGAGAATCGCGGAAAATGCAGCACAATAAAGAGCAAGAAAAAAGTAGTTTAAGGGCGGGTTAACACCACAAAAGCGCACTGTAGATCCGTTCTGATTGCGTTTCTGCATGCGTGTTTTTTAATGTGTTTTTGATGCATTTCCAGATGTATTCCAGATTTTTTTTTCTTCTTTTTTCCTGGTTTTTAATTTTCATTGTACTGGAGTCCGGTGAGTTTTTGATGCGGTTTTGGTGCATCCTGGTGAATTCTTTATGCGTTTTACCATGTTTTGGTACAGTGCAGTGCAGGAAAAATGCAGCTGTTCTACTTTTTTTTTTGGAACTGGAAATGACCGCACTAGTGTGAACTATGCCATTGGAAACCATGTAATCTACTTTTCATGCATTTTTGATGCAGAAATAAAATGCACTGAACTACATGTGGTATGAATTGGCCTTTAGGGTGAAGGTCCGCTACAAATCCTTAATAGAATTTTTTTTCTTTAAGTTGTTTTGTTTGAGTTTTCATATAGGCTACATTAGCCAAAGTGTACATACAAACAATATACAGATCAGTGTACATGTAATTCAGATACATAGCATAAACAGGCGGTATACCTAAGAGAGAATATAAGACCTCTTTCACACGGATGTTCCGTTCGGGTCCGCCTGCCCGTTTTTCAGGCAGACCCGATCGGAACCTCTATTCTCCTCTATGGAGCCGGCGGGTGTAAATGGACATGTGTTTGCTTATACCTGCCGATGTCCAATCCAATCTGCCAAAAATACGGATGAGGATCCATTCCCCTTCCATCCATCCGATCGGATGGGATTGGGATTGATGGAAATGGACAGGCAGTTTACATCCGACCGCCCATAGAGGACAGTGGGCTATGTCTGTGTCTGCTCTGAAGCAAAGCAGACAAAGACCTGTCATCAGCTTGCTTAGCGGGGATCAGTAGACAGATCCCCCACTGAGCAAGCGGATCCGCTGACGGATCCGTCCTGTGTGAAAAGGGCCTAAGAGAAAGGGTAACAAGCCAGCGCTTATTTTCAAAAAGGTACCCCTCGTACCACTTTTGTGTTTTGTTTTTTGGTAGATTGCGGACCGGTTCAGTCGTCATTCGGGTGTTCATTGCTGTATGTGTTACTGTTCGGGAGATGTCCCCTCACTTCCTGTCTTGGTGACACCCAGGGCATTGCTGTGAGCTGAACTTCCTGGTTGTCGCAGTCAGTGACATTCCACCAGCTGCTCATGGATTCTCCAAGGAAATCTATGAAGAATGCTCCCCAGAAGAGGTAAACAGGACGTTTGTCTCAGGAATGGTGGGCTGGAAAAGTATGCAAGGAAGCACAGCTTTATAGCAGATGTATGCCCTTAGTCAATGACATCTAGTCTGCTAAAGCACAACGTATCACAAACAATTGCTATCATATTGGGTTTTCATTTTTTTTTCAGCTTTTTTTGCATCTTAGTGCCGCTGATCTTGTGCCGTCTCTTTGCAGTCACCTACTATCTGCATGCACTACAGCAGTGGTTCTGTGTCATTTCTCAGGAGGGATTCCTGATGGTGACAACAGTAGGCTGTGCCTGTGTAATGTGTGTAGAAATGGCCACTTGTAGTCTCCTTTGAAAGTATGTATAAGGGCCTGATCCAGCCTGTCTAATATGGGGGTCAGGGGGGAATACTGTCATCACACCTTTGTTTTATCCTCCCCCTAGCTCTTTTTTTTAATTATTATTATTATACAGGATTTATTCAGCTACAACAGTTTGCTCAGTGCTTTACATTATAGTGGGAGACAATACAGCAACAATACAGCTCAATACAAGAGGGTTAGGAGGGCCCTGATCCTTGGAGCTTACAATCTAGGAGGGAGGGGCTAGTGGTACAATAGGTAATAACTGTGGGGGATGGACTGGTTGGAAGAGTAGAAGAATCTACAGTATCCTGCACAGTATCTGCTCAGTGTTTACTTCCATTTCATTTTATCCCTACCATTCATTGTTGTGTTACCTTCTGATATAATAAACTCAGTGTATACGGTATCACGCTATGTGGTGTCCCTTATTGGGCTGTCTTCAATGAGAGTCCCCACTTGCAGAACCTGTTCAAAAAAGGGGTCCCCAGATGGTGACACGTTTGAGACACGTTTAAGAATCTTGGAGTGCCTACCCCGAGTTGCGATTGGAAGGTGTATGACCCTGACCTTACCTTGGCAGTAGACGACTGCTACCTGATGTTACAGGATGAATCTCACATATGTATTTTTGACGCACTTCTGGTGAGTGTGCATTTTCTACCCCAGATTCACCGTGTGGTACACTGGAACTCTGCCCCACGCACTCATTAGGATCTATTGGATCCCCACGTTGGGCTTTCATTTATCTTGGGACTTTTTATTCACTCAATTTCACCTCAGTGTGATCTGATATTTGCACTTGATTTTATGCTATAATATGATATTTATGTTATTTTAGCGCTGTACCTTATATATATGTAGAGTAGGCGATAGTCTGATAGATTCAGGTAGGGAGTTCCAGAGGATGGGTGACGTCCTGGAGACGAGCATGGGAGGAGGAGATAAGGGAGCGAGAGAGAAGGAGGTCTTGCGAGGAGCGGAGAGGGCAGTTTGGGTGATATTTGGAGACAAGATCAGTGATGTAATTTGGGGCAGAGTTATAAATGGCTTTATATATGATTGTTAGTGTTTTGCATTTTATCCATTGGGCAATGGGAAGCCAGTGGAGGGATTAGCCGAGAGGGATGGCAGATACAGAACGGTTAGTAAGGTGGATGAGTCTGGCAGCAGCCTTCATGATTGACTGAAGAGGGGATAGCCTGCGATGAGGTAGGCCAACGAGGAGGGAGTTACAGTAGTCAAGGCAAGAGATAACCAGGGAGTGAATAAGTTGCTTAGTGGTTTCCGAGGTTAGGAACGGGCGTATCTTGGAGATGTTGCGGAGGTGAAGTCTACAAGATTTGGACAGTGATTGGATTTGGGGCTGAAAGTACAGATGGGAGTCTAGGATTACACCTAGTACCCTGGCATGAGGGGGAAGGACCGATGATTGTGTTATTGATCTTGATGGAGAAGTCAGAGGAGGGGGCACGGGCTGGGGTGAATACTAAGAGCTCAGTTTTGGAAAGATTGTGAGGAAGTGGAGTGACATCCATGCCGATATGTCGCTTAGTAGGCTAGGGATGCGAGTGGAGACTGAGGGGGTGAGGTGAGGGGTGAGCTCTCCGTTTCTCTCTCTCTCCAGGTCTCCCCGCTGAGATTGGCTGTGTGTGAGCCACCGATAGTCATTGTGACAGAGATTGAGGGAACCAGTCCTCCATGTTCACTTGGTGCCATTCTGTACTACGAGTCACCACCCAGACAGAGAGTTCCACATTACTTCGAGGTAGTGCAGAGGTGATGTATGGGGAATCCTGCTCTCATGAATCTCTAGGTGGCTATGACTCAAAGGGTATGTATTACCCGGTGTTTGTGTTTTTCAGTCATGGCACCCTTTAAATGTATGCAAAGTCAGGAGACACCCCAGTCCTGAACTGCATATATTGGGGTGAAGGACACTTCACTGGATGATGATGTCACTCTCTCCATGGTGTACCCCCCCCCCCCTCGTATCAGGTTCTGGCCATTGCATTCAAGTCATTCTCTTTCACACCATTGTCCCCTCATTACATACTTTATCTCATCAGAGTTCCCCCTTCATATCAGAGTCCCTCTAATACATCAGACCCCCCTCCCCTCCACATCACAGTCTTTCCATTATATTATAGTCCACCCATCACACCAAAGTCCCCCTTTTCCATTCGATTGCCCCATCACATCGTGGTCCCTCCATTACATTAAAGTTCCCCCCACATTAGAATTCCTAACATTACAGTAATGTTCCCCATCATATCAGTGCCCCCCCCCCCCTTCACATCAGATTTCCCCTTCACATTAGAGTCCCCCACTTCACAGCAGTATCTCCCCATCACATCAGAACCCCCCCCCCTTCACATTAGAATAGCCCACTTTATATGAATGTCTCCCCATCAATCGGGTTCCCCCTTCACATCAGAGTCCCCCCATTACATCAGTATCGTCCCATCACATCACAGCTCCCTCATCACATCAGTGTCTCCGCTTCACATCAGTGTCTCCCCTTCACATCAGTGTCTCCCCAGTACATCAGTGCCTCCTCATCACATCAGTGTCTCCCCATCACATCAGAACCCCCCTATCATATCAAAGCCCCCCCCCCCCCACCACAGTAGAATTCCCCACTTTACATTATATCTCCCCATCACATCAGGTTCCCCCTTCATATTAGAGTCCATCCATCACATCAGTGCCTCCCCATCACATCAGTGCCTCCCCATCACATCAGAGTCTCCCCCATCACATCAGTGCCTCCCCATCACATCAGAGTCCCTCCATCACGTGAGTGCCTCCCCATAACATTAGTGCATCCCCATCACATCAGAGTCCCCCCCATCACATCAGTGCCTCTCCATCACATCAGTGTCTCCCCATCAATCAGAGTCCCCCGATCGCATCAGTGCCTCCCCATCCCATCAGTGCCTCCCCATCCCATCAGTGTCTCCCCATCACATGAGTGTCTCCCCATCCCATCAGTGCCTCCCCATCACATCAGTGCCTCCCCATCCCATCAGTGTCTCCCTATCACATGAGTGTCTCCCCATCCCATCAGTGCTGCCCCATCGCATCAGTGCCGCCCCATCGCATCAGTGCCTCCCCATCGAATCAGTGCCTCCTCATCGCATCAGTGTCTCCCCATCACATCAGTGCCTCTCCATCACATCAGTGCCTCTCCATCACATCAGTGCCTCCCCATCAAATCAGAGTCCCATCATCAAATCAGAGTCCCACCATCATGTTAGAGCCCTATCTAAAGTGGTTGTAAACCCTTACATATACCCAGTGAGGTGATTGGCCTCAGGTGATACACAGATCATCCTACATAAGTTGTATCTGTTTATTTGCAGTATTGTCTTCTCTACAACTGTTCAAAGTGCTGAATTTACACAGTTTGTCTGAGTTTCCAGAAACAGGTGGTGGGGAGCTGAAGTTACATTCTGCACAGCTTAGTGAGAGCTGATTGGAGGGAAAGAACCCCCCCCCCCTTTCACTCAGCACACAGGAACAGAGCTGAGGCTGTCAATCACAGGATGTGTGTTGTAAGTCCCTCCTGTGTCACCATTTTTCTCGGGATAACTTGTCAGACATGGCTCATGCTGATGGCAGAGTAACAAGGCAGCAGACAGAAGTGACACTTAGTGCTCTGGATTGAGACAAACACACACTATAGAGACAAATGCGCGCTTACATGGGAACAGATCAAACAAGGCATCAATCACATGTGCTGATATGGGTGTACTGGGTGTACCAATATGGCTGTGACCGTTCGCGTCGGAAATGACGTCACCACATTCTGCTCTCCAACCAATCAGTTATTACTGTGATTTAGTTAATATTCTATTTTTCCCTGATCATTTCTGTGCGTTTTGCCCACGGTCACGGTTTATTGTCTGTTACACCTCTTGGTCCTCATTTTGGACCTTTATTATTTCATCTTTCCCTTCACTCCCATATTCCTTCCATTTACTG